>NC_140584.1:856051186-856651186 GCF_964204655.1 Triturus cristatus | reverse complement strand
TTTAGAGCTCAATACACGGTCCCCCGGGGGACTGAACATTGAGGAAGATTTAGTCACACATTTATAATTAGATTTTGTGCCAGCGCTTTAAGATAGAACCGAGTATCAAGCAGGCAACTTCTCTGCCCCGTTTTTAACTTGATATATTTTCCATTTTCTTTGTTTAATATTTTTTGCTGCACAACAGATACATAATCACATTTTCCAATTTTAGGATCATTCATGAGTGTAGTTGGGATTACATTGTATTACTAGCCCATTGGGGGTGTAGGAAAAGAAGGAAATTAACTTGTAATTTGTTTTTTAGCGTGTATTTATGGAATTGTTGGCCCACTGGGGCTTAATTGGAAATAGCCATTTGAGAGAAAAAATTGATGCTCTTTATGTATATACTATTTGTTAAGGAAACATATTTCTACCTCAAAAACAAGCAGGCCACCTTTTGAGAATTCTCATTGGCCGTTTGTGTTAAATGTTAGCATAGTACTGACTCGCTTTCTGGGCTATTTTGTCCCATTGTAATGAGCCTGAGAAGAAATACTTCTCATAGCGGATGGAATTATGTTTCCTGATTTGTAATATATTGAGATGTGAGAACTCGTACATTTGTTTACCTAAACCGACATTCAACTTTATGAGACTATCGTATATTGAATGCATTCACGCTATGGTGATAAAAAACTACGAGTCTTTCTTCTAATACATTATGTGAGTAGTCCCAGTCATGTGACACGACGGGAACACTGTATTTAAAATGGCCAAAGAAACGGGCAAGTCGTTGGTGAACAAGCCTGCTAGACAGGCGAAACGCGTCCTTCCAGTCGAATGCAATAAAAGTTTTTTATTGACCAGAACACGGCGTCGTCATCCTTGCGCTACGAGGAATTTCCGAAATATATATATATATATATATATATATATATTTATTTCCACAATTGGGTTCAGTCCGGGCGCGCTCCACTGCGGGTGCTGGCGAAGGGCTGAACCCTAGAGCCCAAAAACAATTTTGGCATACAAATACGCCGCACTCAGTAAATCCTTCGTATTTTTCTTTATTTTGGAACAGCACTACTCCACCAACGTGTTTCGACCTCACAGGGTCTTTTTCATATATATATATTGCTAAATATCACACTTCTGTCATTTCTAAAATTACAGATGTTACTGTTACTCAAAATATGAAACTCAATTTACCCACAATAGAAAGATGTGAATTTGAGCCTGTCCAGATCAAAAGTGAACAAAAGAAATGTTGCAGAAAGAAGAGAAAAATATTCTATGGATCAATCTAATTCACACATCTGCATATTATGTATATTGGTGTATGTGCATAAGTAAATGTGCCACCGATCTGAATTTTGCAATTATTTACATGTGGCTTTTAAGATACTCATTTGAATACCAGTATAAGCATCTTAGAATTTCATCTTTCTGGGGTTGATAAAATAGGTAATAATTAATCAACCAAAAGGAACAATTGTCATTTGTAGTACTATAATCTAATACACTATGTGGTAGCAAGTGCTACATTATTATTATTATTAAGGGGCATTTATAGAGCGCCTGGTTACGCAGAATGCGTGTCCCCGCGCTGAACTGAAGCACTCTGAAAGAGAAGTAGGGGAGGAGCCCACTATTTTGAGAAGAGGTAAGTTTTTAATTTCCTCCGGAAACTAGATTCGGAGGGGTCCAGTCGGAGGTTGAGAGGTAAATTATTCCAGCTTTTTGCCGCCAGGTGTCGGAAGGATCTACCTCCCATACGGGCCTTTTTCACCCTAGGGACCTTAAGCAAACCTCCTTGCGAGGAGCGCAATGCACGAGTTGGTGCATACCTTGTAATGAGGTTCTGGAGTGGTGCTGGCGCCTTCTTAGCGAGTATACGGTGGCAGGTGCAGAGGGACTTAAATTCAACTCTGCTCCTCACCGGCAGCCAATGGAGTGACTGGAGGGCGGCCTTGGAGTTCGATCTTTTAGGGAGGTTTAAGATAAGGCGGGCTGCAGCATTCTGTAGCACCTGAAGTCGATTTATCGCTTTACAGGTAGCTCCCAAATAAAGTAGGTTGCCAAAGTCTAGGCGTGAGGTGACAAGGGCGTGCACCAGTGTTCTGCGGGCGGCCGTAGGAAGGAGAATTAGGACCTTCCGCAGAGTTTTTACAATGCTGAAGCAAATGCCCGTCACCCTGTTGATCTGTGGTCCGAAAGACAGGTCAGTATCTAGCCAGACCCCGAGATTTCTGACTTCTTTCCGAGGTGTGGGGGCCTCACCTAGACAAGGTGGCCACCATGCCGACGTCCAGACAGATGGGCTGCCTCCCACCACGAGCACCTCGGTCTTGTTGCCATTTAATTTCAGGCAATTGGTGGACATCCAGGTTGCAAGATCTTGCATGCAAGCCCTGAAACTGTCCATAGCAAGGCCGGGTGTACGAGAGAGGGATACAACTAACTGTGTGTCGTCGGCATAGGTAACAATTTGTAGTCCGTGTCCCACTACAATTGGAGCCACTGGGGAGACATAGAGATTAAAAAGAGTTGGGCTCAGGGACGAACCCTGAGGAACGCCCTGACCCAATTCTATGTCTCGGGAATAGTGGTCCCCTTGACGGACCTGGAAACTTCTCCCCGTCAGGAAGGATTGGATCCATTGGAGTGCGGCTCCAGTTATACCTCCATCATTCAGACACTGTAGCAAGGTGGAGTGAGCTACAGTGTCGAATGCCGCACTCAGGTCCAGTAGGATAAGGGCCATAGTGTGACCTTCATCCACCCCCTGTCTTAGGGATTCCACAGCCGTCAGTAGTGCCGATTCCGTAGAATGGCGGGGGCGGAAGCCAAATTGGGTGTCGTGCAGTAAGGCAGCTTTGTCTATGAAATCCATAAGTTGGATATTGACGGTTTTTTCTGCTACCTTGGCCAGATATGGTAAGAGAGAGATGGGCCGCAAATTGTCTAATTTATCAAAGCTGATGTTAGGTTTTTTCCTGAGAGGAAGGACCACCGCTTTTTTCCATTCTTTAGGCACCGTCTTTGTCGTAAAAGACACATCCAGTAGATGCCTAATGTAGGGCTCCAAGGCCCCCAGGCTGTCTTTTAGGCGTTTGGGAGTGGTAGGGTCCCGTGGGGAACCTGACTTTACGGATCTGCAGATTTTTAGGAGAGTTTCTGTGGGTGGGGTAACAAAGTTGGTAAGGGTGGGTGAGTTTCCCCTATCCCTAGAGTTTTCTACAAACTCTATCCCATTCGTGGGTTGAGTTGGGAATGCTGAGTAAATTTTAGATATTTTCTCAGCAAAGAAGTCTGCGATTCTGTCACAAGATTCAGGCGAACAGTCATCAGGGACAGTGGCGGATTTTCCACTAGAGAGAGTTTTGTAAAGTAGAAATAACTCCTTCGTCGAGTTACCTGCTTCGTTGATCTTAGTCTCATAGTGTGTAGTTTTCGCCTTTCTAATCAGTCCATGGTAGACTCGCCTCTCTGACAGGTAGACCTCTCTAGTATCTTTGGAGAAAGCCCGACGCCATTGCCTTTCAGCTCTCTTCAATAAGGTTTTAGCATTCCGCAGTTCAGTAGTAAACCAGGGTGCGGTTTTTTGAGCACGGTCACTGGGATTAGTTTCGGATAGCGGGGCTGTGAGATCTAGTGCATCGTTGATGCGTTTGCAGAGGTTGGAGTTAGCTGTGTCTGCATCATCTCCCCCTGGGTCGCCTCATTTTGTTAGTTCCTCGCAGAACTTAGACTGGGAGAAGGAGGCCCATTTTCGCCTTAGGTGGTATAATGCTGTGGGTTGTCGGGCTCTACCTTCAGGAATATGAATGGTAAAAGGTACCAGGTGATGATCCGACCAGGGGATAGGGATGGGAGTCTTCGCTTCTACTTCCCCCCAGTTAACAAATATGGGATCTAGTAAGTTCCCTAACTGGTGGGTGGGCCCGCTTACAATTTGATTTAGTTGTAACAAAAGTTATTATTTATTTGTTTAATGAAAAACAACAAACATTTCAATAGAAATTCAAATTGAAATGATTATTTAGAATGTGAGGGGGTTAAAACATTTTCCCCCAAAAAATAGAGTATTATAATTTATAAAGCAATTAGATGTCAGACAACCCATCTAACATAACAGGAAGATGCAATATTAGTGTGAAATGTGGGTAACAGTTACATTTAGCAACTTACTGGTTGTACCCTAGACCAGTGATTAAATGGGTAGATGGTCAAGTGCCCTTTGAACATCTGACCATACAACGGGACCCTGACATGAGGTACATTGTCATCATCAGCTCTTTAAATGGGAGACAAATGGTGCTGCTGAAGGTTTATGTTACCAACATAGAAGACATGCCTTTTTCTCGCAGCTTACTGGACTTGATACTGTACTTGGGAACCAAATTCATCTGAGACAGACAGTTTAAATTGTGTGATGTCATCTGAGAAAAATAAATTTCCTCCAAGACAGAGCCCACAGGATGAGCATACGCTGGAGCACTTCAGATGGCCACTAGCTTGGAGCCTCCCAAAATTCATGGAGCAGACATTTTGGTGGTTTGTCTGCTTATTTTGCATAGAGACATGCGGCAGCCCCAGAGCAGCTGAGGATCAGCGCTGTAGATTTTCAGGCAGAGTAATGGTCTTTATCTATATTTATTTAGCCCAATGCTGCTCCTCATGAAGAGCCGCAGAGGATGCAATTTTGTGGAGCTTTCATGTGCCGCTTCTACGGAGGCAGGCGGGCAGGCAGCATTAATCATTACACGAAGGGGAGGTATTGAGGACTTTGTTTTGCCTCATACTTTCTTGGAAGATTTTACAATTTTCATTTGTGTACATGGCATATTGAAGACGACCTTTGGGAATTTTTCTCGAATATTTGCTTTATCAGCATTCCCTTGCATGTCGATTTTTCACTGTGCTTATTGACATTTTAATTTGCACCTCAATAGGTTTATTTATTTTGCTGACCTTTATTGGATCTTCCATTTTATTCTTTTTACACTGCCTGTGTGACTACCTTTCCACTCTACACCCAAAATATCTACCATAGATATACAGATGTTGTCCACATCCAAATACTTTGCTTCGCCTAATCCCTCTTCTGTTCCCAGGAAGGAACACACAGGAAATGTAAACAAGAGGATGAAGAAGGATGCAACATCTCCCACTAAGTCTCCTTTGCCTCTTACTTTAGAGGATCTTATGGATGAAATTAAAAACCTGAAAACTTTTGTCATGAAAACGGATGGCACTCTTCAAAGAATTGAGGAGAAATGGCCCAGCCTGGACTCTAGGGTATCTGAAATTGAACAATGGATCAGTGATGCCCAGGTTATTGCTACAAAATTGGACATTATGTCTAAAGAAATTTGCAACTCAAAAACCACACTGAAGATTTGGAAAATCCTACTCGGAGCAATAATCTCAGAATTTATGGCCTCTGAGAAGGAAAAGAGGGCTCAGGATATGATTTCCTTCCTACATCTTACTATTCGTAAACTTGTGAAACTAATGGACTGTCCTTCCCTTAATGTACAAAAAGCTCATCGCGTTGATCTGCCATCTAAGTCCTCTACCACTCGTCCGTGATGTATCATTGCCTATTTCTTGCAATACTATGATTTAATGACAGTGATTTCTCCTTCCAAACAACAAAAACAAATGATGTGGTTTGGACAGAGGATTTTCATTACCCAGGATGTCTCTCGCTCCACAGTTCTCAGAAAGAAATAATTTGTTGATCTACAAGCTGCCCTGAAATCCTTGAACGGTAGATATGGTCTCATTCATTCCTGTTCGTTCAAACTCACGAATATGGACATATGTCATACTTTTGAAAACCCAGAAGACTTAAAAATTATTTCATCTTCATAAAGAATATGCAATGGACCTTGGCAAAACTTGAACTCTTTTATCATCTTTTTGCAGTAAATCTGCATATTCTTCTTGCTGTTACCTAGTCTTTTCAATTTAGATTATTTATGGTTCTGATAGTTCTTCTCTTCTCTTTTCTTCACAGATCTCATACATCCCTCAAAGTTTGGATTGAGGTGTCCTGTGACCCCCATGTCTTGTCAACCCCAAGTGTCTATAGTCAACAATGTGTATGTATCCAATGGTTGCTTCGGTGGGAATCAACATGCCGCTATGTTTAATGTCTTGCAGTCTTCTTGCCTCTCTGTCCTCTTCTCTCCATCTCTCTCTCTAACTTTTTCTCTTTAGAATAAAAGTTTGTCCAATATTTTTCTTCTTCCTATCTTTATCATTATATTTCCATTCTGGGAGGACGGGCACCTGGTTGGTCTCTGTCATTGCTCTCTGCCACTCTCCCTGATCACTGTTTTCTAATTTCATATATGGTTAAAGTCCTTGGACTTTTACTATCCACTTTTATCTTAACATGGGGAGTTTGGTACTTCCCCCCTCTGTTCCTTTCTCCCAATGTCCTCACCTTGTCCTTGATTCCTTCACTTTTCTTCTTCTGTTCTTATTCACTACTTCTTCTTTAGACTTTTTATTTGGTATTTTCTATTTATCTCTATGCAATGTTACTCAGATGATTTTTGTTCGTTTTTAGTCTCTAATGTTATTTGTATAAGTATATTTGATTGATTAATGTATACTCATCCCCTCTGGTTTGCTTACTATAGGTAGTGTACATATAGTTTCTTTGAATGTTAAAGGCTTTCGCAATCCAATAAAAAAACAAAGAATTTTGACTCATTTATCATGATTGAAATGCCAGATTGCTTTATTACAGGAAACTCACCTTGAAGAAACAGATATGAACTCTCTTAAAAAAAACAATAGAAAACAATGGATGAAAAATATTTTTTGTTCTCCTGCTATTGAATGGAGGAATGGGGTTATATTCCTAGTCCATAAATCTTTGGCTCTTTGTGAAGTAATTATAGTGAGTGATGAGAATGGGAGATGGTTACTTTTGACTCTTAAAATCAACAATGGGCATATCTCTATATGGGACCAATATTCCTTGTTACTGCAAGTATATCTAAGAAAACTTAATATTGGCAGGGAATTGCAATCCAGTCATGGACCCCTTTATAGATTGTCATGCCACATCCAGATATATTCATAACAAAATGCAAAAATCCTTTACAAACACTATTCACTCTCTGGGATTCACTGATGTCTGGAGGTTTCTTCACCCGTTTGGAGTTTACTGTCTATTTACCTGCTTATCAATCCTCTTCAGAATAGATTACAGATTTGCGACACACACCATTTTACAAAAACGGACACAGGCCGAAATAGGATCCATTATTATTTCCAACCATTATGCGGTCATTGTGGATTTAGACTTCCTATCACAAAGGCCACATACTAACAGATAGCGATTAAACAGCTTTTTATTACAAGATTGCACCTTAGTTGTAAAATGTGAACAATTCTCCAGAAAATTGTTTGCTTTTAATATGATAGAAGATGTTTACATGTGTTGCAGGGATTCTGCTCATGCACAGAACTATGCGCAGGAAACCCGGACCTCAGTGAATTGTGGTGTACCAAAAAACTCACCTCAGTACCCAGAACCCCTATCTGACTAGCATCAGTGTCTCATTCGTTCTCCGTACTACAGCGAAGCTACCAATCATTAGACAACCCAGAACAAGCAACTTAGATTACTCTCAAGAATGGTCGGAATCAAGAACACTTTCGTTTTTATTCTCATATCAGTCCACAACGTGAGTAATCAGAGACACAGAAAAGTTTAAAATGTTTATTTTAACTACGTTCTCTAAGATGCAGTATTTTGGCTAACATAAGCAGACAAATGATCAGAAATAAAGCCATCACCGTTTTTACAATTCCATAAAACACAAAGGGAGAAATCATAATATAATGATAGTGGAAACAAGTCCTACAGCACCTTGTGTACCACCCTCCCCTGGCTAGAAGCTAGTTTTATAATAATAGGTCTATAGGTTTGAGTGGGGAACCCCATACCTCCAAGATCAGCTTAGGTGAATCACATCACAGGATCAGCACTGCTCTCTGTGTCTGGAAATGTTTTCTCCAAGTGCCACGATCATGCATGCAATGCAATATTAAAGGCCCCAGAGTTTCAGATATTTGCAGCTGTGTGCTTGTTGTGTCTAAAGCGTGGGCTGATCAACCTGAATTCAACAGCATACATTGTTATTTAACCTTGAAGGCTTCTGCACACAATGTTCAGACCAAGGTCGCGGTGTAAGTCTAGGGATGTGAAAAACAGACCGTTCTCATGTGAAGAAAAAGCAAGCAAGCAGTTTTACTTATAATAACAGTTACCTTTACTATCGTGTGCAAAAGCGACAAAGTGGCAAGATGGCGTTTAATTTCTAAAACACTTATGCTAACATAGCAATGTGTGCAGGCAAAACCTTGTCTTCACTACACATGCACTCGTTATGGGGCACATATAAGGCAGCAGCCAGGGGCTTTCTTATTGAGTATGTTGCCTTCAAAGAGAAACATGCATGCAAAGAATACTCCTCTGTGGTCAATCCCATCAAGACATTAGAACACAAATACTTTACCTCTAAAAGTATAGATATATTATCTTGGTTAACTACCAGTAATTTTCAATTTAATTAACGTTCTATTCAACATGCAAATGTTTGCCTTTTAAAAGGCAATGGCAAATATTATGGGGGTAGTAGTGAAGCTGGTAAATTCTTGCACAATTACTTAAAAATCAAACAACAAAAGTCTAAATTTCGCATTATCAAAGATAAACATGGTACTCGTCACCACACTGATGCTGACATTTTACAATGCTTCCTTGATATCTATATAGTTCTAAAATCACCCCTTCCACAGAAGCACTGGATATTTTTTTTCTTCCAGCCCCTAAAGATCTCTATATGTCTGAAATACTTGAAGCTCTGTCTAAATTACCCAATGATAAAGCACCTGGCCCAGACGAAGTTTCTGTGGAATTTTACTCTAAATTCTCCAAAATACTCATCCCTAAACTTCTCTAACTTTTTCAATATTTTCTTTTTCATCAACAAAGCACATGGATGTTTTCTCGAGGCTATGATTCCAAAAAAGACAAGGATTTGACTTCATGCAAGAATTATAGACAAATCTCAAATCTCAGATTTTCTCAAAGTTGTTGGCTCTACGTATTAATAATATTGTCCCTGCACCTATTGGTTCGGCGCAATCAAGATTCGTAAAAGGGCAACATATTACTGATAGCTCTAGAACTTTTCTAAATATTATATCTAGCCACTAAATGCCTCTCCCAAATCGCAGCTGTTACCCTAGAGGCGGAGAAAGCATTTGACAGAATGAATTGAGAGTTTATGTTCCGAGCTATGGGATAACATGTCAACAATTAAACAAAAAATATTCCAACTCTCGGAGCGATGGTCACCCCTATTATTATCCTGGTGGGGATGATTGGACACCATTGAGATGATGATATTGCCTATTATTAACTTCCACCTTTCTATGCTACAATTGAAGCTCCCTTAATCCACTTTTTTCACCTTTTGAACAGCTCCATGAGACATTTTTTAAGGAAAAACAAGAGAGCACACATTTTTTCTACTTCAACTCTAACAACCCAAACCCTTGGAGGGGTAAAATTTTCAAACTTAAAAAAATATCACTGAACATTTACTCTTAAACAGTTTTGGACCTCTCTAAATGAGAACCCTGATGTCCTCCCCACAAAATGGCAATGACTTGAAAGTTCCATTTACAACCCTTCCCTTTCATCACTTGGTTCGTTTTCACAACCTCCCAAATCTTTTTCCTCACTCCTTATTACCTTATTCGTCTCTTTAGCAAAACCCCTTCTCACATATTCATACTCTGACAAAGAGATCTGACTGTTGTCCCCCCTTTGTATACTAAACATATTAAAATAAATAACAGAGTTATATTCTGGAGGGATTGGTTTCAGAAAGGTATCACTCTAGTGAATCAACTCTTCTCTGACTCTAGTTCTTCTTCCTTTCCCGACTCTCCAATCTAAATATTTCCGCCTGTATTAATCAATATTTATTTTTTGTCAACTTTATCTGTATTTATCCATATTTATTATGGGTTTTGTGAAAAAAGAAAGCTGAAACTGGTATATTTCCACATTTATTTAACCAATAATTCTGCAGTCATACTTCAGTGCCTGCCAGGTTTCAGTGATATGAACACCCGCAGAAGATAAATCAATGCACTTATATGAAAATATGCACATTTCAGTATCAGGCTTGTGCATATCTGCTGATGTTTAAGCCTCTTTACTAAAATTATTTTCCTTTTTAACCCCCTTACCTATCAATCCACACAGTTATTGGCCCGGCAGTCATGGAAAAGTGTATTTAGGATCACTAAAAAAAGCACCCAAGTTCCGTGTTTATCCACATTTAAAAATAAATATAGACAAGAAAATAAATGGTTTTCTGTCTGTATTTATCTGTAAAAATCTGTAAAATTGGAAAACAGGGAGCCTTCATTATAGTTGGCTTAAGGCCTATTTCTTACCCCATTCACCACCACCACAGCACTGGCTCCAAACAAGAATTCTCCTACATTCAACTTCACAATTCCATGAAGGCCTTCTTCATCTATAAAAACATTGACGTTCACTTTCACACTTCTTTAGGTAAACCAAAAACGACTATTGAATTCCATTGGGAAGCTGATCTCCAACAATCTATTCCTGCTCAGTCGTGGCACAAACTTTGATCTAGAATCCATACCACTTTTCTCTCTTCCACCACCACGTAGACGTTATTTTATTTAATATATACCTTACCCCTTTTTCTTTATATGATTGCAGACTATCCACTGCCAATAAATGTTGGACTTACCAAATGGAGAACAGCGATTTTTTTTCATATGTTTTGTAAGTGTCCCCTGATCAGTTGCTCCTGGTCACACATTTGGGATATCCTTACTGATATTTGCATGATTTCATCTCCATTTGATAAAATGTATATTTTTTTGGGTTAGTGTTTCTCCAATATGGAATAACTCTGTTATGCTGGCAAAGTTTGCAGATTTGACAATTGCAATTGCTTTCCAGTTTGTTATGTCTGCTGGAACAATGCCCAAGAGGTTAAATACCTTAAATGGTGGAATGGGTTCTGAAATCACCATGACTGTTCTACAATCACTTCTACTAAACAATTAATTGAGCGAGATATTCTGTGGATGCCTCTTTCCTCCTTTCTCTCTCAAAAATTGACCAATTCCCCTACTTTTACTCATCAGTCAGACCAGTAGCGGCTCCTGGAGGGAGTGCGGTAGGGCGGGGCGGGGTAGGGGCAGGGTGGAGGGTAGTAAACTCCGGCTCACGACCGACTGGAGTAATGTAAACGAATAAATAAATAAAACTAATTTCATTGCACGTGCTGAAATAACAAATGGCGATGCAGCGCATGCAATGACTTAAAAAAATATATATATTTACATTACTCCGGTCGGCCGTGAGCCAGAGTTTACTACCCCTCCCTTCCCCCTCCCCGCCCCACAGCACTCCCTCAAGGAGCCGCCACTGAGTCAGACCCCCATAAATGTATCTGATTTCTTGCATCGTTATTGATCATCAACATAACACAGTTGTATCTTACACCCATCTCTTTCTCTTTAATAGGCTTCTTTCTCCCACCCTTCTTTACCTTCCCCCACTCCAACAAATTAGAAAATTAGAAAATGCTAAATTAGAATATTTATTTGTTCACTAGAATATTTAATTGTGGGTTTCGTATGTAGTGGTTAATAACCATTTATTCTCATTAAGTTATAATGACGTTTTCATTTACGGTATTTTTGTGAATATCATTTTAGTAATGTTAAACTCATACTGATGTAAGATCCGTATCTCTTTCATAAAGCATTTCAAACAGTCAAGACAGCACCCACAAACAAGACTCACATTGCAACTGATAGACACTCTGGGCCAACTTCAGGTGATTGACATATGGTGCACAGGACATCCGGAAGAGTTGGTTTTTTAGGTCTCGCCTGGCTATCGCGTAAGCGATCGCTAGGCGAGACTTATGTAGGGGCTTCCGAAAATGCTCCCAAAGGCTTCCCAGGTTGATCGGGTGGCGGTTACGCGCACAACCACGCGCATTCCATTTGCCACCAGCTACTTCCTGCGCGTGCGCCGCCTCACGCATTCAGAGAGATTTAGTAAGGGGCACAAGACCGTAGGAATGCGGTTTATGGCCAGTGCATGTGAGGCATTCAAGCGCGAAGCTGGCATCTGGCATCGGACTTGAAAGCAGCAGACTGCTTTCGCCAGCACGCGCTCGGCCTCACTTCCTGCTCCCCTCTTACAACAATTAACTTTCGTTATAACTCACACCCCATATGCTCGTTCCCTCCCACCCTTCCTTTGATGTCCGCTTTTCTTGTTTACAAACCACGCCACACACTGCTGCACACCACACACTGCTGCACGCCACACACTGATGCACGCCGCACACTGCTGCACGCCGCACACTACCGCACGCCACACACTGCTGCGCACACTGCTGCATTACACACTGCTGCATTACACACTGGTGCACGCCGCACACTGCTGCACGCCTCACACTGCTACACGAAACACTGCTGAACGCCTCACGCTACTGCACGCCACACACTGCTGCATGCCACACACTGCTGCACACCACACACTGCTGCATGCCTCACACTGCTGCACGCCTCACACTGCTGCATGCCTCACACTGCTGCACGCTGCACACTGCTGCACGCCTCACACTGCTGCACGCTGCACACTGCTGCACGCCGCACACTGCTGCACGCCGCACACTGCTACATGCCACACACTGCTGCGCGCCACACACTGCTGCACGCCACACACTGCTGCATGCCACTGCATGCCACACACTGCTGCACACCGCACACTGCTGCACGCCGCACACTGCTGCACGCCGCACACCGCTGCACGGCGCACACTGCTACATGAAACACTGCTGCATGCCACACACTGCTGCACGCCACACACTGCTGCATGCCACACACTGCTGCACGCCGCACAATGCTACAAGAAACACTGCTGCACGCCTCACTATGCTGCACGCCTCACACTGCTGCAAGCCACACACTGCTGCACGCCACACACTGCTGCACGCCACACACTGCTGCACGCCACACACTGCTGCATGCCACACACTGCTGCACACCACACACTGCTGCACGCCTCACACTGCTGCACGTCGCACACTGCTGCACGCCGCACACAGCTGCAGGCCGCACACTGCTGGAGGCCGCACACTGCTACACGCCACACACTGCTGCACACCACACACTGCTGCATGCCGCTGCACGCCACACACTGCATGCCGCTGCACACCACACACTGCTGCATGCCACACACTGCTGCACGCCACACACTGCTGCACGCAGCACACTGCTGCACGCAGCACACTGCTGCACGCCACACACTGCCTCATGCCGCACACTGCTACACGAAACACTGCTGCACGCCACACACTGCTGCACGCCACACACTGCTGCACGCCACACACTGCTGCACGCCACACACTGCTGCACGCCGCACAATGCTACACGAAACACTGCTGCACGCCACACACTGCTGCACGCCACACACTGCTGCACGCCGCACACTGCTGCATGCCACACACTGCTGCACACTGCTGCATTACTCACTGCTGCATGCTGCAAAACACTGCTGCACGCCGCACACTGCTGCACGCCGCACACTGCTGCACGCAGCACACTGCTGCACGCCGCACACTGCTGCACGCCGCTGCACGCCACACAGTGCTCCATGCCTCACACTGCTACACGAAACACTGCTGCACGCCACACACTGCTGCACGCCTCACACTGCTGCACGCCACACACTGCTGCACGCCGCACACTGCTGCACGCCTCACACTGCTGCACGCCACACACTGCTGCACGCCGCACACTGCTGCACGCCGCACACTGCTGCACTCCACACACTGCTTTTATGCGAGTTTATGCTACTGACATTGTAAAGGACAATGCCTTTTATTTATTTTAAAACCAAAACATAAATAAAAGGCATTGTAATTTTACAATGCCAATAGCTCAAACTCTTATAAATGCTAGACCTATTGCATTGCAAATGCTTGTCCTTCTCTTTGCCCACACACAGCTGAAGCAGTAGACTAGCTTACTTCTTTGTCAGTAGTTACTTATACGGACGGAAGAGCTATATATGGAGAGCTCCCCTCCTTTCAGACTACTACCTGCTGTTAATGACGTCAGAGACCCTGTATCCCCACATGGCAAGTGAGACCAGAGGCAATCCAGGACACAGTTTGTCTCAACCATTCCACATCACTAACTGCACAACACAAACGAGAGGAGGTGATCAGGGGAGCTGCTATTTGTGAAACCGTTGAGGTGCTGTGCCAACTCGGTTAATAAATAGTAAACGGGGAAGCAAGGATAATGCCTAGAGCGATAGGAGCCATTGTCACAGGTGGAGAACAGGGGCCTGTTAGATAAGAATCGAGCCCTGTGGGATGTATATAATATAGTAGGAATATGCTCGTATCAGGTGTATTGGCAGGGACTCCATGGAGAAGGGGCAGATATGGAAAGATGCTAGCATGACTCCCTAAATGGGTATTCAATAAGTCCAATATCATGATGCTGACAGATGAAGAAGGCATAACACATAGACGTAGTTTAGGGGATCACAGGGGTACCAACTGTGACTCCTGGCTTGCCCCCTGCGCCCTATAGCACTATGCTTGCGACGCCTGGCCTAAGAGGGAAGTAAAAACTTGCAAAATAATCAGTTATTGTTGCAAGTGGTGTAGACCTTTGTAAACAGGTGTCTGCATGTCTTCTGCTGCCTCTGAGCATGTCAAGGGAGCAAAAAAAGAAAGAAAGAGAGAAGGAAGGAAGGAAGGAAAGAAAAAAGGCACAAGAGTGCCAGTGGAAAGGAGAGTAAAGTCTCGAAAGGAGGAGCAGGAAGAGGACACTACAGAGACAAGGGTGAGAAATCGAGAGACAGAAACAGGGGTGTGTGTGGGAGAGAGACAAAGAGGGATTAAGAAAATATTAGAGAGAAGTAACAGGTGTAAAAGAGATGTACAACGGTATGACAGAAAATATGACAGGTGAGAGTGAGAGGTGATAAACACATAGACAGGTGACAAAGATAACCTAGAGAGAGAGGCGGACTAGTAAGAGAGGATTAATATATGAAAGATGTGATACAGAGGCGGATGAGAAAAAGATAGCGAAGAGCAACAGATAAAGAGACAGCTGGTGATAGACAATGGACAGGAAAAAAGGAAGTAGATGAGAACTTGTTGGAAAGTACAGCTCAGAAATGGACAGACAACACAAGTAACAAGCATTGGCATAGCCAATAGGTCTCGCCTTTGGGACCTTATAAGTGTTTAGCCATGCAACAGTTGCATAACTAAATACTAATAAGGTCCCAAAAGCGAGACCTATTGGCTATGCCAAGCGGCCGTGCGGCCGCGAAAGTGATCGCGTTCGCGATCAAACATCAAAGTGAAAGTAATCGCGTTCAAGCGCGGCGCGCGCGCCCGCGCACATGCACTGTAGCTCTAGGCTGGCCTGTAGCACTTGTTGGAGCCCTCTCAAAAAGTCTCATCAGACCAGCGCAAGCGCTGGGTCAGGCGAGACCTAATAAAGAGGCACTGGGAGACAGTGGGTAGGCGGCTGGGAGAGGTGAGGGAATACTGAGAGTGTTCAGAAAGAAGGAAATAAGTGGGTGGGGAGAAAGTTCAGAGAGGTGATAGATACATTACTTTGTGAGACAGCTCAGGGAGAAGGGAGATAAAGAGAGAGGCGGGAAAGGCAGCCTAAAGAGGTGGGAAGGAGGACAGGTGAGAAAGTGATAGATGAAAGAAGGGACAACATTGAAAGAGTGATACTTTTTTTAGGTCTTGCCTGAGCCAGCGCGCATGCGCTGCTCTGTGAGACTTTAAGTAAGGGCTTCTTAACTTTAAACACACACTTGTGCGTGTGTTTTTTTTTTTAATCACACCTATTGGCCTTTGCGTGCGTCTTTCTAAGAAAGACAGCACGCAATTGGCCAAAGGCGAGTGCATTGCATGCTTTCTCTCTGCTTTGGCCTAGGGTCTGCGGGGGCGAGCAGCAGTGCCATCTGTAACCAATTATCTTAATTGGACACAGATGGTGGTCAACGCTGGTCGCGTTGGTATAGTATGAGTCAGTGTTTTCTGATGCCGGCATGGCTTTGGTGGAAGCTACGTTATACGTTGATTCCTTTTTTTCCCTTCAATGTACCTTTTATTTGCCCGTCTTCTAGTGTGCATGATTTTACAGAGGCTGTGTGCGATACGTTTTCAGTGGCGCTGTGGTGTCTTTCTGACTAGCGGTGACATGTTTGCCAGTTACCGTGTTCCTTACTCTGCGTACTTTGATCTGGGGATGCTGCAGCACCTTCCAAATTCCATTCTACAGGTCCCGTTGCATCCAATTGACGATGATCTTTTTATAACTACACAAATAACCGTGTAACTATTTAACACACTGCACAGTCGTATAATTATGTTTAAATCTTGTACAAATAAGTTGGAATTCAATCGCTTTGAAAATTGCTAATTCATTGTTGTGAAATACGTCCCTAAATTCTACTTTCTTCAATGTGTAAAGGGGTGACAATTTTACAAACTGAACCAGCCTAGCATGCTCAGCGCTCCACAGCATCACTCAGCGTCACCACAGCATCACTCAGTGCCACCACGGCATCACTTAGCACCACCACAGCATCACTCAGCAGCATCACAGCATCACTCTGCGCCCCCAAACCATCACTGAGCACTAGCACAGCATCACTATGCACCACCACAATGCCAGAAAGCATCACTCAGGGTCACCACAGCATCACCCAGCACCACAACAGCATCACTCAGCAGCACCACAGCATCACTCAGCAGCATCACTCAGCAGCACCACAGCATCACTCAGCAGCACCACAGCATCACTCAGCAGCACCACAGATCCGAGGCCACCAAAGGATCATCACTCTCTTCAACATATACATGAGCCCCCTCGCAGCCATCGCACGCCAACACAGCCTCAACATCATCTCCTACGCCGACGGCACCCAGCTGATCCTCTCCCTCACCAACGACCCCGCCACCGCCAGAACCAACCTACACGAAGGGATGAAAGAAGTAGCCGAGTGGCTGAAGAACAGCCGCTTGAAACTGAACTCAGACAAGACGGAAGTCCTCATCCTTGGATCATCACCATCTCTGCCTGGGACGACTCCTGGTGGCCCCCGGCCCTAGGCAGTGCACCCAAGCCAACGGACCACGCACGCAACCTGGGTTTCGTCCTGGACTCCTCCCTATCGATGACCAGACAAGTCAACGCCATCTCGTCATCGTGTTTCAACATCCTACGCATGCTCCGAAAGATCTTCCAATGGATCCCCACCGAAACCAGGAAGACGGTCACCCAGGCACTCGTCACCAGCCGACTGGATTACGGAAACACCCTCTACACCGGAACCACAGCCAAACTGCAGAAAAGACTCCAACGCATCCAGAACGCCTCCGCAAGACTCATCCTGGACCTCCCCCGTCACAGCCACATCTCCGGACACCTGAAAGACCTGCACTGGCTCCCCTTTCAGCAAAAGAATCACGTTCCGCCTCCTCACCCACGCACACAAAGCCCTCCACGACCTAGGCCCCAGATACCTCAACAACCGCCTGACCTTCTACACACCCACCCGCCAACTACGATCGACCGGCCGCGCCCTTGCCGCCGTTCCGCGCATTCGAAGAGCCACCATGGGAGGAAGATCCTTCTCCTACCTGGCAGCCAAGACCTGGAATTCCCTCCCCATCCACCTCCGTCTTACCCATGACCACCTCTCCTTCAGGAAGCAACTCAAGACCTGGCTGTTCGAGCAGTAGCGGACCCCCCCCCCCAAGCGCCTTGAGACCCTCCGGGTGAGTAGCGCGCTATACAAATTTCTTGATTGATTGATTGAGCATCACTCAGCAGCACCACAGCATCACTCAGCAGTACCACAACATCACTAAGCGCACCACAGCATCACTCAGCGCACCACAGCATTACTCAGCACACCACAGCATCACTCAGCGCACCACAGCATCACTCAGCTCACCACAGCATCACTCAGCACCACCACAGCATCACTTAGTGTACCACAGCATCACACAGCGCAACCACAGCATCACTCAGCAGCACCACAGCATCACACAGCATCACTCAGCACAACCACAGCATCACTCAGCGCACCACAGCATCACTCAGTGCACCACAGCATCACTCAGTGCACCACAGCATCACTCAGCACACCACAGCATCACTCGGCGCCACCACAGCATCACTCTGCGTCACCACAGCATCACTCTGCGCCACCACAGCATCACTGCGCCACCACAGCATCACTGCGCCACCACAGCATCACTGCGCCACCACAGCATCACTCTGCGCCACCACAGCATCACTCTGCGCCACCACAGCATCACTCTGCGCCACTACAGCATCACTCTGCACCACCACAGCATCACTCTGCGCCACCACAGCATCACTCTGCGCCACCACAGCATCACTCTGCACCACCACAGCATCACTCTGCACCACCACAGCATCACTCTGCACCACCACAGCATCACTCAGCGCAACCACAGCATCACTCAGCGCAACCACAGCATCACTCATCATGACCACTGCATCTCAGTGCCACATAATTACACATCACATAATTACACTCTATTCAATGCAACATAAATACACTCAACATAATACCAGTCAGTACCACATAATTACACGTCACATAATTACACTATATTCAGTGCAACATAAGTGCACTCCACATAATAACACTGTGCCACATAATTACACGCCACATAATTACACTCTACTCAATGCAACATAAATACACTCAACATAATACCAGTCAGTACCACATAATTACAAATCACATGATTACACTATATTCAATGCAACATAAATACACTCCACATAATAACACTGTGCCACATAATTACACGCCACATAATTACACTCTACTCAATGCAACATAAATACACTCAACATAATACCACTTAGTACCACATAATTACACGCCACATAATTACTATCTACTCAATGCAACATATATACACCCCACATACCACTAAGTACCACATAATTACAAGCCACATAATTACACTCTACTCAATGCAACATAAATACACTCCACATAATACCACTTAGTGCCACATAATTACACGCCACATAATTATACTGAATGCAACATACACGCCACATAATACCACTAAGTGCCACGTAAAAACACGCCACATAATTACACTCTACTCAATGCAATATAAATACACTCCACATAATACCACTTAGTACCACATAATTACACACCACGTAATTACTCAACTCAATGCAACATAAATACACTCCACATAATACCACTTAGTGCCACATAATTAGACGCCACATAATTACACTCTACTACATGCAACACAAATATGCTCCATATAATACCACTCAGTGCCACATAATTACGCGTCACATAATTACACTCTATTCAATGCAACATAAATACACTCTACAAAATACCACTCAGTGCGACATAGTTACACACCACATAATTACACTCTACTCAATGCAACATTAATACACTCCACATACCACTCAGTATCACAAAATTACACACCACATAATTGCACTCTACTCAATGTAACATAAATACACACCACATAATACCACTCAGTGCCACATAATTACACGCCACATAATTATACTGAATGCAACATACACGCCACATAATACCACTAAGTGCCACGTAAAAACACGCCACATAATTACACTCTACTCAATGCAATATAAATACACTCCACATAATACCATTTAGTACCACATAATTACACACCACGTAATTACTCAACTCAATGCAACATAAATACACTCCACATAATACCACTCATTACCACATAATCACACGTCACAATTACTATATTCTATGCAGCATAAATACACTCCACATATTACCACTCAGTGCCACATAATTACACACACCTAAGCATCACCTAAACATCACCTAAGCATCACGTCAGTCTGCCCTCAGAATCTGGCATCTGTTGATCCTCCCCTAGTGTCCGTTCACTGCTCGTGTTCTAATTAAATGACTGTTTTCCAACCTCCACTCCCCCGTTATATATGTCCCGCTCCACCGTAACAAATATAATTATAACAAACAAGCATGAGAACAGGCAGGAAGAAGTTGCCAGCAGTGCAACTACAAAAAAGCTAGAAGACATTTTTTATGTTAAAATCATTTTTTAATCAGGTTGTTCAGTTGTATATAATGTTGTCTTGGTTTGTATAAAAGTAACAAAAATGCTTAACACTTTTTATTATAACTTTTCAGCATGATGCACAGCAGCCACAATGCTCTACAACATAGCCAAAAGTTCTGGCTAAACACATAAGGTCCCAAAGGCGAGACCTACTGGCTATGCCAGTGCTTGTTTAACTTTATTTTCATTTTCAGCAAGTTAACAAGTAGGCTACATAGTTGAGTAATTCCAGCGTATGCATGGCTACATAAAGAGACTGCAGATTCATCACAAGTACAAGTCTTGTAGGCTGAGGGTCTTGACCAATTACCAGGTGCTGGGGATGAACATAACATTAATCATGAGCATTACCACTAAAGACAGAAAAGTTTGTTACACGTAATAGGAGATGGTCTCGCCTAGCGTGGTCTTATATACTAGTGGGTAGTAGCCATTTCAGGGGAGTGCCATTCCTCAGCACATCGCTCCATGGACTTCAATCACACCCAGTCCAATGCTGTAGCCATGTTCAATAACTCATTCTTTGCCATCATTCGACTGCTCATGTGTATCCCCCAGAGCCTGGTTGTGTGTTAAATATGCCTGATATGGGCTCCAGATGTTTTTGGTCGACTGCATGGTGGCATAAGATCGTGGTAAGCATCTGACTGGGTATTACAATAGGTCAAGCCTGTGAGCCACTCTTTCAAAGTTGGTAGTGGTCCCTTCATCCAGCCCATCGGTATTCGATGCCATTCAAGTAAGAGACTTATGGCCACAAGGTGCCTGCTGCCCTAGCCCAGCATTGCTGTCAGTGGTCTGTGAGGTACTACCGCTCCTATGACCTCCTCCACGATCTGATATATTTTGAGCCAAATGAATTGCACACCGAGGCAGTACCATGCCGTGTGTGCGAACCCAGCATCTTCCGTCCCACAATGCGAGCAACAGGACTCATTGTGGAGGCCATAACGGTTTAATTGGACCGGAGTATAATACACCCAATTGAGGTACTTAGGGTCAGCTGTATCAAGACTTTTTGCGTTTGCAAACGGCCAGAATCGCAGAATGTGCCCATTTGTGAATGCAAAAATTGCTTTTCTGATGTAGCAAACCTAATTTTGCGAATCGGTAACCTGTTACTGAATCGCAAAATGGGTTTGCGATTCGGTATTGGGAAGGGGGGTGTTTAGGGCGTCCCTTCCAAGACTGAATCGCATTGGTATGTATTAATGTTTCGTAACCGCAATTGGTGGTAACCCATTGGCAAAGGGGATGGGGTCCCCAAGCAACCCCTTCCCTTTGTGAATGTTTGCAAAACCATTTTTAGGAGCAGGCAGTGGTCCTACGGACCACTGCCTGCTCTTAAAAAATGAAAAGAAAACTTTTAATTTTTCTTTTTGTAAAGCATCTCGTTTTCCTTTAAGGAAAACGGGCTGCTTTACAAAAAAAAAGATTGTTTTATTTAAAAGCAATCATGGACATGGTGGTCTGCTGATCTCAGCAGGCCACCATCCTTGTGATTTTTGCGATTCCTAGGGGGTCGCAAATTGCGACCTCCCTCATTAATATTCATGACGTAGGTCATTTGCGACCCACTAGAAATCGCAAAAGGTGTACTATACACCTTCATACATTGCATTTTGCAAATCCTTGTGATTTGCAATTAGGGAATGGCAAAATGCTTTTTTGATACATCTGGCCCTTAAAGTGTACAAGGCGATGGCGTCCATTTAATGACACTGTGCAGATTACTGAGCAGCAGTATGTCCATTGCATG
Source organism: Triturus cristatus (assembly GCF_964204655.1). Classification (NCBI taxonomy): domain Eukaryota; kingdom Metazoa; phylum Chordata; class Amphibia; order Caudata; family Salamandridae; genus Triturus; species Triturus cristatus. The sequence continues at coordinate 856,629,130 of NC_140584.1, read as the reverse complement.
TCACTAATGGCTATGCCCAGATCCTCCTGCCAGTTGCGATGCGCTTTTACATTGGTAGGCTGTTGGGCCCCCTGAGAGAATGCTTACAGCGTTGCAACTGCACGAGTGTCAGACAATGCCTGTAGTAAGTACGTAAGGTCTAAAAGCTCCACCAGAGCACCATCCAGTAGGGAAAGCAATACGTGGCACGCTCTGTAATAGTGGAACTGCGTAAGTACAGTAGGTGCTTTGCATTGCGCACTGACCTGAGGCCAGTCATGCAGGATTCCGCCATCAAAGAAGTCGCCCATGTGCCAAACCCCAGCCCATGCAAGGCAGCAGCAGCCGTCCTCTCATGCCCCAGGGGGAACCAAATGCACCACTCCAGAGGGAGGTGTGGCAAGTACAACAGTGGCATGGAATGCAAGTCCAGTGTTTTCTTCCAGAGGCAGTGTGTTGTTCATATGGGGTCTAGTACATGAAAGTGATGCAACGGTCTGCTGAACGAAAATTGTGGAAGTGTCAAGGGAGAGGCCACATTTCTCTCTTCAGCCAGAGATGGGGCATGTCCACTGGTCCATGCAACCAGTAGTAAGCAAACGCACACTGCGCTGTTCTATAATATGCCTTGAGATCTGGGGTGTTCAGTCCCCCATCATATATGGTAGAGTAAGTGTATCCCATATCACCCATGGTTGTTTTCCGGCCCACGCTAAGCGTATCAACAGGGAGTGCAGCGTCCTAAAAATCTCCCTTGGGAGCAGAATAGGGATATTCACACACAAAAAAAGGAAGTGAGGAAGCACCACCATTTTCATAATGGCTATGCAGCTGCAAAGAGAGAGGGGGAGATGAACCCATCGGTCAACAGCTTCCACAAGCTGATGCCCGCCCTACCATAGTTTACACGCATAACCACCTTGGGGTCAGGCTGGATCTGAATGCCCAGATAGCGCACCTGTTTATGGTCCATCTCAGAAGAAACTCCATCTGTATTTGCATTGTAAGGGTGGTGAGAGGAAATATTACGGACTTAACCCAGTTAATGTGCAGTCTGGAATGGCCACCAAAGAGGGCGACCTCCCGGAGAACTGGCGAAAGGTTAAGGTCTGGGTCATGCACGTATAATAGTGTATCATCAGCGTAGGCAGACACTACCAAATTGTATTGCGGTAATCGGATTCCACAGTGAGAATGATACTCATCAATGTGCAAGCCAGGGGCTACGCCACAAGCGCATAAAGGAGCGGTGATGGGGCAGCTCAGGCGAGTGCTCCTTGTAACAGATATTGGGGGTGTCACCTGACCATTGATTCGAAATTGCGCTATTGGTTCAGTACAAAGGACCTGCACTTGTTTTAGATAAACCTTGCCTAAACCAACTCAGCGAAGTATTGCTAACCTGAATTCCCATTTGACAGACTCTAAGGCCTTCTCCACGCCTAAAAAGACCGCCGCTGCGCGCACCTCTGGGTCAATACGAGTGATAACAACGAAGAGGGTACTGAGATTGTAGGTCAAGCATCGACCAGGTATGAAACAAGACTGGTGTGGATTCTCTATATTAGAGAGGAGAGTTGCCAGTTAGTTGCCCAGTATTTTCTCAAAGATCTTCGTATCCGTGTTCATTAACGACTGCGATAAAATGAACAATGCTCAGAAGGTTTATCCGGTTTAAGCAGAGTGACCAGCAATTCCTCCCACATAGTCTGGGGCATATGGCCATCATGTATCATTTCCTCGAAGACCACATGGGGCACGAGCCTGTCCTGGTATGCCTTATGGAAAGCCACCGTCGGTGCCAGGGGCCTTTTCATAGTAATGTGCGCTAAATAGTCATTTGCGGCTTTTACATCTAATTCAACTCACGCGGTGTGGTGGTCAGAGTAATACTGGCAAAATTGATCTGACACTTGGTCCGACCTTTGGAGGGGTGTGCCCTGCTCATCAATAATGGTCACTATTTCACTATCTTTTCGATTTGACCGAAGGAGATAGAGAATCCATGAATGTTGACCTTGAATGCATCCCAGACTGTGGCAAATGTATCCACTGATCCCAGGTTGGTACGGAAATATTCATCAATTGCCAGAGCCAGTTCCTCGTGGAACACTGCGCCCAAGAGAGAGAACTGCGGAAAATGCCAGGTGAAAGTGCGAGGGCGTGGATCCTCGAGTTCTAGCACCTGCTGGACCAGGGTGTGATCTGAATATTTGTAGGAAGAAGACCACACTGCCGTATCCTATGCAGGAGGGTGCGCAAGGTGAGCCAATAGTCGATGCGTTTAGAAGTGTCACGTACTGTAGAGTATTGGGTGTAATCCCTGCCCTGTGGTGAGTAGTGTTGCCAGACATCCACCAGTTCAGCATGTTCTATCATCAATAGTATTGTTAGGGCATCCGCTGAGGGGCACCGGGACGGGCCCCGCGAGCAGTCCAACTCAATCGACAAAACATAAAGTCACTGCTCCAAACCTGTGGGAGAACACCATAGCGGGCTTACTTGGCGTGCAGTGTGTGATAGAATGGTGGGTCATTAAAGTTGGGGCTGTATACCCCCACCAGAAGTACAGTCAAGTGTTACACATGGCACCGCCCCCACCTGAGTTGACTAGCACATCCTGTTTTTTAATTCCAGAGCCTCGTCTAGTCCAAATAAGGACTCCGCGTGCATGTGTCCTCAACCCAGCTGCATAACAGTTCCCCCTCATATGCCTGTGTGTGAGCTACTCGCTACTAGGGAACAAGTGCGTTTCTTGCAGTATGGCTACATCAATCTGGTGTTGCAGTAAATAGGACAGCACCTGTCTGATTTTTCTTCCGATTTATTATTTAAACCCCTGACATTCCATGTGAGGAAGTTCAACACTGCTGCCCATTCTGCGGCAGCAGCATGAACTCTCATATCATTAGGTGTATCCACAGCCGTTCTAGGTGTATAGTTGACATCATGCTCGTCTCAATTCATTGTCAGCTTCTGCCTATGCCAAATGGTCAACCGGACACACCTGGTTCCACCCTCTTCACCCATGCCCTGCCCCCCAACTGCTGGCACAGCAATTAAATTCCCACCCCGTTACCACCCATCCCCTCAAACAACAAACCCCAAACAAAATTGAAATGTTGTGGGGGACACATGGACACAGACGTGGCCTGCCGAGCACTTCCATTACAAGAAGTTGGAGGAGGGCAACATCCAGATTATCAAATACACCATTTGTGCAGTAAACAATAGCCTTCTGCACCTCCCCACGCAGTGATAGCCTGGCACCTTGCTCGTCATAAACCTAGAAGCCACTTCCATGTCTCACACAGGTATTGCTACAGCAGCAGTGATATCAACAACATTCAAATGAAACATTGCATGAAAGGTCAATGATGCGGTTGAGGAGGATAGCAGAGAAAAATCAGTCCTGGCTTTCCAGGTCCTGGGAGATAGCAGGTCCATCTTCGTCTTGACGCGGCGATTTCCGTTTCCTATTCTCCAACTCGCATTGTTTGAGGAATTGTTGTATGGTTTTAATGTTACTGGAGATTCTTGCCTTCCCATCTACGGACACACACAACCTGGTAGAATAGAGCATGGCATAGTCAAGTTTTCGTTCCTGCAGTTTTCGTTTAGCTGGCAGAAATTGCCTTTGAGGTTCCTGTACCTGTGGTGTGAAGCACAGGAAAATGGAGAGATCATTGCCCTTGAAGCAGAGAGATTGTAGTTCCCATGAGTGGCAGAGCGCTGCATCGTGGTCCCAGTTATTAAGCAGTCTAGCAAAGATTGGTTGGGCCAAGCCCCTGGCACTGGTCAAGAAACCAGCTAGCGGTGCGTCCTATCCACCACACAGTTGCCAGAGAAGGTTTCACAACCCAATAATTCTAATAAGAGCCTCTCCATAAAGGGCTCCATGTTTCCAACATACGTGGATTCTGCCAGGCCAACAATCCAAAGATTATTCCACCGAGAGCGGGACTCAAACTCCTCTGACTTAGCCTGCAGCAAAGTGAGAGCCCTTTTTAGCTGTTTCTGTGTGATGGTGCCCGATACCTGCTCATCCTCGACCACCGAGATCCTGCGTACCACCATATCCAGGCGCTCCGCGTACTTATCCACATGCTCGTACATTCAGTCCATGCGATACGACAGCGAGTCTATCTTCCCATCAATCTTGGTAAATAGCGTGGTAGTTAGAATTTGGTGCAATTCGCTACCCAGGTTGGCCACAGAGTTGCCCGCCCCACCTCAGGCTCTGTCTCTACCTCGTCTTGCAACCTGATAGTTTTGCTTAGGCAGCTTAGGCTGTGATTTGTCTGTTTTGCCCATATTGCAGTGTGCCACGTAGGTCTAGGCGAGAGGGCGTTGTGAGCAAGCAGGCTCCTGGCAGCACAGGGAAGAGTGCAACCATACACAGCTTTGTTGTAACTGGACCCCACCAAAGCTCACTGGGTAAAGCGAAGGTGAGTTCAAACCATGCCGCCAGAAGAGTCAGTACATGGTGTGGTCAATGTTCAGCAGGACATGGAGCCACAGAGGACTGGCCAGCGCGCAGCGCCGCATCGGCCAGGAAAATGCCAATAGTACAGGTCAATTTCCAGACCTGAACAAGGTGGTTAGTGGCACAGGTGCACTGCTATTGATGAGGTATAGTTGACACAGGCTGCACGGCAGCCCACCACCAGTCAGTGAAATGTCCTGGGGCCCTTATACTAGGCCATGACTCCTTACTGCTCAATGCAAGGGCTCCTCCACACTAACCATCTGCCAACTCCTTTGCGGGGGCGAGCGCCTCATGCCACATAAGGTTCATTCCCCCACCAGTGCAGCACATGGGGCTAATCATTGCTCGAGCAGCAGGAAGTATCCAGTGGTGACACGGGGCTGCACCAACGAGCCCCAGGTGTGTCCCCTGACTGCAGGGGGGGGACCCATTGGATCAGGCCCCACATCGTAGCCCTAGGCCAAAGGGAAGACACGGGCCGTGCCGCCACGGGCCACGCCCAGCAGTGCAGGTACATGAGCCCTCAGGCCCCAGACAGTCCCTGGCAGGAGCGCCAGATGGCCTCACTGCACCCAGCCCAGGCAGGCTCCCGCACTCAATGTGGCCCTGGGAGATTTTTGGTACCCACTTCTCGGGGCCCGACTCAAGGGGGTCCAACAAGGCAGCGGCCACCAGCAGCACAGAAGCCAAACGCCGAGCCCCCAATCAGACACCTGGGGGATCCAATGCAAGCGTAGGCAAGTGCGGTGTCCAGGTGGTCCTGCGCGACATGCTCTGAGGTCCAGGCCACCACTCCACCATGCAGCACACCTCAGCTGGTCATCTGTGGTTGTAGGAGCATGGCCTCCGAATTCATGACTGCTGTAGATGCACAGGGACGGTATGCACGTGTGGCATGAGTTTGGCATACATTTAGTGGCGCGATGGTGTAGGATCTTAGAGGATAACTGATGCGGCTGAAGGAGCTCGCCTAAGATGCAGCCATCTTCAGGCCAGGCAAGCCTCGCCTCCCCCAAAGAGTGACACAGTTTAATAGGATACAGAGTTGTTACACAGTTTAGAAAGAGACAGACAGATTAGAACAAAACAGCTATTAGGGAGGCAGGGAGGAGGAAAGGTGAGAGATATGTAGATGATATTGGGACAGAAACATGTGAGAAGTAGACAGACAAGGAAGTAAGCGTGGTAGCTGAAAGGTGACATAGAGGTGAAAAAGAGACAGAACAGTTGAGAAAGGCAGGTGTGAGAGGAGAATTCATGCATTATAAGAACAATGAGGAAGACACAGTTAAGATACTGAAAATTGCTTGCCTCGCGCATTAAACCTTACATTTTATCAAACCCAGCTACCTGGTAGAAAAGATTTGAACCTCATGAGGCAGCCGCTCCCTCAGAAGCGAAAACTGTCTCAGGCTAGAACCCCCCAGATTCAGAAACCAAAAGTTAGACACGGTCCTTTTCAGGATCGTCTCCAAGAATCTGGAACTCCCTACCAACCAATATTCGGTCAAACCCATCGACCCACATTTTCAAAAAAGAGGTGAAAAAAATCATAATAAACAGATTCCTTTCCCGAAGTCTTAGTGCCTTGGGCGCATTGGATGCCACAATCACATTAATTCAAATACAGGGCAGAAGCACATCCTTCCCAGTAGAATTCCACATAAATATTGTTCCCCCCGGGGAACTGGAAAGGATCGAGCTCAGAGCAGACTCTCGAAACCATCTTGGAGAATCTAGCGCAGTGCTTCATGAATGAATGACGGACATCCAACAATATCCCTGTTACAATATACCATATCCTCCTTGAGTCTTCCGCTTTTGATCTATGTTTGTGTGTAAGTGTCTATTTATTTCATGTTTTCAGTTATTTGTCTATGTTTATGCTTTTTCAATCGTTTGTACAGTGCTCTGATACCCTCGGGTACTGTTTGTGCTTTATAAAACACCCTAAATAAATAAATAAATGAGAAAGAGACAAAAACTGGCAATAAAGTCAGGTGTGAGAGAGAGATAATAAAGTTAGTTCAGAAACAGCTCGGGGGAAGGGGGATAGCAAGTCAAAGGTCATATGACGCTGCTTCCTCTGATGTCATTGGGAGTCAAAGGACATGTTGAGTCACTTGCGCTACCCCTGGCCTTTTGGTGAATCGACGCTCATGCACATACAACACAAATGAATTGATAGGGCTTTTCAGGCCTACCTGCAAAACCTAAAAAGACGCAAAGAGAACCTCTAGACCCAGCAAAGACACAAGAATACTTAGATGCAGCAGGTATGGCAAGACTTTCCTCCGAATACTAGGGAAGACTTGGACCTCCCTATAACAGCAGAGGGATGGAAAGAAGCATGTGTGGAAATGCAGACTTGGAAAACACGATATGGATGGCTTGTCATAGGAGTTTTATAAAAATGGCCCCCACTCAGTTTAGGCATAAATTATCAGAGGTCATAGAAGAGGCCTTCTGTGTTGGCAGAGACAATGCAAAGAGTGGTGATCCCAAAAACAGTAAAAGATCCCAAAGTTGGTGGATTCCTATTGCCACTTACCTATGATTAATATAGACACCAATATATTTAGCAAGGTACTACCTCGAAGGATCTTGGAAGTGATATTTGATTTGCTATTCAATTACCAATCAGTAGACATCCCACTTAGAAAATCAATTTCCAATGTGTGTAGAATGGCACAAGCAAAGCACTAGCTAAGGCAAGGTGATCAAAACCACGCCGTGGCTTTCCAATGAGCTGAGAAAGCATTGGACACTGTTGTATGGAAGTTTATGTTCTGGGTGTTCGAACAGATGAACTTTAGTCCATACATAATGCGCTGGATCAAACTCGTATACGCCTGCACTACTGTGAGGGCTAAGACAGGAAAGATTATCTCTGAGAGGGGGAGCTTGAGCAGGGCTCAAGTCAGTGGTGCCTGCTAACTTGCCTCCTGTTTGCCTTTGTCATGGAGCCGCTGGTTAGTGTGCTCAGGAGGGACCTGGCTAATAAGTGCATTAAAATGAAGGCTTCTGGTTTTTCGTTTTTACTGATTTTTACAGATAAATACAGTCCGAAAACAATGTGTTTTCTGACTGTATTTATTTTTAAAAGTGGAAAAATACTGAAAATGCTGCTTGTTGTGAGAGACTCTCGATCTCAATGCTGTCTTTTATTAATTCCAGGCAACAGCTGAGCAGATAGACAGCGTGGAGAGTTCGAAACCAGGGTGAGATTTCCTTAAATACAGGCATCTGTTAACATATGTTTGTAGTATGCAAAAAACGATATCTCCAAGCACACAGAAATCCAAGGGGAGGTGTGGTTTCAGTTGTCTTTTATTCCAACATATTAGACACGCCCCTTCACCAACACCTGTTTCGTCTAATGCTGTTCCAGTCACAGCAGACCGCGTCAGGGCTTTGTATCTACAATAAAGACACATTCCATTCAGGCCTAGTATCATTCTTATTTCTTCTATCCATCACCTGGGTCGGATGACCCTAGAATTCCACCAAGGAGTGTGATTCGAACCAATTAAAATCGTGCTCAGGAGCCGGTGGCTGTGCCTCGTGTCTATTCTACTGGTGAATAGTTCCTATTGGTGCGGGGCCTCGTGTTTGTGAATAGGAGGCATTTTTTTGGTGTATTCTCTTTAATGATATTAACATGGTGCTATTTTAGAAATCTTAAATCCAAATGTGTGTTAGGGACTACTGATTTGACCTTAGTGCACATATTCAGATGGAAAGCTTCCACATTATGATTCAAATGTATTCTGTGGAAGATGACAACTATATTCATATAAGATTGCAGAAAGGCTCGTGCTAGCTCCTGAGTGCACAAAGTACCCGTATTGCGACAGTCATCTTACCTTATATTCTTTGCTTTCTGTTGCAAGTGAATGGTGTGGTGGTGGGCGGTAACAAATAATAGGTGTGTATTGTCGGGTCACCAGTCTCTTGTCGAAATGCCAGTAAATGTAAATTCAGTACTGCCAATATAATTTTGTATTTATAAATGCAGAATCGGGATGGCTGGTTATCCCTGTAAACTCGACATCATGAGTTGTATATCATATATTTGTAGTGTAATGCTAATATCTACCTGTGAGTGTAGTGGTTTGTTATCCCTTGCTTCTTAATTTTCTAAATCGTGACAGGCTTCCATGCATGAGTGCACATTCAAGAGTTAAAAAAGCATGGAAATATAACGTTTCACGGCTCCATTTATTCTCAAAACACAAAACAAATATGGATAAATACCAATAGGATGGCCAAAAAATAAATATGTATAAATACAGACGGAAATGTTAAAAAAATAAATACCATAAAACCGGGAGCCCAAATTAAAATAGGTAGTAAAATATATATATTGTCACTGTATGCAGTTGATCTGTTTGTATATATCAAGGATCCGGTTCACTCGGTCACCTCTATGCCTCATAGATTGCGTACGTTTAGACAGTATTCAGAACTGAGCAGTAACTGGTCTAAGTCACGCCTTTTCCCTATGGGAGAAATGGCACGGAGACCAGCAACACAACTCCCGTATTTAGGATTACAGGGGCAGCAAGGATCCATGTGGCCTATTCACTGACTGAGTAGGCAGCATATTGCATGGGGCGATGCACTCTCATCCTTCCAGGGGCGGTTGCTGCTGTCATTGATCGGTGGACTGGTTCTTGTTAAAAAGATCCTCCTCTTTATAGGCTGTGTCAGGGGCAGCATCAATCACAGACCCTCCCGGGGCTCACAGATAGAGAGGAGCGCGTGCTAACAGACCCTGGCGGAAAGCTTTCCAGCATATTATGCGGAGTTGTACGGATCGCGGGAGACCATACCCGGGGGGCTTGTAGATCGGTTCCTCGATGATCTTCCCCCTAGAGCCCTTTCGGATGAGGCGCGTGCAGACTTGGACCGACCGCTGACGGTGGATGAGTTGGGGACGGCATTGGGGAGCTTGTCCCTAGGAAAGGCCCCGGGCCCGAACGGGTTCCCGAGTGAGTTCTTCAGAAAATACTTTATGCAACTGGGGCCCCATTATCATGCGGTGGTGGAGGATGCCTGTGAGCAGGGATTTTGCCGGCCGACTGGCGACATGCAGAGATTGTCGTATTCCATAAGCCGGGCCGCCCTCCTGAACAACATGCCTCCTATCGGCCGATTTCCCTTCTTAATGTGGAGGCGAAGATTCTTGCCAAGGCCCTGGCCAACAGGCTCTTGCCATATCTTCATACCCTGGTCCACCCGGACCAAGCCGGGTTTATGCCACATAGGGCAACGCGTCACAACATCCGGCGTGCACATGTGGCGATTGCTGCAGTCCAGCGGCGAGAGGCTCGGGCAGCTCTCCTTTTGGCCGACATAGATAGAGCTTTTGACTCTCTTAGTTGGCGCTATCTCTTTGCCTTGCTGCAACGTCTAAACCTGGGGCCACGCTTCTTATCCTATTTAACGCTTCTGTATGCGGATCTTACGGCCTCGGTTCGGGTGGCAGGGGCCACCTCGGCAAGATTCCCGGTGCACCGGGGGACACGACAGGGCTGTCCCTTGTCGCCTTACCTATTTGCCTTAGCCATGGAACCGCTGGCCTCCTGGGTTCGTATGGATGCGCAATACACAGGGTTTGAGTGGGAACATGGACTCTCGGATCGCATTGCCCTATATGCCGATGACGTGTTGTTCTTCCTTTCGGATCTGGATAAAACGGGACCACGGCTGCTCCGCATAATGCAGGTCTTTGGGGAGACGTCGGGATTATACATGAACCCGAGGAAATCTGGGCGGTCGGGGCGTACAGGGTGAGTGGCCGGCGTCATTACGTCTTGCGGCCGGGGGGCTGCAATATCTGGGGGTCTTCCTGACCGCTGTGCCGACGATCGCCTGGGAGCGCAACGTGGTGCCGGTATGGGAGAAAGTATGTCGAGATGTTAAGCTCTGGGCACGTATGCCTCTCACTATCTGTGGCCGCTCTGCCATCTTTAAGATGGTGGCACTGCCTCGACTTCTTTACCAGCTCCAAAACCACCCATATGAGATTCCTCCCAGTTGGTTTCGGAAGATTAATGCGGTGCTGAGCCAATTTCTGTGGGAAGGGGGCCTAGCCAGGGTATCGCCGCGGGTTTGCTTTCTGCCGGTATATGATGGGGGACTGGCTACCTCTGATATCTTATCCTATTATTACGCCTTCCATTTATTGGTCCTAAACGAATGGTGGTATGGCGATAGGGGGGACCTGGCGTATGCGATGGAGAGGCGTCTCATGGACCCACATACGGTACATACCCTACTTTACGCGACTGCATTGCGAGAGGCACTGCCACCGGTCACTCAGGTGGTGTTTCAGGTGTGGCGTCGGGCTTTATGTCATATTGGCTGGTGGGGTAGGCTTACCCGAGAGACCCCGTTGTGGCAGAATGGGCTGCTCCCTCAGTTGGCGACCCTCTCTGGATTTAGGGGTTGGGACAGGATTGGTATCTCCACGTTGGGATCGGTGGTTAAGGGCTGTGTGATAAAATCCTTTGGGGACTTACAGCATGAGTATCAAATGCCACAGACGCAGTTCTTTAAATACCTCCAGCTGCGCCACGCCCTCGCCCCTAGACTGGAGGGTATGACATCCATCCCTGAATTCAGTCCCCTTGAGGCTAAGGTGTTTATGGGGGATCTCCAAGAAAAGAAAGTCTCTAAAATCACCTGCTTGTGCTAAGACATCAAGCCTTCTAAGGTCTAGTGGGGCCTTCTAAGGTCTAGCATGGGAGAGTGGTCTGGTGGACTGGTCATGAAGGCTGAACCTGGTTCCCCAGTTCCAAATTCGGCAGCTCTGGCCATAGTGCCACATCCTCTCCCCCACTGAACACCATACTTCCCCACTGAGAGAAACTCGCACTGCCTTCAGCTATAACCTAATTGTGCCCGCTATAAACACTTGGATGTGGCTCAATTCAAATTATGCACTTGATAAGAGTAATATGCTGCCTAAAAAAAAAAGTAAAAGCAACCACTCATAGGGAATGCAAGATTAAGTAAAGAATGTGAAATGTAAGCAGAAACAACATGGTTACCTTAACGATCTCTCACTCACTATTCAGAAATCAGCTGGTGGTTTTACCTGAAAAGTTAAGGACATGACTAGAGGGCCCTGAAGGGAACCGTTTCGATGTCCATTGCTTATATCCTTACAAAATAAGCAGTATGTTTTAAAAAGACCACATCCATAAACACAGAGCCATGGTACACATTTTGTTTTCCAATCCACCCATCAACCAGGTATTGCAGTACCTCCAGGAATGGTACACTTTCCCACCTGAGAACAACAATGCTGTTCAAAGAAAGACGAGAAAACAAAAGTAGCACTTCACTGGCAAACTCTGTCTTGCTTTATTTAGTTATGTATTTATTTTTCATATTTAAAACCTTCTATTTCTCTCCATCCCGCTGCACTTTGGAATAGAAAAATGTCAGAAAAAGGGCATTTCTCGCAAAAGTGTTTTTCTTTTTTGGATCCATTTCACAGGGAAGCAACTAAATGAAAGAAGGAAAGAGAGGTTGTGAACCGTTTCTTCAAGTCACGGTTTTCAGTAAGTGAGGAGCAAGACAGAAAGAGAGAGAATAATAGGAAGAGAGGGGGGGACAGCTGCCAGCACAAAAAAGAAGAGGACATTGCCTGAGTCCTATTCCTTCTCTGCCCGTCCCCGAACGTCCACGAAAGCAAGCCGAGCCTTATCTGAATGCCTTTGTCCTCCCCCAAAATAGTGTCGCCAGGGGCGGACCGCCCCCACCGCCCCACCCTAGCTACGCCACTGTACAAGGCAGATTCTCTGGTTGCCCCATGGAATCCACTATTACGATGACTACCTGAACTAGTCTCATGCAGGATGGGTGACTCGTATTGTGTATCTATATAACCCTGCTGTGGGACTGGGCAGCTCACACGCTGAACATTAATGAGATTGGGAACAAGACACTGCCTCACCAACTGCTCACATTGACGTGGACAATATACCTCCCCGTCAATGAGGGTGTTTAGCAAAGCACAGTTGAAAGTGTAAGGGCTTATCTCACCCAGAATACGATGCAAAAGATATATTTGACCGGGAGACTGTCCGCACTGTCATCATGAAGAAGCAAATATTTAACACACCTTGACTGGTGTAGAATGCCACCCGGCCTATACCAATGTGTGTGTACCCACGGCACCCCTCGTGACTGGGCTCGGTCCGAGGGTATATAATAAACGGGCCAAGGTTGCACGTGACCTTACGGCCGAAGTACAATCCTGAGTGGTCGTGTCCTTATTCCGCTACCCCCAGAGCATAGGCCGCGTCCCAGCACGCTACACTGGCGACGAAGGTGTGTTTGCGGACCCCCACTACCCCCGATGCCGTTCCTGCTTACTGCGGACCGCTGGATCGCCTGAGGCTGTGTCCATGAGGTCGCACTGGTCCGCCGGTGGCTCGCGCGCCTTTCCTTGTGGCGGCGCCCATTGCAGAACACGGCCCTCCTGGTTCGAGTCGCTGAGGCTGCACGCGGTGAGTGTCTACAACCCTGCGCATCCCGTGACCGCTTCTAGCAAGCGCCCACACTGAGCAGACGGACCTCGTCTGGAGGCCTGCTGTGTGCCCGGTGAGGCTGTGCGCGCATTGAAGAGCAGCATAGACCAGCGCGTCTGCTGAACGTGGCCCTGCATCTCCTTGCAATAGACGGAAGGCAGTTTCCTGCACAGCTGGGGGTGCTGTCAGCGCTGCCTTGGGGCATACAACTGCAAAGATGGCCCAAGGGGGAGTAACAGAACCCCTTACAGGAAAAGGAGACAGCTCAGCAAATTGGCAGGCAGAGCCTGCAGGGGTGCAAGTCTAGAAGAGCCAAAGCATGGCATCGTAAGGGGGTGAAGTCGGCCCCACAGCGCGGCTCCTTTGGCCAGATACGCATAGTGCGGCGACATGGGCGATGAACTGGCTGCCCAGGCTCCGGCCCCAGTAGCTCCTCACTCACATGCCTCGGTGACGTCCCTGCTGCCCTTCAGCCAGCTAGCCGACCCTGCCACTGCAGCGCCACGGTGGAAGCGGTGGGTAGGACGACTCAACCACTACTTCACCGGGACTCGCAAACATGACGGCAAGGTGAAGCGCTCACTCCTCATGCACTTCAGAGGCGATGAACTGTACGAGTTATTTGAATCTCTACCCAATACCGGAGCTGACGATGAATACGAGGCCGCAATTGCTGCTTTGAACAAATACTTTGACCCCCAGATGAATCCAGACTACGAGCGGTTCAAACTGCGGCAGGCTCGACAGACGGAGACAGAAACGATGGATATGTTCTACGCCAGACTTCGGAAGCTAGCGGCCACATGCACAGGCACAGACCACAACGATGAAATGAAAGCCTAACTGATCTCTGGATGTAAATCGGTTGCCCTGAGATGCCTCATATTGCGACAACCAGGCATTTCACTAGACGAAATTTTGATCCTAGCCCGTTCTCACGAACTCTCCGACAAGTGCGCGGAGGAGATGGAGGCAGTGCGGTTACGAAACATGTCACTTGCAATGGCGCCCAAGCCTGTGCGGGTAAAGGAGGAGGTGGTGGAAGCCCTTCAAAGACCGCCAGGGGGAATCCAGCGACGGAGTACAGGAACCAGGCTCAGCGGCAGGTGTGGATACTGTGGGTTCGACCACGGTGAACACGACAAGTGCCTCGCGAGAGGGCAGGCATGTGCAAAGTGCGGGAAAGCCAACCACTACGCCAGCATGTGCCACGGACGAGGGGGAAGAACACATGGCGGTGCACCCAGAGGACACCCGGCGAGTCTGAGGCACCTCACACTGGAAGACCAGGACATCACCGATGCCCCAGACAGAGCGACTGACACGGCCTACTACGAGGACGACGACGATGCGTTTGTCATTTCGTTCATGGGATGAACAGGCAAGAAGAGACGCCCACCCACAGTATGCCAAGTCAGCGTCAATGGATTTCCCATACAGGCTCTTATCGACACCGGAGCATCGGCGAACGTAATGGACTCCAACCAGTTTGACCAACTACAGCCCAGGCCATCACTCATCCCAAGCAAAGCCAGGATCTTCACATATGGTGGCACAGAGCCTCTCCCATTGAGGGGAATGATTGAGGTCAAGATCACGAGCGACGCTCGCACGCTGACAGTGGCGTTCCACGTTACAGAAGGGGGAACGGGCACGCTAATAGGTTGCCACACGGCGAAGGCTCTTGCGCTCGTATTCTTCGCTAAGCAGATACATGAACACCATGCAGAAGATATACTGAAAGAATTTCCTCACCTCTTCATGGGGCTAGGCAAACTCAAGAACTACCCAGTGAAGTTGCATATCGACAGCAGCGTCCAACCGAGAGCACTCCGGCACCGGCGAATACCACTTCACCTCCGCCCGTTGGTGGAGCACGAGTTACAGACCCTGGAAGACATGGGAGTAATTGAGAAAGTATCGGGGCCCACACCGTGGGTGTCACCCCTAGTGGTGGCACCTAAGCCAAAACAACCTGGCGCTATCCGCTTGTGTGTGGACATGCGGCTCCCCAACCAAGCCATTCGCAGGGAGCGGCACGTGACCCCGACGATGGATGACATCATGGCGGACTTAAACGGGGCACAGTGGTATTCCACGCTCGACCTAAACTCTGGCTACCATCAGCTAGAGTTAGCTCCGGAGAGCAGTTATATCACCACCTTTTCAACGCACGTGGGCCTGAGGAGAGACACAAGACTCAGCTTTGGAGTGTCATCCGCGGCAGAGGTTTTCCAGAACGTGATCCAAGAAACTCTGTCCGGCCTAGTCGCAGTGATCAACCTTAGTGACGACATCTTAATATACTCACAGAGCCTCGAGGCCCACCACGCTCAGCTGAGAGCCATGCTACAATGACTAACGAACTGTGGTCTCACCCTACACCGGAAGAAGTGCGTCTTCTACCAAAGCTCCATAGACTTCTTTGGGTATGTGTTTTCCAGGGAGGGGCTTTGAGTGGACCCCCGAAAGGTGGCGGCGATCAGGAACGCTGCAGTACCGCAGAATCCAACGGCAATCAGAAGTTTCCTCGGCATGGCGATGTACTGCGGGCGGTTCCTCCCTAATCTCGCCACGATCTCAGAACCACTAAGGCAGCTGACGAAAACAGGAGCGCCATGGGCCTGGACGCCGCGGGAGGAGGCCGCATTTCAAGGAGTCAAGAAGGCGCTGCTGGACCAGACAACAATGGCATACTTTCAGCCCGGACGAAGCACAGAGCTAGTGGTTGACGCCAGTCCTGTGGGGCTCAGTGCTGTGCTTCTGCAAGAGGCTCGGCAAGGAATCTACATGTTAGTTGCGTACGCCAGTTGGGCGCTGTCGCCGACCGAGACACGGTACGCGCAGATTGAGCGTGAGGCCCTAGCCATTCGCTGGGCCTGTCAGCATTTCCATCTATACCTGTTTGGTCACCCCTTCCAAATCGTGACAGACCATAAGCCCCTACTGCCGTTGTTCAGTGGGTCCAACAGGCTAGCACCACCCAGGATTGAGCGGTGGGCTGTCCAGGTGCAAGCCTACTCTTTTCAACTGGTGTTCCGCCCGTGCGCCAACAACCCCACGGACTTCCTGTCGAGGCATCCGTCGCAAGCAGAGGATTGGCAAACTCCGGAGGATAGCCTGACGACGGAAGCGTTCGTACAAATGATCGAGGATGATGCCTGCCCACTGGTGGTCACTAAAGAGGATCTGCGCAACGCCACAGAGTCGGACATCACGTTACAGCGGGTCAAGGAAGCCCTCCCCACCGGCAGGTGGCACAGGTTCCTGGATGGCGTGGCTGGCCTCATAGAGGAGGAGCAGAACGCTCAAAGACAGTTATGGAGAGTGCGCCATGAACTCAGCATCGGAGAGTCGGGGCTGGTGCTCCGGGGCCAGAACATCGTGGTCCCACAGGGCCTTCACAGCCTCCTAGTGTCCTTAGCTCACCAAGGCCACCAAGGAGTTGTGAAGACAAAGGCCAGGCTCAGGTCCAAGGTATGGTTTCCAGGGATGGACTGGATGGTCAACGAAGAGGTGCGGACCTGTCACTCTTGTGCCATCACCGGGACCGATCCTGTTCCCGCACCCGTCATCACTGAAGAACCATGCAACATGCCCTGGACCAAAGTGAGCGTCGACTTCGGCAGTTTCCCTGACGGACGGCACACGCTGATCGTAGTGGACTCATGCACAAAGTTCCCGGTGGTCGAATTAGTGCCATCCACGGCATTCACACATGTCCAGCCCACCCTCGAAAAGATCTTCGCAATCTTTGGGCTACCGGAAAAAGTGAAATCGGACAATGGACCACCATTCCAAGGTCAAGAATTTCAAGATTTCCTGCAGAAGCGAGCGATTAAACACAGACGAATCATACCTCAGTGGCCCCAAGCCAATGGGGAGGTTGAGCGATTTATGAGAACCCTGAACAGGGCACTGTGCATAGGAATGGACCGCCATCAAGACCCGGAAACTTGCCTCCACCAGTTCCTGTTTGCGTACAGGCAGACACCCCACTCAACGACAGGATGCGCTTAAGCCACGCTCCTTCTGAAGCAACCACCTCGGGATCTCATCCCCGAAGGCCCCAACTGGGCACCGCAAGGCTTAGACCCAGTTCGAGCTCAGCAGAAGCACCAGCAGACCAACGACAAAGCCACCCTCAGCCGTGGGGCCAAGGTGCCAGCCATCCGGGTGGGGTCTCGGGTGATCCTGAAGGATTGTCATCCTGGCTGGAAGTTCCGCACGCCTTATGAGCCAGAAGAGTGGACAGTCACCCAAGTGAATGGAACGATGGTCACCGCCCAGAGAGGGCGGCACACAGTGGTGAGGAACGTGTCATGGTTCAAGGTAGTGATGAGTAGACCGCGACCGACGAATGGAGCCCCCGAGGAAGATGAGGAGGACATGTCTAGCTTCCCGGACACTGTTGCCCCAAGCCCAAGGGAGAACACAACGCCACAACCTCGGCAAGACGCCGAGGATCACACTGTCCCCAGCCAGGAGAGGATGGCTGAAGATTCTAATTTGGAGGGGCGTCAGAGCTGTGCCACCCCAACGCAAGGAGTGACATCGTCCCGAAGCCAACACTACCGGCTGAGGCCGAATCCCGCACCCAGTCAGAAGCTGAGGGACTATGCCTGTCAAGCAGCTGAAGCTGTGGCAACATCACCTGGGTGCTGGCCAGAGACTCGGTGAAAACTTCTTTCAGCACACGCTGTCATTCTCGCTCTTTCCCCCCCTCTTTCGCTCTCTCTCTCTCTTTCCTTCTCTCTTTCTCTACTTCTCTCCCCCTCCTTCCGAGGACCTGCCTCCCTCACTTTCTTTTCCCTGCTGCCTTCGTTTCAGCTAAAGGTTTGGAGGGCTGTAGAGTGCCACCCGGCCTCTACCAATGTAAGCGTACACACGGCACCCCTTGTGACTGGGCTCGGTCCGAGGGTATATAATAAATGGGCCAAGGTCGCACGTGACCTTACGGCCGAAGTACAATCCTGAGTGGTCGTGTCCTTATTCCGCTACCCCCAGAGCATAGGCCGCGTCCCCGTCCCAGCACGCTACAACTGGGGGTCGTGGACTATTGGACTATTTGAGACAGGTGATTGCCGCCTCAATGGGAGTGCCCCCAAGAACGGTGACAGACTCAATAACACGTTTCTACGCAGAAGGTAGAATGGGGGTGACTCCAGGACGCAGAACAACAAATCCGGGAAGAATGACCTCCTAGCACAAGAAACGGGAGTTACCAGGCGGCGAGAGAGCGAAGCAACACATCTGCGCTGCTATGTGTACTCCAACCAAATTGGAGCCCTTATATACGAAATAAACATGAACAGGAAATGATGGAACACCTTAACTTACGTGCTAATTTATTTTACCTTTGTGAATCAGGGCTTTAATATCTGCGATAAACAATATATTTTCCGGCCACACGGTGGCAGTAGATTCCATTAATCCGTCGTTTCCACTAACCGTGTAAATATGGCAAAATCAATTAACTAAGGTTGTTTCACTTTTTTGTTGGTCATTTTATGGCGCTTTATGTCCTTGTAATGAGTTTAGGCCCATCCTGAAGCGTTGACGGAGTGGTGGCGGCCAAGAGTAATGCAAAAAATTAAAGATGGGGGAGATGGGGGCGTTGAAGAGTGATGGCAAGATGGAAGGAATGTGGCAGGAGCTCTGGTGAGTGGATGTGTTTAAACCTAAAACACGAGCACTAAGTCCGTGGAGCTTACATATATCGTGGTAGCTGACCTTTTTATTGGACAGGTTTCATATAATGCTAACTCAACCCGAAAGTATTGAAGCGCTTTACATTGAGCAACAGTTTACGCAGTCATATTTTTTTAGACGCTGAGGGGCCGATTTACACGCCCCTTGCGACACTTTTGTGCCGCTGTTTCGTCACTTTGTGACACAGCGGCGGCGTAAACAATGCGGCCAGTTTACAATGTGACGCTTCTAGGGAGATGAGTCACGTTGTGAAGCCCTGCGTCACATTATACCTGTGTCAGGTATAATGTATGCAGGGTGGGCGTTCCCAAGCAGCAAAGCCACGTAAAAGTGACGCAGTGAAATCGACAAGATTTTACTGCGCCACTTCTAAGACTCCACTGTGTCAAAACCTTACACCGGCTTAAAGCAGGTGTAAGGACTGACGAAGTACAATAAGTATAGGCCTCAACATGCATTGCTGGAGTTGCGTCGTGCTTGCGACACAACTCCAGCAATGCGTGACTTTTGGGCCAACAGATGTGTCAGAATTTCTGACGCATCTGTCAATCCATGCGCCATGGTGTGTCGTATTGGGCAGATTTACAAGAAACTGATGCATCTGTATATGTGTCAGTTTCCCTGTGCCAACCTGCGATACCCTTGCGCCACTATGGATGCGCCGTACAATACGACGCATCATGGCGCATGGATTGACAGATGCGTCAGAAATTCTGTTGGCCAAAAGTCATGCATTGTTGGAGTCGTTTTGCAAGCACAACGCAACTCAAGTAATGCATGTTGAGGCCTATACTTAGTGTACTACGTCACTCCTGACGCTGTGGCGTCCTAAAAGTGGCGCAGTAAAATCTTATAGATTTCACTGCGTCACTTTTACGAGGCTTTCCTGCATGGGCACACCCACCCTGCATACATTATACCTGACGCAGGTATAATGTATGCAGGGCTTTACAACGTGACGCATCTCCCTTAATGTGTCACGTTGTAAATTGGCTGCATTGTTTACGCCACTGCTGCATCACAAAAGTGACGCAACTGGGGTGCAAAACTGTCACAAGGGGCTTGTAAATCTGCCTCTCAGTGATCTGCCCAAAATCACAGGATGTTGAGCCGAGGCGGAACTGGAATGGAATACTAGGTTGAAAGTCGGCAGCTCTGGCCTAGCGCCACGACCATGGCTATTCATCACCCCGCCTCACCTTCCCTGGACTCCTTCAACTTTCACACCACATAACTGGTCGTTTCTTTGCAGACTCACGTCCGCCGAGGACTCCCAGGCACTGTGGCCTTCTGTTTACTGCACTAAAATCCACACACCGTGTCGTTTTGTTTGTCTATTCTGTTATTCAAAGCACCTTCTTTTCTTTCATGGGAGTCTAGTCTCATGCTCACCGGCGCTCCCGCATATTTCAAGCTAATACGAATTAGCATTTGAAAAGTCACATAAGGAGATCGGTGGGAGTCTGTGCGTCGGTCAGGGTGGGGGCGAGGGGCCGCTCAGTAATTTAGCGGCAAGGTGACTTTAATGACCAGAGGAGCGTAGTTTGGGCGCGCGCGTGCGGAAGGAGAGCTGTTTGGCGGAAGGCGGATGAGTGGGGGTCGTCGAGCAGTGTGCTAACACCCTGGAGAGACGCAGGAAGAGGCTCATTTGTAGGTGGTAGTTGCCTGGTCATTGCGGCTTTATAAACTTGTGTTGACTTGGCTGCACGCGAGTCGCAGCTGTTTCCTGAGCTCCTCTCCGGTTGATTCACCGCCGTTCAAGTCTGAGATGCAGTTGGCAGACAAGCAGGGCCCCTTCGGTTCACTTGAGCCCATTCAATGGAAGTTTTGAGTTGGATACGTTTATATGATGATTCTTATTTTTATTATTTCAAACGAATGAAACCATTATTTTAATGAAGAGTTTGGGGGCCTAGACTCACTCCCGGGTAGTAAGGTTCACGTCGTCTTAGAAAATCTTGAAAGACTGCAAGAGTAGCCAAGTTCATTTTTAGTTGTATATGTCATATAACCAGCCCACACTTAGTCCGTTGTCTAGAGCGGGTGTCAGAGTTGCACATGCTTCGTAGAGCGGTCCATTCTGAATCAGAGAGGATGTCCATATGCTGGGACAATCAGTCCTGCACATACAGTGCAGAGCCCTCCATACTGAGCCGTGAGAGCATCGCTGGGGGTTCATGTGCTGTGCCAACAAGGAGTCCATGGATAAAAGCTGGTGTCAGTGTGCAGATCCAGAGGTGCACATGCTTGTGAGAGCAGTCTGTATGGAGTATGACAGGAGGCCAACACACAGTCTTGCACATACTCACAGAATGGTCCATACAGAGGGGTCACTGTGCAGAAACAGTGCTGCCTTCACCCACCAGGCTGCCTATACTCGGGTGGAAGTCTAGTAGTGTCAGTACAGTTGTGCAAAGACACTATCGTGTGTACCTGGTAAGGATGTCTACTGAGGTGGTAGTCTAATAGTGTTGGGTAACTGTAAAGACACTACTGCTTATAGCCTGGTCGTGCTGTCTGTATTAAGGGGTACTCTAGTTAGGGTCACTGTGTGGAGACGCTACTGCCTGAACCCGGCCGCAGTGTCTATATTGAGGTGTCAGCCTAGTGTTGGGATCACTGTATAGTGACTTTACTGTATATACCTGGCCAGACTATCCATATATCTATAAATACCAGTCTAGTGGTGTTACGGTCACAGGGTAGGGAAACTACTGAATATACCCGGTTGGTGACATTGTTGCCCATAACGGGTATGCATGTCTTTCTTGGCTTGGCTGTCTAGTAGTGTTATGGTAAATGTGCAGAGACACTACTATCTACACATGGCCTGCTGCCTAAATCAAGATGACAACTTAGTGGTGGTATGGTTACTGTGTAGAGACACTCTTGTTTCTACCTAGTCAAGCCACCTATATTGAGGAGACCGCCGTGTAGTGTTAGGGTCAATGTGTAGAGACTCTACTGTCTCCTACCTGGTCGGGACATCAATATCAGGGTGAGAGTCTAGTAGTGTTATGGTAAATCTGTAGATATGCTACTGCTTATACCCTGCCGGGCATCTGTCTCAAAGCAAGAGTCTGTAGTAGTATTATGGCAAATTTGATGACACACTAGTTTTCGTACCTGGTCCGTCTGCCTGTATCAATTGGATGGTCTAGTGGTAGTATGATAAGTTTGTAGTCACACTACTCTTACACCTGGTCGGATTGTCTGTATTAAGGTGAAATTCCTTTAGTATTATGGAAAATGTGTAGAGAAACTACTGCTTCTGACCGGCTGAGCTTTTTATACTGAGGTGGCCATTCAGTAGTGTTAGGTTCACGATGTAAAGTTGCTAATGAATGTGGGTGGCAGTGATGGTTATCCTGTGCAGGATGTCTAGTGTGAGGGTCACTGCAGGCATTGTGCAGTCCAGAGAGGGCTGTCACACTGAATCCACTGTTCAGTGGAAGAGTCGCTGTACGAAGGCAGCACTATAGAGTTCGAGGAGCTCTCTACACGCTAGGTTCATCTCAGACTGGTGTGTCGGTCAACATGCAAGGCCTCTGAACTCCTCTGCCACTCGCCGGTCACTGCTTCCCGTGCTTCCGCAATAGTGTTATGGGGAGGCATATTGAATAAGCATGCCTCATTGGGGTCTTCCTCGACCCCTCTCTGATTGCATTCAAGGAGGGATTAAAGCGGAGAGGGTGTGGCTCGATTCGCCCCTGTTCTCTCCTAAGTTCCAACTGTTGCATTCACCATGGTGTGGAGCGAAGGAAGGTCCTGTACTGGGAAGCTATGTTGTATGAGGGACCTCTATGTCTGAATTCATAGGCTGTGCCTGAGCATGTCACTTCCTGCCTCCATCTGGGGTGGTGCCTAGCTTGTGCCAGTTGACTGCAGGTGGAGCCCTACTTCCAAAGGCGTGGAATCCTGGCCCCTCAAGGTGTACAATATCACTACTTCCAAAGGCGTGGAATCCTGGCCCCTCAAGGTGTTACAATATCACTACTTCCAAAGGCATGGAATCCTGGCCCATCTAAGTGTACAATGTCACTACTTCCAAATGAGTGGAATCCTGGCCATCAAAGTGTACAATGTCACTATTTCCAAAGGCATGGAATGCTGGCCCATCTTGGTATACAATATCACTACTTCCAAAGGTGTGGAATCCTGGCCCATCTAGGTGTACAATGTCACTACTTCCAAATGAGTGGAATCCTGGCCATCACAGTGTACAATGTCACTATTTCCAAAGGCATGGAATCCTGGCCCATCTAGGTGTGCAATGTCTCTTCTTCCAAAGGCATGGAATCCTGGCCCATCTAGGTGTACAATATCTCTTCTTTCAAAGGCATGGAATCCTGCGCCATCTAGGTGTACAATGTCACTAATTCCAAGGGCATGGAATCCTGGCCCATCTAGGTGTACAATGTCAATACTTCCAAAGGCATGGAATCCTGGCCCATCTACGTGTACAATGTCTCTTCTTCCAAAGGCGTGGAATCCTGGCCCATCTAGGTATACAATGTCATTACTTCCAAAGGCGTGGAATCCTGGCCATCTAGGTGTACAATGTCACCACTTCCAAAGGCATGGAATCCTAGCCATCTAGGTGTACAATGTCAATACTTCCAAAGGCATGGAATCCTGGCCCATCTAGATATACAATGTTACTACTTCTAAAGGCGTGGAATCGTGGTCAGCTAGGTGTACAATGTCATTGATGGAACAGGAAGCTGTTGCAGCTGCTCAGTCCCAGAAGGTCGCAGGGACTACATTGATAGTACACCTTTGCCTTCCACACTAGTCTAGAGCTCAGGAAAAAACAGAAACTGCTGCCATTTCATGTCCCTGGCGGTGGTGCATCAGTTGTGATCCAGGAACAAAGTGAAGATATCTCTTGATACGAAAGAGTCGAGGAGTGGCTGGCACGTGCTGAGAACACAGGCATTCAGGTAGTCACTCTCCAGGCACCGGGGGTCTTAGCAACGCTTACCAGAAACATTCCTTTCTGAAAGTCTTGTTGCCTATTGCGGATGCACTCCATGAATGCTTACAGAAGGTGTTGCAAATTGGTAGCTGACTACATCCATTCAGCAGGACGTCTGCAAGCCACAAGACACTTTTGGGCTACTTGCAAAGACACATAGGAGACTGCTTTTGGATTTCCTTTATGGCAAGTGCTCCAGAAAGATTGGCATTATGGGTGGGTAAGGTACACTGCATTAGGTAATGGGGCGTCAATGGAAATTCCAGTGCTTTCCTGTCCAGCTGCCTCCATTCCACTGGCCCTTGGTCACCTGACAGAAAAGCCGCCTCTGAAAGTCAAGTCAGACAGACACAAATCTGCAAGCCGGTGGTGAGCTGTCAAAACAAGTACCGAAACTCAAGGTTTTGCACTCTAAAGGCAATCTCGGTGTAGAGTGTCTGGCCTCGGGCCTGAGAGGCAGACGAAACTATTGAAAATGGAGCTCGACAGGAAATGTTTACTTTCTTTCAGAAAACCCACTAACATCCTGCTTCAGCCAAAATCCCAAAATTCACAGCCTGTGACTAAGATGCCTTAACATAAAAGAAGCTTAATTTAGCAGCAATATTAATACGGAAAAAATGCTCTTTCAACACCACTCTCCTGCAAATCTCGAAACAGAAATAAATAAGTGTGAGGGACTCATGATCCTGCAGGATCCATGAGAAGTATTGAAGCCATGGTGAGACGTGCCCGCATGCTGCCTTGCAGATAAAATGTGTCCAGTTATTGAGGCCATTAAAGTACCAACAGATTTTTACGGCTGCCATCCAGAAAATCCTGATTTAAAAAGAGTGGCACATTCTCTTATTAGAAGGGCATCATCAGAAACCTCACAGTCCTCTTCGCCTTCTCTAGCCACAAAAACAACCAAAGTGGCCAGGATGGTGTGTGGAGAGCTGCTGAAGGTTCTTTACACTTGAGCCCCTTCCCTTTCCTTTAACAGAGGAAACAAATTCCTTCAGATCAGTCATCACCTGATCATTTTACGTCATAGCTCACATATAGGTGGTGAGTTTGAAGAGAGTTTCTTGTTGACTCCTTTAAAGTAGAGTGCAGATTAACTCTGCGGAGAACTTGCTCTTGGGTGTCAGTGTTGGGTTTGGTGGTGAGAGATCAGGGGTTGGGGGTCAGTGATATGGAAGAGACCGAGAACAGAGGAGCAGAGTAATGCTGGGAAGTTCACTGCTAGGTTGTGAAGGGATAATCCCCAGTAGTTTGGAATTCGTGTGAATGGGTGAGTGTTGGCGAAGTTGAGATCCTACATCAATGGTGAATGGGATCTCCTGTGAGTGACAGCTGGTTTTGAGATGGCAATCTTTAAGTGCCAGGAGGAGGATGGCAGAAGGGAGGGAATCAAAAATTGTGACTAGCTCACCACAGGACATGCCGGTTAGGTCATGGGGCTAATTTGTAGAGTACCATACCTACTGTGACAGGGTAGTGACTGGTTATACAGAGTTATCTGGTGTAGGGACATGCTTGTTGAGGAAGGTTTTAGTAAAGATTAGATTAGATCACTGCCATGACATTGTAGGTGCTATGCAATGTGTGCATGAAGGTGATACAATTGCTATGGAGTGCCACGCATGTGTGGAGTTATTAGATTAGATACATGTTTCCATTGGTGCAATGAAGTGAAAGTCATAGTGGTTGGTGTTCAAGGTTTTCTTTTAATGCCTATTCATGCCTGGTCCACCCGCACAAGTAGATGACTTGAGGTTCTGGCTCATGGTTATGTGCATACATTGGAAAAGAAGCTGAGAGTGGGTGTGCGCCAGGCAATGAAGTCCAAGACACTCTTGCTGTATGAGCGCAATAGACTGGAACATTAACATTGGACTTTTATTCATGATTGTGTTGATCTGTCGCCTCACTTTACTTAAGGTGAGGACGCAGTCCCAGTGGAATCTTCTTCCTTTTTTCCCCCTGATGCCTTTCCCCTGGGCCACGAGCAAGGGATTTTTACTATTCTATTTGCTATTACTATTTCTTTGGTGTTATAGCCATCGCCCAGGATCGCCCTCTTGGGCGATGGGGATCCCCAAGCACGGATCCACCCACTAGACACCAGGGAGGGGGGAGCGGTCCCTTGGGCAAGGGCCTTTGCTCCCTCCAATTACTTTTGGCCACTACAGTCTTTCTACCCTCCCCGGGGGCAGATGGGGTTAGTAGCCCCCAGTCTGCCCTTCAGGGTGCAGAAAGACCACTAGAAACCAGGGATTTTTATTTCATGTAGGGGTGGGGGCTGCCATGCATGACAATGCATTCCACCCTCTTGCCTCCCTACAGAAATTACAGTCTTTCTGCCCCCCCCTGGGGGGGCAGATGGGGTTAGTAGCCCCCAATCTGCCCCCCAGGGTGCAGAAATCCCACTAGAAGACATAAAAATAACCTA
Source organism: Triturus cristatus (assembly GCF_964204655.1). Classification (NCBI taxonomy): domain Eukaryota; kingdom Metazoa; phylum Chordata; class Amphibia; order Caudata; family Salamandridae; genus Triturus; species Triturus cristatus. Next base: position 856,602,989 of record NC_140584.1, on the reverse strand, counting down.
TCACAACCTGGTTTTGCATGGGGAGGTCACCTGGGTTTTTGGCCCCTGGATTGGCAGCCGTCTTGGGAAACCTACCAAACCCACACATTTTTTAAAACTAGACACCCGGGGGAGTCCAGCGAGGTATGGCTTGCGTGGGTCCCCCTACGTTTCCTACCCAGAATCCACTGCAAAGCTCAAATTTGGATGAAAAAATCACATTTTCTCAAATTTCTGTGTGGGAAAGTTCTGGAATCTGCATGGATCTACAAATTTACTACCACCCAGCATTTTCCCAGGTCTCCCGATAAAAATGGTCCCTCACTCGTGTGGGTGGGTCAAATACCCGCGACAGGCAAGGGCTGAAAACGTATTGAGGAGACATCAAAATTACCTATCACAATACAACCTGTTTTTGAAAGGGGGGGTCACCTGGGTTTTTGGCCCCGGGCTCGGGAGCCCTCTTGGGAAACCTACCAAACCTACACATTTCTGAAAACTAGACACCCTGGGGAGTCCTGCGAGGTATGGCTTGCGTGGGCCCCCCAAAGTTTTCCTACACAGAATCCACTGCAAAGCTCAAATTTGGATGAAAAAATCAAATTTTCTCAAATTTCTGTGTGGGAAAGTTCTGGAATCTGCATGGATCCACAAATTTCCTACCACCCAGCGTTCCCCCAGGTCTCCTGAATAAAATGATACCTCACTTGTGTGGGAGGGACAAGTACCCGCGACAGGCTTGGGCCCAAAACGTATTGAGGAGACATCAAAATTACCTATCACAAAACAACCTGATTTTGCAAGGATGGTGTCTAGTTTTCAAAAATGTATAGGCTTGCTAGGTTTCCCTAGGTGCCAGCAGAGCTAGTATTCAAAATCTACAGCTAGGCACTTTGCAAAAAAAGAGTCAGTTTTCACTGTGAAAACATGGTGTGTCCACGTTGCGTTTTGGGCCATTTCCTGTCGCGGGCACTAGGCCTACCCACACAAGTGAGGTACCATTTTACTCGGAAGACTCTAGGGAATGTGGGGTGGGTGGAATTTTGTGGATCCACGCAGATTCTAGAACTTTCCATCACAGAAATGTGGGGAAAATGTGCTTTTTGACAACGTTTAAGGTTTGCAAGGGATTCTGGGTAACAGAACCTGGTGAGAGCCAGACCAGTCACTCCATCCTGGATTCCCCTGGGTGTCTATTTTTAAAATTTTATAGGTTTTCTAGGATTCCCCAGGTGCCGGCAGAGCTAGGGCTCAAAATCTAGAGCTAGGCACTTTGCAAAAAAAGGGTCAGTTTTCACTGTGAAAATGTGGTGTGTCAGCGTTGCATTTTGGGCAGTTTCCTGTGGCGGCCACTAAGCCTACCCACAGAAGTGAGGTATAATTTTTCTCAGAAGAATTTGGGGCATGCAGGGTGGGTGGAATTATGTGGATCCACACAGATTCCAGAACTTTCCACCACAGAAATGTGAGGAAAATTTGTTTTTTTTGGACAAAGTTTGAGGTTTGCAAGGGATTCTGGGTAACAGAAACTGGTGAGAGCCAGACAAGTCACCCCATCTTAGATTCCCCTCGGTGTCTACTTTTCAAAAATGTATGTGTTTGCTAGGTTGTCGTAGGTGCCGGCAAAGCTAGGGTTCAAAATCTACAGCTAGGCAGTTTGCAAAAAAAGGGTCCATTTTCACTGTGAAAATGTGGTGTGTCCACATAGCATTTTGGGCCGTTTCCTATCGCGGCCACTAGGCCTACCCACACAAGTGATGTATAATTGTTCTCTGAAGACTTTGGGGAATGTGGAGTGGTTGGAATTTTGCGGATTCACGTAGATTCCAGAACTTTCCACCTCAGAAATGTGGGGAAAATGTTTTTTTTTTTTTTTTTTTTACAAAGTTTGAGGTTTGCAAGGGTTTCTGGGTAACATAAGCTGGTGAGAGCCAGACAAGTCACCACATCCTGGATTCCCCTGGGTGTCTAGTTTTCAAAAATGTATAGGTTTGCTAGGTTTCCCTAAGTGCCGGCAGAGCTAGGGCTCAAAATCTATAGCTAGGCACTTCGCAAAAAAAGGGTCAGTTTTCACTGTGAAAATGTGGTTTGTCCATGTTGCATTTTGGGCCCTTTCCCATCACGGCCACTAGGCCTACCCACACATGTGAGGTACCATTTTTCTCTGAAGACTTTGAGAAATGCAGGGTGGGTGGAATGTTGTGTATCCTTGCAGATTCCAGAACTTTCCACCACAGAAATGTGAGGAAAATGTTGTTTTTTTTACAAAGTCTGAGGTTTGCAAGGGATTCTGGGTAATAGAACCTGGTGAGAGCCAGACCAGTCACCCCATCCTGGATTCCCCTGGGTGTCTAGTTTTAACAAATGTATAGGTTTTCTAGATTTCCCTAGGTGCCGGCAGAGCTAGGGTTCAAAATCTACAGCTAGGCACTTTGCAAAAAAAGGGTCCGTTTTCGCTGTGAAAACGTGGTATGTCCACGCTGCGTTTTGGGCCGTTTCCTGTCGCGTTCACTAGGCCTACCCACAAAAGTGAGGTACCATATTTCTCAGAAGACTTTGGGGAATGCGGGGTGAGTGGAATCTTGTGGATCCCCGCAGATACCAGAACTTTCCACCACAGAAATGTGAGGAAAATGTGTTTTTTTTATAAAGTTTGAGGTTTGCAAGGATTTCTGGGTAACAGAACCTGGTGCGAGCCAGACAAGTCACTCCATCCTGGATTCCCCTGGGTGTATAATTTTCAAAAATGTATAGGTTTGTTAGGTTTCCCTAGGTGCCAGCAGAGCTTGGGTTCAAAATCTACAGCTAGGCACTTTGCAAAAAAAGGGTCAGTTTTCACTGTAAAAATAAAGTGTGTCCACATTGCGTTTTGGGCTGTTTCCTGTCAATAGGCCTACCCACGCAAGTGAGGTACCATTTTTATCGGGAGACTTAGGGTAACACAGAATTGTAAAGCAACTGTTATTACCTATTGACTTTTGATGCATCTCTGTCTTCAAAATGAAAGACAATGTGTAAAAAAGAAGTCACTTTGAAAAATGTCCTATAATTCTCATGCTAGTATGGATACCCACAATTTCTGACATGTGCAAATAGCTACTGTTTCTAAACTCTATATTTTGTTCCAATTTCAGAAATACATAGGTGTCTTTCATCCCAATTTTTCACTGTATATATTTTCCCAAATTAATTGCTATATACCCGATACATAATAAAAAACCATTGCAAGACGCTGCTCAGTTATTGGCTCTGGGTTCGTCGGGTTCATGGTGAACCTGAAAAGTCCTATATATCCGTACAACCAGAAAGCTCCAGCAGATGTAAGGGTATATTGCTGTTAAACATCTGTCATAATTAGAAGAAGTTACAGGTGTATGTTGGCACAAATGGCAGTTTTTTCCAACTCATTTTTAATTTTTCCTATTTTCAACTATTAGTTTCTATAAAGGAACCTTGAAGGATCTACACAAATGGCCCCTTGATGAATTTTTGAATTTTCTACTTTTTCTAAAATGTATAGCTTTCCAGGATCCATTATTGTTTCGTACACATTTCTACCATTAACTGGAAGAAGGTTGAAAGCACAAACAATAGCAAAAATAGGCTATGTCCCAGTAAAATGCCAAAACTGTATAAAAATGTTGGTTTTCTGACAAAAGTCTGTCAGTCCCTGCAAGCTGGGAAAATGGTGATTTCAGCCCCACAAACCCTTTGTTGATACCATTTGCAGGGAAAAAACCAGATGCTTTGATTTGCAGCACTTTTTCCCCATTCCCCCCCCCCCCCCAAAAACAAAATTTTGCTGCATTTTGGCAAATTTCTGGGTCCCCCCCCGGGGAATTCACAAACCATGGGTACCTTTAGAATCCCCATGATGTTGGAAGAAAAGGACACAAATTTGTCATGGATACCTTATGTGGTCAAAAAGTTACAGGGGCCTAAGTGTGAACTACCCCAAATAGCCAAATAAAGGCTTAGCACAGGGGGGGTTGGGGGAAGGCCTAGTAGCGAAGGGGTTAAACGTATCACATAAGCAAATCTTTATGACTTTTTGTTAGGAATTCAATTCTACTTTCACACGTTTTACAATTGGTATATGTGTCTATTGCCTTTGAAATGTGGTGTTGTATATTGAAGGATGCTTTTCGTCCTGTTACATGTCTTATTACAAGTGTCCATGGGTGCTTTTGATTCCTTATTTCATTGTGGTTTTTTGTTCAAGTCCTGTGCCGTTCCTTTATTGTATTTTACTTGTGATTTTGGTGTTTGTTTGATTTGGTGTCCTTTTACATGTCATTTTCAGCCCTGATGAAGTTCTCCATGAGAGAATGAAACGCGTTGGCTGAGCTGAATGTGCTATTAACATATGGGAAATACTCATTTGAAATAAAGACGTTGCATACAACAAGAGAGACTTGGACTTCGTTGCCTGGTTCACACCCACTTACAGCTGCACTTTCAGGATCTTGGACATAGAGGCGTCACGTAACAGCTGGTGCCGGGGTATCAGTGAGCAGGACTTTTGAATTGAGGAAAGTTGTGTGAGGTGCCGAACCAAAAGTACGCTGTAGAAGCTTGGTTCTTTATACATGGGAAAAGCGTTTGCTGAATAGAAGGTGTATGAAGTGAGGAACTGCAACTCATCCCTTACTTCACCAAACTACTAAAGGAGTGTCATTATAGCTCCATTTCTAATACCTTCAGGGAGGAAGAATGGATACACTCTCTATTCTTTAAGACCATGAAGGTTTTCTAATTTCATCTTAAAAAATCATGTATGGTGTTCACTAAGAACTCATTGTATAACTTCTAAGAAGGATGCAAAACAAAGTATACTTTTTTATCAATACTTGTAGATCAAAGTTCCGTTCCATGCTCCATGGGCCTATTGCCTCCTGTATAACAGAATGTCTCATTTTCAGATTAAGACACAGACTTTTAAAATGTGATCTCTGAAATCAGATGCTTTCCCCAAAGTTCCAGAGTTTCTTTCAGATATTTACTTGTAGTTAAGTGTACAGAAACTCCTAGGGTTTCTAAATAACCATGAAATTATCTAAACTGATTCACCCGTGGTTTTTATAAGGATTCTTCCCTTTCTGGTTGTGAGCTACCCTGTTATAGACTGTGCAATCCATGCCTTATTGTCTTAGGAAAAAGCCATATTTTGGAGTTGAGGGCAGTTTGACCAACCAAACATTTCTTTGTTATTCCAAGTGCCACACAAGCAGAAGCTGTTTCTAGCGGTAAATACCACAGGAATTTGCTACGTCAACAACTAGAGTGTAGGTGAATCTTGGTATTTCTGAGAGGAGATCAGGCTCCTATGACAGTAGCTCTTCAGAACCGACTGGTCTCTACTACTTGACAGGGGATGGAGGTGGTTCCGATAGGCACCCTGGCTACGTGACCGAGGGTCCAGGTGAAACAGCTGTCTGTTGTAAATAGTACTTATACCATGGGGTGTGTGGTTGAAAGTGTGTTGTCTTTGGTTTGACCCCGTGTGGATCATGGGCATCAGAGAGAGACACACAAGACCCGATTCAAAAAGGTAATTATGTGTAGTAAAGTTACAAGTGTAGAATCTCTGCACTCGTAGTGGTCACCCTACACTACTTCGAGCCTGGGTAGGGGAAGAAAGAGTAAGGAATGAACTTTCCAGAACCAGATGTAGGGGTGGACTAGAAGTTTCTCCCACTCCAAAGGGTGGCACCAGGTATAAATATCAGACCGCCTGAGCCACTCATCAGTATACTCATGGACCTGTGGACAATATAGAAGAAGAGCTGCCTTATCTTTTTTATTTTTTTTAGAGTTTTATATAGCTTGAACTTGACCCGAATCGGGTATCAGAGTGCTTTACATAGCACCAGTTGCATTACATGAGGACACATTCATTTTTTGTTCGGCACTGGAAGATTAAGTGATTTGCCTGGAATCACAGGATGTTCAGCATCATTGCCGAGACTCGAACCCAATTCCTCAGATTCGAGGTCGGACGCCCTAGCCATTAGGCCAACTCCTCAGCCTTGTTCTTCAGAGGACTGCCCTGCTGTTTGAGGTCTACCCTGCTCTGAGAAAGAACACTAGACCTGCTCTCTCCATCCCAGGCTCACCTGAATGACTCCAAGGTCAGTTGTCTGGCCTCCTGCTCTGAGCTGCAGGGACACAGCAAGCTTTAGGGGCTTCCCTGCAATTGCCCAGCTGACCTGATGCAACTGACCCTGCCTTGATCTCTCTGAACCCTACTGGCCTCTGCAGGACTGAGTTCCTGATCCCCAAGAGGTGCCTTCCCAGGTCCGGGACCCTTGGCTAGTATCAGTTAAGCTCTTCCTTTCAAATCATGAAGTCTTGAACTCTGCGTACCAGACTTTGAAAAGGTAACTTTGCTAGTGGGATTAATCTGGTCCCTATATACGACCTGCATTTAATCGCAGTTGGCCTGAACTTGTGACTGTCCCGGTCTAGTACAAACAGATACCTACAGTTAGTGCTCTCTGTTTCTTGGTGGGATTTGTACTTAAACTTTCAAAATTGCATATGTCCGGTTCTACTGATTGTATTTTTGTCATTTGGTCTCATTGTATTTAAAAAAAAATGTTTTTCTAAATTGGTGTGGGAAATCTTTTGTGCTGTTTTTTCACTTCATTACTGTTTGTATGTTGCATAAATACTTAACACAGTGCCTCTCAGTTATGCCTGATTGTTTCTGTGTCATGCTACCAAAGAGTTAAGCACAGATTAAATTAGTGACTTTTGTGGTTCACCCTGACAATGTGGTCGTGCTTGTTGCTTGAGAAGGGTTTTTACCCCCTCAATAAAAAAAACAATTTCCTGCAGCATCCAAGGGATGGAAAGATGCATCACAAAATTTTCATAGTGCAGAAGGTGTTTTAGTGACTCTGTTCACATGTGGGATAAGGGACAGGTCAGAGTCCATAGTTACATCAAGGTTCCTTACTTCTGACATGGCTGGTTAGGTATCAAGTTCATGCCGCCATATGGTTGTAGGTTGGTGTTTGTGCTACTGACCCGCTGATCATGAACTCTGTTTTTTATGGTGGTGAGTTTTAGGCAGTTGTTCATCATGCATGTATCTGTTGTGCAGAAGCAGTCAGCAAATCTTATCCACATAGTTGTATCACATCATGTTAAAGGATTTAATCAGATCTGGCAAGGGGGATAGGTAGTTATTAACCAGAAAAGGAGAGATGATGGATCCCTGCCAGACATCACAATGCATGGTGTGATAGGCTGATTTGAAAGGTGGTTGGAATACCATGCTTTTTCTGTATTTGAGGTAGAAGGCAATTCTTTTTACAGTGCTGATGTGCATGCTGAGATGTTGCTGTTTGAGTAATGATGTATAGTGGTGGACTGAGTCGCAGCCTGCTGATAAGTCCAAATAGGAGGAATGAAGCTGCTCTGTTCTTGTCAACAGTCAGTTTTATGCCATCCCCATGGATAAGATAGCTACCTCTGCCCTTGTCCAGCCAGGATACTTTGCAGTTGCGGGAAAACGGCGAAGAGGCACAGCAAACGGGACTGCGAGGTCCAGGGTGCACGCCTCCAACCTTTGTGAGCACACCTGGAACCTCTTCCCTGCCCCGCCTTCGCTAAGCCCACGCCTCGCGGCCCCCGCTTCGCGGGAGCCGCTCGGAGGCTTTGACTATTTATTGACTGCTCTTGGAAGATCGTGTTGGGATTGCTACCTCTGCCCTTGTCCAGCCAGGATACTTTGCAGTTGCGGGAAAACGGCGAAGAGGCACAGCAAACGGGACTGCGAGGTCCAGGGTGCACGCCTCCAACCTTTGTGAGCACACCTGGAACCTCTTCCCTGCCCGGCCTTCGCTAAGCCCACGCCTCGCGGCCCCCGCTTCGCGGGAGCCGCTCGGAGGCTTTGACTATTTATTGACTGCTCTTGGAAGATCGTGTTGGGGTTGCTACCTCTGCCCTTGTCCAGCCAGGATACTTTGCAGTTGCGGGAAAACGGCGAAGAGGCACAGCAAACGGGACTGCGAGGTCCAGGGTGCACGCCTCCAACCTTTGTGAGCACACCTGGAACCTCTTCCCTGCCCCGCCTTCGCTAAGCCCACGCCTCGCGGCCCCTGCTTCGCGGGAGCCGCTCGGAGGCTTTGACTATTTATTGACTGCTCTTGGAAGATCGTGTTGGGATTGCTACCTCTGCCCTTGTCCAGCCAGGATACTTTGCAGTTGCGGGAAAACGGCGAAGAGGCACAGCAAACGGGACTGCGAGGTCCAGGGTGCACGCCTCCAACCTTTGTGAGCACACCTGGAACCTCTTCCCTGCCCCGCCTTCGCTAAGCCCACGCCTCGCGGCCCCCGCTTCGCGGGGGCCGCTCGGAGGCTTTGACTATTTATTGACTGCTCTTGGAAGATCGTGTTGGGATTGCTACCTCTGCCCTTGTCCAGCCAGGATACTTTGCAGTTGCGGGAAAACGGCGAAGAGGCACAGCAAACGGGACTGCGAGGTCCAGGGTGCACGCCTCCAACCTTTGTGAGCACACCTGGAACCTCTTCCCTGCCCCGCCTCCCACACGCCCCCTCTCCTATAGTAAGGACCCCGCCCCCACGCGCTAGCGGTACGCGTGCGGTCACAGCTCGGACGAAGACCGGACAAAGAGCGGGCCCTCTAAGGCCCTCCGAGGCCGATCGAGGCTGGGCTGGGCTAGGAGTGACTCCGCTGCACTGTGGTAATTGGGAGTATTTAAATATTGGCATGGCTTCCAGTGAGAATGTTATGCCAGGGGAGAAACTAAGGCCAGTGGTAAATGGCCCCCTTGATAGTTATTTTAAAAAGACTCTTGTAACGGATAAGGAGCAGGACATTACCCTGGAGGAGCGCAGACTTGAACGACGTCGCTCTATTGAAAACATGAAACGTAGAGCTTCAGAGGTCGTTTCTTTAAACGTTCCTGTTGTTGATAGTGGTAATAACGGTGATAGCGACACCCCCCTCTCTCAAGAGGGTGTTCCGCTATTGTTACGTGATTGCTCGCCCACAAACTGTGCCCCTAGTATTCAGATTATCAGCGACTCTCTCCCTCCAAATGCCAAAAGTCATTCTAAAATCTCTAATACACGGCTTAAAGGACGGGGGGCAGGAAAAAGGGCTAAGAATCTGAACAGGGGGATTATTCATGGCCCTCCTCCTAGGAAAATAAGACGTAGGGTGGGGGTGATCAATGGCCCTAGAATCCATCATTCAGAATTCGGCCATTATCCTTCTAATGGGTCTGTTTCCGGGTTGGCAACCGGGTCAGGTCACAGGCAGAAAGCGGCCATTAGCACTTGTCCAACGGCTGAGAACCCTGCTGTGACCTCCCCAGAGCCTGCACTACCAGCTGTTGTTCTCCCACAGGCGCCTGCTATTCCCACGGATTTCTTAGCCAAATTGGGGGACATGGTTAGCAATCTCCTTTTGCCCATTACGGACAACTTAAGGAGGCTGGAGCATAGGCTAGAGAACATTGAATCTACATTGAAAAACATGGCTGTTGTTGGTAAGGTTACAGCGGATGGTATTAGTATACGGGCTGCAGCTCCCCCTATAAACCTACCTAGGGAAACTCCAGTTCTCAGTAGGGACGTAACGCAGACTGTGGGCCATTTAGCTCGGGAACATGGTAGAAAAGGACCTTTGATGCCTATGGAACAGCTAGTTAGCAAGCCCGTTATGGATTTGGCGGGGGAGGCCAGTATTGACCCAGTAGGGAGCACAGACCAGGTGCAGGGTAACCCTAGGTGGGAGGGGGCCCCCGGGATCCATGGTCTTCGGGTTGATTTACCCCCAGAAGCTGTACCCTTAGTGGTGGTGTTGACTGGGGTTCCGGTACTGGCTGATAACAAGAGTGAAGATTTCGCCCAGCTAAAAAACAAAACTATTCATTAGTTAAGAACATATAGACCTATAAATAAGAATGTAAATGGTGAGATACTGCATGTTAGACGTCTCCCATGGCTTGGTGGAAGAAATAAGGATGTCGATGGAGATATTGTTCTGATTAATTTCAGAGACCCAGAAGCGGTAGCTTTTATATTGAATTGGCCCCTGGGTAAGGGCAATAGTCAAATCTGCCCCCGAGCTCTGACCTATTTCTATCCTAGGTCGTTGGTTTTCCCAACATCCTATGTAGGGAAAAACCGTACAGTTTACCCAAACGATCCCACAGCCCATTATGCAACAAATCCCCGAATCGATCATCCTGGTTGGAATATGGTTCCCTTCAGAGGCCACAGGAATAACAACATTCGGAGAATGGAGCACCTGAGGCCCTTTACACCCTTAGAGTTAGGGAATAGGTTTGATGTTTTTTCCGGCATGGATGATTGTGATTGAAAATTACAGTTTGGGCAGGGTATGAGGGAGAGTCAAACTGGAGGTAGAGTTGAGGGGAATGTTACTGTGTTATCTAATGAGGCTGATGACCCCCAAAACAGTGATGGGTTTCTCCTGGATTCGGAAATCAGTGCCGCCATTCGCTCTCTTTCCCCTTCCCATACTCTGTCTGTGGGAGTTAGTAGTAGTAACAACACTCAGCTAGCAAACTGGGAAGAGCATTTTGAAATACCCACTTCAGGGAGTTTGGATAAGGAAATAGGAGTTATTCCCCCTCCATCGCCTAGCGGGAAAGACGTTATTCGACTGTTATCCTGGAACATAGCAGGGTTAGAAAGAAAACTAACTATCCCGAACTGGAACAACTTTATCGAAAAATTCGATATATGTATGTTCCAAGAAACCTGGAGTTTAGTTCCAATCTATAAATCGGGATATGCTACCTTCTGTGTACCAGCTCACAGCAGTGGCAAGGGTAGACCCTCTGGGGGCCTACATATTTGGATAAAAGTTGACCTAAACTGGAATATTTCAGTTCATGATTCCGAGTGTAGGGATATTCAACACCTTACTTTGCCAGGACAGGCGCGGGGAAACAAGTTGGAGTTATTTAATATCTACGCTAGAGGGACTCAGGGTGGTAAATTGTCTTGTACTTTTACAACTTTGGACCAGGTACTAACTGAGTGCCCACTAAACTCTAAAATACTTGTGGGGGGAGTTTTTAACTGTACATTCGAACCCTTAAGTGAGGACGATCCCCTGGGCCTAGAGGAGGACGATGCTAGCTGGTCTATTCCCGCCTTGACATTATCCCCGATCAAAAAGTGGTCTGCAAAGGCGCTACAGATTAACGCCCTTACGGTGGACCATAATTTAAGAGCAGTAAATGGTAGATCCCCTTCCGATCGGGACGGGGCAATGACTTTTAATAGACTCAACAGCCCGTCCAGAATTGATTATATTTTATTGGACGTCACTATGTGGCGTGATTTGGTTGACATGGAGGTGAGCCCCACGCAGGATAGCGACCACAACCCCCTATGTATGTCATTAAGGTGGAGGGATTTAAAAAGTAATCAAAACCCAGCCAAATTGATGACAACAAAGGAGGTGATCCCATACGACGGCAATCGAAGATTGAAATGGGAGAAGGTAGCTTCTCACCCAGATAAACTGGCAAAGATTAAAAGGTATATTGATGGGCTGATTACTGAGTTGAAGGTTATAATTACGGTGACAGAGGTGGGCAATGACTCGATCTTCCCACAAATCTATACTAATGCCATTGAAGAAGTTGGCAAATTATTTTTAACCCGGTGTCCTAAATTAAATGCACCTAAACCCAGTAATCCCTGGTACTCTACAAAATGTCGGGCAAAAAGACGTAAGTTAACTGTTGCCATTCGTAACAAAAACCAATTGTTGGTGAGAATAGCTAGGAGGGAGTACGCGGAAGAACAAGCTCGGGCAAAAAAAGAATGGGAGGAACTGTATTGGCAGGACCTTAAAAATGCATCAAGAATGAAAAATAGCACACTATTTTGGGATTTGATTAATAAAGCTAGAAACTATAATAGGCCTCCGATGGCTAATCACATCACTAGCCAACAATGGCATTCACATTTTTCAAAAATCTATGGTGACTATGATGCACCCAAATATCTGTATCGAGCTCCAGTTTTTTCGGCTGAGAACTCATATGAGCCTTCCGAGGTTTTAGAGGCCATAAGACACCTAACCCCTAGGAAGGCAGCTGGCCAAGATGGCATTCCGGGGGACCTGCTTATAAAAGAATCCGTAGATTGGGCTACAGCTATTGCATTAATAATGAACCTAATAGCTAGGGGCCACCCTGTCCCAGACTCGTGGAAGGGGGCTGAAGTAATCACGGTCTATAAGAAGGGGGATAGGGATGACCCCGCCAACTACAGACCAATCAGTCTGATAGACGTGATTCAGAAAGTGGTTGGAAGGGTCATCATTTTGCGGGTCGGTACTTGGATGGATGAGAAGCAGATTCTTTCTCATTACCAGGCCGGATTCCGGAGGAAAGTAGGTACAATGGACCAGGTCTTCCGCTTTTTCTCGATCTACTGGAAAACCGTGTTAATCAACCAGGGTAGTCTTTACCTGGCCTTTATAGATCTCAGGATGGCGTTCGATTTGGTCCCCCGTGCTAGGCTATGGGAAGTTTTGGAAGAGCTGGGCTTGCCAGGTTACCTACTGGATCTTATAGTCAAGCTCCACGAGGGTAACTACGCAAGAATCAGATGGGGTACCCAAGGCCAATTGACTGAGAGGGTGCCCGTGAGGAGGGGAGTCCGCCAGGGCTGTGTCATGGCGCCGACTCTATTTTCCCTATTTGTAAATGGTGTGGTGGACCACCTGGGAGAAGAGCCGGTGGATGCCCCATCCCTGGCGGGTGAAAAAATACCAACTCTCCTCTTCGCGGACGACACCATCCTGATTTCAAAAACCCCGACAGGTCTCCAAAAGTTATTGGACCGATTTAGCGATTTTTGCAAGGATAGGGGTCTTACAATTAACACCTCGAAAACCAAGCTTATGGCCATATCCCCTTCCAGGAAAATTTGGAATAATTTTTCGCTTAATGGTGAGTCCTTGGAGATGGTGGAGTCCTTTGACTACCTGGGAGTAAGGGTGAATAGCCGGATGTGTTGGACTGACCATCTGGCTAAAATGTCATTAAACTTTAAAAGAGTTGCAGGGGTGGTAATGCGTGAGCATAGATTGTCAGTGAGTAAACCCGTGGCCCCGGCCTTAGCTATTTACGAAGGCCAAATATTACCTAGTGCCTTGTACGGTTCTGAGATCTGGGGGTTTGAAAATATCTCGGATTTAATAACCTCGGAAAACAAATTTCTGAGAGATTTGGTTGCCTTACCTGTTTCCTCCCCACTGATACCTTTACGTCTAGATATGGGCAAGCGTCCCCTTAAGGATATTGTGCGCTTGCGCCCTTTACTTTATTGGTGCAGGCTGAGAAGAACTGAGGAGCTTAAGAACTATGCTGCTGCTTTGGACGAACTTATCTTGTTGGATAAGGGTAACAGGATTAAGTGGCTGTGTAACTTGCGGCAGCTGGTGGGATCCATGGGTCTTAGCGATCTATGGAAAAACCAATCTCCCCCACCTAAACTAGTTATGAAGAAGCTTTATTGGGAGTGGGTCCAGCTGGAGTTTTCTCGTAGTGGCACTCGGGGATCTCTCACCGAGCGGTTTCTGGATCACAAGGGGTCGAGGCTATTTGAATCATTTCTTGACTACATTGAGAAACCCCTTGATAGATCACTATATTTAAAAATTAGATTTGGAACCCTCCCTGTAAATGCTTTTACTTTTGGATGGAACTCATATGGTAGTTCAACAAAGGCGTGCCCGTGTTGTGCAGCCCCCACTGAGTCTTTGGCACACCTCATGTTTGCTTGCCCGGCTTACAAGGTACCCAGGAGGATATGGCTAAAACCATTATGTAGGGGCCTGGGCCTTCGTTGCCATGTAATGGCCCTGCGAGTACTTTGTACCGATACATCCTCCACTTCATTGGTGTGTGGTGTCGCCAAATTTATTGGGAACGCCTGGGTGATTCGCATGAGGAAACTTAGGTCCCAACTTACTACTTAGACCGGGATTGTTTGTTATTAATGATGATTTTTAAAATTGTCTTTTGTAAATGTAATTTTATGTGTTATGTGGTATAAATTCTAGTGATTTTATTGATTTTAGCACATGCTTAAATAGGTCATGTTTATTGTATACTTACTTTTATGATGACATTTTTTATCGAATAAAGTATTACTGACTGACTGACTGAGATAGCTAATTCTGTTCTTCTGCTTGGCCTGAATATACACTGTTGAACCCACAATAGGTTGAGTTCCCTAGTGAAGTTGGAGAGTTGGGTAAAAGATCTTTCAGTACATTTTGCCAGGAATGGGCCATTGTATAATGGCCTGAGGTTGCCAGATTGAATGGATCAGGATTGCTTTTCTGAGAAGTTATCTCATGTAGGAGATTTTCAACTCGGATGGGAAGAATCCCTGTTTGTTTATTTATTTAGCAGGATTCTAGCTACTTCCCTAACACAGGTTTTCATTTGGATATATTTAAAGGTTTTTGGCGGGCAGGGTTTTATGGCAATCCTGGTTGTTGGCTTGCCTTTGCCAGATTGCATAATCCTTTCTTTTCAATGTGGTGACAAGAGTTGGTTGATTGACTTTGTCTTTGTGAAGGTCTCATTATTTGGAAGAGGAATATCGGCTGATGTTTCATTTAGGCTATCCTTGAGGCTATCTCCTAATTTTTCAATGTTGAAATAAATCTTTGGAGCTTTTAATCACAGAGAGCTTGAGTGCACGGAGCTTTAGTGATGTAGCACTCTGGGTTGCAGAATTCTGCTGGAATTTTGTGTAGTTCCTTAATGGGCAGCCTGCAACCATTATACATCTGGAGAAGTTTTGTCTTTTCATAGTTCTGGTTGCTCCATTGTAGGGTCTGCTATGACAATGTTGCAGAGTTTTGCCTTTTTCATCCTGTGATTTCCTTCATCTGTGCTGTAGGACACAGAGGGCCAGATTTATATCCTGGTGGATGGCCAGTTGTTACGCCAGGGTGACGGCCTAACATTACTCTGTTGTCTTGGTGAAGGGACCACCCACCAGATTTATAAATGGTCCCCAAACTTTGGTTGTGGAGGTGACACGTTTACCAGCCCTATGTTGTTGATTGGGCTCCTTTGCCTCCCCTGGCTCCAGCCAGGCCATTGTTTCTGTTCCTTAAACTATTGTACTGTGGCCACCAACGGTGTTCCCAACAAGTATGATATTGTTAGCTCTTAAATATAAAAAGGCATCAGACACGATGCTGAAGCAGAAAATAGTCTACACTAATAATGAGACGGCCAAATGGATCATTTAAATTATACCATGTATAATGGATAGTGAAACATCACTAGGCCTGTAAGAAAGGACCTCATTTTTATCATGGTACCCCCATTTTCCTATCTGGTTTTGCTAGTTTTAAGTCCCTGTATGCTAACCTCGTGCTTAATTTGAACCCTGTGATTGTATGTGGGGGCACCATCACTTATTTTTGGGGACCATCACTTATTTTTATCAGATATTTAATGAGTGCCAGAGAGGGAAAAACCCACAGATCGGAAAAATGGAGGAAGAAAAAGATGGCAAAACCATCTGAAGCAGAAAGCAGGAACCTGCAAGTGTGAGAAAAAGGGGCAGGGAGTCTCTGG
The DNA here is from genome assembly GCF_964204655.1 of Triturus cristatus. Lineage (NCBI taxonomy): Eukaryota > Metazoa > Chordata > Amphibia > Caudata > Salamandridae > Triturus > Triturus cristatus. The sequence goes on along the minus strand of NC_140584.1, from coordinate 856,587,378 downwards.
TATTGGATTAAAGAGTACCAGCATTGGAATTTGGCGTGCTGACTTTTAGTTGCATCTTTTCTGAGCAGGGCTTCGGACACTGGCACTCTTTATTTCACAAATTAAGCACTGGCTATTCTACTGCTAAATAATAGCATAACATTTATGCTTGACCCCTAAAACATGCACTTTGGACTGGAATCAGTTGGCTTTCCTGTAAGGCCATCTCACAAATAGGCACCAATGGCAATAGAGTTATAAGCCATCTTTGGTCTGTAAGATGTATTTACTCCACCCACATAATTAATAAACGTCTGACTGCCAGGGGCACCACTGTGCTCTGGCTGGGCTGCAGTGTGAAAGCAGTGAAGTCACACATGGAAAGGAAAGTGCCTTTCTCATTTAGGAAACCGTTTTTTATATGTGAATAAGTCATCCCTAAGTATACCTTACAAGCCCAAGAGTCTTGGTGTCAACCTGCATATCTGAATGCAGGGACTGAATGTTCAAAAGCTGTTTTAATGTGTAGGTTTAGCTTAATTCCCCTAATAAGGCCAAAGTATAAAAAAATCTTTAATTTATATTGCCACATGGGAAAATGTTAGTAAATGAGTCAGTTATTTTCTCTAGAAATCTAATTTCATGCTGAAAATAGATTTTTGGCAACTTGAGTGGAAAAGCAACTCTATAAAGTTTAAGATATGCTGCCTGAGCCAAAACTGGCTTAGAACCAGTTTTGACACTAATCTCATTTCCAGAGGCCCAATACACATTCCTGGCTATAGTTAACAACCTTGAACTCCAGAATGCAATGGTTTAGCCTCAGGACATTGTCAACAACTAGACACTTGCCAGGGACTTCCCATCTGATAGGGGACAGGCACAGTTGGCAGAACAAAGTCCAACCTTCACACTGTGCCGGGAGATGCCAAATGGCACTGGCAGGATCGGCTGCAGTCCATTCCCAGGTCTGTCCTAGACTTCCTAGCTCCAGGCACAGCATGGAGAAAAAACCTTTCGTGGCCTTGACAGATGGAGGAGACTTATCTAAGTAGGGTTGCACTTTAGAGCCAGCCAGCGGCCCTTCTGATGTAGGAAGGGTTAGCTATTTTGAATATAGCAAACATAAGGAGATGATGGACGGAGCGCTGAAACTTTTCAGACACTCACCCCCAGTCACAGATCTGGGTTGAATCCATCATCATTCTTTAGCTCACTTCGCCACCTCAGTTCAGACCCAGCTATCTGCAAATCAGTCTTGACTTTGTGCCTCATGGGAACAGTCCAGCCCGAACTGTCAAGCCATGTCTTCCCTGAACCGGAAACAAGCATCCTGGGACCGGTTTCTGGGTAACACCATTCATCAGCCAGGCTAGCGTGAATCCAGTGGCAAAGTGAGCAAGGGACCCACGTCTGGGACGGGTATGCCCAGAGATGGGTCCCGTGATCTCCATGCCACTGGAGTCAAGCTATCCTGGCTGAAGAGGGGTGAAACCCTGATCCTAGCATTCTTGTTTCCAGTCCAGGGAGGACCTGGCCGGGCAGTTCGGGCTGGACTGTTCCCATTGGGCACAGGGTCAAGACTGATTTGCATATGGCTGGGTTCAAACTGGAATGTCATGGTGAGCAAACTAACGATGGATTTAGGCCCAGATATCTGTAATTGGGTGAATGTTTGACATTGTTCTGTATTCTGTCCATTAATTGTTGTTTTTGCATTTAGAATATAGGGCATCATGCAATTTTTACAGTAAAGCGAAGAAGTGCTGCAAAAGGAGGTGGGCATACGGTGTAAAGTAAACAGGACTGAATAAGAAAATATCTACAATCACAGGCTAGTGCACTGGGTAAGACTGACATCTTTGCCAATATACTCAGAACATTTCGGGACACCTTAAAACAACAATGGAAGACAGAAGACCATGCTGGAAGAAAATGACTGAAGGAGTAAGAACATCTGTTGGTACCCAGGGACTGGAACTGTTTTCCAAGAGTCAATTGGTTGATCTCAAGAGTAGAAGGACTCCTGACTCCGAGAAGGCCTAGCTGACAACTGAGAATTGGATCCTGTAGGACCCTAGCTGGAAAGAGACCTGGTGCCTAGAAGCATGACCCAAGATCTGCAAAAGTGATCAGGAGGAACTTTCCAGATGGTTGGAGGGTATTAGCCATTTCCCCCACTTCTATAGGACTGAGCCTAGGTGCTGAGGCATGCTCAAGAAGATTGCACCAAAGGTGAGCAAGAAAACAAAATTTGTTTCACTCTTTTGCCATGCTGAAAATAGATTCAGCTGCACCTTGTAGTAAAGGTATTCAGACTCACAGACCTTGTAGCTACCAACCTTACCCTGCTGGAGGATTTTGAGAGCCAAAAAAGTGACTACGTCTGAAGATAAAAACTTAGCGTGGTCCAATGCAGTAAATCTATCCCAGCAGCGAAGCTACCTCGACTGATATGAAATGCAGGTTTGTCCTCTCAGAAATGATGGCATCAAAGCCAGTAGCTTCAATGGGAGCTAGGCGATGACATATCTGGCTTTGAGAGATACGTGCTGGCTTCGGCCTAGAACACGCTCACACTGGAAGACACTAACAAAAGTAGACAAAAAGCCCTATTAGAGTTTGACAGAGTACTCTGCCAAAATCATAGCGGATGTCCCTACACTGTATGTAGAGTGCCATTGTCTATAATGCACTTGTAGTACAGCAGATGGAACACCCACCATATTTCTGACAGAGTTGCCTGTATGCCAAATTATAAATAAAGCCATAAGTTAGAAAGTAAAAACGTTGGCCCAACCTGCTTTGCATAACTAAACTTCTCTCCATCATGGTCAGCCTCCAATTGCACCTCTGTTCTGTTCAGCCACAAACTGGGACTTTACATTGCCGCTTTATTTTTTGCTCATTTAATTTTCTCTTTTTGAAAAGTGTTTGAGAATTTTATTACATTGTTTCTCTACTTTAAAATTGTTGATACTGCTTGAACCGCACATGCAAGGCTTGTACTGAGAGTGGACATATGAGAGTGTGTTTATTAAGTTGGTAAGGGCCCACTTTTCCCACATTAACAACCCACTTAATGACAAAGCTAAACTGTGATACTGTATAGTAAGAAATCCGCATGTTGGAATATTCCAATGACTGATAGGTATGGACAGTAAGTCCACCATATTTGTAGGCGCTAGCCACATTAACAGGAAGTGCCATCTTGAAGATCTCCTATGTTGATATACATATGAAAAGAAAAACAGAAGCTTCAAATTGTGTCATTAGAATTATACCATATCCAAGTTTATTGATAATCCACTAAGCTGAGAAGAAAATAAGGTAATTTAAAAGCGAGTCAACCTTGATTGAAAAATTGAGGAAACCTCAGATGCACTTTGCAAAGCCCATGATAACCACTGCATATGGATATCAAACTTTGAAATTGAGGAAGATACTGAATATGTATTCACATATACTTACAGAAAACAAACACATGGCATGTTTAATCACATTACATCCTAGCATTACAGACCAGAGAGGCAGCACCCTGAAACAATGTGTTGATTACACAGAAGAAAGTTTTTTTTTAAATATGGCAACTTTGAATTTTACAACTCTGCTTGAGACAAATATTTCAGATTTGAGTGTTGCACAGACAAGGTTTCCCTTATAGGAGAATTATCTCTTGCTCTTCTAAATTTGCGGTATATTTATTGTTATTATGTAAATGTAGTAAGAGTTCTTTTGGCAGTACTATCTGTAAGCTTTGGGAAACGATTGTAGAGTATATTTGTGCCATAAGGACAAACAATTTCCATTGGCACAACATTTTCTAGCAAATCACTGTCAAGACTATGAATTTTATAAGCTGTGGATGTATTTTATAATGACATTAAAGGAAGTGATAGAAAATTAAAAGTGGGAAGAGCTGAGGCAATCAGAATCATGAGACTGAAGGCTGTAATTAGCTTTCACAATACTGATCATGAGTTACAATATATTTTGGGTGACATACAAGGTTTTCTTTCACTTTGACACAATTGATTACTTTGTGTTTAATATAAATGTGAAGTATGTTGAATACAATGCAGTTATGGATGTGGCATTTTCTTGTTAACTTTGATGAGTCAATCCAGTATATCCTATTTTTCAATATGGAGCTAATACACTTGATTCAATATGTGGTGTCCTGTGAGTCCTTGCACATATGAAGATGATATATTACAGTATGTGTAGCAATGGCTAAATTATCATTTTGTTGTCAAGAGGTGTTTATGATCGAAAGCTTATTAATATGATGCTTTCTGTTTGATGAGATTAATATCCAGCATTTCCCTAACCCTCTTATGAGACCTGATTAGATCGTTCGACCTCACCTCTTACAATATGAAATGATGCACAATTCATTCTAACAATGGATGTCCCAGAAGAACTCTTCAAGTTAAGACTTGACAACTGCCTCTGTGCCATAAATGCATGGGTGATGGGTAACCATGTAAAGCTCAACAACGCAACAACGCAAAGACAGAGATCATGACCAACGCAAAGACAGAGATCATGAACTGCGGACAATGGCCATACCAGCTTACCGCCTTATGTCCCAAGGAAATCACGACTCCTCAAACTACACCAATAAAGGTAAGCAATGTATGGGTAATCATGGAATCATTATCATCTTTCATAACATATATCAGCTAGATCACAGGGAAAACCTCCTACGTCTTCCCAAACCTTGGGCATAAAAAAAAGTTATAATCAATCGTCACACTTGTAATCGGCAATCTCAGCTCTGTCAACAGCCCCTATTTTGGTGTCTTTTTTTTCTTCATATACAAAATGCAACTAACGTATAATGCTGCAGCTGGACTCCTTCTCCACCTTTACCCAAGAGAGCACATGACTCTAGTCCTGCAATCACACCAATAACAACAGCTAGAAGAGCAACATTCAAGGCACTCTGCCTTGTCCACAGAGCCTCCCAAGGAAAAGGACCACTAAAAATACAAATGAATTCAAGCGCTACAAACAAAGCACAACACTGTGCTCCAGCCTTGCACCACGGATCATCACACTACCTCACTACAAGAAATCCACAGGAAGCACCTCTTTCATGGCTCAAGCTGCAAAGCTCTGGCACTCACTATCAGCCAAGATCTAAGCATTCAGCAGCATTTACACTTCAGAAGAGAGATGAAAACAGGGCTGTCTCTGAGATACCTACATCATCTATAACACTAGGATAGCAACAGGACCAATAATCACTTTTTCAAGCACAATCTAAAGTTCTCAGATATAGAACAGGGCAACCAGCACACTCACATCATGCTGGCAAACACCCCAACAGCTTTTTATGGCCAGGTAAGTTATGAAGTAGTGACCTGTGATTAGCCTGACTATAATATAGTAATGTAACATCATGCATATCTCTCCTTGCCCTCACTAATACTACAACATTCAGCAGTCGTGGAGCCAATTATTGTCCGAACAAGCTGCATAATAACCCCCCCATACTGCTTGGCTCTCTTACACTCATATAAGCCACAACTGCTACAGGTCATGCCTATCACCCAGTACTGTATCAAACCCCAGCAACAACTCAGCCGTTATCATCTGAGCAAGCACGGAATAGCTGAAGAGATACACCACATCTCGCTAACCACGGCATGACTCAAATTTAGTCCACTATTGCTAGTCCCACTACTCGCTGTGACCGTTTCCTAACATCTCACAATGACAATCATACAATGATGAATGTAACTAAGTCAGTTCGCATGACCACCTCTCCCTCCAACCTATGCCTGCTCAGGGCCATAAACATAAGCAAAAGAAATCTCAAAATGAGCAGCCCTTTGCAGTAACCAGCTTAGTGGACTGTGATCATAAGAAGTACCACAAACGGACCTGTAGAGTTGATCAAAGCTGCCAGCCTACTGACGACCATAAACCGCGTGCCTATCTCTCACACTTCATCACCATACTGCTTAGCACTGCATCCCATCACAGCCATAACCGCTCCGTGGTGGTCATCACGCACGACATGGTAACACTTCCCACATAGAATAAAGACAAAGACAACACCCTCTTTACCACATAAGCACAATGGATCAGTGCCCCACTTAGAGGTAGTAAGCGCTATATAAATGTTACAGTACAATGCAACACAATACAATTAATAACTCTCAAATATGGTGAGCACACAGCTCAGTTCCAGTAGGAATTTTTAGCAAATAGTACTGGCAGGTGCGTGCACAGCTGCGTTCTTGAGGAAATTGTAGTATTTTACATGAGTGTCTCTTGATAAAAAAAATATTTTTGATGCACGTTGACGCTTGTAGACATTTAATATCAGTAAAACACAACATGCTTAAATGGATCATCTCGTATAGGAATATTTTATTTTCGTATTGGTAGTTAATAAGTTTATTGTAAGTGACGTATTTAGAAGTTGTTGTGTGCAATGTTTAGGGATAAACCTAACCTGTGTCTTGTGGGTTCTAGTATGTGCTTTAGATTGACATGTCCTCTGCATTAATGTGGTTGATACAAGTTGAAGATGACAGGTGCACAATAGAATTTATATTGTTTGGTTGAAAGCACCCAAATTATTTCAGATCAGTAATATTAATGGCATATTTTAACAATTACTGTACGTGTTGTGAATATATGATAAGTGTATTTGACATATTGAAGGAGGTAATAGTATGTTATGTATTCTCTTCTAATCTTGAGGAAGTCCAGGTTGACTGCCTGCTGAAACACTGTCCCTTATTCTGTGAATCCAAGACTTTGAATTAATAGGAGGATGGTTGAATTAATGCCCCACTCGTCAAGCTTATGAATGTGAGAAGTACAAATAATGGAAGGAAGAATTGAATTACACATGCATTAAATTATATTGATAATTTTTATGGCCGGTCGTGTTATTTCCATATTAGCTGTGCAACCTGACTTGCAATACGTCTTAGGATCTGATACTTGTATGATAACTTTTATGGTTCATGTGATTGCTGACACCATTTTTGTTCAACCTATACTGATGGCTCGAAGTATCACAAGACAGATTAGAAGGGGAAGGTTCCTGGCGCACGACATTGCCTATAACATGTAAATCACAGATTTACTGTCTATGTGGGTGAACAAGGTTGTTGCAGAGATCCCGTGTACCAGAGATCCCGTGTACCCTCCCCCATAGCACACATTACAGTAAGAGGAGTGTGTTCTAAGCTCCAGCTGCATGTACTCTGCGAGGCATATGTTTGAGTCCTTGCGGGTTTGAACTAAATTTCAAATTTGTCAAAGGCTAATGAATTGGATTCCACAGGTTAGGATAGACACTTTGTATTTTTTAGATTTGCAGTACATACATATATATAGGTAGGTATAATGTGACACAATCACAGTTTAACTGATTAAATCAAATAAATGCAGACACTCCCACTTTATCATAACCATACAGTGAATGGTTTACGGTATATCCGGGGTGGTGGAGAGGATATTCCAGGCAGACAGTATTTCACTTTCTAGCATAGAGAGGGAAGGCTTTGCACCTGAGCTCTACTTCAGAGCATCCGGCAGGAGCACCCAAACAGGAATCCTCGCTTCTAACCCTGAACTCTATATTAGGTGCACCAAAACAGTTCAGTTTCTAATGTTTACAATACCAATGGTTATGAATTGTGTAATTATTCACGCACCCGACATTCACACAGAAGACTACATATGTATGTGACATAGAAACTGGGCTTGAGGAAGTGAAGAACACCTTCAGATCTGTTCATCTCATGGAATCTTGCAAGGGGAGTGACTGTGTGTGTTTTTGTTTGCCCGGGTTTGTTTGGTGCTAATGTGCGAGTGTCCAAAGTTCTCTTCTCCTTATCGTTTGAGCTCCAACCACTGCTAACAGCGAGGACACAAATTCAGTATAGTGAGTTACTGATTGTCGATCAAGTGGGCTGTTTCTGAATAGGTGGTACATTGGTGACAAAAAGGCATATTCCATGCCCCAAGCCTTGGAGACTGTGGATCCGATACACAGACTGAGGAGCTTATTTACTAGCCCAGTGCGCCGGCGGAACGTCACTTTTTATTTAATGTTCTGGCAGCGCACTGGGCTTACCCATATCTACGAGGCCATTGAAAGCCACCCTGCGTGGCTTTTCATGGCCTTGTAGATATGGTGTAAGGCAATGCAGCGCAAGTCACTGCGTTGCGTCATGCTGCATGGGGTAGGCGGGCCATGGGCATTGCAGTGGGTGTGCCCACTCAACGACCATGATTTTTGACACATTTCCTGATTTATAACATAGAGTAAATCTGTGAATGCGTAAAAACTGTGCCCAGGGCAGGCGCACCAGTTGATTTTTTGAAGAAAGGTGTCCCTTCCTGCACAAACACAACTCGATTTCAAAGCAGACACCCTTGCATCAGGGTACAAGGGTGCCTGCATTGGCACATGTCAGTCATTTGTGCGCCAGCACAGTGAATGAGGACAGGTTTGCGCCGTGTCTCATAGATGCGGCGCATTCCTGCCCTTTTCCTATGACGCCGAGCAGTGCCGCAAGAAGCCTTGTGATGCTGCCCTGTCCCAAAATGTTGCAAAAAAGGCCCTAAATGTGAGTCGTGCCACTGCACATGTTCAGGTGTTAAAACATTGCAAAGGGACAATTCACAGGTGCCACCCTATAACCAGGGTTCTGCTCGAAAATAGCTTTTGGACCCTGTGTACATCTCGGTCCTGCTCCATTCCAGCACTGCAGATAAGGAAACTGAAGTGAGGTTTGGGGAGAGGCGCTGATCGGCCCATCATTCTACAATGCAGGCTAGTCGGTGCTGAAAGCCGGATATTTGGGGGCATATTAACAAGCCCTTATCGCCACCACAACGTCACTTTTAGTGACGTTGGGATGGCGATAGGAGCTTTGCCTTATTTACAAGGCAGCGTTAAGCCACTCAACATGGCTTAATGCTGCCTTGTAAATAAGGCCCCCTTTCACACTACACTTAGTGTGAAAGGGGTGGGTAATGGGTGTTGTGATGGGCTTTCCACTGCTACACCCTTTGATTTTGACGCTGCCCCCTATTTACAAGATCAGGGTACATAGGAGGCAGCGCCAAAATTAAGACTAGGGAAAATCTGGTATTAACCAGGTGAAACGAGGAGCAATGCTTTATTTCTCTTCGATTTTGCTGTTTCCATGTGTGCATTAAGCAGCACACATAGAAGTTACAAAACAGCATTTAAAGATTGTTTGTGTGCACATAAACAATCTTCCCCTCATCACAGGCACAGCGTTGGTGCTAGGCAGCTTAATATAGCGCCAGCGCAGGGGGAAACGCAGGGCTGCACCATATTCTAGTAAATTTGGTGCAGCCCTGCGTTTCTAGAGTGTCAAAGCGTGTCGTTAGCCTTCTGGGCTTAACGATACGCTTCGCCACTTGTTTGTAAATATGCTCCTTTGTTCCAAAGGCCACACCGTAGGGGCTCATTTAGAGTTTGGAGGAGCAGGGTCACGGCTGTCCATCTGCGGTGCTCCTACCTCCCCGGACACAAGGTTACCTGCTTAGGTGAAGAGATGTGTTTACATCGTCAGAGACTCCACCGGCGGTGCCATTGTGTTCCACTGACCTGCAGGCCTGTCCACAAGGGCTCCCAGGTCATAATTACCGTCATTCTACCCAACTGAGGGCAGAAGTAACTGTCATTTACAAGTTCCATCTTGTATTAGAAAGAATGACATTTACACTGTTGTATTCAGTGATGGAAATGAGTGTGCACTGGGGAACCAGTGACAATGGCCGCCTCCTCTCCAAGACCTAGCCTTTTGCTAATGACCATATTCCATTGGTGCTTCAACATGTGGGGGCGCAGGAACTTTGTGGAGGTGCCTCAGTACATACAACAATGCCACTCATCTGAATTAAAAGCACTCTCTTTAACAATCCTGAATTTGCCCCTGAGACGCCATTTATATTGCCAACTGGCTGTATGCTTTCAGGCTCGCGACTCAATGCCTCAGATTTTTTTCTTGTGATATCTGAAGTTAATGTAACAACAAGAAGAGAGAGGTCTTGTTTTCTTCCTCATAGAAATCCATTAGTTGTCTTCGGCCTAAGCCTGGTCGGACACGGCCCACAGTTGTCTGGAGCTGAGCCGCACTAAGCCTGCCTCTGCAGCCTGCGCCTATGGAAGCGCCATCCGCCTGCCGCCAGTCCAGATCAATGTTTATTTCATATTCCGCAGAACTCCAGATAAAAGTTTAACATTTGGAGTATTTTGCTCCTTACCCAGGGAACTTAAAAATGCACTGTAAGATGGCATGGTCTAAGGCTCATGACCAAAAGGACTGTTTTTAGGGATGCAAAACGTGTTATGTTTAACAAAATATTTTCTTTGTAGCTAGTAACCCTGTTAAGCATGAAAGATGTCCTTTTATCTCCCGGGCATCTTCATGTTAGCAGCATCCATCATAGTGTCATTCCTTCTGGGCGCTAGTGGCCCTGATCTGATGCACCAGCAGCGCAGTGTCGCAGGAATCAGGGGTCAGGCCCCCTCATACCAGCTATTTTATGCCTTTTCGCTGATAGTGCCTCTCTTTTCAGTTGTGTTTTGGTGGGAGCGTTGATCTTATTTTACCTGAACTTCTCTATCCCTAACGGGGTCACTGATGCTGCCTCGAGCAGGGCAGAGAATGAGTTCTCGGAAGAAACCATTTACGACTAGGGGGGAGTAGAGTCGATGGTAGTTGTGACACTGCTTTACAAGACCCCTTTTCCTTGCACCCCTCCTGCCTTCAAGAGGCGTCTCCCAGCCTACCCAGTTATATGCATCTTTTCAAAGAATTGAAACTTTGTATTTATTGCAAGACAGCCCCTCCGATAGGTACGCAGTTGTATTTCAAGGTGAAGTTTTGAGATCTTCAGCACCAGCGAGGAGCCTTAGAGCACAGCAAGCAAGCAAGGGGAGTTTGGCTGGCGTCTTCCAATGCGGGTTGATTTGAACTGGTTGGAAGCTCACCCGGCTCCAGCTAATGTCTTCGCGAGCCTGTGGTGCTGGAGCCTGCAAAGAAGAGAATACCAAGTATGGAGCAAATCTCTTCACTAATCCCTCCATCCACTAATGGCATATCCTCGCCTAACTCTCCTTTCACTCATTAGACGCTCAAGGAGCAATGGGGGCAAGAGAGGTTAGCAGCACAGAAGTGAAGCATCCCAGAGGCCCTGTTAACTTCTGCCTAGACATACCTAGAAGAAACCATGAGGATGGTGTGGGAGGGGGGTTGCTAGGCACGGCTGCTTTTAGCCTCAGATCTGCTAGTTAAAGCTCATATTGCTACCCAACGTCACATATTTATACATCAAGACCTTCTCTTCCGTAGGTGTCCCTGGCAGAGAAGTTGGCAATAACCTTGATGAGCCTTGAAGTCCCGGCTGCTACCAAGCGCTCTCTCTGGCTGCACCTCACTTGGGTTCAGGAGACCACCTTCTGCTCTGGCGGTCTTTGGTCTCGAAATGACCTGGGACCCAAGTCTTTCAGCTGAAGGCGAGGAGGAGGAAGCGTTCATCGTCGGCAGTCTTACCTAAAGCTGTGACGCTGTCCTTGTTATGCTATCCACATCTGTTTAGCACAGTAACCATTAGTATGTCACCTTTGTGTCTGTGCTCCCTTTTCTATTGGTTCTGAGTTTGCCATTGATCGGGTGTGTTTGGGACCTAGAAGTGTGCTAAATGTCACATTTTTTAATATTAGTGTTAACGCTAAACCTAAATGGGCTTGATCCACAGAAAGATTGTGCGGTGTGTTGTGTGTATGGAAGTGTTTGCCGAAGTACGTTCATGGTGTTTGTGCTGGGTGGTTGACTGACCATATCCTGGCCGAAAAAGATTGTTTTGTAGATATTCCTTCCCTATAGGTATGAAAGCGTGGCATGTTTAAGCAAACTTTAGCTAGAGGTCTTAGAAGTGTATTTTTGTAGTGTAAGAAACCGCCATAGAGTTGGTAGCCCTTTGCTAACTGTAGGACATGCATGAAGTGCTGTGTGCATGGACGGGTCAGAGTTCTGTCTAGGGTGTTCTGTTTGAGAAAAGTAAATTCTGATTAGTTGGAAAGTCATTGTGTCAGGGGTATCGTTAGGTGGAAACTGCTGTTGGTTGGTCCAGTGTTAGCCAATCATGCATTGCGGAGGCCTGTTGGGTTTGTGGGGCGTGATGGGTGCTGGTTGGGTGATTGTGTGGTGGCCTTTGGGTTTGTGTGATGTGTGCATAACAGAGATAGCCATTACTTGACAAACCTGAGGCCCTGTGAATGCATGTGGGGAGTTATGTCAAGTGAGACTCATTTGAGAGTTTGAATGTCCTGTGGTAGAAAACCAGGCAGAACAAGCGGGACAGGTCGAGCAGATTCTTAGGCCCTTCAGTGCACAGCTCTTAGTGTGCTAAAGAAAACATCGCGAAACGGGATAGACTTCGGAAACAACAGAGAGTAGACCCTAATGTTCTGTTTTGTTATGTTACTTTCACTCGGGCAGCCGGCCTCCACTACCTGCAGGACCCCACAGCTCTCCTGGACCATTACAGCTCAGAGTTTATTGTTGACACAAGCTAAATGGGTCTGTTTGCATAGTACCAGGTTGTGGCAAGCTTTCAGAAGATATCCACAAGATGGCTGTATTTATTTCCTGCACACCACACCAAAACATGCCAGTAAAACATGGAAAAGCAGAGAAAGACACTGTTGCTTTAAACAACGTCTCACATATGCAGGTGAGTAATCAGGTGTGTGTTATACGCAAATTGACAAGAGGATACCTAGCGCCTACTAGGGTTTTCAAGGAGCACCTGCCCTGGTGCATTTACTGTGGATGGTTTGACTAAATGAGAAGTTAGGTTAAAAGGCCATAAAGTGTAACATACAGGAGTAGATGGAATTGGTGAGGCTGATGCTGGATTAGCAACAATACTTTATCAAAAGCTCCCAACTTCACTTTTTAGCATTCCTGGAACCCCTTCTTGGTCGGCTCCATTCGGGCTAAAAACCACGGCAGACCTTGCACTGAGTCACAGGAGTGGGTCTGGTCAGTCTAGATCAGCGGGCGCTTTCAAGGAGTCCTTGACAAGGGAACATGCGCGTCGGCATGAAATTAAATGTATAGGTCAAAAATGCAATGAATAGGAAAGCAGTAGAGCCCAAAAGCCGTGCACAGTCAATCCTGGGGTTTGGGCCCTGCACGGTAATCTCTAAAGCTGCAGGTCTTTGGGATTAACAGTAAAGGAGCAGTGAGAATTCATGTATTCTCGAAGGAACAGGGCAAACCTGGGTCTTGCAAAAAACATAAGTAAAAAACATGTTCCAAAGCATTCAGACATTAGTGTTTATTTCTGAGCTCCTCTTACAGACGTCGTAGGATGCCCTGGCATGTTTCGATCCTTCGGTATTCATGTTTGCCTATATGAGTCATGCTCACACCTTTTCATTCTTTCGCGCCCTCTTTCTGCCACACAAAAAAGACTCTGGTGCCCAATAGGAATATTTGCTCACACAGAACTCCTGCACACAACAGAATCATTTGAGGACTGACTCACTCTTGCTCAGCCAGAAGAGAGACACAACAGAACTATCTTTAAAGACGAGGCAACCCCTGGGTGAAAGGCAGCTTATAGGGTTATGCGCATGCCTAAGTGGGAACAATGAGGAGCTCAATCCAGTGCTGTAAAGACAACATTCTTCACTTCATTTTTGTGCTTTTGTTTTCAGGCTAATATTTTTCGTGGAAAATCTTTGGTTTTTGGAAGTTCTGGGGTATCAATTCTCTGAGGTTGGTTCACTGCGGGAAGCACCTGGAAATTCTAGTGGTTGTTTGGGGTGCCTAGCGCAAGGCCGGGAACCCTAGCGGGAGAGAAGACTGTAGCAGCTCAGAGGAAGATACACTGATCCAGGATTATCAGCACGAACTATTCAAACTAGTTTCTCTCTTTGTCCTATTTTTTTTTTTATCGAGATCTTGAATTTCATTTCTGACAGCTAAATTAGATTTCAAATATCTCACTTCCATGTATGTGCAAGACCTGCCTAAAAACTGAGACCTTTGGGGTGCCAATTGTCAGATTTACTGTTTAACATTGAATACAATGACTGCAACTCCTTTGGCAACTGACTAATAAGCTACAATTAAACTTTTTCATTTCTTCACTCTTAGCCTCACGCTTTCATGTTATACAATACTACATTTTCTTCTGTCAATCCCCAGAGCACACTAAAGCATTTATGTTGCCTTACATATTTTACATATTGATCACCGTTTGCTCTAAATTATTGAACTTCCTTCAGAATCCTTTATGTGATGAGTTGAGATACCATAGTCTCAAAAGCAAATTTGGAATTGTGGGTGATTGTGGACCCTATTATCAATAAATTCATTATGAATTTTTTTTATACTTAGTTATTGATATTGTCAGCGGAAGGAAATCGATTGTTATTGCAATGGTACTTTAGGACTGGGTTCCAACAGAGAAGAGATTTAAGTTGCTCTTGTATTTGCATTGATTAGTTTATAGGAGTCATGTAATTAGAACATCATTCTGTCATATAGCTCAGGGATCCCTTTTGGACCATTTGGCGCTTTTGACCTCATACAAATTTATTTCCACTGTCGCCTCATTAAAATTAGGCTCACCGTTAGATTCTCTACCTCCTTTTGTTGGAAAGCAGCACTGAGGTCATATCCTCCGAGCCCAATTATTGGAATTCTGCAATATTACCCTAATTAATGGACATGTTCTCTAGGCCTGGAAAAAGGCGCTGACAGTAGCAAGCAAGCAGGAGGCCCTCCTCCACCCACAGGTTCACCTGCGCCTCATCCCTGGTGGTCCAGTGGACCTCTGTCCCCCTTTTCTCGCTCTGTTTTTCACTAGTTTTTCACTCGTTTTCACCCTCCTTCCTCAATTTATCTATTCTGCACTTTTTCTGTTTTTTGCACTTTCTTGCATTTCTGCTTGTCTCTGTTTTCTCCTTTACTCTTAATTTCCCTCCTTTTCCACCTGTTTTCCCCCGCCGCTGCTGCCCCCATGGCCCCTCTCCCCAGCACGACCAGCGTGACCAATCCAGCTACCCTCCCCGCCTCCCAGCTGTCCAGCCCTCCCCGACCCCTACTTAATGGCGGTCGCCTCGCGGCCACGCTGCTGACGCGCCATAGGCAAGCCTGTCTGCGCCCGTCCGCGACCTGACCACAACCAGCGCCAGGAACCCTGGACCTCCGCCCCGCCAATGATACGATCCAGCAGCACTCCACGCACTCGACCCAGGCCGCAGCAACAACAACTGCAAGCTAGCATTACCAGCCGAGCACCGCCAAGAAAACGGATCCAGCACAACCCGCCCACAAGAACACAACCGAACCGAAGACCCTGCAATGCATCCTCCTTAACGTCCGATCCCTCCACAAACACGCCACCAAAATCTGGGACCTCCACGACAGCACCACCCCGGACGTAGCGTTCTTTACCAAAACCTGGACCAACACCACCTCGGGACTGGACATCGCCATCGCCATCCCCCAAGGATACAAGATCTCCAGGAAGGACCGCCTTACCCGCCCCAGAGGAGGAATCCCCATCGTCCACAAGTCCACCCTCCGCCTGAGCACACTACCCGTTGAGCCCACAGACCTGATGGAACACCTTCACTTCAATATACTGGTCAGCCCTATCGCCACCCTCCGAGGAACCCTCACAAACCGACCCTCTGCACCCTGCGGACCCTTCGCCAACTCATCACGGACATCATCTCCCCGCAGGCCATCGCATCCACCAACTACACCCTGCTGGGAGACCTCAACTTCCACCTCGACAACCAATTGGACCCCAACACCACATCTCTCCTGGACAACCTCCACAACATTGGACTCCGCCAGATCGTGACTGACCCCATGCACTCAGCAAGACACACCCTCGACCCCCTCTTCACTACAGGAAACTCCATCACCTTCAGCCACACCACCGAACTCCCATGGACTGACCATTGTTACGTCCACTTCACCTTCAGAACACCCACCATCATCAGACACCAGCACCTGCTCCCACGAAGAAACTGGACCAAAATCACCGATGACCAGCTCACCTCCTCACTCAAAAATTCCCCCCAAAAAACACCGCAGCCCGAACCCTGCATAAATGGATCTTGGACCGCGCCAACACCATAGTCCCCCTCAAGAAAATCAACAATACCCGCGCCAAGAAAGCCAGATGGTTTACCACCGAACTTCGAGATTCCAGATGCACTTGCCGCCACCTCGAAAAGGCCTGGAGAAACACCAAATCCACAGAAGCCCACAACAACTTCAGAGCCGCCACCTACGCTCACCACCAACTCATCAGAGAAACCAGGAAAAAAGCGATTGAAGACAGAATCTCCACCCACGCGCACAACAGCAAAGAACTCTTCAACATCATTAAGGAGTTCTCCCAACCCACCAGCAAGTCTACTGACATCCCTACCTCACAAGACCTCTGTGACAAACTCAGCACCTTTTTCCACCACAAAATCAAGAGCATCTACGACAACTTTGATAAAGACAACCAACTCACTGAACCCTCACCAACCACCCCCGACATCCGGAAACCAGCGATTGACAACTGGACAGCCCTCACCACTGAAGACAGACTGAAGACAATGAAGTCAATCCACTCAGGGGTCCCCACGGACCCCTGCCTCCACCACATCTTCAACAGAGCCACCAACACCATCGCACCTATGCTCCGCCACACCATCAACCACTCCCTGACGACCGCCTCATTCCCCTGTGGAAATGTGGATTTTCCTGATCAGTTATGTCCCCTATCTTGGACCCCAACGGTTCTATATGCATGTTACAAGTACATGTATGTTCCCTCCAGTTCCAGTTTCTAAGACGCAAACATATGTGTGTCTTCCGTCGACATGTTCTCTGTCAGATCCGCCATCAATGGGCTGGATATTCGATTCCTAAGTATGAAAGGCCACCGACTTTATATGGCTAAGTTACTCCATTTTTACAGTTCAGGCAAGTAGGCCCGATTCTGTCCTCAAAGCCTTTCCCTGCTCTCTGTCTTTGACAGCTTCAGCTTGAGCTCGCATCTGTATCCATGAACTTTGTCCTACTCCCTGTGCAGCTAACAATGTCTGCCTCGGCCAGTTTTCGCCTGCCTGCCAAGAAGTTGTATTTCACCTTCGAATTATCTATTTTGCTCTTCAGCCGATGCATTCCTGTCAAGTGATTTAGGTAAACATTTCCTTTAGCTCACAAGCAAGGACTCAGCCTTTCCGTCCTCCTGCAAGTGATTCATAGCCCTGCTGCCATGGAAAGTTTTCTGCCCCTCGCATCTCATATAGACACTTAGACGCTTGTACACGCACACACAGTTAGTATAGAATAGATTCTGTCCGAGAGTCCTTCCTTGTGGATAACATAGTTCTCCAAACATAGGATGGTAGATATGATTTGGGATTAGGTTGACTTGACCCCCCAGACTTCTCGTCTCCACATGTAGAGCTAAATGTCAAGTCCCCTTCACCCCCTAGTTGCACGTCAATTACACGTCATGCTGCTGCGCGCGCATCTATGCCAAGTATTATCTTATAGATCCACCTATGTCTGATAATGCAAACCAATCATGTTTCTTTTATTCCTTATTACGCCTAGTTTCGATTACGTACCTGTTTTGTCACTCTTCTTATCAAATGTTACGCCTTCTACATTCGTTTCATTGTAATGCACTTATTATAAAAATACATGTCTGTCAATAAATTATTGTACTTCACTTCCTGAACCCTCGTGGTGACGGAACCTGAAGGCCGCGACTCGAGTCGGCCATTTTGAATGAAATAAAGCCCATTTAGAAAACCTCTTATACCACGGATTCTGCCTCTTGTTATTTTGAGCTATTTTACTTTATTTTAGGATTCCGTATGAAATTCAGTCCGGTATTTTATTTACCACATAATGGCGCCCGAACAGGGACACTTTCTCATCTCACGCGCCGGCGGTGCGTTGCAGGCCCGGTCTCCTGCCACAGCTGGACGGACCATAAACGCGTACCAGCAGGATTTCCTGTAAGCTCCCTCCGGTCAAGCGGGGGCGACTGAGGCTGCGATCAACCCAGACGAGGCGGTGAGAAGTGCGAAGTATCCCGACCAGAGCCTAGCTGAGAGAGCAAGATCCGAGGTATACAGAGGCCCACCAGGTTTTCCGAAATCCCGATGTCCAGAGGGTCCGCTGTCCGCAGTCATCGAGTCCTGTCCATTCTCTGAGGCCTTCCGTTTCAAGGAGCTACTCGGTGAGTACCATCGCCGGGGAGGCGTGTTGACGCGCACATAGGTTGTGCCGGTCAAGACGGATTTGGGTACACAAATCCGGTCTGCACTGTTTAGCAGTGTATATGTACTGTTTAGCAGTATATCAAGTATTCCGAAGAATTCAGTTATTGTCAAGAATTCAGCGTGGTGATTAGTTAGGTAGACTGTCATCATTGTCGATCATTGTTACAATGTTTAATGTTTAATGTTTAAAGTGTTCAAAATATTGTAGTATGAATGACTGTTCATTGTTCACTGTTCATTTATTGTGTTTTTCGTATTAAGAAAATTCAAGAGTAAGTATCAGATCAGTTGTAAATATGCCGCTCTTCTCGAAGTTAAGACAGATTACTACCAGAAAAGGGGTGCTTGAAGAAGCAGTTCCTATTCCTCCTAGGGACACTCCAGGGCATTTTATGTACCATAAACATGGCTTAGATGCCATATTATTTCTTGATCTATGGGTAGATTATACCAAGGGATTACCGGAAAGTCAAAGGTGGCCCATAGCGGGAACCTGGGATGCAGAGTGCATCATGAAAGTGGAGGAAGAGTTATGGAAAAGAAAGGTCAGACAGTCACAGAAAGACGCTGTTGAGTTATGGCGTAAAGAATCTCATAGACGAACAGAAAAAGCACGTAGACAAGAAGAGAGGAGTAAAGAAAGTTCAAATAAAGTTCAAGAAAATCTATTAATTGAGGAAGGTATCCGAGTGAGATCAGAACAAGTAAATAGACAAAGAAATGCTCTTATGAATGGTATGTTTGTTTACACACCCATATCAAAAATGGAATTATTAGAAATGAAGAAAGTAGTACCTAGTCACGACAAGGACCCAGCGGGTTTCCACCGAGAAATTAAAGACATGTTACTGATGGGAGAGTACACCTTTCCTGATATTATGACGATATTAAAGGTGCTTTTGCCTGCTGGCATTTATGAAAAACTGAAAGAAAAAGAGTGGGAAGTAGGAGACCAAAAGATAGACTGGACAGCATTAGCAGAGGAAGAAAGGAGCCGAACTGCAGGTTCGGGGCTCGGGGATAAAGTTAAACTGTTACCAGGTTTACTAGTACAGGTACTGCCACGTTTATTAACTACAAAAAAGGAAGATTGGGGTGCAATCACAGCCTGCAAACAAAAGCAAGATGAAGACACAAGCGATTATTATGCTCGATTTGAAAAATGTTTTGGTATAAATAGTGGTATAAAAGCAAGTAGTGACTCATATCCACATCTATTTGTGACAAAATTAGTGGAAAATGCATTGCCCCCAGTGAAGAATAGAATATTGAAATTCGAGAGTACCTGGCAAAGTAACACTCCGTCGCAAATGCTACAAATGTTACAGTATCATCACAATAGAATTAGGGATGAACAAGAACACGAGCATAGACGCATGAAGGATACAAAAATGAAAATGCTAGTTTCTCAGACAGTACCAGCAGATGGTCACAAAAAGGGTGTGACACATTCTGGTGATTCTGCAGTTCCTGTAAAAGGAACCTGCAATTACTGTAAACAACTAGGCCATTATGTACATGATTGTCCAGTCCTGAAACGTAATATAGCTACGGGTATTGCAAAAGAGAGACCACGATTAGTTAGACAAGATCAGAATGAACAAGGAGCTATGCAGCATGGACAGTCCATGCCAATTCAGCAACAGTCCATGCCAGCCTCACAGCAACCCATACAGTTTGTGCCAGCTGCACCACCGTTGCCTGCTCCTGCCACACAAACAACAACACGACAAATGTATCAGACTGCACAGTATGAATACCCTGAATATCAGCATTACGCATGAACCAGCCTAGAGAGGGAAGTTGACTTACCGCTTATCGAGATTCCTGTAGATCAAGAAGGACCTTATGTACATAGTGAATTATTAGGTCAAGATAGAAAATTCTTACTCGATACAGGGGCAAGTCGAACAACTATAAAACGTAGTGAAGTTCCAGGGGCACCCCTCTCAGGCTCTCAAAATGTTTCCCTTGGTTTTTCGGGAAAACCTATTGTTAATGAAGTATCACAGCCTCTACCACTTACGATAGGACCTTTGACACGAACTACAGATTTATTGCTTACTAAATCATGCCCAGAAAATCTGTTAGGAATTAAAACTCTGAAAGCACTAGGAGCCATAATATGTTGTTCTCCGGAAGGAGTAAGGTTGTTTTTGCGGGATTTTAAAGGTCACTATGTGTCTAGAGACATGGATCCCCGACTACAGACTTTACCAGTACATCTATGGGCACAAGGCCCTACGGATGTTGGCTGCATGAACATTACACCCTATCGAGTTACATTGAAAGCAGGAGTGGTACTACCACGAATGCGACAATACAAGTTACCGCATGATGCTGTAGTGGCTTTGCTGAAAATCATTGATGAGCTGATTGCCCAGGGAGTAGTTATAGAAACAGACTCCAATATATGTAATTCACCGATAATTCCGATTCTTAAACGAACTGACCCTACTGCCCCACCAGTATACCGATTGGTTATTGATTTGCGTGAACTAAACAAGTGTATTGTACCACAATTCCCTGTGGTCCCTGATATATCATCATTGTTGACAGCAATTGATTCCGAAGCAACATTTTTTACTGTAATTGATCTCAAGAATGCTTTTTTCAGCGTCCCAATAGATCCGGAAAGCCAATACTTGTTCGGATTCAGTTTAAATGGGCGCAGCTTTAAATTCTCACGCGCTCCCCAAGGATTCACAGAAAGCCCCAGCATCTATAGCCAAGCACTGAAACGAGAACTTGACAGTATCCACATGCCAGTCAATACTGCACTGCTTCAATATGTCGATGATCTGCTGATCACCGCAAGAAGCGAGCCAGAATGTGAAAAGGCTTCTCTGACAGTTTTACATTTCCTAGCCGACAAGGGGCACAAGGTGTCCCCTTCTAAGCTGCAATTCTGTGTTCAGCGAGTTATTTATCTTGGTCACTCGCTGTCCAAGGAGGGAAGGCAGCTTACACCAGATCGCATCCAGTTAATTACTAACATGTCAATTCCCCAGACACAAAAGGAGGTGCGGGCTTTCATAGGCCTCACTTCATATTGTAGGCAGTGGATCCCTCAGTACGCATTTCTAGCAAAACCACTCATTCAGTTAACCACACAGGAGGCAGCCACATCGACTGTTCTCCCTTGGACTCAGGAACATACACAAGCTTTTGAAAGCCTAAAGGAAGCTTTATGTCAAGCACCTGTTTTAGCAACGCCATGTTATAGCAAACATTTTACACTTTTTGTTACAGAACGCGAAGGTACTGCCTTGTCAGTACTCACTCAGGATCAAGCAGGATCACGCAAGCCATGTGCTTATTTTTCCAGTACATTAGATCCCGTAGCTCAGGCTTTGCCTGCATGCCTGAAATCAGTGGCAGCGACAGCTTTAGCAATCAGACAAAGCGATGCCATAGTATTAGGACACCCATTGACAGTACAAGTACCACATGCAGTAGAGGTTCTTGTGAACCGAACACAAACACAACACTTGACCATAGCAAGACTTACCGGTTATGAACTGACATTGTTTCAACCACACATAGAGATCCGACGGTGTAACACATTGAATCCTGCTACACTATTACCTGTAATTGGAACAGACCCACTAGCTCATGATTGTGTTGAAATCATTGAAATAAAGACGAAACCTAGACAAGACTTGACAGACGTTCCATTGTTAGATCCAGACCTGACGTTGTATGTAGACGGATCGTGCATGAGAGCAAGTACAGGAGACTTAGTGGCCGCGTATGCAGTCACAACAGACACTGAAGTTATTGAAACAAATTGTATAGATACTTTGTCAGCCCAAGCAGCAGAACTTATTGCTCTAACACAAGCCTGTATTCAAGCCACAAATAAGAAAGTTAATGTATACACTGACTCACGTTATGCATTCGGAGTTGTACACGACTTCGGCGTGCTGTGGCGAGAGAGAGGTTATTTAACGTCCCATGGTGCCCACATTCAGCACGGACCCCTCATTCATGCCTTGTTAGACGCAATACATCTACCCACTGCTATATCGATTATGAAATGTAAAGCACACACGAAGGTTACTGATACCATTTCTCAAGGCAATGATTTAGCTGACAAAACAGCTAAACAGACTGCTCAGAATCGCATATTAGACATGACAAAGCCAATAGTTCAGACACCAACACAGTGTATGACAATTAAGGACCCCGCACTTGACGTAATTGACATACAGACACATGCCACAGCAGAAGAAATAAAGAAGTGGACTGAACTAGGAGGGATCCAGACAGATCAAGGATGGATGACGAAGGAGAAATCTGTATGGTTTCTCCCTGATTCCATGGTTCAAGTCATTATAGCTACAGTTCACAGTCCAGCACATTTAGGAGAGAAGGCTATGCTAGACAGCATTCAGCACATTTGGTTCAATAAACATTTACGAGCAGCAGCTAAACAAAAAGTTCGTACCTGTATGATATGTTGTCAGTTTAATCCAGGAAAGAGTGTTCCCGTAGAGCAGGGTGGATTTCAGCCTCCTGACCATCCTTTTGAAGTCCTCCAGATGGATTATATTCAGATGGAACGTTGTCGAGGATTCAAATATGTTCTCGTAGTTGTCTGCGCTCTCTCCCGTTGGACAGAGGCGTATCCCGTATCAGATTACACTGCCCCGACTACTGCCAAGCAGCTAGTTCGAGAATTCTTCCCACGGTACGGTTTACCACGTGTTGTATATTCAGATAACGGTCAGCCTTTCTCATCCGAATTAATGAAACATGTCTCACTCTTGTTGGGATATCAGTGGAAATTCCACTGTGTCCGACACCCCGAGGCAGCAGGTCTCGTGGAACGACATAATCAACTTTTAAAAATCAGATTGTCTAAAATATGTCAGGAAAAGGGTGTGGACTGGATAGTAGCCTTACCAGTTGCGCTATTTTACATGAGGATGGTAGCACACTCTCGAACAGGGCTATCGCCTTATGAGGTGATCTTTGGTAGGCCACCGAATATGTGGGGGACGCCTATACCCCGTAAAATAACTGATGTTGACTGTAATATGCTGACAGATTACCTGGCTTCCTTGATGTCTGCACTACAATCTTGTCGTTCACAGGTAGTCGCAGCTTTTCCTGACAACACCGAGGTGAAACCTCATGACGTAATTCCCGGCGATTATGTTCTCGTCAGGAATTTTGATCGGAAAACCCAACTGGAGCCAAGGTGGAGGCTTCCTAAGTTGGTCCTGCTGACGACCAGAACAGCTGTGAAGATCGAAGGGAGGAAAGGCTGGGTGCATTCCAGCCATATAAAAAAATTTCATGGACTTCCTCCTGACACAAACAGTACTCCCCGTGTGTCTTCCCCCATTGACTCAAAGCTACCTTTGGCTGAGGCCAGTAGCACCGAACTCTATAAACAGAAACTCAGGTCCAGATCTAAACTGTCGGACGATTTGATTGTTTAAGTCCTCTCCAAGGTGAAGCGGTTGAATCTGTCCCGACATGTATCCCTTAGGTCTGAATAATGTAGAGTCCAGAATCATAATGAAACGACATGCTTATTGTAAATCACTGCGTAGCCACTGTATTGTGACTTTATTAATTTTGTTTTTCTCGAGTTTTTTAATAGTTACTACAAGTATATTGTTGCATATGTATTATCCTGTTTCTAAACGTGCTTTCAATATAACTGGAGAACATTCTTTTAGTGACTTACCCCCACATGAGTTGTCCTATAGACTTGCGCTGCGTAATAACACATTCATTAGTATGTTACATCATTCCCATCAGACTAGTAATGCCACCAATTGTTGGGTGTGTGGCCGACTCCCTCCCTATCAGAATACCAAAGGAGTTCTGCCTTTCTTTTCACATCCGTTCACACACAATGGCTCCTGTGGAGCATGGTTTAGTTTATTAAATTCCATAGACCCAGACACAGCAGTTTATCAACAACACTGGATATGGGGAAATCTGAATATAGTTTTATTCAAAGTCTGTCACCCCAATAAGGAGGGTCACCCCAGTAGAACAGGAACTGATTTAGAAAATGAAGTGTATAAATTAGGTAATTTTACGCCTAATCTTATGATTTTGAATGTCAAATCCGAAGTTGAACTAATTCTGCCCACTATGTCAGTATTTCCAGTTAAGGGTGAATTATGTGTGAGAAAAGTTGGTTCCATACATATGGGCCATAGCCAATGCGTTACTATAGTAGAATATAGTGATCAAGGTAAATCTTCATTTAGAGCTTCTCGCCATTCTTACTTCATATGTGGCCAGACGGCATATATGCGTCTGCCTCTAGATTGGGATGGTACCTGTTACATAGCATTCCTTTTGCCACCTGTTTTCCTAGCTCCCCCTGATTATTATCGAAATGTTCATTTAGTACACAATAGAGAGCGAAGAGATCTCCCAGTTGTCGATTATACTGAGACAGCATGGGACAAATATGTAGATTTCAATAAAGGTATCTTTCCCTATATAGGTACTATATCAAATAGTAAGCTGATACGCAGACTCACCAAGACTCTTGAAGCTGTAGTAAACGAGACTATAGCCGCCCTAGGCAATCTGACAGAGGAACAATCAGTGATGAGAATTGTTGTTCTCCAGAATCGTCTTGTCCTTGACGTCATCCTGGTCGATAGGGGCGGAGCTTGCAGGGTCATCGGATCCAGCTGCTGCATATTCATACCAGAAAATTCGCCATCTGTATATAAAGCTATAACACGCCTTCATAAGATTGTAAGCCAGATACACGAGAATCCAGGCACTTGGACGTGGTCCGGGTGGTTTTGGAGTGTGATATCAGCCTGGGGATGGAGAGTTCTATCCTTCCTAGGTATTGGCCTTCTCATACTATTCAGTTGCTGTCTATGTCTACAATGTGGACCAGCGATTTGTGGTCTGTGTGCCACATCGTGTATTCCACCACCAAGGTCTCGTTCAGAATGCCGGAAGAAGAAGGAAGAAGAAATGATGCTCCATGAGCAAATCGATGGAATAATGAAGATTGATGTCTCTTGAAGGGCAAGAAGGGGACAAGGAGGGAATGTGGAAATGTGGATTTTCCTGATCAGTTATGTCCCCTATCTTGGACCCCAACGGTTCTATATGCATGTTACAAGTACATGTATGTTCCCTCCAGTTCCAGTTTCTAAGACGCAAACATATGTGTGTCTTCCGTCGACATGTTCTCTGTCAGATCCGCCATCAATGGGCTGGATATTCGATTCCTAAGTATGAAAGGCCACCGACTTTATATGGCTAAGTTACTCCATTTTTACAGTTCAGGCAAGTAGGCCCGATTCTGTCCTCAAAGCCTTTCCCTGCTCTCTGTCTTTGACAGCTTCAGCTTGAGCTCGCATCTGTATCCATGAACTTTGTCCTACTCCCTGTGCAGCTAACAATGTCTGCCTCGGCCAGTTTTCGCCTGCCTGCCAAGAAGTTGTATTTCACCTTCGAATTATCTATTTTGCTCTTCAGCCGATGCATTCCTGTCAAGTGATTTAGGTAAACATTTCCTTTAGCTCACAAGCAAGGACTCAGCCTTTCCGTCCTCCTGCAAGTGATTCATAGCCCTGCTGCCATGGAAAGTTTTCTGCCCCTCGCATCTCATATAGACACTTAGACGCTTGTACACGCACACACAGTTAGTATAGAATAGATTCTGTCCGAGAGTCCTTCCTTGTGGATAACATAGTTCTCCAAACATAGGATGGTAGATATGATTTGGGATTAGGTTGACTTGACCCCCCAGACTTCTCGTCTCCACATGTAGAGCTAAATGTCAAGTCCCCTTCACCCCCTAGTTGCACGTCAATTACACGTCATGCTGCTGCGCGCGCATCTATGCCAAGTATTATCTTATAGATCCACCTATGTCTGATAATGCAAACCAATCATGTTTCTTTTATTCCTTATTACGCCTAGTTTCGATTACGTACCTGTTTTGTCACTCTTCTTATCAAATGTTACGCCTTCTACATTCGTTTCATTGTAATGCACTTATTATAAAAATACATGTCTGTCAATAAATTATTGTACTTCACTTCCTGAACCCTCGTGGTGACGGAACCTGAAGGCCGCGACTCGAGTCGGCCATTTTGAATGAAATAAAGCCCATTTAGAAAACCTCTTATACCACGGATTCTGCCTCTTGTTATTTTGAGCTATTTTACTTTATTTTAGGATTCCGTATGAAATTCAGTCCGGTATTTTATTTACCACACCCCGATGACGGGAAACCCGCCTAGGTCACCCCCCTCCTGAAGAAACCCTCGGCGGACCCCACCGACCTCAAAAACTACAGACCCATCTCCCTTCTCCCGTTCCCAGCAAAAGTCATTGAGAAAGCCATCAACAGCCAACTCGCCACATTCATCGAAGAGCACAACATCCTCGACTACTCCCAATCCGGCTTCAGAAAAAACCACAGTACGGAAATCGCCCTCCTCACCACAACTGACAATATCCGCACCCTACTGGGCAAAGGAGAAACAGTAGCCCTCATCCTCCTCCACCTCTCAGCAGTGTTCGACACAGTCTCTCACCGCACTCTAATACGCAGACTCCACGACGCAGGAATCCAGGATAAGGCCCTCGACTGGATCCGCTCCTTCCTCTCCGTCAGAACGCAGTGGGTCAGACTCCCCCCTTTCCTCTCAGACCCTACACCTACCACCTGCGGGGTCCCCCAGGGCTCCTCCCTCAGCCCGACACTCTTCAACGTCTACATGGCTCCACTCGCCTTCCTCGTCAGAACCTACGGACTCAACATTGTGTCAAACGCAGACAACACCCAACTCATCCTCTCCCTATCCAACGAACCCAACATCGCGAGATACAACTTTCGAGAAGGCATGGAAGCCGTCGCCAAACGGATAAAAAACAGCTGCCAACAACTAAACACCAACAAAACAGAAGTACTCATCATGGGCCCAAACCCCGATGCCTGGAGCGACACCTGGTGGCCCCCCGCCCTCGGAAACCCGCCAACCCCCTCGGACCACGCACGCAATTTGGGAATTATCCTGGACTCCGAGTTCCAAATGGACTGCCAGATCAACTCTGTCTCGTCTTCCTGCTTCCACACCCTCTGCCTACTTCGTAAGACCTTCAAATGGATCTCCCTCGAACACAGAAAGACCGTCACTCACGCCCTCGTCACCAACAGACTCGACTACGGCAACGCACTCTATGCCGGAATAAACAAAAACCTCACCCGCAAGCTACAGAACATCCAGAAAGCCGCCGCAAGACTGTTCCTCAACCTGCCAAAACACTGCCACATCTCGCAGCACCTGCGCACGCTCCCTGTCGAGGCTAAAATCACCTTCAGGATACTCACCCACGCACACAAGGCCCTCCATGACACCGGACCAGCATACCTGGACAACCGACTCAAATTCCGCGCACCCCAAAGGACCCTACGATCAGCCCAGCTCTCCTGCGCTGTGGTCCCCCGCACCAGAAAGACCAGATCGGGACGCCGCTCCTTCTCCTTCCTCGCGGTCAAAGCGTGGAACGACCTTCCGCTCCACCTCAGACCGACAACATCGCTCCCCATCTTCGCAAGAAACCTAAAAACCTGGCTCTTCGGCAGACCCCTCCTTGATGGACTGGAACCTGCACCACCCCTACCCCTAGCGCCCTGAGACCCTTACGGGTGAGTAGTCACACTCAACAAACACCTGATTGATTGACAGTGCCTTTGCTAAAAAAAAAAACTAATTCCGATCCTTCACTTTTTTTCTAATTTCTATCCAATATTCTGTTGCCATTTGCTGTCAAGCTCCTGTAGAAACATTTAAGCAACTCCTATCTGAGTGTCTGGCACAGCATCAAATCCTAAGCTCTGGGACTTTGCCCACTACACAGCATTGAGATACCCTTCTTGCCACGGTGGATGACCTTTGTATGCCGGCGTACGAGGCTGAGTCTTCAGCCCTCGTGTTATGAGATCTGTCTGCTGCATTCGATACGGTATAACATACCATCCTTCTCACTAGACTGTGCGAGATTCGTATAGATGGTAGGGCACTTGAGTGGTGTACTTCATACTTAACGGACGGTTCATAGTCAGTATATCTTCCTCCTTTCATGGCAGAACATAAGACCCTGCTGCAAGGGACACGTTCCTGCAGAAAAACAATCCTCTGAGGCAATTTCCTCTTTCTATGTGTGCTGCCGAATGCAGCACACATAGAAAGAGTAAAAAACGAGGAGAAATAAAGATATTTCTCTTCATTACACCTCTCTGGAAGGTGTAGCATTTTGACGCATTTGGTAAATCAGGGAATGAGTCAAAATCTATGGGTGGATGTGTGGAATGCCTCCCAGGGGCAGAGTAATGCGGCACAGTGATTTGTGCTGCATTGTGTTACTCTAGGTTTATCAAGCTACGCAGGGCCATGCGAGGTGGCCTTGCGTGACTTGATAAATTTTACTTGCGCCCTATTGCATTGCAAAGGGCGATGCAGGTGCTTGATAAATATGCCCCCCTATTGCATATCAATGACATTACCTGATAGCTTGAGGGCTTGTCTGTGAAATGAATGGTTCTCAGCAGCTGGAGGTGCGCTTAATCTCATTAAAAAAATATATTTCACAGTGTACTTTAAGTATACAGTATTCTGACTAGCTAAACTGTGATTCAGTAAATCAAATAATGTTGTTAATTGAAAAGGTAGTCTGGAATAGCTACTGTGGTTTCTGAAATAAAGCAAACATTGTTCAGACGTATTGTGCTATAAATACTTAAACAATGTGGCAGTAAAAAATCAATATACGTGAACCAGCGTGTAGAGCACACATTGTGCAGGTTTTATTTTGATTTAAGAGGTGTCAGTCTACACTTGAGAAGTGTAAAAGATGTTTGATCTGTGTTAGGCGGAGCTGAATGTATGTGTAAAGGCCGTAATCTGGGGATGGAAGATAGCATAATACGTGTATTGTAAAGCCATGTCCACCCTTTGTGGCATCCAGATGCTGACTAACAGATGTTTATTGTTCCTCAATTAAATTTCTCAACTCCAGAAGGATGTAATGCCAAATGGACCAACCAGGATTTGAACCAGTTACTATGAGGTAGAACACAGATCCTCTGAGTGGATGAAGTAGTCCACTTTACCACCTAATTGTGTGCCCTGCTGCATGCCTCTAAAAAATGTAAATGCCTATTTTTCTTAGATTTAATGTATACACTGCTAGAGAGGCATCAGGTTTGATATATGTCCCTCCATTTGCTGTTAATTGCTACTGTGTTTAAACATTTTAAATGTTTTCTATCATTATAAAATTTGGATCCGAATAGTAACGTATGTGATGATGATTTTGATAGAACGCTAGCCAAGATCAATATCAAATTAATACAAAAAAAGGAAATCTGAAACAACGGAACCTCTGTGGTCCTTTTTTTCATGACCCACAGCCAGGGCCACTGGAATCATGCGCTTGTGCCGCCATGGCATTTTTGGCATAACTATAGACTTGCCACATTTTCCACATAATCAGTCATCTGCTGCATAATCTGCAGATTTTAACAAATTGTTTTTAGTTCAAACTGTTCAAAAGTTACTAAAAACGCATTGACACATGCTGCTGCACAGTGGAAAGGAAGGCCATTTGCAAAGGTTGACTGGCCACCATTTCTTTGCTTATTGTTATATTTGGGGTGCCAAACTTGTACTAATGAGGTACAACTAATGGCCAGACAGTGTTAGCAAGTGTAACAAGCATTGAAAATGCAATAGGTCTCGCCTTTGATTAAGTTAAAGCCATTTGCTTTGCTAATGGTATTGTATAGCAAAGCAAATGTCTTTAACTTAATAAAAGGCGAGACCTATTGCATTTTTAATGCTTGTTCCTATTGGTCACGGTTACAGTGTCCAGGTCCTGAACGCAGGTTCTACACGATATACGGGCCACAGAACTTAGTTTTTAAATATAAGTCAGGAATGTGAGACGCAAACAACGAGGTCGAAAAGAGAAGCAATGAATAAAAAAAGTTTAAGCGCATCAACTTGTGGAGGCTAAGTTGCGTGCTGATGATCTAAAGCTGTGGCATGATTTGAGGCAAATCCCATGCTGTTCACGTCTGAGAATTAGAGGGGATTCCACTGTCACGAAAAAGGTCTGAAGATGAGGTCTCCAAAGGAGTTAGGGGCAGCGCCATACATAAAAAAAAAACACGGTGCCAGCCTGCCTCAGGCGCTCCTCCCGAGCAGCCCTCTCCGTGCCTGAATGTGCCCTTGTGTAACGTAACCGGAGCTCATGTAAAGGGCTCCAATACCTTCAGGTAGAGTTCGTGCTATAGAAATCTGCATTAAAAAAAAAAAAAGTGCCAGCGTGCCTCAAGCGCTCCTCCTGAGCAGCTCTGCCTGCCAATCACATAATCTACCCGTGCCTGAATGTGCCCTTGTATAATGTAACTGGAGCTCATGTAAAGCGCTCCAATACCTTCAGGTAGAGTTCGCGCTATAGAAATCTGCATTAAAAATAACGAGCCTTGGCCCGAAGGAGGCGGCAACAGGAGCACGCCGAGGCGCATTTTAAACAAGCTGTCGGCGTTGTGTGAAAAACATAGTGCGTCCCTGCTAATGAAGGACAGTGTGTAACGCCGCAAGTGAGAGATCTAATCCCGCTGGGCAGGGCCAAAAGGGGACAGGGTGGCAACCAGGAGGGATTGAAATGCCTCCGGTGCAATCATTGCATTGCCTTTTGCATAATTTGTGAGGCCAAACGACGTGCGCGAATGAAAACTGCAGGCAGAGAGGAGACATGGCTTCCGATTCCGTATTGATTCCAAGAAGCCCTTGCATGGCAGGGGCAGCGCATGCGCTGCTTTCACCAGGCCGAGACCTAAAAATGACAGAATAATGAGGTATTGCTATCACAAAATGTACTGCATCACACCGTATAATTTGCCTTTTCTTGCCATAATAGTTTTCTGAACTGTGTCACATAATTTGACTCTGCTGCATGATTTCATGTGTCTTTTGTGTACAGATATTGAGCGCTGATGGCCTGTAGGATGATAACATCTGTGGGCTGTGTGTTGTGCACTTTGCCTTTAGAAATGTGTATGTCCTCGTACAACTCACCTAGCTAGTACAATAAACAGTCCGGACTTGTAACAAGAGCCTAGATAGAAAGAGAGACTATTTTATTTGACAATATTCTGTGAGAGGTGTAACTTAAATAGCATTTGTGGTTTTTTTCAACTGAAGGCCTCCCGGCTTTTTCTTTTTAAACTTTTATGGTTAAAATAAACAGGGGAAGAAATGAAAGCGGGTTTAAATGAAAGACGCTCTGGGCTTGGTATTGTATTTTACCTCAGGTGAAAACTGCGTGAACCTCTTCCTCCGAAGACAAATGGAAACAGTATCCACAGACACTCGAAGGGCTATTTTTCTGACATTCGTTTTTTTTTTTAACTGTTTCTATTTTGCTTTTAAACATCAGCCAACACATCAGTAGGTAAGCATTGTGCACAATAGGTTCAATGCTACTACAGTCTATAATTACATTCCGGGATACAGTGATAACGCTAGAGAGATCAATCCTCTATGTCCGCTCCCCACTCCCCAAATTGGCCATGTCCTTCCCCACCAACATAATCCCAAATCCAATGGGTGTGAAAATCCTTCTATCGCGTGCTAATCTTGACTAGTGCGCGGTGCATTATCCAGTCCAGACCCTTCTGTCTCTAAATTGTAGTATCTCAGATATGGCTGCCATATATTTTTCTGACATATATTTTTGTGATCCTTCTGCAAACAACAACTTCAGGATAATCAGCTCACGTTGTTCATAATTTGCGTTGTTTTCTACTGTGACCACACCGTGGCGCTATCGATTCAAGCAAACATGAATGAAATTAAAAATGCATCGTTTTTCGATCGTAAATACAAAGATCTAACTCCCCTCGAGCCGCTCAGGGAGTCCGCGCTTGTGTTCAGAATACAGATGAAGAAGTCCCCGCCGTTGAACATGGGAAGATTACGAAGTAGGGGCTGGCGTGCACAACAGAAGAGTGGGCTAATGCGCCGACTGCACACATCTCTGTTTCATCTACTGGCCTCCGATTAGAAGCACGACGACCCCAGCTCAATCTTGCCTCCATTCCGAGTTTGACAAAAAGAGCATTTATTAGATTCAGGAAGGGTAAGGTTTTTTCTTGAAAGCACCTGAATATGCTACCCTAGGATGACGCGCTAAACAAGAACAAGTCATTGTCCGTATTGAGACACTTTGCTATGTTGTTTCAAGTCACATCAGTTCAGGTTTTTTTCTTGCCTATTTATATAGCGCGAACCCGACCCGAAGGTATTGGAGCGCTTTACACGAGCACCGTATTTACATTACACATTCAGGCACGGGGAAATTAATTGATTTGCCCAGAATCACAGGATGTGGACGCGACCCCGAGGCTCGAACCCTGGTTTCCAGCGCCAAAGTCGGCAGTCTAGCCGACGGACCACATCCTCTCCCCAATTGCATTATACAGGACTGAGGCAGACGCCTGGATTCTTACTGTGCCAGGAGTCTAAGGTGAAACATGGTACCCTGTAATCCAAGGTAAACCTCGTACCCAGTGGGAGGGGTTAGTTTGTTCCTTATACTGGGGGATATCGAAGCCTGCCATTCTGGAGCCACTGCGTTTTCTGTGCATTACTCTAAACTGTAAGGGACACACTCACACAGAGTCCAAAATCACTACATGATCATATAAATAAATGGTAGGTTTGTGATATTGATAGAGATCAGGGTACCTAAAATAAACCCACTACCACGGATAGAGTAATTTCACAGTTACACGCACATACATTCATCATACGCTAGGGCCCATTTCACTAACATACGCACAAATACTCTACCAGCATAAGACCTGTGGGAAGAAAACCCTGCATCTATATCTAGGACGATAGGACCTAATTATGATGGTTATCCTAAATCATACTCTATACAATCTATACAACAATAATCAAAATATACTCAATAATTGACAAGAAAGAATATTCAACACCATGTTAAAGTTATATTGCTTTATCTAAAATTAGCCAAAGTAAATCAGAATAAATCATCTCATAATTACCTATTCTAACTAAGTGTCAGAACGGGTCAGGACCAGTCTCTCGGTAAAGTCTGTCAAGACAGAGTCCTCAGCATCAATCCTCAGCAACGCGTGAAGGTGGCCAAAAGAGTGGGGAGAGCCCTCCCTAAACTAACAGTTTTTATAGTGAAAAATACAATAGAAACACACATAAAGTTGGCTGAATAAACTGTATCACTGAGCAGAACGAGAAGGAAGAAATGTAACATTGCTACATCTGAAAATCTCCGCTCAGGAAAAGTCACAAGACGTGAACTACGGAACAGGAACCAAGAAAATAAAACATGTAACACATTTAATCCAGTTTCCCTCGGCCATCGAGCCACAGTTCAGAGTTTCCCTCTAAGGCTCCTTTGTCTTTCGAGATTGCCAAGGACACCTTCACTTTTCCTGGAGAACACCCAAAGCTGCTGCCATCCTCATGGAAAATTTCATAGAAGGACCATGGTCAGTTGTCTTTGACCTTTTTCCAGCAGGGGTCTCTCTCGTCACGTCTTTCACATATTCACTCGAGGCCAGGCTCTCAAAATTAGCCATCATGGATTAGGCCTCCATAGGCCACAATAGACCATCTCAATTTAAAGAAATAAAAAAACAACGTTACTACAGCATAATGATTAAACAGTGTAAACCCCACTAATACCCTTATGTGTATGCATTTATCTAGCTTTGCGACATAAAAAGCATTAATTCAGACAGCGTTTTGTGCTCAAAATAAATAGCACACAGCAACGTTTAAACATGAAAACTTGCACGTTATTGTAAATACAAGAACAGCACAAATAAGCTAACCCTCATGTAACTTTCTCTTATGTTAGGACAAACGGGTTGATTAGTAAAACACACTTGCACAAGACAAATAATTAATTGTTAAGTATTAATAAATTAATAAAACGCATAGACATGCCAGAGCTTCAAAAGCCCCAGAATTTTCTAAAAGAAAACTCTGCTCCAGCAATCCCCCCTTTGGTGATTTTATCACCAAATAAACCCAAAAAAAAATTAGTGAAATTTTAGTCCCATTTTAGGAAATCAGAAATGTCTCTTCCCTTTAGACAACATTAAACACCAGTCACTCTTTTATCATCTCTCTTTGTCTCTAAATAAACACTCTCCCTCAATTCTTCTAGTTCAATCTCCTCTGGTTCTCTTTTTGAAATTTTCGAATTCTTGTTTTTCTTTTCATTATTCAATTTCTCTTTCCCTCTCCTGTTTTTACAACACACACACACCAATCTTAGTATCAGTAAAGCAACAATTATACAAGACAAAGGAAACAATATTCTACCTATAATAGTACTACCTATTTTTGCAATAAAATCCTTAACAGCTATCATCTTATTAGCTAGTTTAGTCCATAAACTCCCAGTTTCAAGTGGTACTAATTCTTCATGTAAATCAGTAATATTTTTGATATAGACCTTCAAGTCTTTACTTTCGTCAGGAATGTAAGTGCAACAATGTTGAACTTTCAAAATTCCACAAACTCCACCCTCCTTGGCCAAAAGAATATCAAGGGCAAGTCGATTTTGCATAGACATGGCACGTACGGCACTTAATTCCGTATTCACCAAAAGAAACCCTCCTGCGGTATTTGTTGATAAGCGATCAACCACTGTGGACAGTTTCCGAATTCCATAAGCATTTAAAGAAATTCCCACTGCTGGAATCAAAACCCCAAAAATATCACCCACAATTTCAGACCAAGTTTCTCTTTTAAAACGTGTTAATAAATTAATATCTTCTACATCTCTTATTTTATCTGTATGAAAAATCTTAGGAAAAACCAGGCCCACATAACACGTGCCATACCAATGGTCAGGCAACTTGTAATAAGCCTTGTTCCCACAAACATAGTATACGCCTGGAAAAATTGTATCTTCTCCACCTCTGAAACCCAAACCTGTTGCAATGAAGTATGTATCATGGCACTCACTAGTTCCCACAAAATATGTATCATATTGGGATTTCCTTCTGGTAATGCATAGTTTACCCTTCTGCGGTGCATCTAGAGCCAAAGTTGGACTAGCCCCATTCCTCAACTCTTTTCCCATCTCAATGTCCCAAATTGTCTCACTCACTTCATATTTTCCCCCTTTTCCATGCATGTTCACTCTCCTTTCCTCAACCATATCCAGGAAAGCTTTCTCCTCTTCTTTCAGACTGCAAGTTAAATTATTCTTAAAAATGTAATCTAATGTTAGTCCTTTTTCTTCAATAAAAATCTCACCAAAAGTGTTAGCTTCTTTAGCTGGATTCAGCTCTTTGTTCATTGGCAAGTGCCCAAAAATACTATCTCTGTTAGACATCTTATAATCTATTTTCCCTAACAAATAAAAAACACTACTTAAAATACTACAAGAAATACCATATGTAGCTGGCAAATGGTGATAAGTAACACCCTCTGAAACGGATGCAGGTAACTGCATGCAGACATAGCAATCCCTCACTTCCATTGTCTTCACATATTCATATAACAGTTTAGAAAAAACATTACTAGAAAAATTATTAATCGACCTATCTTTGTGTATGTAACTACTACTTCTAATTGGAACTACTTTTTGTGAATTCTTTTCTATATTAGTCATGTTTTCTGTGTCCATTCCAAATTCAACCTTAAAAGTTACTAATAAAATTAAAACACCCCATAGAAGCATTAATAATCCAGTACAACAGCAGCACATTCTGCACCACCTCTTAAAAAAGGCACATCTATTTCTATTTTCCTCTATGTTAGCCATTTTAGTTTAGCCTCTACTACTCCACTACTGTTTGAACTTCTTCAATTCTCCAACAATTCTTCAGCTTTCAGTTTATCCAAATGATCTTCTTCGTTCACTTGATCCAAGTGAATCCTTCTTTCACTCAGTTTGGATACTTGTCATTCTTCACCTCAATTTCTTCAACATCAAATTGTATCAGATCTCCAACGTCGGAATCCTCAGTACTCGACTCTTCTCCAATGTCAGTCAAAGTACTTTCAGAATTTCACCAGTATCTTCCTCAACCACTTTTCTCAAGACCACTTCCGGATTATCTCGAGTCACTGTTTCTTCTTTTCCCTCTTCAGACAGTGTCACATAAGACCATTCCGGTGATCTGTACTTTTGGTTGGGTCTTTTAACTCTTCTTATTTCTACTGGTTCTTTTGATTTCTTTAATTCTTCTTCTTCAGCTCTCGAAGTTTGGCTTGATACTTCATTCACTTGTTCAGCTTTTGATGAATTTGCTCTTATTACTCTGTATCTCACCCTTTTAACTCGGTTATTAGGCCAACGATCTCCTTTCACAACCTTTTTCGGCCTCAATTCTTTAACACTCTTTTCTCCAATCGAAGTTCTCTTTCTCAGAACTCGACCTTCTGTTTGTTCATCTTCATCATCTGTTTCAAGTGCCTCTTGTTTTCGTTTCTCAGTAGCTTTTCTTTTCTCCACAGATTTTTCTACCACTGTTTGAGACTTCCCTATTTCTGTCCCTCCTCGGGTCTCCGACACGCAATCTTCTTGCTGCCTACTTATCCCTTCACCTAGCTCCTCAAGAATGTTCCCTACACCTCCTCGGGGGTCTTCCGCAATCTGTCCCTCTCTATCTTCTTCTGACCCTGTTTCTTCAAGAATAATCTCAAGTGGTTCTTCAATCTCCTCCTCTTCTGATTCAGGAGTGGGTTCTGTGTGTTTTCTCTTTTCTTTTCTTTTACTTCCACTGCTACTTGAAACTTCAGGCTCTGCAACAGAACTCAATTTTCCCTCTGATACTCGCAGTGAATCTCTTGAAGCTCTCTCTGCTTCTTTTCTCACTGATTCCGTATCTTCAGGATCTTCACCATCACTGGAATCTGACTCTTCATAATACTCTTCACCAGTTCCCTCTCTCGGGCTTGGAACTCTCAGAGTATGACTTGCATGTACCCAGTGCTTCACTCCAGCACACTTTACTGCAGTCGTCGTAGTCAGAATGACTTGTCTCGGCCTTCCCCACCTTGGAATCAAGCAATTTCTTCTTCTGTGCACCTTAATCCTCACCCAGTCACCTGGACTCAGATCATGGGCTTGCTTCTTCTCAAGTGTGGTAGCTTCTTCTCCAATCTGGTGAAACACAGAATGAACTGCGTCAGCCAGGCCTTTACAGTAATCCAAAATCATGTCATCAGTTATTGCCACCAATTTATTTACAGGCACGAATGCATGGCGCATTGCACGTCCCATGATTATTTCATGCGGGCTCAAACCAGTAGTTCTATCTGGAGTAGATCTCATTGTCATCAGGACTAGAGGTAACACATCTGGCCATTTCATGCCAGTGGCTAAACACATCTTTCCAATTCTATTCTTGATTGTGCCATTGATCTGCTCAACCACACCAGAAGCCTCTGGTCGGTATGCACAATGTAGCTTCTG
Source organism: Triturus cristatus (assembly GCF_964204655.1). Taxonomy (NCBI): domain Eukaryota; kingdom Metazoa; phylum Chordata; class Amphibia; order Caudata; family Salamandridae; genus Triturus; species Triturus cristatus. The sequence goes on along the minus strand of NC_140584.1, from coordinate 856,549,553 downwards.
CTGTATTTTCAATGCTTCACAAATCAAACCAATGAGTTCATTTTGAAAGTGTCTACCTCTATCAGACTCAACTGTAACTGGAAACCCGTACCTAGGAATCAACTCTCTCAACAGTAATTTTGCCACTGTCAATCCATCATTTCTTCTAGTCGGGTAAGCTTCCACCCACCTTGAAAATAAACAGACTACCACTAGAACATACCTCAGTCTGTTCACTTGGGGCATTTCAATGAAATCAATCTGCATTCTTGTAAAAGGACCTCCTTCTCTGCCAATTGTTCCCAGACTCACCACTGTCTTTTTCCCAGTGTTAAATTGCTGACAAATCAAACACCTTTGACAGATGCTCTCCGCAATTGTCCTAAACTTTGCATTGTACCAGGTTTGTTTAAAGGACCTTACCATCGCGTCCCTCCCCAGATGTCCCTGGCCATGATACATCCTTGCCATTGACGACAAAATTGAGTTTGGCATTACTGGTCTGCCATCTCTGTAGACCCAAACATGGTCTGTTTCTCTTGGAGCACATCCTGCCTTAATCCAATCTTGTTTCTCTTCTTCTCCTGCCTCATCTTGCAACTGCTTTACTTCATCCCACGTTTCTAGGACATTAGTAAACATCACAGAAAGAAAAGACATTTCTTCCATCCTATCCCTGTTAATCGATTGGTTTGTTTTGGCGCAATACTGCGCCACATCGTTGGCATACCTGTTACCAACAGTGATAAAATCATCCCCTGAACCATGTGCAGCACATTTTACAACCGCTAACTCCTTAGGCAGCTGTATCGCCTCAAGCAATTTTCCAATCAACTCAGCATTCTTTATCGGAGTTCCACCCGATGTCAAGAAACCTCTTTGTAGCCAAAGTTGGCCAAAGTCATGCACCACTCCAAATCCATACTGACTATCAGTCAACACAGTTGTTCTCAAATCTTTCCCAATCTCACAAGCTTTTGTCAATGCCACTAATTCAGCAACTTGCGCAGATTTCACTCCTTTCAATGGTGATGCTTCCATGACTTCTGAAACTTTGCACACTGCATATGCTGCACATAACACACCATTATCATTTCTCAGGCATGATCCATCCACAAACAACACATGGTCATTCTCAGGTAAGGGAAGATCCCTTATGTCTGGTCTCGGTTTTGTACAGTACTCAAGCACATCCAAACAATCATGATCATCTTCCATCTTTATACCCACATTTTCAATATCTGGCAAGAGTGTCGCTGGATTCACATTCACACATCTCTCAAGAGTCACATTTGATGCTCCCAAAATCACTTTTTCGTACTTAGTCAGCCGACTATGTGACATATGCTGAGTTCTGCTTCTTGTCAAAAGAATTGCCACATTGTGAGGTACGAATACCCTTACAGGATACCCCATTATGATCCCCTCACTCTGTTCCAGGCTTCTGCATGTCGCAGCCACAGCTTTCAGACAACCTGGTAACCCCACGGCTACAGTGTCAAGTGTCGATGAGAAGTATGCAATAGGCCTTCTCAATTGCCCATGTTTCTGGATTAACACTGAAAGTGCACATCCATTTCTCTCACTGCAGTACAATTCAAATTCTTTTTCGTAGTCAGGCATACCCAAAGCTGGGGCCTCACACATTTTAGTTTTGAGCTCTTCAAATGCTGCCAATTGTTCTGCATCCAGATCTAACGGATCTGTCATTTCACTTTTTGTCAATTTAATCAATGGCTTTGCTATCAGGGAAAAATTAATTATCCACTGACGACAATAACCCACCATACCCAGGAACATTCTCACTTCTCTCTGGGTCTTTGGAGCTTTCATTTCTCTGATTATTCTGATCCTGTCAGTAGTCACTTTTCTCAGACCTTTTTCAATATTATGTCCAAGATAATGCACTTCTTTCTTGCAAAATTGCAATTTGGCTGGAGATACCTTTAACCCTCCATCTGCCAGATGATTCAGTAAAGCTATGGTATCCACTTCACAAGCTTCACGTGTCTTTGATGCCACCAGTAGGTCATCAATATACTGTACCAGCACTGAGCTCTCAGGCATGATCAGACTTTCTAACGATTTTTTCAATAACTGATTGAATATCGAAGGACTCTCCGTATACCCCTGTGGGATACGACACCATGCTAAAATACGCTGGCCAAACCTAAATGCAAAAATCGGCTGGCTGTCATGATGCAATGGAATTGAAAAGAACGCATGGCACAAATCAATCACTGTATACCACTCAGCATCATGTGGAATTTGATACAGAATCACTGATGGGTTTGGCACAATAGGACAACATGCCACCACAATTTGATTAACTTTTCTCAGGTCTTGCACGATCCTGAACTTGCCATTGGGCTTTTTCAGTCCCATTATTGGTGAATTACACGGACTACTCAATAGTTCTCTTAAAACTCCTTGCTGAATCATTTTCTCAATTATAGGAGTTATCCCTTCAATTATTTCTGGCGTCATTTTGTACTGAGGAATGTTAGGATATGTAAATCCCTCTTTCACTGCAATTTTCACTGGATCTACATTATTCATCAATCCCACATCCTCTCCTGTAAAATCCCAAACTGCTCTTTTCACTGTGTCTCTCAGCACTTGAGGCAAATCCTCCGGATTAAACACAGCAAATGCACCAATTAACTCACTTTCTCTATTTTCTAGAGTCATTCGGTAGAAAACATCATCATCTGGTGTCTCAAAAGCTATTCCATCTGGTGTACAAAAAATTGTGCAGTTCATTTTACACAATAAGTCCCTACCTAACAGGTTCACTGGACTCGTGTCACAGACAATACATCTGTGCATGTCTGAAAATTTCCCTATCTGTACTCTTACTGGTTCAGTAAGACGTGTTCTGATTTGTGTATTGGCTACACCAACTACTTGGATTGCTTCATCCGAGAGAGGAAGATTTCTAACATCTGTTGACCTGACAGTTGATCTTGTCGCACCTGTGTCTACCAAAAAAGCAACACTCTCCTCATTTATTTTCCCATCCACAAATGGTCCTGCCTGGTCTATTTCTAGAGTTGCACCAAGTATGCACTCTTCTTCCTCTCCTCGGCACCGTCAATAATCACCCTCAGACTCACTCCCTTCACTTTTTAACAAGTACTGCTGCACTTTGTTAGTACGTCTCGGTTTGTTTACCTGCTCATCATTGAAGAATCCTGAGTCCTGATTGTACTTTTGTACCCCTCTATTCTGCGGTAAGGGCGGTTTTGGCTCTTGACTCTGCTGCCTCACAACTTTCTGCTGTTGTTGCTGCTGGTTATTCCCTTCATTCTGCACCTGTTGATTTAAGGATTTACCCTCATTATTCACTAATGGTGGATTAGGACATTCAGATCTCCAATGTCCCAGCTGGCCACAGTTGTGACAAGGGAACTTCTTTTTGGCTTCCTCAAGACTTCCCCTTCCTTTTCCTGCAAATCTCGGTCTATTTCCTGCATTATTTCCTGGATTATTTGCCTGTTCCACCAACTGTGCTTCCTGTCTTTCCGCAACTTTCACTTGTGCCCACATCGCTTTCTCTTTCAGCTTTCTTTGTTTTGCTTCAATTTCATCACTAAAGTATTTTGCATGTCTCAGGATCTCATCTCCTTTCTTACTCTGCCAATCCACTGTGTGTTCACGAATTCTCTCACCAATTTCAGGTCTCAGGCCATATACAAATCTGTATACAAAGTGACTCAAATCTTTGTCACCCAGGTGTTCATCTCTACTGAATTGTTTAAAAGCCAGTATCAGCCTTTCGTAAAAAGCATGAACTGATTCTTTTGCTTCCTGTTGTGTTCGATCTATCTTAACCCAGTCTGTCTCTTTTGGAGGAACTTTACTCTTCAGGTATACCATCACCTGATCATACTTCCTCATCACTTCTGGATCTGGTGCCCCTGTTCTTGAATCTCTTGGATATTCCTCAGTAGGCCAACTCACAACTATTTTACACTCAGTCCACAAGTCTGCTGGAACAATTATATCAAACAGACTATTCAGGTCAACCCACAACACTTTTGACAATTTCACAAACCTATCTACCTGCCTATACCACTCAACGGGCTTTTCTCTCAATCGAGGGAAATCATTCGTAAATGATAAAATATCCTGCCTGGTCCATGGAACATGTACATATCCTCCTCCAGGTATTTCTCTCATGGGGTAATTCTCCACTGGTTTCTCCTTTTCTCTCACTGGAAATGCTGAATAAGTTGTTCTATCCTCAGATTCCTCTCTTTTCTTATACCACCTATCCTTCCACTTTTCTACATCACCCCATCTTCGCAATAATGCCACCATTTCTTTAATCTGTCCTGTTCTACCAGAAGTATTCAAATTTTCAATGTCTTTCTCTGTGAAATCCATCCTGTACGTTTTCTGCAAAGCCTTTACTCTATCAATGTCAACTCCTTGCTCATTTGCTATTGCTTTTAGTCTATCATGCGTATTTCTTGCTCTCCATGTTATGCTCTTGCACATGAACATTAGCTCACCATCATGATGACTCTTCAGGATTTCTGTTGGAACTGTTCCTGTCACAAGCTCTTCTAATTCTATACGTAACTTAACCACATCAATAACTTGTGAATCCTTATCCTTTTTTTGAAGAACCTTCATCCAATCATTCAAATCATCAACTGTTATTTCAGCAGTTTTTCTCACTGGAACCACTTTTTTCTGCGGTTCTAAAATTGGCATCATCCCTGAACAACTAGGTTCACTAACATCCAATAGTTCACTACATATGTCATGTCTGGTTTGTCTCAGGTCACTTCTCCCTGTTCTTTTATCTGAATCTCCTGAAGGACCAACTGAATTTGTCGATTCATTTGCAATATATGGAATTACCAGTCCTTTCTCACCTGCTCTCTGTTTGTCAAACACAGGCATAACTGGACCTATTGTTACAGGCACCGTAACAGCTTCCAGATTCTTCGTTAACTCCCTAATTTTCTCAGTCAGTTCTATTGTCGTTTTTGCTAATTTTCTGGCATTTTCCTCACTACCTCGATTCTCTCTCTCCCTGAAAGAACTACTACCTCTTGATTCAGGTGTCATTTTTTCTTTCTCAACTGTATCTCTTATCGGAGAAACAACTGGTGTACTCTCATCTGGTTCTGGTCTATATGGAGGTGGTCTCTTATAAATCATGTCATTTAAGACCTCATCCTCATACTCTCCATATCTTCTCACATCTGACTCAGAAACCCTTTCTTCTGAAGGAGCAGAAACTTCAACTGTTCTCATAGGATATAATCCCTCTGTCATACTAGCATCTCGCCATCTTTTCATTCGATCATGATGTGTCTCACGATCATGTCTCCTCCCAAACATGTACCTGTAATACCCTCCAGATCTTTGCTTTTCTCGGTCATGAACTTCCTCTTCCCATTCCACTAAAGCCTCAAACTGTGTAGGTCTCGGCTTCGGGTCTAAGCATAACATCTTTTCCCGTAAATTTCTCAACACGGCCAAATTAAATGAACCATGTTCTGGAAATGCTAGAACACCATCTTCTTTAGTATACCTAACCCAATTCTGCAACCATATGCAGGTATGTAATCCATATTTCGCAGCCATGAAGGATGCAGGTGTTTTCGCTGGAGGTAGCAACTCACCCTCTCTTGTTTTAACCTCTTTATCCTTGCTAAACCACTTTTTAACTTTCCCAAAGAATGTTTTTTTCTTTTTCTCCTCTTGATAATACATTTTAGCGCTTACCAAAAACTCTCTACTCCTTCCGTATTATAAATATACAACACGAGGTTCTCAACTAATAGCAGCGCGACTTACACTAACGCACCAATCCTGGAGCGTCTACGTCACTAAACAGCTCTTCCAATCCCTGCGCGACTCACACTAACGCACCAATCCTAGCGCGAACCCTATTCTGATTCACTATCCAATCAGTGCGCGGACCTTCTGACGTCAACAGTCGCTGCAGTCTCTGTCTCCTGTCTCTGTCACTCGTCTACCCCTCCTTTACAAAAACTCTCAGTAGACTTCATGTGTCAAAATTTCTACAAAATCTATTAGTTACAACATTAAAACATCTCCATTGTCTGTTTCGCTAACCACAGAATAGTAAAAGAGAGTCTATTTCTCAAGAATCAACAACTTTCATACATCGCATAACTGTTTCCTCTAGGACTTATCCAAAGAGTCTTACAGTCAATAAATGTATATGCATTCACGCACATCCACACGAGAAAAATATAGTACATACACACAGAATCCTGCTTCCCGTGAACAGCACAATCTGTCTCTGTACAGAATTATAACTCAACAACTAAGCAACTTACCTCTGCCCAGTTCCTCTAACAAGCTCAGAGAATACCTATTACTCCTCCCGCAATAAGCTTTAACGGCAATCCTTACGGATCCCTGGGACTTAAGACCAGAGTTTCATAGATAACCTTCACTATCATACACACTCCTTACATACCAGAAATATATCTAATAGTAACATACGACGATGTCACTGATTCCGAACCCAGACAATGTGAACGCGCAACTTCAATTGTCACACGTAATTCCTTACAATCCCGTCTTTCCCGAGAGCAGCATATACACCTTCCTCTGCTCTACTACGGAACTGCTACCACAGCTTCCAAATTCCAGAAGCACTACATATAACTCAACATGACGACTCCAACATATAGTATTAGTACATATACCAATATCATCAAAAATAAATCAATAATCAATAAGCTGATATACAAGCAATCTTATCTTATCAAGATCAAGACAACCATCTAAAACCATCCTCTGCTACCAGAGAAATTGATAGAGATCAGGGTACCTAAAATAAACCCACTACCACGGATAGAGTAATTTCACAGTTACACGCACATACATTCATCATACGCTAGGGCCCATTTCACTAACATACGCACAAATACTCTACCAGCATAAGACCTGTGGGAAGAAAACCCTGCATCTATATCTAGGACGATAGGACCTAATTATGATGGTTATCCTTAATCATACTCTATACAATCTATACAACAATAATCAAAATATACTCAATAATTGACAAGAAAGAATATTCAACACCATGTTAAAGTTATATTGCTTTATCTAAAATTAGCCAAAGTAAATCAGAATAAATCATCTCATAATTACCTATTCTAACTAAGTGTCAGAACGGGTCAGGACCAGTCTCTCGGTAAAGTCTGTCAAGACAGAGTCCTCAGCATCAATCCTCAGCAACGCGTGAAGGTGGCCAAAAGAGTGGGGAGAGCCCTCCCTAAACTAACAGTTTTTATAGTGAAAAATACAATAGAAACACACATAAAGTTGGCTGAATAAACTGTATCACTGAGCAGAACGAGAAGGAAGAAATGTAACATTGCTACATCTGAAAATCTCCGCTCAGGAAAAGTCACAAGACGTGAACTACGGAACAGGAACCAAGAAAATAAAACATGTAACACATTTAATCCAGTTTCCCTCGGCCATCGAGCCACAGTTCAGAGTTTCCCTCTAAGGCTCCTTTGTCTTTCGAGATTGCCAAGGACACCTTCACTTTTCCTGGAGAACACCCAAAGCTGCTGCCATCCTCATGGAAAATTTCATAGAAGGACCATGGTCAGTTGTCTTCGACCTTTTTCCAGCAGGGGTCTCTCTCGTCACGTCTTTCACATATTCACTCGAGGCCAGGCTCTCAAAATTAGCCATCATGGATTAGGCCTCCATAGGCCACAATAGACCATCTCAATTTAAAGAAATAAAAAAACAACGTTACTACAGCATAATGATTAAACAGTGTAAACCCCACTAATACCCTTATGTGTATGCATTTATCTAGCTTTGCGACATAAAAAGCATTAATTCAGACAGCGTTTTGTGCTCAAAATAAATAGCACACAGCAATGTTTAAACATGAAAACTTGCACGTTATTGTAAATACAAGAACAGCACAAATAAGCTAACCCTCATGTAACTTTCTCTTATGTTAGGACAAACGGGTTGATTAGTAAAACACACTTGCACAAGACAAATAATTAATTGTTAAGTATTAATAAATTAATAAAACGCATAGACATGCCAGAGCTTCAAAAGCCCCAGAATTTTCTAAAAGAAAACTCTGCTCCAGCAATATGAAAACGCTGGTAAAGTAACATATGATCTATTTTGTGCTACAGAATTTGCAGGGTTCACAAACAATGGGGGATATTCTCAAGAACGTGTGATAACTACTGCAAAAGTAGCTTTACGCAACCCTTCACATCGCAGTTTATTGTGGGAAAATAACTTCGTGTTAACGTGGTATGCACAAGCCGGCGGTACCATGCGATAGGTTCACGAGAACGCGTCAAATATCTGCGATAAAGTCAACGCGATGCCGCAAAAATGCGAAACACGAACGCAAAAAAATCAGCAATGACACCAATCGTGATACAAAAATCAGTGAAAACCAGCGACAGGCCTGCAATTCCCACAGAGCATTCATGCAGGAAAATGCACTATAAAAGCAACAAAAAACACACACCAAAAACAAAAGAAACTGCGTAGCACCATGGATGCCCCTGGACCGAGTGTAGAGGGCACCGCGAACCCCACAAGCCCCACAGACCACCAGCAAGAAACAACGGTGTCTGGGAAGGCCAAGGAGAAAAGGGAGAGGAAGACAGGGGGCAGTCCTCAGGAAAACCAGATCAGCGCCACAGAGATGACAGAACACTACCATCAACTGAACGTCAATGTGAGAAACGTGAATGCAGTCGGAGTGTCGAGGAGGTCTGTGGAGGAGGAGAAGAGGCGCTGGCATGATATGAAAAGCCAAACCAAGCACAAACCCACTGCCAACAGGAAAGCAGCAATGGCGACTGGAGGTGGGAGTCATGTGCCACAGGAAGAGCAGGAGCTAATGGAGGCCACAGTCATCAGTGTGGAGACGGAGCAAGGAGTTGGGAGTACGGATACAGCTCAATAGGACCTGACACAACATCAACAGGGTAAGTAACGACCAGGGACTGGGGGGTGGGGGGTGACGGGCACAATGGCACCAATGCACAAGGACGTGTAGCACACCGCACAACCACAATGACCCTGGATCATGTCCCTCATCCCGTGGCACACTGCAGCACACACACATAGCAATCACAGCATATCCCACGACAATGTGGTAAAAAGTGCAACACCGACACTGCAGAACAGAGGACACAACTGGGTCCGCCCATGCTCAGAAACAGGCCAATCACATCTAACATAGCAGGAAACTATGAGATGGAAATGTACGAGTACAAACTCACATCCGTCATGTTGTCCACATGTCCACTGTCCTGCCTCAAATTGCAGCACCTCCCAAACAGTCACAATGTACATTGTCATACAGTCTGCATGAAAAGAACAAGGCGCCAACATATATGTCGACACAATGTCAACATGCATCTCCCCTTCACATTGCAGAGGGACAAACAACACCTCCAGCAGAGCAGACCAGACCAGACAACTCATCAGTGATGCTGGAGAGGACCACCACACCTCGACACCGACGTCCTACAACCGCTCATGGACATCTTAGGCAACCCACCCTCAGGAGCAGGGCAATCAAGCTACATAGAGGAGACCCCAGCCCCTGCACAGACCACACAGCAGGAAGCACCCGCCACCACGGCTGGCTCCCAACACTCCACCGAGGCACACATCGCATTCCAATGCCAGGTGTCTACTCTCTGTGACACAGTTCCTTCTAATTGCTGGGTGAGCACTTTCTTTTTATCATTTGCACAATGGCGTGGCAACAGCTTTTTTTTAAGTCGGCGGTATCATGGCGTCCTCAAAAGGAGGTGGCCGAACAGTTGCGGGTGGGGTCAGAGCTCATGGAATCTGAACTAGATCACATACGTGGGTGTCTAAGTCCCATCAGGGACCACCTACACCCCACAAAGGAGACCCACACTGCGACTGAGACATATGCATTTGCACATGTCCTGTAATGAACCACGCCCAGAGCCCCGGAATTAACATTCCCACACCCACGCTGGACCTCCGTACGACGGCCCAGTCCACTCCCCTTACGTATAGAGTGGGTGACGACAAAGCTACACGTCCAAGGTCCTACCCGCTGCCAGCGGGGACATGGTTGCGGCAACTGTACACAGCACAATGTAATGTTGTAGGGCCCGGGGCCCTCATGCATACATTATGACCACACGGACACACGCAGATAGTTTGTGGGACTGGCTACGGGCATGTGCGCCCGGCCCCTTTATTGGCAGGGTCACATGTACAGTGACGCCTGTGCTGGATGGGTGTGGGGTGAGTGTAAGCCAGCCCGCAATGAGTGGTTTGTGCTGGCAACAACTACAACAGTGAACACCATCAAAACGGAAACAGAAAACACCAGCATTACAGAGACAACTGCGGAGCATCATGGTGGTAGCCGGAGCTAGTTCAGAGGTCACCCAATGAGCAAACAGAAGTGTCCATGAGACGTGGTGTACTGAGGCAGTGGCACCTACAGTGCTGATCAGGGTATCAGGCAGATGATGGCATCCATGACAGGTGTGAGCAACTCTGATAGTCTGGCAGTAAGACACTTTCGACTCTGGCAGTTGGCATTTAGAAGTGGTCCTGGTGGGGGTGGCATGTGCCTCCTGTGGTGATGCGACATCCGGGCTGGTCAGGACTCGATTTGACGTGTGAGCCCTGGTGGACCGCAGTTGAGGCCGAAGGCAGCGGACAGCGCAGGGCCCCAGACACATGGCGTCGATGACCCAAGGCCATCGTTTCAGAGGCAATCCAGTATCTCAGCAGACAGGATCCCTGACTTGAGCTGCACAGAGTTAGTGGCCCCGGATGCACTGTGGCCGGCACAGGCACACCGCCACGGGATGGTGACTTGCGGTGCAGTGAGATAGGGCCACACGAGCTGAGCGGGTCCTCATCGATGTTCAAGGTGAATGTGGAAGAGGGTTGCGAGGGACAGTGGAAGGTGTCCTCCAGGGCATGATGCAGAGAGTAGAAGCCGTCCGGAAGCGTCAAATGGAGGAGTGGAATGCTACTGCCTCGTTTTTGCCACCAAGTCCGTATCACCGACAAGATGTTGACGACACCCCCCCCAGTCCATAGACGCAGTCGCCACCAAAGTTCAACCAGAAAGTGTCTATGGATGTCGGGGAACAGACTTAGTGGCACCGGAGCTGAAAGGGGATTCAGTCTGCGATGAGGCCTGTACAATGATATCAAATCTGCCATTAATGAATCAAGACTGAGTTCTGAAAGTGTGACCTACTCGGCCACAGTGAAGGCCCGAGGCAGCGGTCAGCGCGGTACAACCGCTGTTCAGCGAGCTCCTCCTGGAACTCTAACACACAACGTTGAAATGGCATGTGAGGGTGACTTGTGGTTGACAGAGGTAGGAGCACCAGAGCTGACCGGGTGTTCAGTCAGCAACGATGCCGTGTCCTGCCTGGTACGGACTGGATTGAATTGGTGTGAGGCCTGCTGGACCGCAGTGTAGGCCTAATGTGTAGTCATCAAGGGCCCACAAACACGTGTGTTTGGGATGCTATGCACAGACTTGGTGTCACCACATTGAAGGGAGTATAGTGATTTAAACTCTGCATTAATGTGTCTACTCGGACATTGTATGATCAAGACTCAGTCCCAAATGTGTGACCTACTCGACCGCAGTGTAGGCCGGAGGCAGCGGTCAGCAGTGGCCCACAGCCACGTGTCGTTGGCTCGCGATGCACAGAGTTAGTAACACCAGGGCAGTTGTCGGTAGTGTTCGATCACCTCCGTAACGATGGTCCTTTTTTCCTCCTTACTGAAACACGTTATCCTCTTACACCTCTCCTTGCGTGCAATGATATGTACTCTGCCATTGAAAAATCAAGACTCAGTCCCAAATGTGTGACCTACTCGAGCGCAGTGTGGCCCGAGGGCAGTAGTCCGCGTGGGCCCACAGACACGTGTGGTTGGAATGCTATACACAGACTTGGTGTCACCACATCGAAGGGAGTAAAGTGACATAAAATCAGCCATAATTAATGTTCTCTGCCATAGTGTAATCAAGACTCAGTTCCAAATGTGTGACCTACTAGTCCGCTGTGTATTCCGGTGGAGTACGTCAACGAGAAAGGAGTACTGTGGGACTGTGTCACGGAGGCCGTGATGGTCTGAGGAGGCTGCCAGGGCAGCGGCACTTGGGCTTGGAGCTTGCACCGGCACGTGGTGGGCCCTCTTCGACACAGGCCTGTGTCGGCAGGTGTGCATTGAGGCCTGGGTGCGCAGGACCGGGCAGGACTGGTTCAGGGACCAGCAGCCCGGGGTGCAGCAGGTGTCCAAGATCGCAGGTAACACCGCTCATGGCGACGGCGTCGGCCTCGTGGCGGGGTGAGGGGTGCCACCCTGGCAGAGACGTTGGGCATTCCGGAAGAGAACCACGCCCAGAGCTAAGTGCTTTTTATTCGCACTCCTACGCTGGCCTGGCATACGCTGGGCCAGCCCACTCCATTCACGCTTACAGGGGGGGATGTAACAAGCTACATTTCCGGGATCTTCCCCACTGGCTGGGGTGACATGGTTGCGTCCACTGTCCACTACACTTCAAACACCAGCGGTGTATGTCGACATGGATATGTGTGTGGTCTGCATACTGCAGTCTGGCCATCACATTCACGCCACACTCGGCATTGTGTACATTCTCATTCATCAGTCACTTGCCTCCTTGGCACATGCCTGGTCCCCGCCTCTTTTCACAATCTGCTATTGTGTGGCTGAGGTGCCATGCGGTTGATGGCTTATGTGCATGGCTGGCCAAGGTTGCCACAGTAAGATGTGCTGTCGTGTCTGGTGGGTGGGCATGTTGGGGCCGATTCACAGAACTAACTTAAGACAAAATTCTAAACTTACTACTTTTGGTATTCACAGAAGTTAGGATTTTGTCTGAAGTTTGTCTTAAGACAAACTTAAGACAGACTTAAGACAGACTTAAGACAGACTTAAGACAAAATCCTAACTTAATTCTGTCTTAAGTCTGTCTTAAGTCTGTCTTAAGTTTGGCGGTCCTGGTGGTGGTGGTGGTGGTGGCGGTGGGTGTTGTGGCCCTGTTGGGGCTCCGAGGTGCATGATCAGTGGCTGCATGGTGTGGCTGTGGTCTAGGCTCCCTTTTCTGGTACTGGTTGTCGTCGTGCACCAGGTCAGAGCAGGTGTCAATTTCCTGTTGCTAACGTGCCTTATCGCATGTTTTGTGATCTTATTGCCGATCTGGCTGGTCGTCGATAATGTTGTGGTGAGGTGTTGTCGTGGCTTTTTGCTCGGGAATGCCTACTCTGCATCTCATTAGCGATAGTTGCCGGGGTCATCTGTGGCGTTGTTTTTTGAGGATGCTATCGCCGGGAAACTGGTGATATCGGCTGTTTGCACCAGCTTGTGAATGGGGTGATACATTTATCGCCACTTTGGCTGCGATAAGGTGCCGATACCTCGGCGATAGATCCTTGAGACTATGCCCCAATGTTTTGAAATCATATGGATTAAAGGATACCAGAAACCGAGTACACTAGTAGCAACGAAGCTTCCAGCACTTCACAAAAGTTAACTGGTCACCTTTCTTGTGCGGATTCCTGTTATTAGGTAGTATAGGGCTGAGGCTTTGTCCAGATAGTGTCAACATCCACAACAGATGAACTGGGAGAAGGGCCTTTTTAAGGTGCAGGGCACAAAACCATGTCCATCTACATGAATTTCAAACAGGGAGGAAAGAATGATTCTTTCTTTGATATCAAAATGTTTAATTTCAGAATTCCTGCAAATTCATGTTTAGATCACAATGTTCGCAAACCTACCGTTATTTTAAAAAGGCCGTTTTGGGCCCTTTCCCAAAAATATGCCTCCACTTGAGCATACTTTTCTGTCTTTTGGCAATTCACAAAAATTCAAAGAACTATGTCTAGAAAGCTGCAAAAAAACTGGTTACCAAGCTCTCTTTGGGGAATGTCATGTGGTTGTGTTTTTTCAGGTCACCCCGTCCACCTGTACAGAGTTCTCGAAAGCAAAGAAATTCGCAGAGGAAGAATTAGGCCCACTCTGCTCCATGGGGAGAAAAACATTTCCTTGTAGAGAAAGCCTTCTGCTACACCTCTACCAAATGGGGTGATATGTTCTCCTTCCCACCCGGGAATCAGAATTACGCCAGCCACGTGCTGAAGTAAATCGCTGACCATTCCCAAGATCCAGACGATGTCGAATCAAAGCTTGGGAATAAACCAAAACACACGTTTGTTGGAATTTCTAAACTTCCACAGTAAACTCTCCCTTGGAATTCCTCTTATTACCCATGGAGTGGGATTTACAAGTGTAGATTTATGTGCACATCAAGATGGAGAAATATGCACCAGTAAAACCATTTATACCTGCCAGGTATCCCTTTATGAATTACTGGCAGGAGATATAATGTTACATTATTTCATAAAGCTACGATTGTGACTGAATTTACCTTTTGTGAGTAGGCACCTTGAGTTTAGAAGAACCACACATTGCTTGCATGTGTTTTTAAGTTTGAAGGCATGAATTTTAAAATACCTCCTAGTTCCTCATTTACAAAATAAACATACAATCTATATTACTTTTCTGCAGGAATGTGCCTTTGTGGAAAGAGGACACTCCAGAGGCGTTATCGACTAAACAAATGCAACATTGTATTTGTTTTACACAAAGTAGGGCAGTGTTAATAAACTAGTCTTCCTAGTCAACCATATTCGACAACGTGCCTCATTTAGGGTTTGGCAGGGCGGGAATACCTCTGTAGATCAGTGGTGCTCCTGCCCTTCCAAACTCGTGGTTAACCTACTCTATTTAAAGCCGGGGGAAGCACTGTTTTGTTTGCATTGGCAGAACCTCTGCTGGCTCCGCCAGGGTAAATCGCTGACCAGGCAGCATGTACACCAAGGTGCCGCCAAATCACAATGACGGTCTTCCCGCCATTTTGAGGAAAGATGACCGCCACTTACTGCCCCTGCCCACATCTGCTAAGTATTTCACCCAATGGCAGGGGAAATGTAGAATGGCACACACACACACAAGGAGAAAACTTTCTGTGTGTTATGCCACTATTTTGTATTGAGAATACAAACTCCTGCTTTTTGGAGTTTATAGTTTCAATACAAAAGTTTGTTGAACAGAAGCTTTAAACCCTTTGGTGCGTCAGACGGCCGGTGGCCGTCCGACGCACCAGTGCTCATGTGCGTCGGAGGGCCCCGGCCGTCCGATCACATGGCACAGGGAATCCCTCTGGTGCAGGCACCAGAGGGATTCCCTTTCTCCCTCAACAGCCTCGGGAGCTGGGGAAGAGCTTCCCCCAGCTCCCCAGGCTGTTTCTTTGGTTTCTCTGAAATAAAGATCAGCGTGCACGTCGCGCTGACATAATTTCAGTGGAACCGAAACTGAAATGAGCCACGAGGCTCATTTCAGTTTCACTTTCCACAATCTATGGGGCTATCTCAGCCCCCTGAGCACGTAGGATCATTTCAGTTTCACTTTCCACATGCTATGGGGCTATCTCAGCCCCCAGAGCACGTAGAAAGTCAGGAGAGGTATGGTTGGAAAGGGGAGAATCTCCCCTTTCCAGTGGTAGTCCTCCCTAGTGGGTCCCTGCTTGGGGATCGCTCCAGGAAGGCGATCTCCAAGTAGGGCTCCACCCACTAGGCACCAGTGAGGGGATGCAGCCCCTTGGACAAGGGCCTTTGCTCCCCCGGGTACATTTAGTCTTTCTGCCCCCTCCCCCGGGGGGGGAGGGGGTAGAAAGCTCACTAGATACCAGGGATTTTTTTACCAAATTTAATTAGGGGTGGGGCTGCCCAATATGAGCATGCCAATGCCCCCCCCCCCCCCCGGGACAAAATTACAGTCTTTCTGTCCGGGACAGAAAGACTGTAATGTGCCCCCGGGGGCTGAAAGCCCACTAGACACCAGGGTTTCCCCCCGATGAATTTAGGGATGGGGGCTGCCCAAGATGGACATGCCAATGCCCCCACCACTCCCCCCGCAAAATGCAGTGAAAGCACCCTAGAAGCCAGGGATTATTTATTGTATAGGATCGGGTGGGGTCTGCCCAGAATGGGCAAGCAAATGCACCCGCCCTACCCCCAAAGAAAACAAAAATACTTTCTGCCCCCCCAGGAGGCATATGGGGACAATAGCCCCTGATCTGCCCCCGGGGTGGGGTGGCAGAAAGCCCACTAAATGCCAGGGATTTTTTTTATATAGGCAGGGGTGAGGGCTGCCTAGAATGAGCATGTCAATGCCCCCACCCCAAAAGAAAAATGCTACCGTTGATATGCCCCCCCGGGAGGCAGATGGGGCAATAGCCACTTATCTGACCCCCCAGGGAGGGATCAGAAAGCCCACTAGCCACCAGGGATTTTTGTTTTTCAAAGTTCTTGATGGGGCTGCCCAAAATGGGCAGGACAATTCCCCCCCCCCCCCCCAAAAAGGATGCCTCAGTCATTCAGCCCCCCCAGGAGGCAGATGGGGGCAGTAGCACCTGATCTGCCCCCTGGAGGGGCAGAGAGCCCACTAGGCGCCAACGATTCCGCTGGCTTTTTTATATGTAAGGGTGGGGCTGTCCCAGAATGGGCATCCCAATCCCCCCACCCCCTCCAAAAGAATAGCCACAGTCTTTCTGCCCCCCTTGGAGGCATATCGGGGCAATAGCCCCCGATTTCCCCCCTCCCCAGGGCAGCAGAAAGCCTACTAGGCACTGACATCTTTTCGGAATGTGCCTACCTATGAATTTTGGGTCCTAGCGCAGCCGGCACCTATGGTAATATAGCAAACCTGCATATTTTTGAAAACTAGACACCAAGGGGAATCCAGGATGGGATGACTTGTGTGGCTCTCTCGAGGTTTTGTTACCCAGAATCCCTTGCAAACCTCAAACCTTGTAAAAAACACATTTTCCTCACATTTCAGTGATGGAAAGTTATGGAATCGGTGCAGATCCACAAACTTCCACCCACCCAGCATTCCCCAAAGTCTCCCGATAAAAATGGTACCTCACTTGTTTGGGCAGACTTACTATCCGCGGCTGGAAACGGCCCAAAACGCAACGTGGACACACCACACTTTTACAGAAACTGACCCTTTTTTTGCAAAGTGCCTTGCTGTAGATTTTGAATCCTAGCACTGCTGGCACCTAGGGAAACCTAGCACACCTATACATTTTTTAAAACTAGTCACGCAGGGGAATCCAGGATGGGGTGAATTGTGTGGCCCTCACCAGGTTCTGTTACCCAGAAACCCTAGGCAAACCTCAAACTTTGTCAAAACAAAACACATTTTACCCACATTTCTGTGATGGAAAGTTCTGGAATATGTGTGGGACCACAAAATTCCACCCATCCCGCATTCTCCAAAGTCTCCCGATAAAAATGTCTTATGGGTGGGTCAAGTATTGTGTAGACATCAAAATTACCACAAAACAACCTGGATTTGCAAGGTAGGGCACCTGGGTTTTTGACCACGGGCTCAGCATCCATTTAGGGAAACCTAACAAACCCACCCATTTCTAAAAACTAGACACCCTGGGGAGTCCAGTGAGGTATGCCTTGTGTGGATCCCCCAACGATTCCCTACCCAGAATCCCCTGCAAACCTCAAAATTTAATGAAATAAATCACATTTTCCTCACTTTTCTGTGTGGGAAAGTTGTGAGATCACTGGGCGGACACCAATTTCCTTCCACCCAGCATTCCCCCAGGTCTCCTGATAAAAATGGTACCTCACTTGTGTGAGTAGGCATAGTGACTGCAACAGAAAATGGCCCAAATCGTACTGTGGAGTCTTCAAAATTACCTATCATAATACTACCTGGTTTTGCAGGGGGTACCTGGTGTTTTGGCCCGGGGCACACGGACATCTTGGGAAACCTACCAAACCAACACATTTCTGAAAACTAGACACCATGGGGAGTCTAGTGAGGTATGGCCTGCGTGGATCCCTCAACATTTTTCTACCCAGTATCCCCTGCAAACTTCAAATTTAGCTGAAAAAAAATCACTTTTTCACACATTTTTATGTGGGATTACTGTGCCGGCACAAATGTCCTACCACGTAGCGTTCCCCTTGGTCTACTGAGTAAAATGATACCTCACTTGTGTGGCTGTCCAATGCAGAATCCGCTAAAAACATATATATTTTTTAATGTAGCGCTTAGAATTCACGGTGCTATACCTTTAATCTCTATGTTGTTGGCTCTTCCCAATCACAGGCCTTTGGCCCACCCACACAAGTGAGGTATCATTTTACTGTTCTTTCAGGTAAGTGTTCTTTTGGTGGTCTTCAATCTATAGTTTTGTTTTTTCCTGCTTCTTATTTACTTCTTACTCGGTTGCTCGATACACAAAAATATACAGGTAAGTATTGATTATTTGTTGTGCTTGAACTCCTTATTCTTAGTTCTTCCTTTGAACACGCTCTTTCCTATGAATTTTCTAAATTCTCTGTCTCTGCTCAAGCGCTGTGACTTCTCTCTCACTTTATAATTTGAGTTCTGTGAATATTAAATTGAGACAAACTCTAATTTTCTGATACACTATCTTGGTTTGTCGAGTTTACAACCAGTTCTCAGGAGAGAACCAGTGACACAACTCGCTATGGAGACACTGCTCACTCAATGACTGCAAGTCCGAAAAGACGCTGAACCGATGCGAGTTGGTTCGTTTCCTAAGATTATGTTCGGAGTGTGACGGACAGACTCTACTGAGAGACACTACTCTCTTGCTCCTAAAGACATGCTCAGTAAATATATGGTTCTCTATAATGGTAGATAGTTAATGACAGGCATATTACCGACAGGGCCGGACTGGGAACCAAAACCGGCCCTGGCAAAGTTTTCGGCCGGCGCCCTGGGGCTTGGGGGTGCCGCCGAGCTCTTTGCCAGGGCCGGTTTTCGGACGATTTTGTTACAGGGCAAAACGGCCCTGTAACAAAAACGGCCCCCAGGGGCCCAAAACCGGCCCGACCGGTGTGGCGCACCGGGGGATTGCCCGGTGCCCGCTACGGCCAGTCTGGGCCTGATTACCGAAGGAACTGAACGCTGAAAACCAGACGCTCCTACCGTAACTATCTGACACTACGGAGGACTTGAATCAAGCTGCTTCCTCATGAATTTCGTCAGGTGAAGTGCGCGTTTGTTAGTCAGCGTACGCTTCACATTCCATCCGTGTTTGCAAGGGAACAACCAGTGCGTTGCAGGAGATATTGAGCTGGCAGACATCTTGAGTTTACAGCACTGCCAGCACAATCTCCAATCATTACACCTAACAGGATTTTGCAACCTTCTGTTTATTACTCCAGTAGAGATGCTGGCTAGTGTAGAGTGATTTGCAGAACAGAAAACCTCCCCAAATCATAAATTGTTGGTATTTAAAATTGCCAATAAGAACTACCAAATGTGTATAGTTTCCTTTGTTTAAAAAACGATATTTTGTGTTTGCAAGTATTATATAGCACAAACTCGACCCGAAGATATCAGAGAGCTTTACATGAGCACTAGTTGCATTGCAAATGGACACATTCATTTTGTTAGGCACTGGGAGATTAAGTGATTTGCCCAGAATCACAGGAGTTGAGCGTCACTGCCGAGACTCAAACTGGGTTCCCCAGCTTAGAGGTCGACCGCTCTAGCCGTAGGTCACTGTTACATAATTTACCTTTAATTACATAATATGTTGCATTATGTTGTAATTGCAATGTGTATAGTGCTTCAGATCCCTGAAGAGCACACTGGCGCATGTGTAGTATGTTCCATCCTGATTCATGGTTGGATTTGAGCTGCAGAAGAGAAACACACAGGAATGCACCAGATAACAGGAAATATTTTTTGCAGTCTGCTAATTTGTGAAAGAGGACAGTCACAGTGGATTCAGGAAGCCATGGCAAGTGATCTGAACAGTCCACTCAGGGGTGACAGAAGAGCACCACCAGTCAATGGATACAGGCAGCCATTGTGAATGATCTAAAGAGCAATCACAGAGGTGTTATGCAGAGGCATGCACAGCAGAAGCTAGAGGGACTGCCCAGGAGCAACAGAGCAACAACCCTAGGCATTCTCTGTTTATAGGCAGCCAGGGAACCAAGGTCTTAATTAGAGGAGGGCGATAAATTCCGCTTTGCCAGTGGCGTTTGCAGAGCTTTGCCCACTCGGCGTTATGCTTGTAATGCAGTTGTTTAGGAAAAACTCAGCAAACTCTGCCGGCAAAGCACTTGCTGCGTGGCAGAGTTTTTTCTCGTGCACGGCATGCCAGAGGTAAGTTGTCAAGTACGAGCGATAATTGGTGTCTTGGGTGCTTTGATGGCACCCAGTGAGATTTTCTCAACGTGGGTGGTCACAACCGTTCTCGGTGAGAACGCTGCCACTCGAGTAGAAAATCTACTCCAGTGGCAGCAAAGAAGCAGCAGCTTCTAGTGCGCCACATGGTGCTGTTCTCTCTGATTTTGCAGCATAGAACAAGCTTCCATGTGCGCCACATGGTGCTGTTCTCTCTGATTTTGCAGCATAGAACAAGCTCCCAGGTGCTAAAAATCAGTGCGATGTGCCTATTCTGCCCGCTCACGGAACTCTGCGGAGTCTCACAGAGTTTTCATGTAACTATGCAGAATTCTGCGGAGTGAAACTCCGCGTGTTCCGCCCACCCCTAGTCGTAGTCTGTTATGAAGGCCCACCATATTAAACTATGCAATTTGTACATAAAGGAAACAAACAGGTATTTAAATTCTTATATCAAGAAGGCTATAGCCCCTGTCCAGCATCTCTTAGACACATTCAGCCCTTTATCTCTTTAGAGTGCCAGTAAGATTTCAGTGTTTGTGTGCTACAGGAAGTGCTGTATAGTTTCCATCCAGGTGTGAAGTAGGAGCAAACCACTGGGGTGCACTGGATACATTCATCTATGGTAAATGTGTGCTAGCCCTCCAGAATCGGTCCAGGAATGAAGAGGGAGCATTCTGCCGGGGCGCACTGGATACAGTTGTGGACAGCAAATGCCCATTAGCCCTCCTGAGTCCGTCCAGGAATGAAGGGGGAGCAAGATGCCAGGGTGCACCGGATATAGTTGTATTTGATAAATGCATATGAGCACTCCAGAGTCCACCCAGGGCCGGACTGGTCATTCCGGGCACCGGGCAATCCCCCGGTAGGCTGGATGGGTTGGGGGCCGGTTTTGTGACCGGGGGGCCAGTTCTGTTGTTGGGGCCGATTTGGACTGACCGCCAGTCACGGTCGGTCCAAATCGGCACCAACAACAGAACACAGTGCTTACATTACATTAAGCACAATCAGGCCGCTGGAATGTCGGAGAGGCCTGGTGTGAGCACGGTTCTCATGCTGGCAGCGCTGCGCCGATTTCAAATACATTATTTAATTTTGATCAGGCGGCCACCACGGCGCCGCCCGGCCCTACTCATTATAATGTATTCACTTACACACCTACGTCACGGAACGTCACCACCTGACCTGACCTGCGTCTGTCACCTGACCATGATGATGATGATGTGTAGAAGACGCGGCGCGCATCGCGCAGATGTCACCGCCTCCGCGTCTGCGTGCCGCTGTGTTTTTAGGGTGGGGTCTGCTGCTGATGCTCATGCGCATTGGGAAAGTGCGCGTGACTGAGGCGAGGTAGGCATTCAGAGCAAGGCCAAAGAGGGAGACAGCGGGACAGCCAGGAAAAAGAGTGGCACCCCGTCATTTAATTTCCCCTGTCTGGACTGCCGCCCGCTGGTGAGTGCTTTTTGTTTGCAGGCATGGTCATTTGTGAAGCTTGTAGGTAAAATGAAATAGTAGACCAAATGAACTCCTTTTTAAAGAAAGTTAGGAAGTGTTCATTTTAATACTTAATAGTGGCGTGAGAAAGGCATGTTAACGACTGTCCAATATGAAACTGCTTGCAAACTTGTCGAGCAAAACAACGTTGCAGGTTGTCTCTGCATTGATAATCATTTACTAAAGACAGCGCGAAGATGCTTGAATAGCACACTCATGTCATCTATATCAACTCCTCCTCACGTGACCTATCTAGTCTTAAGGTTTTTTCAGGGTGAATGCATTCCATACCTGGTAGGTAGTGTGGTGCAGCCTGCTAGCATAGCCGGACTCAAGTCTTGCTCGCAGCCTCAGGCACAGGCTGCCAGGCCTGCCTGTGCCTGAGGCTGCGAGCAAGACTCCGGCTATGCTAGCAGGCTGCACCACTACCTACCAGGCGGGCCCGGTTCTAGAGGGTGGGCCGCCAGGCCCACCAAACATGAGCCTCCTTAGCCCTCGCAGTCGCAGTGAATCTGCCACCGATATACAACAACAATAAAAACTGTTAACTTGTGATTTACGATCCTGCTGCAGAGCAACCATTTGTCGGTTGGTAGTTCGTAAATGCAGATAAACTGAATTTTATGGGAATAGCTCAGTGGGTTACTACCTCTGTCACAGATATCCTTGTGTTACTTGCAGTTCAGAAGTTAACATAAGAAAGTGACCAATGAACTGTCATCAAAAAAATGCATACAAACTTCGCTTTTTTGTGTTGTGATGTAGTTAGAACTTCTCCATTCTTTCATTATTCTAATGTTACTAATAAGAGTTTGTTTGGGCAGTTATAAATTTTTATCAGTAAAGCCAACCCTGACCACTGGAGTACTCTTTAAATCCTGACTTTGTGCTTCTCCGAGTCCCGACCAAACCCCCGTAAAATATACTGCCCACCAGAATGGATGAAGTGATTTCTACACCTTGTAATCCTCATTAGTTTATGTGACATTTCGCGTAAACTGATTTTAATTTATTGTCTCTGTATAATGTGTGCTGCTGTTATGTAAAGTACTGTGACACCTTACACTGATATGAGTAGTGCTATACAACGAATGGAATGGGTATGAGAGGGGCAACGGAGAGATAAGGGGCACTAGTGGAGGGTGGCAGTGAGGGAATACCAGAAAGAGGTCATGGGGTGGGGGGAGCTACGGAGAGATGAAGGGTGTGGGTGGCAGACAGTGAGGGAGGGTGGCAGTGAGGGAGTCAGAGGAGGAGGTCACGGGGTGGGGGGGAACTACAGAGAGCTGAGGGGCACTAGTGGAGAGTGGCAGTGAGGGAAACCGAGGTGGAGGTCATGAGGTGGGGGAACTACAGGAGAGATGAGGGGTACTAATGGAGGGTGGCAGTGAGGGAAGCCAACGAGGATGTCATGGGGAAGGGGGAACTACAGAGCGATGAGGGGCAATAGTGGAGGGTGGCAGTGAGGGAATCTGAGGAGGAGGTGGGTCACAGGCTGGAAGGGAACTACAGAGAGATGAGGGGCACTGGTGGGGGTGGCAGTGAGGGAATCCGAGGAGGAGGTCACGGGGTAGGGGGGGGAACTACAGAGAGATGAGGGGCGCTAGTGAAGGGAGCAGTGAGGGAATCCCAGGAGGTGGTCACGGGATGGAGGGGAAACTACAGACAGATGAGGGGCGCTGGTGGAGGGAGCGGTGAGGGAATCTGAGTAGGTCATGGGGTGGGGGGCTACAGAGAAATGAGGGGCACTAGTGGAGGATGGCAGTGAGGGAATCTGAGGAGGAGGTCATGGGGTGGGGGGGCTACAGAGAAATGAGGGGCACTAGTGGAGGATGGCAGTGAGGGAATCTGAGGAGGAGGTCATGGGGTGGGGGGGCTACAGAGAAATGAGGGGCACTAGTGGAGGATGGCAGTGAGGGAATGCGATGAGAGGGTCATGGGGTGGGGGGAAACTACAGAGTGATGAGGGGTGCTGGTGAAGGTTGGCAGTGAGGGAATCTGAGGAGGAGGTCATGGGGTGTGGGAGCTACGGAGAGATGAGGGGCACTGGTGGAGGGTGGTAGTTAGGGAGTCTGAGGAGGAGGCCATGAGGGGAAGTGGCTACAGAGAGATGAAGAGCACTGTTGGAGGGTGGTTGGTAAGTTATCTACAGAGAAAGAGGTCAAAAAGACTTTTGTACCAGCACTAAAGCCGGCCCTGTCAGGGCCTTTCTGTTTTTGTTTATTTAATTAACAGTCATGTGATTAGGACAACTGTAGAGCATACTTTAACATGCATGCTGATTACATTTACTGCTATATTCAATGTTTCAAATTTGAAGGCGATTTTACTTTTGTTTTTTACTGGGAATAATGAAAGTGGAACTGAATGGTGGCTGATATGGGGCTGGGTCCCAAGGTCAGCTGTGAGATAAGGTGTAATGTAGAGGGGTGGTAGAAAAGTGAATAATCAAGTCTGTAAGGGAGTGCGCTGCACAGTCAGGGGGGGTCAAGTGGAGGTAGTAATGAAGAGGGTTTCTCCCTGAAGGCTCGCATAGAGGGAGCCCGAGTAGAGTCACTTGCTAGATACTCCCACCTTAGAAACCTCCTCTTCCCATCAAAGGGACATTACATGGAAGAAAAGCACTATTTTAGAGTGATAACATTTAGAAAGAGAGTGTGTTTTACTGTACCTTGTAAGACTAAGGAGAGATAAGGGTGGTCAACTATGCTGATGACACACAACTGATTGTTTCCCTGGAGGGGTATCATGCGGACTCCTGAACTATTTTTCACAAATGTATGACAGAAATGGTGACTTGGCTGAAAAATAATGCTTTGCAATTTAATAGTGCTAAAACTGAGATTCTGCACTGTGCAGTGGGCAAAGTGCCGCAGGCTCTGCCTTCTAATTTTTGGTCTCTTCACCTGGACACACCTCTGGTCCCTGTGAAGACAGTGCGTAACTTGGGGGTCAGCTTCAATGAGAAGCTGAGTCTGGAGTCACATGTTAATAAAGTGGCCTCGAACTGCCATATGATCAGAGGCCTACGCAAGGTTTTCCCACTTCTTCCCTCTGTTCACTCATAAGCTTGATAAAGGATCCATTTTGCCCTTTAGGAGCAGGTCCATTGCACAGTAACCCAGGCCTGTGAGGTGCAGCACTCGTAGATATTTCAGGCAAGAGTTCTCAAAATGCATTTGTGAGAAAATTCAAGCAGGGGCCCCACTGTTTCTCAAACTGTTGTGGCTGGTGGTTTACTGTAGCTGAGATCTTCTCCATGATCAGGGTGTGGTACAGCTTGTGAAGCCAGTCGATATCTTCCGGCATGTTGCCCACACCCCAATGACCGTTCACTGTTTGCATGTGAATTACAGATGCGCACATTGTAGACGTTGAAACAGCTGGGCGGAAAATGAGAAGCTACAGAAAGTCCCAGCGCCATTAGCACATGTAAAATGTTTTTAGATACATATTGTTCATACTGACTGCTGAGACATGGTTAGCTAAGTCGTTGTTGGCCTCAGATTCCTCCAAATTAAAATCCGGTTCGATCTGCTTTATTACATCAAAAAAGGCCATTTTTGTTGGCTCTTAGGGCTCAGTGCACTTTACCACCATCCGCTAACCAGTACTAAAGTGCTTGCACTCTTTCCTTTCAAACATGGTAAAATTGGCTGACACTGAATTGGCAAATTTAATTTACTTGTAAGTCCCTAGAAATGTGGTTCTGCATATACCCAGGGAGGGACTGTACATGAAATGCTGCTAGTGGGCTTGCAACACTTATTGTGCCACCCACTCGAGTGATATTCCTCATGTAAAGCGCTATGATACCTCCGGGTCTCAACTGCCACATGTGTCATGTCAAGGACAGGGCTTTTGGGTTAATTTTTCATGCTTTCTGGCCAGGGTGCCATTTGAGACATTTCCATGCCTTCTGGCAGCCTGGGTGGTTATGTGTGACGTTTACATGCTTTCTGGCCTGGGTACTTATGTGTGCTATTTCCATAGTTTCTGGCACAATTGTTTGAAGTTAAGTGCGTTTTTAAATGTCTTTATGCTATTTTATATGAAGAATAAATTGGTTATATTTAAATTCATGTTTTGTGCTCGACATTTCATTTTTCAGTGTTCTCTGTAGGAATGTCTGTGTTTTATGACTGTGTATCTTGGTGCTCCTTAAGGTAATCATTTACTATGCCTTAAAAGTTAATACAATCCAATATGTAATGAAAAATGTGTTGAAAAATACTTTTTTTTTGGGCCTTTCTGTCTCCCAAATTTCTTGTGTGGGGGGGACAAGTTCAACCCCCCACAACTCCCCCTAATAGTGGTTGCTCACTGCGCTTGCTCGCTACACACCATGTGGGGGCTGGTCTCACTTTTATTTCTCTCTGATTTACTACTCGTGCCTATTTTTGGTGCTCTCTGAAAGAATGTCTATGGGTACATGTGACTGGGTGGGTAACCTGGTGCTCTTGAAGGTCATCATCTACTATTTACTGTGGTTTGAAAGTTGATACAATTGAATATGTAATGAAAAATGTGCTGTAAAATTCACCATTTTGGTCGGTTGTTTTCCAAAATTTTCTTGGGGGGAGAACCCCTCCAAACCCCCCTAGTAGCGGTCGGGCTCGCTCGCTGCGCTCGCTCGCTACGCGCTGGACGGAGGCTGGTCTGCCAAATTTGACGGGGGCTGGTCTGCCAAATTTTGCCAGGGCTGATTTCAGTTCCCAGACCGGCCCTGAGTCCACCTAGGAGCGAAGTTGGAGCAGCCCGCCGGGGTGCACTGGATACAATCCACCATGATAAATGCATGCGAGCCCTACAGAGTCCATTTAGGAGCGAGGATGGAGCAACCTGCCGGGGTGCACTGGATACAGTTCTATTCGATAAATGAATGTGAGCCCTACAGAGTCCATTTAGGAACGAGGATGGAGCAGCCTGCCGGGGTGCATTGGATACAGTTGTCTATGCTAAATGCAAGCAAGCCTTCCAGAATCCATCCAGGAGCGAGGTTGGAGCAGCCCACCGGGGTGCACTGGATTCAGTTTTCTATGATAAATGTGAGCCCTCCAGAGTCCACCCAGGAGCGAGGTTAGGCAGCCCGCCGGGGTGCACTGGATACAGTTGTCTATGATCAATGCATGTGAGCCCTCAGGAGTCCACCCTGGAGCGAGGTTGGAGCAGCCCGCTGGGGTGCACTAGATCTAGTCCTTCGGGGTGGTTGCCCTGTGGAATCAAACTGAGTGACCAAGTGGCAACAACATAGCGGGTATTCGGAGCTCCTGCGAGTAACAGATCTGGCAGTGAGGTAACACTGTAATTTCTGGGGGCTCCCTAAACATGGAGCCCTCTAAGCAAAGGGATCTTTTAGCGTTTTAGCTGTACACTAACTATGGACTCCATATGATAGGGGAAAGCACAAACCGGTGTATGAAGTGAAATGATGGCAAACAATTTTTTTAGCAGTTTAATGGTTGCGTGTCCGGACAGCAGCAGCAAAGAAATAAAGAAGGTAATGTTTCCTTACGAGCACGTGGCCGGGCAGCATGTGGCGAATGTTCACGAAAGGAATGCGAAGAGGCCTCCATTCCACTCCGTGTTTATACAGTGATCACTGTTGCTTTCCGGAAGCTGCTTTTAGCCTGAATGTCGCCCCTGGCAGCAGGGAGGGTGGGATCCGAACTCAGATGTCATACGTCATCGCTCTTCCTGGTATCAGACGTCGCTTGTCATACCGGCGAAGTCTGGCATCAAAACGAGTAATAAAGTATTGCAGGCTGCTTACGACACATGAAATGAGGCCACATTATTGATGCTGACATCAGAACGAGTAACACAGCATTGCAGACTGCTTCTGAGCTATGCCAGGGCTGGGCACGCCTCCTGTCCCCATGTGTAGCTATTTGGAAGGCTTGTAACTTTTAGCACATCACGTAAGATGAAGCTACTGGGCGTGCAGCGACCTGCCTTGGAATTTGTTTACAACCTCTTTAAAGTACGGTTTGTGTGGAAGGTAAAGGCGTTTTAAGCTTAACAGAAACTCTTTTTTACCCTGTCCTGTTTGCGTTACTACCTCATCCAGAGACACGCCACATACTTGTGCTCATGCTAGGTGATACTACCGCTTTTGTGTTACAGGAACCAAGATTTGATGGCAGTGCTGCTGTGGCCGCTTCTACTAAGGTCTTGGGGTAATTCTGCTTCCGGGTCATTGGTGGTGCAGCGCCGCTTCTGAACTTCATAATAAAGATACCCAGCTGACCTCGTCGATGGCAGTGCTGGGCCAGAATAGATTTGTGGCGCTACGCACCTTCCATACTGGGGCCTAACTCCAAACAGCACTCTACCAACCACGCACTCCATAAATGCAGCGCTTCATCGCCTCATCTAGCATACGAGGCTGTAATGGAATTAAGTTTCTTCAGTTGAGGTAATTTCAGGAAGGTTTATTTAGGAGATAAGTTATAGAAGGAATAAGTGAGGGCCCCACCAGGAGCAGCCTGTATGGTGCTCAGCCCTTTCAGCAACTGACAACAGCTTACTTTCTAACGTTCTACATCCCAACATACTAAACTACATTCATAATGGCTGAGTGTCATATTACAACATCTCCCTCCTTTATAATGAAGAGGGAGAAAGTTACAAGGAATAATATTACAACATCTCCCTCCTTTACAATGAAGAGAGAAAGTTACAAGAGGCATGAGGAAAATTACAAGGAAAGAATCTAGTGAAAACATCGTAAAAATGTACATGAAAAATTCATTTTGAAACCTGAAAAAGAAGGATGAAAATGGAAGAATGAAAAGACGCCAAGAGACAAAGAGAAAGTAGCGAAAATGAACGACAGAGAAGATAGAAGGCACAAAAGACAACACACTCATGCACCATCCATCTATCTCACACAAGAGCAAACACACACTCCCTCAAACAAACAACAAAACAACCTAAATACACAGATCATGAAAGCTGACCAGGCTGACACGAAGAGAGTAAAAAGGCGCTGGAAGGAAGTGATAAGTGAAACAAACAATGAAGTACGGAGAAAGGATGAAAGACAGTCGCAGACAGAGAAGGCGAGATAGTGGCTGTAAATAAACAAGGCAGAAGAATGGGGGTACATCCCCAAAAACAGCAAATAAAGACGTATTGAGCTCACAGGGGTGGAAAAGAAAAGAGTGAGCTATAGCAGTAGGACATACTGAGCTCACATGAGTGGAAGAGTAGGAGGTGAGCTAGATCAGAGTTTTTCCCCCAAAGCAAGTTGAGGTGAAAGGTGTGCGTAAACAGCACATGGCACAGTGTACAACATGAAACTGTGAAACAGATGTGGAGGAAGACCACATAAAGCAGTAACATTTCCCTCAAAGCAGGTTGAGGTGAAAGGTGTGCGCACAAGGCACATGGCACAATACATCACATGAAACTGTGAAACAGATGTGGAGAAAGACCACATGAAGCAGTAAAAGTTCCCTCAAAGAAGGTTGAGGTGAAAGGTGTGCGAACAAGGCACACAGCACAATGTACCAAATGAAGTGGGGACGCACCACATGGAGAAGATGTGGGGACGCACCACATGACACAGTAAAATCTCCCTCAAAGCATGTAGGAAAGACAATACCGCAAGGTACCATAAAAGTGTGGTGGTGAATTCCACACAGTGCAACAGTAACAAAGAAGCATAATAGCTTGGTGTGGCAGGGTGTGCCACACAGTAACAATAAAATGCATTTTTTTTTGGTTTATAACCACTAGGCACTAGAATACTTTCTAAAAATGGAACATGCAAATATTGTAATTATGACCGTAAATATGTTATGAATTACTTAACTTAAAGCTATATAGATTCTATATACAATGTTACAAGGCAAGTTCTTCGTTATTCTGATATTCGCATTTTGTGACTCGATCCAAGCTCTACATACTTCAGGTCACACCAGAGGCTCCAGGTTACCAGGCCTTTGGAGCCTGAGCGCCTCTAATAAACTATACCCGGAGCTCCTTTCACATTGTTTACCCTGGTCTGACCTGGCTGAGGGAGAAGGCATCATGAGCAGGGGAGAGGCTGAGACAGTGGTACAGGGGTGAGGATGTGCCCTAAGGGCCAGAGCTGCCGACTTTGGAGCTCGGGAACCAGACACGAATCTCGGCGCCAGCTCAACATCCTGTGATTCTGGGCAAATCTGTTAATCTCCCAATGCCTATCAAAAAATGAATGTGTCCTTGTGTAATGTAACTGGTGCTCATGTAACGCGCTCCAATACCTTTGGCTCGAGTTCGCGATATATAAAACAGCCCCCCCGAAAAAAGACGGGAGAGTTCCAAATCGCTGTACTGTACAGCGCCTGTTTTCTAGAGACCTCGGGATTGAGTAGGTAGCACATCTAAAGGATGCTCTGGCGAGTCGGAGTCACATATAAGGACGCACTCTCAAACCGTCTCTTACTTTACAGTGTGTGAGTGCCAATGCATCACCACACTACAAGTAGAAACATATTTTTCTCACAGAGACACAGCCCCCTTTCAATGTGCCAGCTGAGCTTACCTCCCTTTAGTTTTAAAATCTTTTCTTTTTGAATCATTTGATTGGAAAACTACCCCTTGATATGTGGATGATATTGTGTGATTTGCAATAGTTAAAATACACTGTAGATGTTCTTTTCGAATTTCTATTTGTGACATTAGTTGTTTTTGTACAACGCTCGACTGATCAAACCTCTAAATATGTAAAACAGCCCTCCTATCCATTACCCTATACCAGAATGTATCTTAAATAAGTGCACTTGGCATGACAAGTCTTCACTGATATTAACCTGTTGAGTTGCAAATTTAAAGGGCATCAGCTGTGTATTCCCTTGTGCTTTAGAGCATGTCAGGCTGTTTTCGATGATTACGTATGCGTGAGATATTTTTTAGATCTATGTTATGTATTTCCTCAAATATTTAGTGGTTTGAAATGACAGGTAGATAAACAAGACAGATATCCCTTTTAAATCATGACATTTCCTGCCTATTTGAATGCATTGCAGTTTGCACCTCAACTACGACTGCTAAGGAGGGTATGATATGGTTGCATCAGACCGTCTAATGATGCAATGACATTATTGTCCATTATTGTTTGTATTTTAAGGTGTAAATGCAATGGTTGCATGTCCTAATATCGGATGCCTTTTTGTTGGAGGTATTTATTTTGGTTATTTTTCTTTGGGGGACATTCCTTTAAATATATATCTTTTACACTGCCAAACACTTACTTCAGATGCTTTTAATTTTTTTACTCCTTCGCTCCTTAACACCATACATTGCTGAGCCCCTCATTTCTCTAAAACTCCACCCATCCCTCAGCCCCATAACATCTCACCAACCCCTAAACTCCACCCATCCCTGATCTCTAAAAAACCCTCACCACTCCTATACTCCACCCACCATGGAACCCTAAAAACACTTTCTAACTCTAAGCACCACCCAACCCTGAACCCTAAAATCCCTTCACCACTAACAAACTCCACTCATTCCTGACCCCTAAACAAATTAACTGCCACTAATCTCTACACATTCTTTCAATCAATCAGGATTTATAAAGTTTAGCTAATCACCCGATAGGGTAGTCAAGCGCTTGCAGGTCCAGGAGGCTTAGTCGAACAGCCTGGTTTTGAGGGCCATTCGGAACAGTGGAAGTGAGGTGATGGTCCGGAGGTGTGTGGGGAAGCTGTTCCAGATCTTTGCTGTGATGTGGGAGAAGTAGTATCCTCCACTTCTGCTTTGATAGATGCTGATAGTATGGGCATGTGAAAGGAAGGCGGATCGTAGTACTCTCATCGGTTGGTAGAAGTTCAGGTGGTGGTTAATGTATGCAGGTCCTTGGTTGTGTAGGGCCTTGTGTGTGTGGATCAGCAGCATGAATTGGAATATCTTCTGTATGGGGAGCCAGTGGAGGTGCTTGAGATGGGGTGGGATGTGGGCTCATCAGAAAGGCCGAGGATGAGTCTGGCTGCGGCGTTCTGTATGGCCTGTAGTCTCTGTAGGAGGTGTTCTGCAATTCCTACGTAGAGGGCGTTGCCGTAGTCCAGTCCGCTACGGATGAGGGCCTGTGTCTCGGTGTTTCTCGTGTGTAGGGGTAGCCACCATCCCTAAATCCTAAAAACTCCTTTCTACACCTCAACTCTGTACATCCTCATCCCCTAAAATATCCTCATCACCCATCAACACTAACCACCCCTGAACCCAAATTTTCTGTCATTATTGAATTAATTGTCTTTCCTTAAAATTATCTTTCCTTTAAAATGTTTCATCTAATAGTCAGTTTACTTGAATTTCCTTGAGCTTGACTTTCCTTAAAATCGTTTTTCCATGGTTTAGTTTCCTGCAGTGTGGTCAGGGTTGGACAAGCTGAAGCGGGCATCGGGCATTTTCCAGGTGGCCGAGAAGGGTGGGGTCCGGTTTTGGACCAGTGGGTGCCGTTTTTGTTACTGGAGACCGGGGGGCTAGCCCAACTTAATTGCCAGGGCGCGTTTTCATTCCCAGTACGGCCCTGAGTGTGGTTTCTCAGATTTCGTTTTTCCATTAAGTCACAAAGATCCATTATTAAAAGACGGATCCATAATGGATCCTACACAAGGCCCGACTGGGAACTGAAACCAGCTCTGGCACTCGGCCAGCCCCATGGGGGTGCGAGCTGTTTGCTAAGTCCGGTTTCGGCTGATTTTGTTAAAGGGGGCCGATTTTACAGCTATGCTGCAAAACAGGCCCCCGCTAAAAAAATGTCCCCCCAGAGGCCCAAAACTGTCCCCCACCCTTGCGGCCCACCAGGGAAATGCCCGGCGCCCCCTACGGCCAGTTTGGCCTGATCCTACATGGTGGTCACTGCGATCATTTTCTGTTCTGCCTCTGTTTTATACATTATGACCTACCCCTGCTACTTGGATTGTAGCCTTCTTTTCCAACAACAGTTTGCATACTGTAACAGTTATGTAATTACAGCCTCACCCATAGGGCGTCTGACACCACTGATTAACCTCGTAGTATGCAAATAACTTTTGTACCTGTTATGTAACTGCCTCAACCCAACCTATTGCTGCAGCTGCCCATTTCTCTCTCCTCTACTTTCATCCTCACTGCCTTCTTAGTTTCACTGCATACTTGTAATTATTATTTATTATATGCTAAACATCATTGTCCCTATGCATTTTAGTGATATGACTAGTAGATTTGGTTTTAATTGGAAAGAGCTGTAATGTCCATGGGCAATGTTTGTTCTATGTTAAAGTTAAAAAATAATGAAATTAATCACCGTAATCATGATTTGTTCAAGTTATTCGGGTTAAGACACATTCTGGCTGCTTGATTCTCTCTCTTTTGGTTCTGTGCCTTGTGTAGCCATGCAGAGATGATGTCACAATAACCCTCAGTGGGTGGGACCAGGGATCCTGTCAGTTCAGTATGGTGATTGGCCTGTAGTAGTGGGAAAGATGGGAGCTTGTACCCACGACCACGGTATTGAACTAGAGGATGTAACCCAACTTGAGGAATACAGTTCTCCCTGCTGGGAATGCTCCACAAGATAGGACCATCTCCACTCAAGCCGAAGAAACTTTCCTTCATCCAGGAGAATACGTGCTTGAAGCACTTGGTGACACTTCAATGGTTCTCTGGGGTTCGATGCAGTCAGAGAGCGTTCTGGGTGCCCTGAGGATGCACCGGAAATGAAGTTGGTAGATCTTGCTGATCAGGGCAAGAACATGGCAAATTCATGTTCAAATCCTTTGTGCTGTGAATCGCTGGTAGACTCCATGTACACAGTCTATGCAGACGTTCATTCAGCTGCAGGTGCTATGTTCTGTGACTCTGTTCATTGTGCCGCAGATCTTGTGTTCTTGGGGGGGGTCTGTGGTAGTTCTCCGTGCCGCAGATCCTGTGTTCTTGGGGGGTCTGTGGCAGTTTTTTGTGCTGCAGATACTGTGTTCTTGGGGGGTCTGTAGTAGTTCTCCATGCCTCAGATCCTGTGATCTTGGGGCGTCTGTGGTAGTTCTTTGTGCTGCAGATCCTGTGTTCTTTGGGGTCTGTTGCAGTTCTTCATACTGCAGATCTTATATTCTTGTGTTCTGCTGATGTTCTTTATGCTGCTGATCCTATGCTTTTGGGATGGGGTCCGTGTTGATTGTTTATGGTGCAGATGCTAGGTTCTTGATAGCTCTACTAGATCTTTGCATTGCAGACCTTAGCTTCACAGTCTGAATGGGAGGTATTCAGGTTGCAGGTCCTCTGTGCTTGGAGTCTTTGGTAGTCCTCCGTATAGCATAGTCTATGTTCTTAGGGTCAGTGGTTGTTCTTCTTTTGGCAGACCCTACGTTCCTGGTGTCTGTGACAATTCTGCATGCTACGAATCCTATGTTCTTGGGGTCTGTGGTAGCTTTTCGTACTTGATATCCTATGTCCTGGGCCATGTTGTAGTTCAGTGTACTGCAGACCCCATCTTCTTCATCTCTGGTATTTCATCATGCTGCAAGTCCTATGTTCTTGGGGTCTGTGGTAATTCTTCTTACTGCACAGCTTATATTCTTGGGATCTATCACAGTTTTTTTATGATGCAGATCCTACGCTTGTGGGGTCTGTTGTAGTTTTTTGTGCTGCAGATCCTATGTTCTTGGAATCTTCATGCTGCATGTCCAATGTTTTGGGATCTATGGTAGTGTTTTGTGTTGTGTGGCAGAGTCTGTATTCTTTAGTTCTGTTGCAATTCTTTCTGGTGCAGATCCTATGTTCTTAGACTCTTCAATAGTTCGTCATGATACAGATACTGTGTTCTTGGAGTTTGTGGTAGGTCCTTGTACTGCAGATCCTATGTTCTTACGGGTCTAATGGTGTTCTTCGTGATGTAGATCTTATGTTCTTGATGTGTTTGGTGGTTCTTTGTGTCATAGAAGCTATGATCCTGTTATGTTTCATATAGGTAGCCTAATATAGGCCCGGGTAACATCATACCCCTTCACCTACATTACCTCCATTACACTACACTGTAACGAGCCTTTTAGGATTGAACCTTTACCTAGTTCTAGTCCTGGATGCAGAAGGAGGGTTTCTCCTAAATAATAGAGTCCTATAACTCCATCTATAGATTCACACAGTATGAATGAATATTCATAAGGGTTCTTGGAAACCAGGCTGGGGCTCCACCACCTTCCTCCCCATATCTACGTACACGGTTCATACCATTCGTCATCCTCAGACACAACAGTGGCTAAATACAGCACCTCTTGCTAGTATTAGCTAGAGGGAAACGAGACTTCCAGGCCGACACACTGACCAGAGAAGCTGAGGTTCCTACATGCAGACACTCCAGCTGACAGTTGTCTGAACATCCCTTGTGGGGTGTCCAACTCAAGACCAGGACGAGCTCCTACATTCTCACACTTCAGGTAATGGGGTTCGACTAAATCCTAGAGGGATTCTTGGCTTCACACCTACTTACATGCTAGGTACACTTAGGTACATCTAGATAGGCATCGTAGGAGTATGCACACTTTTATCCTGCATTTTATATTCATGTATTTATTCATGCTTATTGCAAGATGGTAGAACTGTACTATCCTTTCATATTCACTGTACTGCTGCTACTGTCTAATAGTTGTTGCAGCTCACATATTCTACACGAGAATAACAACTGTTCAATAAATCCTTATTGAAACGCCCAGACCGTTTATTCTATGTATCTCTGAGACAAACTAAGTGAGCACGAGTGACTGAGCGAAAAGTAGTACATTGTTTCCACGATCCTGAGGGAACAGGGTTGTCATGTTCTGAGGTTGCCAGAAACGATTCTCTCCCCGATAAGAGGAGAAACTAGTGGCACTGTGAGCTAGCTAATGCAAACAGGCTAACATTTCTCTGTGGGGGTGCACGGAACCAGTCTGCCACCAATCCCACAGTTTATGTTATCCAAACACGCAGGTCCAGCATGGGTACTATAGGAACTACACAACACTCCTAGGGTCAGTGGTAGGTCTTCATGTTGTAAAGCCTATGCTCCAGTGGTGTGTGGTACCCTGTAATGGTGCACATTCTATGTTCCTGTGGTGGCCGCTACTTGAGAGAGGTGGACGCCACCTCTCGGTCCTTTTTATCACTCAAGGAGCAGGAAGGAAGCAGGAACCAGGAAGCACCCAGGCTCCCAGACTCACCTATCCAATCACAATGCTGTGTTTCAGCAGCGTTGTGATTGGTCTGAGTGTTGTGGTTTGGCGCTCAGACAGGGACTGGGAGCCTGGGCATGTTCTCCCCCAGGCTGTGCAATACAGCCTGTGGAGAACATGCAAAGTGCGCATGACTGTTTGGCCGGCCCAAGATGGCCGGCCAAACCGTCATGCACATTTAAGAGAGTGCCACCACTCCTCTCCCTGTTCCTGTGACATCCGGACCGCCAGCATCTAACCAGCTGAGCCATGACGGAAAAATAAAATGATAATAAAGTTTGTTACTATCATTTTATTTTTCCTTTTTTAACTGCTCACAGAGCAGTGGGACAGCACTTCTCCACCTAAGCGGAGGAGCCACCCCCTGATATGTTCTTTGGGTCTGTGGCAGTTCTTCGTGCAGCAGGCACTATCTTCTTGGGGTCTTTGATAGTTGTTTGTACTGCATATCCTATGTTCTTAGTAGCAGTGGTAGATTTATTTGTTGTGTTACATAACCTCTGTTATTGGGGTCTTTTGTAGCTCTATGTTTTGCAAATCCGATGTTCTTTGGGTCAGTAGTATTTCTTTGTGCAGTAGATACCATGTTCTTGATGACTGTGTTATTTCTTTGGGCTGAAGGTCCTATGATTTTCAGGTCAGCAGTACCTCATGATGGTGTCATTTCTATGTTGTTGGAGGTCTGTAGTGGTTCTTTGTGCTCTGGATTCTATGTTCTTGGGGACTGTTGTAGTTCTTTGTGCTGCTGTTCCTACGTTCTTGGTGTCAGTGGTTGTTCTATATGGTGCAAATGTTTTGTTCGCGGAGGCTGTAGTAGTTCTTCAAACCACAGATCCTATGTTTTGTGACCCACTCTTGTTCTTTGTGCTGAATCATAGGCCAGGGTGTGGAGATATTATATAAGCACAGAAGTCGCTTTCACATGCTCTGACTCAGGGCTGCACCCTGTTTCTGAAGTCTTGTGGGTGCTGGCGGGAGTGAGCTTTGTGGCCCGGGGCTGAATGACTATTACATAAGGTGTGCGCGTAGGGGCTGGAGGTGCGTGTGGAGTTAGGTGTAGTCTAGTGACAGTGTCACCACACACACAGACGGATAAGGCCCTCCTAGGTCTTGGGGGAGCCACTGTCGCTCTTTCCCTGTTATCAGTGCTTGAATTGGAAAAATAGAAGTGCAGGTACTCTGTACCAGAGTACCTGCTTGTTTCTGAGAAGCGCCAGTACTCTCCAATTAAATGTATTACATTTCTCTTGAGAAGTGCCAGTTTTCTCCCTCTCAATTTAAAGAAGTGTCGGTACTCATTACCGGACAGTACCGGCCCATTTAAAGCACTGCCTGTTACCCTCATAACTCCATGTCTGTTCGTCATCACAATGTCAATCTCATTTCAAATTGTTCACATCGTAGTCCGTATATTCTCTCTCTCCTCCTGGCCAATTATCCGCCCTCCTTGCTTCTGGCGTAGTCTCTCCCTCTCCTTCCGGTTCCTGTTAGGCCCTTCTCTACTCTCTCTCCCCTTAAACCAGCCCCATCTCTCCCTCTCCTCCAGTCTCCATGTCTTCTCTCCCTCATCCTCCTAGTCAGGGCTCCTCATTCCTCCTCCTAGCCTCATTGGTTCTCTTCTCTCTCTCCTCTTAGCCTTTTGTCTCCTTTCCTTCCCTTCCTCCTAACCTTTATATTTTCTTCCTCCTCTTAGCCCCGCCTTTCTTTTCTCTTTATCTCTCCCACCTCCTACACCTATTTCTTTACCCTCCTAGCCCAGTTTTATTTCTCTCCTCCCTTCTAGCCCTGCCACATAGTCTCAACGTAGCCCAGTCTCTTGTCTCCCTCAAGTCGTGTCTCTTTTCTAATTCTGTGTCTTGTCTCCGATTTCCTATCACGGCCTCTTCTCCTACCCTCTTAGCCGCTTTTCTGTTCCGCCCCCTCTCCCAAGCCTATTCTCTCCCTAAATCCAATCTCTTCTCTTACGTTACATAATCCGGAGTCTTATCTACGATCTTTTATCAGCCTCCTCATAATCCCTCTTCTTTGCTCCCAGTGGCGTAGCAAGGTCAAGTGGCACCCGGTGGGGAACATTTCTTGTCACCCCCGGCTTGACAAAATGGGAAAAATATGTGTGTGAAACACACATTTTTGCCATTTTGTCACCCTCCTCAGTGATGACACCCGGGGCGGCCTGCACCCCCTTCCTACGCCGCTGTTTGCTCCCTCTCCCAAGCGCAGTTTCTTTAAGGGTCGGACTGGAACAAAAAATAGGTCCGGGCACCAAAAAAACAAGCATTTGCAATGCAATA
Source organism: Triturus cristatus (assembly GCF_964204655.1). NCBI lineage: Eukaryota > Metazoa > Chordata > Amphibia > Caudata > Salamandridae > Triturus > Triturus cristatus. Next base: position 856,511,305 of record NC_140584.1, on the reverse strand, counting down.
GGTCTCGCATTTACACAAGTTTAAGCTATTGGCATTGTAAATGACAATGCCTTTTATTTATGTTTTGAAAACAAAAACAAAAATAAAAGGCATTGTCATTTGCAATGTCAATAGTTCATACTCGCTTAAAAGTGAGACCTATTGCATGATACATAATCATGCAAAATGCAAATCCGTCATTTCGCACTATATCTAAGCGCGAAATGCTTTTATGTGTACATTTTGGACATGATGAGATATTTCAGAATAAACAAGGGCTAAACAGCTGCTTATGTACTGTTGTTTCCTTGTGTTTGCAGTACATTTTTACCAAGAATAACAATCGTAACACAAAATTCCTAAAGTCATGCGCAGTACGTGGTGTAATTTTATATTTTACTCAGGCCTAATTTAAATTAAAAAATGTATCAATACGTACTGCCCTGGTTAATTATTGCCCTACCTTAATTCAGCTTTCTCTTCAGCAAAGATAAAGACTAGCTGAACATACATTACATATGCAATCAGTGCCCTAATGTAAGTCTTTCACTGGAGAAAACTACTGCTAGTCCCATAACCTTTACACACTCAATACGATTCTCGGGTAGCACTGGCAGGCAATGCCTTCTCCGAATTCTACTCCTCAACTAACATAAATGATCACTTTTTCTCTATTCTTTTTCATTTAGACAATGGACAGCCAAATAGTAGAGCACAGCCTACAATAATAATTTTCCTGATTGGAAAAAATATATAATTTTGCTGTGGCAATGAAAACGAAATTAAACATTTGATATAAAAATATATAATGGGTCGAATAGACATATATTTACAATAATGCCATACCCATTATTTATTTGCCAACTTTCGTGTGAATCATTTGTATGAGTTACAAATTACACGCAAGGGAGGCCTAAACATTTATTTTTTCAGTCTGATTTCCGTCCTTCCAGCTAATTAATAGCTAAGTATGACAATTCCTTTAAATTGGTGATCTTCAAATTGTGGGACAAGGCACTCCCAGACCACCCTTCCTGTGCCCTGCCCCCACGGCTGCTGCAGCATTAAAGACTGTCGGATCTAAGACAGTAGTGACTAGCTCCCGCCAGAAGAACGGTCCAAAGTAGTGGTGTAATATCACTTGGCAGATACATTGAGTCACATCCTATTCAGGGCCATAGTGGGAGGCAGGATACGAGGGACGGGACTGCCCATGTTGATATTAGGCTCGCCCATCCCCCACAACACCATGGCAGATTGCACGCATGGTAACTAAAGGAGACAAGGCGGTACCAAGGAGGGACTAACAAGCCTTTCTACGAATCAGAAGTCAGCATTTAAGAAGTACAATGACACAAGCCAATGACTAATATGGGCGGAGAGTGGGCGGCGGCTTCCACTACATACTCTATTACAGCATGCGCGCTGCAGCTAAGCTTGACCTAAAAAGTGTCCCACGGGCAAGTTTTCATCTTATACAGACACATTGTATAGGTGTTGTTTTGCTGGGTATTGGAGACAGCATGCATTTGTGTTTCCAACAGCCAGTGTTTGTGGCAATATCAGGGAAATTAAAAATAAAATCCAGCGCACCAGACCATAAAATAGGGCCACAAACAAAAAACAGCCCTTCAGGCACTGCCTGATTGCTCTATAGGCTGGTCCCACCCTGCTCTCTTCTCTCGCTCTCCTTCGTTTTCCTATCCCTGTTTCGTTTCCTAATTTCTCCTAGCTTTTAATCTTCTTCCACTTCTCCTAGCCTGATCTTTTCTCTCCCTCCTCCTCCTAACATTGTATTTTCTCACCCTCCTCGAATCCCTTTGACTCCTCTTATTCTTATTGCCCCATCTCTTCTCTCTCTCCTCCTAGCCCCTCACATATTTTCCTCCTCATAGTCCTTTTTTCTTTCTCTCTTACTTCCCTCTCTTCTCTCTCTTTCTAGCCCTGTGTTTCTCCTGGTTCTTTTCTTTGCTCTCTGATTCAGGTCTGGGCCCTGCAGGTTTCCTGCCAAGATATGTCCATTTCACATAAAGTAGATTTGAATTTTCTCTGTGGTGTACACTTGGGGGTGGTGTGAGGGTTGTAGTTAGAGGGCAGGTTCTACACACAAGAGTATGGAGCCAATCAGGTAGGAAGTAACCTTTATTGCATGTTAGGCCCTTGGGTTACAGCCATAGCCGAGCTTGATAGCTCGTGTTAGGTCTTCGCCCTACCTCCAACTGTAGTCAACTCAACATTGCTTGCATCCTCACATTCTCTCAGCATGAACGCTGAACATTCTACTGTAGGCTCGCTCAGGCCATGTATATGCACACACGACATCATCCCTGTTCCTTACTCACAGGGCACGAAGGGCCAGATGTATCAACTTTGCATTTTGCGAGTCCTTAGTTGCGGATTTTAAAGATTCGCTATTAAGGACTCGCAAAATGCAGTGTATGTAGGATTCGCATTTCAAATAGCGATTCCTATGCATTCCTTATCTGCGACTCGCAAATTGCGAGTCGCAAATAAGGAATGGCTTCTCATTCATTTCTATGGTCCAAGAGGCCCATAGGAATGAATAGGAATACCATGCACAATTTGCGAGTACCCAATAGGTACTTCCAAACTTCGCATGCAATTTGGAGGGTGCAAGGGTTCCAAAACACCCTGTTGCACCCCTGAAATATGCATGTGTGCACATGTCCTTAGGGCATGTATATGTGCCACATGGCACTTAAAAAATGCAAAACAGTGCAAAACAGTGCATTTTAACTGAATATCGCAAATTACCACCAACTTGAAGTTGGTGGTAATGTGCGATTCCTTAAAGAGATATCGCAATTAGCGATGGCTACAAGAATAGCATGTAGGGAATCACAAATTGCGATTCCCTAACTGCATTTGCAATTTAGGTAATTGCAAATAATTGCGATTACCCATATTGCGAATTCTTATAGTTTGATACTTGTCAAAACGCATTTTGGAGATCGCAAATGGCCCGATTCTGTGAATTGGCCCGTTTGCGATCGCAAATTGTGTTGATACATCTGGCCCATAGTCACGTCATATCACTACATATTCCCCTTCCCTTACACACAGGGCTGTCTTAACAGCATTATAAGGCCCCAGGGCAAAGCAATGCACTGGGCCCTGCCTGTACAACCACTCACAGGAATAAAAATGTTTAACAGAAAATTAGTGTTAAATTCTGGTCTGCATGGGACCCCTATGCTCGTGGGGCCCCTGGACAACTGCTCAGCGTGCCCATGCGTTAAGATGGCACTGCTTACACACAAGATGATACACTCATGCCACATCACTACTGTGAGCCAGGAATCCTCCAACCCCCTTCCCACCCCGGACTACCATCTTGTATGGATTCCCATCCTTTTTTACTTCAGTTGACGACCCGGCTCAAACGATTCCTTCATACTCAATGGGATGTCTATAAGCTGCGCACTGTGATATGTATAACCATGACTGACCACGCTCCTTGGCCCCTATATGGTACAATGATGTGCAAGCACTGCTTACGTTGTTAAACCTAAGTAAAGTTTTTCTTTGGAGCCTGAGACTGGAGCTCCTGCATTCCAGGGTCACTGAATACCAAATTGCCAAGCCTTGATTTCACCTCAAGCCTCTTTTTTCCTCCACCCTACACTTCCCGTCTCTATAACTCACTGTTGCAGGTTCTTTTTCGTCCCTGCATTATCCTTTTTCATTGTTTTCCCATTTTTCTCTTCATTCTTTTCTTCGTTTCTGACTCTCTCCTGCTCAGGTCAAAGTCTGTTGATAAAAATAAGCCCTGATCCCTAAAAATCCCCTGCAAAAGTTAAGTACAATCTAGCCCTGACTGCACCTGCTCACTAGCCACTGTGGCCACAAAATGATGCAACAGTAAAGCACCTATTGCAGCCATATTGAGTTGACCAGGCTATAATCACTTTTCACTGGAGAGGCCAAGGACACAGGGGGCCTGTTTGATTTTCGGCCATGGCAACTCCTAAAAGCAGCCTAGTATCTTACCCGGAAGCACAACTGATACGTTTCTGGTGGTTTTATTATTAGATAATCGGAGCACTGCCCCGGTCTGGCGGTGGCCTACTTATCGAGAAAAGCAGTACATTTTGTATATTGGAGGTTAGCATATCTGTGAATTTAAATCTTTGTGGGACAATTGAACACATTTCAAGTCTTGTGCTGATTTACATCCAATTCTTGTTCTCCAATTCTGACACAATACATACAAAATTGTATCGTAATTCTGTTACTTCTCCTCCAAAAACGAAAATAGAGTTCATGAGTAGTTCATGTATGTGCCTCTACAGATAGCTTATTTTTTTATGTTTCACAAGCCTTTGTAATGTTCTCACTTGAATATAGTAGGGTCAATGGTTAATTCATCTCTCTGTCCGTACACCTAGTTTATGTTACTTATTATGTTTCGTAGGATTTTGCAAAATTTTGTGAAGAAAATAAAACACAGAAGTCATTCCTCTATGCACTTGTATCTGTTATGTTTCACGGGTCTTTGTAAAGCCCTCAATGAATGAACTGGAGTATTGGAATATTCCCTCTCTGTGCCTATATGCTGACACGTGCTTCACGCGGGATGAGGCATACCTGTGTGCTTTTCAAAAAGTCAATTGGGCCACTGGAATATGCGGCAGAGGAGCATCAAGTCATGTTGCTTGGGTGACTAAATTATGCAGCAAGAAACGGTAAATTAATTCTGCAGCATAATGTGGCACATTTTATGATAGTATTACTTGATTATTTCATGATTTTTACACATATTGATACTGTCTGGGTAAAGAGTTCACCACATTAATACCAGTTTAACAACCAAATACAGAAAGAAGCAACAGAAAGTTAAACAGTTAATCTTTGTGAAGGGCCTTCCAATATTTGCAAACATATGTTGCCGCATTTCTAGTAACTTTTAACTAGTTTGAGGTAGAAAGATTTTGTTAAAATCTGCAGATTACGCAACAGAGAATGGATTTTGGGCTAATCCGTAATTATCTGAAAAAAGACACGTTCGCAGAATTGTATAATTCCAATGTCCATGATTATGAGTCACTATTCAGTTTTATAAAATGCTATTTTGCAAGGATTGCAGCAGGCTGAAAAAGACATTGTATTGCAACACTTATATAGCACTAGCTCCCAGTAAGTGAGGATCTGAAGGGCTTGCCTACATGGGTAGCATGCTACACTGCACAAAAACAATCCTTTTCCTCTTTTTACATGTGCTGCAGAATGCAGCACATGTAGATAGAGGAAAAAACGACGAGAAATAAAGATAATTCTCCTCGTTACACCTCCCCTGGGGAGAAGTAGCATTTTTACATATTACCAAGTCTACCACGTATGATAAATCTTGGAATGCACCAAAATCCATGGGTTGATGCGCGGGAAAACCCATGCTCCATCCATGGAACGTCTCCCTGGGGCTGAGTAACGCATGGCAGTGATACGGCCAGAGAGTCACCGATGTCCCATGATTAACCAATCCTGTCTCACAATAATCAGGTCTGAAACAAGTTCTTTGGATTAGGGTGTCATAAGACCCACAGCCGAATTTATTTCGCATACAAAACATTTTAAGACATCAAATAATTTTTGCACAGTAACCACATTATTTACAGATTGGTTACAAGTGCAAAACCTAACCTTAATAGAGACTCTAGTACATGGGAGTTACCTAACCATAACTAGTTTGTTCCTGTGCAACCCACAACATAACCGTTCTTGAGTGAGATCATTACTGGTTCTGTGAAATCCTGTGTACAGAGGATGGGACCCTCCTTATGCAAGGTCTCCACCTCCCCCCTCCTGTACCAGAAGCTCTTGTGCAGGGCTACCTATCTAGGGCACCCCCTACACCGAAGTTCCCCGTTCCCCAAAGGGCCTGTGCTAGCTTGCGCCAACTGTTCCTGGGCAGGTGGTTGACAGGTAAGGACCATGTGTCAGCGACCGCCCCAAACCCCTGCGCCACTGCAAACTCCTTCTCACTTGTTGCCAACACCCATTTGAGGATCCAGTAACTCTGCTGTGGTTTTGGGGATGAAAGTATGCGGTATAGGGACCCAAAGTGTCCCCACCAATCATGATCTCATGTGCCAACTGCATAAATACGACAAATTTAAATACCACACCATATATTAAAAGCTAAAGCGAGAAAAAGTGTTAGTATGGCCTTCATCAACAATACTAAAGATTTTGTGAATGCTGCTTCACTTCCTGTAAAAAGAAAAACGTCAGACTGTTATACCACCCCACAACTACACCCTAATGCACGCCCACTCCCTGCATCCCTTTGCACTGGGGATTGTGGGTGGGGACAACACAGGCTCAGCTGGTGCGGCTCCCAGAGGGCAATGTGGAGAGGCTATAAGTAGCACTGCAGCCTTGCTCTCTGGTCGGACGTGGCCGTCTCATGGAGGGGGGTAGATGCAGGGAACTTTTTAAAGACAGCGAGCGGGAACAAAGGTACCCACACTCTACCTTGCAGCCCATTTTAAAGGGCGGGACCACCTCTCACGAACACGTAATAACCCCGGAACCATTCTAGTGCTTTTAGGGGCAAGGCAACCATACAGCGGCCAATCCGCGCCTCTGGCACGCAGCGCAAGCTGCAAACCAAGGATGGTCGCCAGCCCTCATGCCATACCACTGGCTCTCCTGAGTAGGGAGCACCTCTCCAATATGGCCAGGGAGTTGCCGATGTCCCATAGTTAACGACCTATGGCCCACAATAATCAGGTCCGAAAGCATCCTTTTGGATTAGGGATAGTTAGACCCCCAGCCATATTTATTTCACACACAAAACATTTTAAGACATCAAATTATTTTTGCATAGTAACCACATTATTTACATATTGTTTAATAGCGCAAAACATAACCTTAACCCCTTCGGTGCTCATGATGGAATGGTTCCGTCATGAGCACCGGTGCTACTATACTCATGACGGAACCATTCCGTCATGAGGACAGGGGCACAAAATCCCTCTGCTGTAAACTGCAGAGGGATTTCCATTTTTTTGGGGGGGCCTCGAGAGGTGGGAGCTTCCCCAACCTCCCGAGGCCCTTCCCTGGTTTTCAATGCAATGACGATCACGCTCATGGTGCACTGTCGTCATTGCATTGAAAACAAAACTGAAACTTAGTTTCAGTGTCAGTGTTTCAGTGCTCGTGGGGCTATCTCAGCCCCGAGCACCAAAACACTTGGGAGAGGTATCGTTGGAAAGGGGAGAATCTCCCCTTTCCAATGGTACCCTTCCCTAGTGGATCCCTGCTTGGGGATCACCCCAGGAGGGTGATCCCCAAGCAGGGATCCACCCACTAGCACCAGGGAGGAGGGAGCGGTCCCTTGGGCAAGGGCCTTTGCTTCCCCCATTGTGTTTTGGGCACAACAGTCTTTCTGCCCCCCCTGGGGGGCAGATGGGGGCAGTAGTCCCTAATCTGCCCCCCCCCAGGCGCAGAAAGCCCACTAGCGCCAGGGATTTTTTCCCCAAAAATGTACTTAGGGTGGGGGCTGCGAAAAACGGTCATGCCAATGCCCCCACCCCTTCACCAAAATTACAGGCTTTCTGCCCACCTCTGGGGGCAGATGGGGACAGTAGCTCCCAATCTCCCCCCGGGGGTTGCAAAAAGCCCACTAGATGCCAGGAATTTATTTTGGGCAAATAAAATTAGGGTGGGGGCTGCCCAACCCAGGCATGCCAATGCCCCCACCTCCCCAAAAAAAACATTACAGTTGTTATGCCGCTGTGGGGGGCAGATGGGGGCAGTAGCCCCCAATCTGCCCCCACCCTGGAGGGAAAGAAAGCCCACTAGTGGCAAGGATTTTTTAACCACAATTTTACTTAGGGTGGGGGCTGCCCAAAATGGGCATGCCAATGCCCCCACCCCCCAACCAAAATTACAGCCTGTCTGCCCCCCTGGGGCACAGATGGGAGCAGTAGGCACCAATCTGCCCCGCCGGGGGGGGGGGGGCAGAAAGCCCACTAGATGCCAGGAATTTTTTGGGGCAATTTTACTTGGGTGGGGGCTGCCCAAAACGTCCATGCCAATGCCCCCACACCCCCCTGCCAAAATTACTGCCTTTCTGCCCCCCGGGACCAGGGATTTATTTTGGGCAATTGAAATTAGGGTGGGGGCCGCCCAAAACTGGCAGTAGCCCCCACACACAAGTGAGGTACCATTTTTCTCGGAAGACTTTGGGGAGTGCAGGCTTGGTGGATTTTTGTGGATCCACATAGATTCCAGAACTTTCCACCACAGAAATGTGAGGAAAATGTGGGTTTTTTTTTTCAAATCTTTAGGTTTGCAAGGGATTCTGGGTAACAGAACCTGGTGAAAGCCAGTCAAGTCACCCCATCCTGGATTCCCCTGGGTGTCTGGTTTTTCAGAAATGTATAGGTTTGCTAGGTTTCCCTAGGTGCAGGCAGAGTTAGGGTTCAAAATCTACAGCTAGGCACTTTGCAAAAAAAGGGTCAGTTTTCACTGTGAAAATGTGGTGTGTCCACGTTGTTTTTTGGGCCGTTTCCTGTCGCAGGCACTAGGCCTGCCCACACAAGTGAGGTACCATTTTTCTCAGAAGATCTGGGGAATGCAGGGTGGGTAGAATTTTGTGGATCCACGCAGATTCAAGAACTTTAAACCACAGAAATGTGAGGAAAATGTGCTTTTTTTTTTTTTTTTACAAATCTTTAGGTTTGCAAGGGATTCTGGGTAATAGAACCTGGTGAGAGCCAGTCAAGTCACCCCATCCTGGATTTGCCTGGGTGTCTAGTTTTAGAAAATGTATTGGTATGCTAGATTTCCCTACGTGCTGGCAGAGTTAGGGTTCGAAATCTAGAGCTAGGCACTTTGCAAAAAAAGGGTCCATTTTCACTGTGAAAATGTGGTGTGTCCACGTTGCGTTTTGGGCAGTTTGCTGTCGCGGGCACTGGGCCTACACACACAGGTGAGGTACCATTTTTCCCGGAAGACTTTGGGAAACGTGAGGTGGGGGGAATTTTGTGGATCCACGCAGATTCCAGAACTTTCCACCACAGAAACGTGAGGAAAATTTGTTTTTATTTTACACATTTTTAGGTTTGCATGGGATTCTGGGTAATAGAACCTAGTGAGAGCCAGTCAAGTCACCCCATCCTTGATTTGCATGGGTGTCTAGTTTTAAAAAATGTATAGGTTTGCTCGGTTCCCTTAGTTCCCGGCAGAAATCTACAGCTAGGCCCTTTGCAAGAAAGGGGTCATTTTTCACTGTAAAAATAAAGTGTGTCCACGTTGCGTTTTGAGACGTTTCCTGTCGCGGGCACTAGGCCTACCCACACAAGTGAGGCACCATTTATATCAGGAAACTTAGGGTAACACAGAATTGTAGAGCAACTGTTATCATCTATGGACTTTCAATACATTTCTGCCTTCCAAATGAAAGACAATGTGTACAAAAGAAGTCATTTTGAAAAATGACCTATAATTCTCATGCTAGTATGGGTACTCACAATTTTGGAAATGTGCAAATATCTACTGTTTCTAAACTCTATATTTTGTTCCAATTTCAGAAATACATAGGTGTCTTTCATACCGATTTTTCCATGTATATATTTTCCCAAATTAATTGCTATATACCCGGTACACAATAAAAAACCATTGCAAAAATGCTGCTCTGTTATTGGCTCTGGGTTCGTCGGGTTCTTGGTGAACCTAAAAGTCCCATATATCCCCACAACCAGAAAGGTGCAGCGGATGTAACAGTATATTGCTTTCAAACAGCTGTCATAATTAGAAGAAGTTACAGGTGAAAATGTTGACACAAATGGCTGTTTTTTTCAACTAATTTTCAATTTTTCCTATATTCAACGGTTCATTTCTATAAAGAAACCTTGAAGAATCTACACAAACGACCCCTTGCTGAATTCAGAATTTTGTCTACTTTTCTAAAATGTATAGCTTTCCAGGATCCATTATTGCTTTCATACCCATTTCTACCATTAACTGGGAAGAGGTTAAAAGCACAAAAAATAGCAAAAATAGGCTAAATCCCAGAGAAATGCAAAACAACTGTAGAATTTTTTTTGATTTTCTGACAAAAGTCTGCTTGTCCCAGAAAGCTGGGAAGATGGTAATTTTAGCACTACAACCCCTTTTTGATACCATTTGCAGGGGAAAAACCAGACGCTTTCATCTGTATCCCTTTTTTCCCATTTAAAAAAAAATAACAAAAAATTACCTGTATTTTGGCAATTTCTGGGTTCCCTCCAGGGGAATCCACAAACCCTGGATACCTGTAGAATCCCCATGATGTTGGGAAAAAAGCACACAAATTTGGGGTGGATACCTTATGTGACCAAAAAGTTACAGGGGCCGAAGCGCAAACTACCCCAAATAGCCAAAAAAAGGCTTAGCACGGGGGGAGGGGAGGGGGAAGTGCAGCGCAGGGGTTAACAGAGACTCTTGTACATGGGAGTTACCTAGCCATTACTTGTTTGTTCCTGTGCAACCAATAACATACCGTTTCTGAGTGAGATCATGACTGGTTCTGTGATGCTTCCTCTTAAATCCCCGATCGAGAGGATGGGACCCTCCTTATGGGGGGTCCCCAGCTTGCCCCTCCTGTACTGGGAGCTCTTGTGCAGGTGGGCCAGCTTCCTCGGGCACCCCCTACACCCAAGTTCCTGATCCCCCAAATGGTTTGTGCTATCTCGTGCCAACTGTGCCTGTGCAGATAGTTGAATGGTAATGACTGTGTGTCAGCGACCACCCCCAACGCCCTGCACCACTGCAAATTTCTTTCCAATTGTTGCCAGCATCCCTCTGAGGATCCAGGGATGCTACTGGTGTTTTGGGGATAAACGTATGCCATAAAGGGACCCAAAGTGTCCTCACCAATCATGACCTCACCTGCAACAGGCCAGCATATTATCTGGCCCCGCCACCACTCCGTAGGTGTTGGACCAATCAGTCCAACAAATTCTTAGGAAACATTGAATTACTTGCTTTAGAAACGTGGACCCCATCCTGTAAGTAAAACCGCCTACCTTCGCTGCACTCGTGAGGTATAGATGATAAACAAGGTGTCCTAAACAACTTACTAACCTTCCTGTTCCACCGATTTACAGATTCACTGAGTGACCTGACCGACTTACCGCCTCTCCAAATCAATTTCGGGACCATGTTTGACCACGCAATCATTGTTTCCGGGAACTTTCTCGCCAGCCAACCCATTTCACAGATAATCAATTCAAATAGGTCCTTCCTTCCCAGCTCTGTCATATCATTGCCCCCTAAATGCACGATTACAATTCCTGCCAGCAGAAGCCTCCGGGCAACATTTTGTCCAATGCAGTTCTCAAGTGGGCCAAGCACAGTCCCCCTTGACCACAGAATGTTAGCTGATATCCTGCATTCCTTGTACGCGCTGCATAGACACCTGCAGAATAGAAAACATTTGTACGCCTCTCGTAAGAGTGGCCCAACACCAGCACATCTGTAACATCTCCTACTCCCACGTTGACAGGAGGCAATGAAGTATCCAGTGCTCCCATCAACTCCTCATACCTTCCACCTGTGTTAGAAAGAGAATACAGGCAAAGGAAGAAACATTAGTGCCAGCACGTATACAACATGTTTAGTCTCACGTAGTGCTTGTAGTAGTCAGACTTCCACCTGCCTATCCTTTGGACTGCTTACCCCGCCAGCCCCATGCCTGCTGCAGCAGTTGCTGTGCCAATCTGAAATGAATGCGAGCTGTACTTCACAGGGTCTAATCCTGCCGACACAATGAGCCTTGTTAAGCACGCTGGCAAACTGAAACCTTGTGTGTGGAGTCCCATTCTCATGCACTAGAATGTATGTGGTTGCCCCTACCCATTTTGTCAGTCTTTGAATGGGTAATAGTGACCGCTAAGGGAACATTTGGCCACTGACTATCCACCCGCTGCAGAACACTGCTTCCATCTTTTTTATTCTTTGCCACTAGCTCACCTACCCTTAACGTCCCATTAAACGCCAAGGAGAAAGGTGCCCTAAAAAGTCGGACCTCATCTGGTGATCTGCAAACTCTCTCCAGGCTGGCCATCATAGCTGTTAGCTTCACAGTGTCTATGGGGCACCTGGATTTAGGCCAGCCTCCTTCCAACCGCTGCCACCCTTTCAACGCCCTCTGGACCAGGAAAGCCTTTGTAACATCTGTGCAACCCAGCATCTTTGCAAAGGAGATCGCCGCAACATGCTGCTTAGCATAGGACACAGGTCATCCCTCCTTTCTCAAGGACTCAAGAAATGCTATCATGCACTCGGGCAAAATCCATTCCCGAATACCCTTGCTTTCCTGAAACTTGTGATACAAGCCCCTTATAGGCACGCCTCTTCCTAGACACTAAACAAGCAGCCATGAGGTCTGGTACACTGGGGCACCAAGGACCACAGCTGCTCTCTGAATGGTGTAGGGGACTCCTCTGCTTCTGGGTGTTGATACCGGACGGCCTGCATCTTCTAACGAAACAAAGCATCTGCTGCATTGTTCAATACACCAGGCACATGTTTGGATTTAAAACTGACATTGAGCTTTAGATACATAATGCAATCCACCACAGTCATGTTGTCTGACCAGAATACCACTGACTGATTGAAGAATTGCTCCTGCCATATTCTGAGGGCCACCAAAATGGGAAAGAGCTCAAGGAAACCAATGTTCACCATTAAACCAGACTCCACCCACCCTCTTGGCCACTGTTGGGCACACAAAGATGCACCCAAAATGGCGCCAAAGCCTTTGCTGCCCACGGAATCTGTAAACAAACCCAACTCCTCATTGGTCTTGGAAGGGCTTGGCCACACTATTGTACCATTGAAATCCATCAAACATGCCTCTCAGATTCTCATATCCTGCCGTACTTCAAGTGATAACCTTGTGTGATAGTGCTTCAACTTCAGACCAGTAATAGCCGGAACGATTGAGCTGTAAAATGGGTGACCAATGGGGATGATGTAGAGAGTTAAATTCAACTGCCCCATCACCACCTGATACTGATGTAACGTAACTTTCTTAGCAGCCAAACATTCCTAAAATGCTCTTGTCAATGCCTTCGCTTTCCCCTGGGGAAGCCTAGACACGCCTTCCTGGGATTCCAACTCAATCCCAAGTAATTCAAATGTTGTAACTGGCCCACAGGTCTCACCCTGTGCTAGGGGTACTTTGAACATCCTCATGAACTCCAGGAAAGATTCTAAGGACCTCCCACACTCCACCATGCCAGGGGAATTCAGAATAATAAAAAATTCAAAATAATTCAATACCCACTGGTGCCCCGATCTCTGCCAGAATACCTTCTCATGGAAAGTGCTAAACCTCTCAAAGTAAGCACAGGAGACCTATTAGCCTATGGGTATATGCTTGTCAAAATAGAAGACGCCCTCAAATTGGAAACCCATTAAATGGAAGACATATGGGGGCACTGGTAGGGACCTAAAGGCAGATTCTATATCTGCCTTTGCCAACCATGTCCCAGGGCCCCGGCTCCTGATGCAACACAACTGCCTGGTCTAGGAAGGCATGCTTGACTGAGCATGGTGCCCCACCAATACCCTCATTAACAGATTTACCCCTAGGTGCTGACAAGATGTCTATCAAGCGATACTTTTCTGGGTCTTTATTCTGGACCACTCCTAAAGGGGAATAGACAACATTCTCTTGCGAGGTGGAATCAAAAGGACCTGCCATGGTATCTTAGCCCTGGTGATGCTATGATTATCCCTCAATTTGCTGTTGATTTTTGCAGTATGGTCCCCCCACACAGCCCTCTGCCGGGATCCTGGAACCATCTTTAAAACCCTCATGCATGGACTGTGCTTCCACTCTGTTCTTGTAACATTCAATCATGACACCATTGCCTGCCAATTAAATGGAGAGGGGCCCCTTACCAATAAAGGGTGGTCATTTCTGTTTCTTGGGACCTCTATCCTTTGCCTTTTTAAAGCAGTTGGACTGGGGCATGACTGTAGGCCGTAGAAGGAACTACCGTGTTTGAACTTGCATGTCCCTGGGGCTTTGGAGCAGGATCTTTTATTGAAATCCCAACATGACCCCTTCTTTGTCCCCCCCCACCCCGTACTACCACCCATCCCTAAGCCAGTATGTGACAGCTGACTAGGCGCGGCTCCAGCCTTTGTGGCTTCATAAAGCGCAGTCAGGTGTTCACATCAATCTGGTCCCAAGCCAGCGTGGGCATAGTGCACCCACAGCGTTCCACTAGCTGGGCAATCCTCAACATAAGGTCAAATCAGCCAATAAACACCACAGTTAACAGAAAAAACAGCCCAAAAAAACCCTGAAAGGTATTCCCCGCAGGGCCTCACTGCGCCCTCCTACTCCACTGTACCTTCCACAGGTTGCTACAGCCCCTGGAGCCCTCTGGAGCTGCCACGGAGGGTAAAATACACCAAAAACTTGGGTCGGGCAAAAACACAGGCTCAGCCTATGTGGCTCCCATAGGGCAATGGGGAGAGGGCGTAAGCAGTGCTGTGGGCTTGCTCCCTGGTCGGGCGTGGGCATCTTGTTGTGGGAGAGGGGCAGATGCAGGGATCGTTTTCAGGGCGGTGAGCCGGAACAAAGACACGCTCTCCGCCTTGCAGCCAATTTTAAAGGGCTGGGCCGACTCACCCCGAACATATAATGACCCCGGAAGCAGTCTAGTGCTTCTGGGGGTCAAAACAACCATGCAGCAGCCAATCAGCACCTTGCGCCCACCTTCTGGGCCCGCAGCGTGTGCCGCAAACCAAGAATAACCGCCGGCTCTCATGCCATAAAGCTGGCTCTCCCGAGTTGGAAGAGCCTCGCCAATTTGTGCTGCCTTGCGTTACTCCAGATATGTCAAGCCATGCAGGGCTAAGCAAGGTGGTCTTGGTTGGCTTGATAAATCTAACTTTAGTGTTGAGTCGCCCTTGCGCCCCCTTGCGTGGTGCTATATTTGGCCCAGAGTTTCTTCCAAGTTGGATCCGTTGACACTTGACTCTGCAGACCTGTACATAGGAAATCTTAGGGACTCCTTCGCCGCATTTTACCAGAGATATTGTTTCCAGGTATGAACCTTGTTTTTGGAGGGCTGTAGATAAGTTATTCCATTTCAGACTGTAGTGTCTTAACAGCTGTGCTAACCTCAATATGCAAGATTTATTGTTTTAATTCATCTTTACTGATTTTTAGGCAGAACATCCACTTTATAATTGTCTTTGGCAACAGATAATTTCATTTATTGGGTTACACTAACTCTAATTCTAAACCTGGAAGTGCTCTGGTGGAAACTATATTTTTCAGGTGCAGGACAGCGTGGTTACAGCCTGGATGCTTTGTTTTAAAGGCTAACGCAGATATACATTGCACTTGTTAAAGGGTTGCAGTAATATTTGAACACTGTGTTACATGTTTACACACTGGGTTACAAATGATGATTTCATTTTTTTTCCAAAAGCAGATTTCGAGTACATTTAAATGAACCTACAGTTTAGCCAGCTTCTTAGATGAGCATTATTTGGTTTCTGAGGTAAAAAACATATGTTCACAAAGACAACTTGTCTTCTCACTGAACGGCTCACGGGCTACCAAGCTCCCTTTGTCGCTATTTATTGGGTAGGCAATACTCTCCTCTGTGGTGAACACAAATATTGTGGGTAATCCAGGAAGGAAACCTACTATGAGGTAACCAGGACCAGTTCTAGGAGGAGGTGGTGCCAGGTGACTGCCTAGGGAGGCATCACCTGCTATTAAGATTGCCGTGGACCATAATTCAAGCAAACCCCTTGGGCCTCGTGCCGACTCAGCATTAAATATCCATAAATGACACCCTTGGTCCCACTGCCACTGCACCTGTGACGTTCATGACAGGAACGACCCTGCTTCTTTCTCTTCTCTCATGCCTTCCTCTTCCTATCCTCTTCCACTCTCTCTCTATTTACTTCCTCTTCTAACTTCCCTTCTCTTCTACTTGTTCTCCTTTGCACTCTCCTCCTTATCCCCTCTTATTTTCATCTCTACTTCTCTTTCATCCTCTTGCCGCTGTCTTCTCTCTCATTCCTATGCTTCGCGCTCTCCATCCTCCCTTTCATCTTACAGCACTCTCAATCTCTATCCTTCCATTCTTTTTCACAGCTCTATCTTGTCTTCTATTCTCACTAACTTTGTTTGCATTCTCCATCCTCCAATTGTCTTTGGGGTCATTATTTCTGCATGGTCTCTCTTTTCCCTATCTATTATGTTCGTTATCTCTTTCCTTCCCACTTTTTTTCCACCTTTATCTCGCCTTTCCGTCTCCTTGCTGCCATTCACCATCTCCTTCTTTTCTCCGTTACCGCTCTTCGCCATTTCTCCTTTATTTTCCTCTCGCACTTTATCTCTCTACACTCACATCTCCCAAATCCCTCACTCTCCATGACAGTGACCATCCTTCACTGCCTACCTAGGTGAAGGAGAAAAAACGATCCAGGGTCCAGACACTAGCAAAAAAAATGTGAAACTCTGGGACGGGTGTCAACTAAATTGCTGATGCTACTGCCCAGGCTTGCGCCCGCTCGGCCCCACCCGCCACACACTCTTCTCGGTCCGGGGCCACTGCACCGCCTGTACCACAGACAGTTACGCCTCTAGGTGTTAAACCATGAAATGTAACCTACTTTTTAAGAGAGGGATGTGTGACTGTGATGCTTCACCTATAGTGGTATTACCCTTGCACCCGCTCTGAAGGTAACCACTTCTTGGTCCATCTTAAGTGGTTCAGGATTTGGCCTCCAGTGGAGGAGAGCCCTTAAACATAGACTGCCAACGGCATCAGCCGGTCGAGGACCATTCTTACTTAGAAATGATCACAGAAGTTCCTTCCTCTGGAGAGGAAATCATTGGTGAGATTTTGAGAGCAAGTCTTACTTTCATGCGGAGAGCAGTTCCAGCTAAAGACTGTGCACATCATGAAGAGGAAGCCCTCCAATCACATCGGGACATTTGGGGACCACTGGCTTGTTCCATGATCTGTATCCTGCCGGCATAGTTCTGGGGTCTGAAAGTTTGTAGAATCTTAGACCAAGGTCCCAAAACTCTAAAGGTGAGCGAAAAGGATGGATCTGCAGAAATCCTGAGTTATGATCCCATCAGAGGTATTCCCAGCCCCAAGAAGCCATTTCGAGGCACTCCACTAGGTACAGCTGGAACAGAGATTCTTAGTTCTGGTTGCCACTATACCAGTACAGCACAGGGCTTTTGGCCATATGGCGATGAGAGCTGAAGATTTTTCAGAGACAGAGGTTAGTAGGTTGTTAGAAAAGTCTTAAAGTAACGCACGAGCAGTGAAGAAACACCACAAAAAGAACGGTAACTTTCAGACTCTCCTCAGAGGAATCAGGATGAGCAGCCCCATGAATGCAATGATGGTGCGTGCCGCCCAGCCGCCTCTCCTGCCTCATCGTCCTAAGAACTTCAGTGCTCTCTCAATACTCTGTGACCGCGAGCTCCTGATCAGCGTATCTACCTCGTGGAGTTCTTTATGATCACAGCATTATGAGGGCCACTGGTGGGAATGAGTGAACTTTAGAGAAGTATAGGTAACTTCTCTGACAGGACACAACCTCATGCATGAGGCACCCCAGGGACGCTCATGACTCAAGCTCTTCTGGGGTCCCTAAAATGGCAGTGAAGGCCCTGCCATGTTCTTAACTGTTGGCACACACCCTAGAATTTCATTGTTTTATTGTAGCTGTAACTGATTTCCATTGAACATGCGTTGCTTTACTTTATTGTTCCACTTGATAGTGATTCTGCTTGTTGATTTCTGACTCTCCCAGCACCACTGGTTAGGTTAAGGCTTTGTGTTCAGCCTGATGTATTAAAGGATGTTTTGACTTTTCTATGTAAGCCTCCGGATTTAGGTGGTGTGGAGAGAAGAGATTCAGCTGCAGCAGAGTGTGTTGAAGTGTCAGGTACTCTTGAACGCTTGAATTGCCAGATGTTATCTCGCAAGGGGGAAGATCACCAGTCCCAGGGGGACGCCACGATTCCTTAGGTCCACATCTCTATCAGGTGAGTGGGGGATAATTCCACAATTCCATGGAAGGACAGGGAGAAACTCCAAATTGGAGGTAACATCACAAGTCCTTATTTCAGGTATGAGTGAGGGCAATTCCAGCATGTGTAGGAACGCTATACTCTAAGAGGTGGATTGTAAGCCCCCACCTCCAGGGTCATTTGTGTGTAGCTTTGCAACTACATTGGTGGTGATGCCACAATTGTATTTGGAACTCCAGGGTGTAATTTCTCATCTGTACCGGGAGGAAGAAAATGCTAACCCCACACTTGCATTGGACATAAGGTTTAACAACTCCACTGGGAGAAGGTGGGAGAGGTGAACACTACAACTTCTGAGGTAGCAGTAAGTTGGCAGTTTGGAGTAAATGCACAATCCTGTGGTGGTGGACAGAGTGTAACTCCACAATTTCATGAGGATTGGTAAACTCAACAAGCCAGCTGATCTCGTACGTAGTGTAGACATCACAAATGAACAGTCTGTGGGGAAGCAGGTTTAGAGTCTAAGGATTGGGACAGTCCAGGTTGTTCCATGAGTAGAGGTCAGAGAGCCACTGAAAGCTTGAGGAAGGTTCGAGCCTGAAGCCTGGCTCAGCTCGAGGCCAAGGCCTCTAGCTTTCATGTGACTTCTGCTTGCCACTCTTGCTGTACCCTCATTCACAAAGAAGTACAAACTAAACAGATTAATTTGAGGTAGAAAGGAGAGACGAATAGTACTCATTTAGTGACTTATTTGTAGAATGTAAATCAACAATTGATGGACAGAATGCAGAACAATGTCATACATTCACCCCAGTACAGAGATCTGGGCCTAAACCCATCGTTTTTTTGCTCACCATGCCATTCCAGTTTGAACCCAGCCATATGCAAATCAGTCTTGACCCTGTGCCCCATGGGAACAGTCCAGCCCGAACTGCCAAGCCAGGTCCTCCCTGGACTGGAAACAAGCATCCTAGGACCGGTTTCGGGCTTTCAGCCCTCGTCAGCCAGGATAGCTTGATTCCAGTGGCATGGAGAGCACGGGACTCACGTCTGAGCATAACCTTCCCACTCGGGGTGACAAATGCAAATCAACAATTGATGGACAGAATGCAGAACAATGTCATACATTCACCCCAGTACAGAGATCTGGGCCTAAACCCATCGTTTTTTTGCTCACCATGCCATTCCAGTTTGAACCCAGCCATATGCAAATCAGTCTTGACCCTGTGCCCCATGGGAACAGTCCAGCCCGAACTGCCAAGCCAGGTCCTCCCTGGACTGGAAACAAGCATCCTAGGACCGGTTTCGGGCTTTCAGCCCTCGTCAGCCAGGATAGCTTGATTCCAGTGGCATGGAGAGCACGGGACTCACGTCTGAGCATACCCTTCCCACTCGGGGTGACAAATGCAAATCAACAATTGATGGACAGAATGCAGAACAATGTCATACATTCACCCCAGTACAGAGATCTGGGCCTAAACCCATCGTTTTTTTGCTCACCATGCCATTCCAGTTTGAACCCAGCCATATGCAAATCAGTCTTGACCCTGTGCCCCATGGGAACAGTCCAGCCCGAACTGCCAAGCCAGGTCCTCCCTGGACTGGAAACAAGCATCCTAGGACCGGTTTCGGGCTTTCAGCCCTCGTCAGCCAGGATAGCTTGATTCCAGTGGCATGGAGAGCACGGGACTCACGTCTGAGCATACCCTTCCCACTCGGGGTGACAAATGCAAATCAACAATTGATGGACAGAATGCAGAACAATGTCATACATTCACCCCAGTACAGAGATCTGGGCCTAAACCCATAGTTTTTTTGCTCACCATGCCATTCCAGTTTGAACCCAGCCATATGCAAATCAGTCTTGACCCTGTGCCCCATGGGAACAGTCCAGCCCGAACTGCCAAGCCAGGTCCTCCCTGGACTGGAAACAAGCATCCTAGGACCGGTTTCGGGCTTTCAGCCCTCGTCAGCCAGGATAGCTTGATTCCAGTGGCATGGAGAGCACGGGACTCACGTCTGAGCATACCCTTCCCACTCGGGGTGACAAATGCAAATCAACAATTGATGGACAGAATGCAGAACAATGTCATACATTCACCCCAGTACAGAGATCTGGGCCTAAACCCATCGTTTTTTTGCTCACCATGCCATTCCAGTTTGAACCCAGCCATATGCAAATCAGTCTTGACCCTGTGCCCCATGGGAACAGTCCAGCCCGAACTGCCAAGCCAGGTCCTCCCTGGACTGGAAACAAGCATCCTAGGACCGGTTTCGGGCTTTCAGCCCTCGTCAGCCAGGATAGCTTGATTCCAGTGGCATGGAGAGCACGGGACTCACGTCTGAGCATACCCTTCCCACTCGGGGTGACAAATGCAAATCAACAATTGATGGACAGAATGCAGAACAATGTCATACATTCACCCCAGTACAGAGATCTGGGCCTAAACCCATCGTTTTTTTGCTCACCATGCCATTCCAGTTTGAACCCAGCCATATGCAAATCAGTCTTGACCCTGTGCCCCATGGGAACAGTCCAGCCCGAACTGCCAAGCCAGGTCCTCCCTGGACTGGAAACAAGCATCCTAGGACCGGTTTCGGGCTTTCAGCCCTCGTCAGCCAGGATAGCTTGATTCCAGTGGCATGGAGAGCACGGGACTCACGTCTGAGCATACCCTTCCCACTCGGGGTGACAAATGCAAATCAACAATTGATGGACAGAATGCAGAACAATGTCATACATTCACCCCAGTACAGAGATCTGGGCCTAAACCCATCGTTTTTTTGCTCACCATGCCATTCCAGTTTGAACCCAGCCATATGCAAATCAGTCTTGACCCTGTGCCCCATGGGAACAGTCCAGCCCGAACTGCCAAGCCAGGTCCTCCCTGGACTGGAAACAAGCATCCTAGGACCGGTTTCGAGCTTTCAGCCCTCGTCAGCCAGGATAGCTTGATTCCAGTGGCATGGAGAGCACGGGACTCACGTCTGAGCATACCCTTCCCACTCGGGGTGACAAATGCAAATCAACAATTGATGGACAGAATGCAGAACAATGTCATACATTCACCCCAGTACAGAGATCTGGGCCTAAACCCATCGTTTTTTTGCTCACCATGCCATTCCAGTTTGAACCCAGCCATATGCAAATCAGTCTTGACCCTGTGCCCCATGGGAACAGTCCAGCCCGAACTGCCAAGCCAGGTCCTCCCTGGACTGGAAACAAGCATCCTAGGACCGGTTTCGGGCTTTCAGCCCTCGTCAGCCAGGATAGCTTGATTCCAGTGGCATGGAGAGCACGGGACTCACGTCTGAGCATACCCTTCCCACTCGGGGTGACAAATGCAAATCAACAATTGATGGACAGAATGCAGAACAATGTCATACATTCACCCCAGTACAGAGATCTGGGCCTAAACCCATCGTTTTTTTGCTCACCATGCCATTCCAGTTTGAACCCAGCCATATGCAAATCAGTCTTGACCCTGTGCCCCATGGGAACAGTCCAGCCCGAACTGCCAAGCCAGGTCCTCCCTGGACTGGAACCAAGACGGCTGAAATGCCAGAAACCGGTCCTAGGAAGCTTGTTTCCAGTCCAGGGAAGACATGGCTTGGCAGTTCGGGCTGGACTGTTCCCATGAGGCACAGGGTCAGACTGATTTGCTTATGGCCATTTCTGAACTGGGGTGGCAGAGTGGGCTAAAGAACGGTGATGGATTAAACCCAGATCAGTTGACTGGGGGTGAGTGCTTGCAATGTTCAACACTCCGTCCATCATTTCCTTTGGTTTTGCTTTGTTCGCCATAAGTTGGCAGGGTATGCTCAGACGTGAGTCCCTTGCTCACTTTGCCACTGGATTCAAGCAAGCCTGGCTGAAGACGGCTGAAATGCCAGAAACCGGTCCTAGGAAGCTTGTTTCCAGTCCAGGGAAGACATGGCTTGGCAGTTCGGGCTGGACTGTTCCCATGAGGCACAGGGTCAGACTGATTTGCATATGGCCATTTCTGAACTGGGGTGGCAGAGTGGGCTAAAGAACGGTGATGGATTAAACCCAGATCAGTTGACTGGGGGTGAGTGCTTGCAATGTTCAACACTCCGTCCATCATTTTCTTTGGTTTTGCTTTGTTCGCCATAAGTTGGCAGGGTATGCTCAGACGTGAGTCCCTTGCTCACTTTGCCACTGGATTCAAGCAAGCCTGGCTGAAGACGGCTGAAATGCCAGAAACCGGTCCTAGGAAGCTTGTTTCCAGTCCAGGGAAGACATGGCTTGGCAGTTCGGGCTGGACTGTTCCCATGAGGCACAGGGTCAGACTGATTTGCATATGGCCATTTCTGAACTGGGGTGGCAGAGTGGGCTAAAGAACGGTGATGGATTAAACCCAGATCAGTTGACTGGGGGTGAGTGCTTGCAATGTTCAACACTCCGTCCATCATTTCCTTTGGTTTTTATTTGTAGAATGTGACGCCAGAAAACCTGGATTAATTGCAGAATCCCTGCTCAACTAAATTGTGTGATCTTAGGCAAACATTTAATTTCCCCTTTCCTCCTTTTTCTTCTTATCACATATGAAAACACTTTCAAATACAGTAGTACAAAAAGGGTTACATGACAACTGTCTTGCCTCTCAGTTCACTAATGACATTGTTACCAGGGTAGGGGCAGGAATGATTCTGCATTTATGTATAAAAACTGCCACTTTTTTTAATAAGTGCTGCTCAGTACAATACTATAATGTGACGTATTAATGTCAAAGCTTCCACGTGTTAAAGAAATACACCTTTTTGAACTTTAGAAGAGACGTTATCATACTTTCTGTGATGTTTTTTGTAGGATGAACATGGCAAGCATTTTCAGGGCTCGGCTTGCGCACAGACTCTAAAAGCCACGCCAGACCCTTGATTGGGGTCTAGCTCGGCTCTCCCTGTTAATTTATCGTCTTGCGCACCTCTACCCTGAAGGGAACCTGTTCATTCAGGTGGAAGATTTCCGTATGGATCTTTGAAAACGCTCTAACGCCATAGCGGGGTTATTGCGTTTAGCAGGGCCACGTGTTGCTGCCTCGTAATACCTTTAGCGTCGCGTGCTGCGTATCTTGTTTAGCAGAAGTCACCGGAGCATCTGCTGGGAGCGCTGACCCGGGCCAGGGCAGACCCATCTACAGCAGGTATCCATCTGTGCCGGTCCCTCTGCTGTCTGTTATCGAAGAGCTGCCGGCTACGGACGGGGCCGCCCACCTTCGGCTCCTGTCCCTAAGAGACGCTCCGTCCTTCAGTCATCGTCGGGCTGCCGCATGTGAGCAGTGAGATCTCCCCCTCAGTCGTTGGCGGCCTGGAGTCTTTGACATGTGCCCCGCCCACCTCACCACCTCCTCCGTAATCGGCGCGTATACTCTCTGAGAAGCGGCACCCCCTCAGTATCGACAAGCTGCTCTCTCAAGAGTGGGCTCTCTCCAGTCATGAGCCAGCAGCTCCACGTGAGGGCAGGTTACCCAGTGCTTAATTTGTAAATGAATAAGAATTGCGTCCTTAAAATGTGTTCGGAAGCCCGCGGATGGCACTGTCGAACGTCTGGATTCCACCGCAGGCCCCGTTCATCCACCACCAGACGCCCCTGTCCGTTTATTCCTCACTTTCGTGTTATTTTTTTTCATCCTTTCTTTCTATGGCACTGTTTTTCTTTGTTTCTCTTCCTTCTTTTCACGTTTTTGTGTTTTTCTCTCTCGCTCAACGTCAAAGTAAGATGAGGAAAAATACTGACGGTCTCCCAAAATGGCTGCTGGTGGTCCCCACCAGCAACCTCCGGCTCAAATTAAGCACTGTGGCAACGCTCATAGTCTTCGGCTTTCCACTCTGTGAACGTGACCCCCTCAGTTGCCTATGTGCGTCTGTGTAATCACAAGATATTAGATAATCGAGAGCTGCTCTCAGGGACATAATGGAGGCCCCCCGCAGCCTCTGCGGTGCGTGGGTGCAACCTCACCGTTCACCTCAAAGGGGGTCCCTTTGGGCTGGCCAGCTGCAAACAAATAAAACACACAGAAGCAGCAAGGCAGTTGGGGAATCTAACCCTACCTTGCCTGAGGCTTTGTTACACCACTGGCCTCTCACTGTAGTCGCAGCCCACTATGCAGCCCCAGCCTTGTAATCATTAGCTCTCCTTACCTCCCCTCCCTGTAGCTGTCCAGCCACATTCCAATTATCACATTTGCCAGTCCACCGCTTGGTCCACCTTGTAAGTACGTATGTGGTATTCGTACAGCGCGAATGTAACGTTCCCAAAGAGTAATAGAACGCTGTAGTAACATTCAGCAGCCAGATCAATAGGCTCTCCTCCACCATCTGGCTCATCTTAAAAATGATCAGAAAAATCCGTCCATTTATCCCTCCTGACACAATTAAAACTTTGGTTACAGCCTTGGCCCGTTCGCGATTGGATTACGGGCATGCCCTATATATGGGCATTCACTCCCAACATCTACTTAGACTGCAGCGTTTGCAGAACGCTGCAGCCAGATTAGTACTAGATATTCCTAGGTTTAAATCAGTCTCCCATGGTTTAAGAGCCCTCCATTGGTCCCAGTGAAAAAGAGGATTGAGTTTAAATCCCAATGTCTGGCCTTCAAAGCTCTATAGGGTACTGAGCCGCAATTCTTGAGGATGCACCTGAAATGGTATACGCCAGCCAGAAGTTTAAGATCTACCCATACAAAACTTCTGCAGAATCCCAAGTTTAAGAAGGCGCTGGGGTGGAAGAAGCTTCCTGCTGGGAACAGTGAAGAGCTGGAACCAGCTGCCCATTTCCATAAAGAGCAGCTCTTCACTCCTTTCCTTCAGAAAGGCGCTAAAAGCCTGGCTCTTTAACAACAGATCCATCTTGTATATACCGCCAGCACCACTCAGATCTTCCGTTTCTAGCGCCAAAACGCCCTAGGGCATTCGCTGCGCTCTATAAATATGCCAATCAAATCAATACAGAAGGCGAGGTCTGTACACTAGGGGAGGTGGGATTGCCCGGGTTGGGTGGCAAGATGTGAAGCTGGGAGAGTGCCACAGAAAAGTGGAGGCAGGGAAGAGGACACTAGAAGGAAAGGGGGGTTCGGTTGGGGAGGGTCCTGGAAAGGAAAGGGAGAGTGGAACTGGGGAGGATGATCAGGTCAGGGAAGAGGGGTGGGCATTGTCAGGTTGTCAGTTACTGGAGAAATTACATATGTTACGCCGCGGACCGACTCGCGACCCACGGAGCTACCCGCTTTCTCTTTGCCGGCCGTGGTGCAGCCTGCGGTGCCCTTCCCTCTTCTTCGGGGGCACTGTGGTACAGCATCGCAGCTTGCTGTGGCCATTTCAACAGCGTCGCAGAAAGCACCCGCGACGCCTGTTGATATTCGGGCACGCCGCATACTTGCACGGAGGCCCATCTGCTTCCAGAGGCACCTTGGGACATCACACTCACCTGGTGTGGGCATCTGGTGATCCCCCTTCCTTGGGGGCCATATTGTTGCTCTCCTCTTCACCTTGCTCCCAGAAGGAAATAGGGGAGGGTTACTTACCTTCCTAACATGGCCATCTTTCTGTAATGCACTTCACTCTTTTACCTATCCAAGATGGCGACACCTCTCCTTCCTATTTTGTCACTTCCTGTATGTCACTTCCTGTTTTTTCTGTACTTAAGGGATCAGAACCTTTCCTTCCTTGCGTTGTAACACTCCATGTTCCTGCTGGTGTGTCCTCGCTCCTGTTGGTTCCGTGGCTCCTCTTTTGGTGATTCCTTCCTTCCGTTGGCACTTATTTTTCCCCTTGCAACTTCTGCTCCAGTTTGTCTTCCAGTCTTCTCCTGGTTCCTGTTTGGGCTTCTGGTCTTCCAGTTTTTCCTGGCTCCTTGTCTTCTCCTTCATTCCTGGGGTCTCATCATCATCATCAGATGTTATCCTCTCGGGACTTCTTCTGGAGGGCACTGGCTGCTGAGGATTTCATTGTCGGCAGCACTGTGGCTACCGGAAGGGGTCGCCCCTATCTCAGCCAACCCAGGACTAACAAGAACAGAAGCCGGGAACCGTACCAACGCCTAAAGACTGGTAAGAAGGACCCTAAACCTGACAACATATCTAAGAAGCATTGCTTGAAGCCTAGCGCTTGAGTCCTTTTCTGAGGTGGAGGAGGGAAGGGGGAAGGAAATGTTCCAACTCCACACCTTCAGGGCATAGAAGTAAAATGGCTGGCATCCAGTCTTCCTGGAGTTTCTGGTTCCCAGTTAGTGATCTGTTGCTGCGGGTGATGTTTCAGCCCCTGAGGTCTTAACATTGGATGCCAGGTATTGAAGCCACCATTTAGAGCTTTGTAGGTGGAGTACAGCTCTTGAAGATGATGTGATTGGGAAGAGGAACACAGTGAAGCTCTTTCAGTTTTGTAGTGATTCTGTGGACATTTTGTAACCCCTTCATAAGGCATGCTGCCTTGTAAAGAACGCTTTATAGAGGCAGGTGGCGAAATCATGTTACTTCTGTCGAGATAAGTCCAGGTGCTTGTACGGACACCTAGAATCTTTTGCCTGAAAGCAATGGCTACACCTTGTGGTACATGGTCAGTTGTTGTCGGGTGGTCTAGAACTCACAAAGGTTCTTTGTAGGGTTTTAAAGTGCTAGTGAGAGGATCAGGCCTTGTGAATGCCAGGGGCACTGACCTGGAAAACCCCATCTGCAGAAGCTGCCTTCCTTTCTTTGGGTAGGAGTTTTACCACAGTAAGGCCACATTGTTGATGCCCATTCTGTGAATCAGGTTGCCAATCAGGCAGGGCTTGATAGACATCAGTGTTGAAGACCTCAGAGAGGTCGAGCAGGATCAGAGGGCAGGGCTCACCGTTGTCTTTGATCTGGATGTCTTGACAGCGTCATCAATAACTTCGATGGCTGCTGTCTTTGGATTGCAATGGAAACTGAGGATTGTATTCCTGTAAGAAGAAGTTGGGCTTGATCTTGTCATGAACCTATTTAACAACAACATTTTGTGAAGATCTGCCTTTTGAATGTATTATGCTTGATTAAATAGCACGTGTGGAAGTCATCTGAGTCAAGATTCAGTTTTTTGTAGCTGTGGTAGGATTTATCCAGTTATCAGAGCCTATTGATGTTCAGTAGCTGCGTCAGAGCGTCTCCTGATATTACCTTTATGGTGACTGATGGAATAGGAAATGGTTTTTAAGAACCGGAGTAAATTTGCTAAGCTTACGGTAGGGAGGGTGTTGAATATTACAATGAGAAATAAAAAATAACTGTCTGGATGTGAGAATCTCAGGTTACACTTGATATTGTTGTGCAGATGAAGTCTGGGACGTTTCCCTTGCTGTGCCCAGAGCACGACACCTTCTCCATCGAAGGCTGCAGGACACATTTCTGGTAACTGTGGCTACGTCCGGCATTATAAGTAGGGACGTTGCTGTACACATTTGACGTCGGGGGCTCCATATGTTTTGTCACTGAACTACAATTGGGGAAAGATAGACTCCCCACCCAAGACCAAGATAGGAGCAGAGTTGCTTTAGCATTATGCGTACTTATGAGGCTAAAGGATCTAATTGTAATATGAATACAACTATGTATTTCTTCATTGATACTTTGTACAATAAGTGATGTATGTTTATAGACATGGTCGTGTTATTCTTCAGTCACTGATTGATCCGGAATGGCATAATTTTTGCTTCCCCGCCCTTGCTTCTGTCTTAATTCCATTGGCCAAAACTCTATTGTCAGCAGCACCATGGCTATCGGAAGGGGTCGCCTCTATCTCGGCCAAACCAAGACTAACAAGAACCGAAGCGGGGAACCGTATCAACGCCTCAAGACTGGTAAGAAAGACCCTAAACCTGACAACATATCTAAGAGGCATTGCTTGAAGCCTAGCGCTTGAGTCCCTTTCTGAAGTGGAGGAGGGAACGGGGAAGGAAATGTTCCAATTCCACACCCTCAGGGCATAGGAGGAAAATGGCTGGCGTCCAGTCTTCCTGGAGTTCCTGGCTCCCAGATAGTGATCTGTTGCTGCGGGTGATGTTTCAGCCCCCGAGGTCTTAACATTGGATGCCAGGTATTGAAGTGTGCCACCATTTAGAGCTTTGTAGGTGGAGTACAGCTCTTGAAGATGATGTGATTGAGAAGAGGAACACAGTGAAGCTCTTTGAGTTTTGCAGTGATTCAGTAGAAATTTTGTAACCCCTTCATGAGGCATGCTGCCTTGTAAATAACGCGTTATAGGGGCAGGTGGCGAAAGCATGTTACTTCTGTCGAGATAAGTCCAGGTGCCTGAAAGCAATGGCTTACACCTTGTGGTACATGGTCAGTTGTTGTCAGGTGGTCTAGAACTTTGTAGGGTTTTAAAGTGCTAGTGAGAGGATCAGGCCTTGTGAATGCCAGGGGCACTGACCTGGAAAACCCCATCTGCAGAAGCTGCCTTCCTTTCTTTGGGTAGGAGTTTTACCACAGTAAGGCCACATTGTTGATGCCCATTCAGTGAATCAGGTTGTCAATCAGGCAGGGCTTGATAGTCATCAGTGTTGAAGACCTCGGAGAGGTCGAGCAGGATCAGACGGCAGGGCTCACTGTTGTCTTTGATCTGGATGTCTAGACAGCGTCATCAATAACTTCGATGGCTGCTGTCTTTGGATTGCAATGGAAACTGAAGATTTTATTCCTGTAAGAAGAAGTTGGGCTTGATCTTGTCATGTTTTGTCACTTAAGTACAATTGGGGAAAGATAGACTCCCCACCGAAGACCACGATAGGAGCAGAGTTGCTTTAGCATTATGTGTACTTATGAGACTGAAGGGTCTAATTGTAATATGAATAAAACTATGTATTTCTTCATTGATATGTTGTACAATAAGAGATGCATGTTTATAGAAATGGTAGTGTTATTCTTCAGTCACTGATTGATCTGGAATGGCCTAATTTTTGCTTCCCCACCCTTGTGTCTGTCTTGATTCCATTGGGCAAAACTCCCCCCTTTTTTGCTAGTCCTTCAACTGCTGAGTTTGGTGTTCACATTCCCCGTCTTCACGCGGGCAGTCTGCTTGTGGCCCATTCTCGTGGCTGGTTCTCTCACCATGGCAACTCCTCTACACTGTCCGGCAATCCATCCACTCAATGCTGTTGATGTACACGTTGACTCTTGTCAGATGTGAGATCCATC
The DNA here is from genome assembly GCF_964204655.1 of Triturus cristatus. Taxonomy (NCBI): domain Eukaryota; kingdom Metazoa; phylum Chordata; class Amphibia; order Caudata; family Salamandridae; genus Triturus; species Triturus cristatus. Next base: position 856,482,106 of record NC_140584.1, on the reverse strand, counting down.
GCAGAGCCGGGTCTGGGGCCCGTTCCTGTTTCCGTCCCAGACCAGGTTCCTCTTCCATGTGCCCCTTCCGGTGCTGCCATTGAGTAGGCACCAGAAGAATCGCGCTTTGCAGGCCGTACTTCAACCCATTGGAATAAGGTGCCTGTACATCTCCTTACGACTTGGTATCCGTACTTATGGTGTCTGGTCCTTTGTTGCGTTGGCATACCACTGCCTTATAGACTCACTCACACACAGTGCTATGAGCCGGTCCTACAAAAGAAATACATTAAATGAGTGAAATTACTGACAATGAGGATGTTATTATATGTCGATGTGGAATTTGTCTGATCACTGAAAGGACGAAATCTCTTTGTTAACAAACCAAAGGTGTGGACCGGTTAGTGTCTTGTAACACTACTCCTTTAACAGCAGCGCTTAGGTTCAACTGAATACCATCATACTAGGGATCCGAGTACACTGGGTCTCTAACCTCCAGTCATATCCATTAAGTCTCTTAAATTCGACCTTAACAATGACCTTTGTGCCCTATAATGTGCTGTGGCTTTCAGAAAGGAATCACCAACTGGTAATACATTGCTACAGCATTTTACACCTAGGGCGGCTGGCCAGTCCAGGGAAGTATCCCTTCAGTAGACTGATAATTGTGGATTTCCTCCATCCGATAACATAGGGCATTGAGAGTCGGTCTGGATAACCATCGATCTCCTTTTGGAGAGGTTCCTTCAGAGTGATACTGTTTTATATCTTAATATGAACCTCAGTTGATTTATTTTTACATGGATAGAGTCTGGCTTCTCTAGAACAGAATAGAGCCGTGGGATGGACAACGGGATATAGGGCCTGCCTTCACTAGGATTAGGCTCAGGGATTGCAGAGGATTCCAGAGCCTTTCCCCTTCAGGAGTGGAAGAGCTTAAGGAACTGGCTTGGGCTATGACGTACATCTTCTCCTCTACATTTTATTTCACTAAGCACACAAATAACTTTTTCAAAGCACCAAGGGAAAGAGGGGGAAGAGGAAGGGAGTGGTTTTGATTATCCTGCTCGGTGATACTGGGCAGGAGCACCACTGGCGAGTTTTTGTGCCGCCTTGAGGGTTGTTGCTGTTCCATCCATTTGCTTCCTCCCTCTACAGCTGCTGGCTTCCACATCTTTGGCTTTTGCCTGGTTGTTAGAAATGTCTCCTGGACTTCAGCAACGACCACCTCGGCACCACTGGCGGAAGTAGAGGTAGAGGGACCCAAACTGTAAATTGTGTGAGTCTTGCTATTGCACTGGAATTCTATTGGTGTGCTATTCCTCTGAAGGTGTGGTCGTATCAGTATGCACGGTTAACTTCGATACCATTCTACACAAGAGAGGCCTTTGAGTACTGGGATGAATACTTACCTGACGAACAAGCTGTACCGAGAAAAATGACTCAGTATATCATCCTCAGAAGAGAAGCCTATGCCTTCCTCTCTCACTCCCATCCCCATTCTCCTCCCTACCTGTCCATGGCGTTTGGCCATTTATCTGCGACATTTACAGCAGCAAAGGGTAGGGTTGGTTTCACACCCGATATAAACGCATCTGATCCATAACATCTTTGAGTGAACAGGTTGTATTTGGGTGGTCAAAGGGTTAGCAGGTGCTTAATGTCTGTCTTTAGCATCTGGATGATGCTGGTTAGATGAACTAAGGCCCTTTCGTGCAGTGCCTTGTTGGGCTACCCAACACATTGAAGCAGGATCTCCCCCTCATAGGAAGAAAGTGTAGAGACTTTAATGGCGGAGTGATATGGCTGTTGTAAAGCAGATTAAGGATGAGGAATGCTGCCTGGTTCAGGGCTCTTTCCAATTGTCCTTTTGCTTTGGTGACAGTCATGTGTCATCAGTCATGTGAGAGACTTAATGTTGTGTTAACCAAATATGGAAATGGCCACCAGAAGGACGAGGGTGGGCCTGCAGGGGAGGTCAGAATAGAGTGGAGTCCCCAGAGAGTAGACAGTGTAAAACCATCTGAATGACCCCACAGAGTTGAGGGACGAAAGGTAGATTAAAGGCAAATGAGAAATAAGCTGTTTACTTTCTGGGGTGACTTGAGAGAAGAGTGGAGACTGTGGGCTTTACCCAGGTGAAGGGGAGGGGAGGCTGACAGAATCAATCAGTTCCATTACCAAGGTTTCTGCCTTGGAAACATTGAGGTGGTGTTTGTTTCGGTGAATTGCCAGGTAGGGTCCACTATGCCATTGGTCTCCTAAGTTTTTCTATAGTTGTATGTGCCAGTGGGTGTCACTTGCATAAACAATAAATCATTCATTGTAGGATCTGATGGTCAGGGTCAACAGTTCCAGGTGTACATGGTCTCCATGTCCTTCACGGAAGCACATCCTTCCAGGTTCGCCTTCTTTATTCCAGCTAAAAGAAACCCTGCAGCTGGCTCACTCCTAGAACGTCTATAGCTAAGAGTGGATGTTTACAACGATGTTACCTCTCTGGATCTCTTACAATGTGACACTCTGCACCAGAGGTACCATCCATTGACTTTGATGTACTCCAATTCAGACACACTTAGCAAGACCATCAAACCCATCTTTGCTCATCCAATAACTTCTCTATTGTACTCTCCATGACATCCGGACCTCCCTTGCAGAATCGTCACTTCTGGCTGCTGATATGAACTCCTTGCCTTATTACCCCTATTGAAAACCCAGATTTTGATAGACGCCCAAGACCCTGTCCAAAAAGCTAAGCCATCTGCACCATGGTGCACTCAAGTGATCATCTACAACGACTGATCCATTTCAAGGCAGGCGAAGACATAGCACTGATGACAGTCGCAAGAGGAACTTACTCCAATGAAGACTCTCCACGCATTCCGAAGGAAGATCATTATGGAAGACACAATAGGGTTCTACACACCATCATTAGCAAACCCTCGACAGAAGTAAACATTTCTTTGAAACCAGCACACAAGGTGTCAACCCCACTCCAGATCCGCATCTTCAGCATTTCATTGAGAAATACACAAACATCAACAAGGTTTATGTTTTTAATTAGCATTTTATTGAGTTTTTCAGTAACATATATAGTAATTGGTTAAGAAACATATTATTGTACATAATAATGGATAAATGGATAGAATGTAAATACACTCTTCAAACCTCAGATAACATTAAAGTCAGATAGTTTCTTGCATCTATTTTCGGTTTACTATTTGTTCTCAGTATTCCTGACCTTTGGTGGTTTTTGTTCGAGGAAATATTACGTTTTTTGCCTGATATTATTCAAAAAGTAAAGCTTGTTTTTTACTGTAAAGGTTATCCTTTCCAGGTTGTTTTGTGTTTTTTAAATTCCTTTCTCCAACTATTGATGTTTCCATTGCTCTCTCCTTTCCATTTATCCAACATTCATTTATTTCCTACTGCGCTAGCTTTTTTAACCCTCTATGTAACAGTGGAACGCTACACATGGACCTTAGAATTATCACTGAAAAGAATTATCTTTTTCCTATTTTATTGGTTATACAAGTATCAATGGGTTTGGTAGTGATCTTTTTTCCAGCGGAGCTCAGTTTTCAGTAGGCTTGGGCAAAAATGTAATTACTGTGGCAAAATTAGTATAATGTCTTTAATTTGCAAATTCGTCATTTTATGTATTTCTTGGCATGTAGGAGTTTTGTTCTTGGAAAAAATACCTCACAGAGAAACTTTTCTGCTCAAACTAGTCTGCTGTCGTTATCTTGCGAGACGTCTTGCACCTTTGCCTGAATAGAACAAAATACCCACAAGCCACGTTTCTCTCTAAATGTGTAAATGTATTGTCTTTATTATGGAATTTCACAAAACTTTGAAAAAAATGTGATTTTGTACATTCCAAGTTCTTGTACATTCGAGAAATATGTGTTTATGGTTGCCTGTTTCTTTACCATACTTCTAACTAGAATGTTCCAGAGAGATTCTATTGCTTCCATTTTTTAGGGATTCCAGTAGGTTGTAGCAGATATTCTGATTCGTTGGTCTTATAGGCAGGTCTGTGGGAGAACGTGGAATAGATTACAAGAATGTGTCCCATGATGAAATCGTAATATCAGAAAAGAACTTCTTCCAACTTTTCGTTTGTGCACTTTGTAAATATTTTATGTTGGTTTGACTGATATCATTATACAAAGATGAGGCGGAACATAAATGGACATTTCCTCTGAATATTCGTATAACAGCTAAGCCATAAATATGTAACAGAAATATCCACAGTCTCATAAAATTCTCAATGCATTGTTAGAATTTTAGTATTTTGGACTGTTGGCTGGCTGTGTAACTACTTTCTCGGCCAGTTCTATGCTTATCAAATATACTATCCTTCCTTTATGTTGGCCCCTTAGAGTCTAACCAGTGTTTAAATGATAATGTAGTTGGTCTTTTAGTATATGGGTGCACAGTACATTAAGGGACATCTTACTGTGGCAGCAGAATTCTGATATGCACTTCATGGGATTTCGGCAGTAGAGACACTGCACAGAGCTCTGCTCTTCACCCATGATTCAAGAGGTTCTGTGCTCACTTAATACAAGTTCATAGAACTGGAAGTCTGGAGTTTTTGTGATTTGCACCATTCCTTGTATTCTCTAATGTATTGCTGGGAGCCAGGCTGTGCTCCTTGAGTGAGGGCAGGGGTGGACAGCTGTGCTATCAGCATTAGTTTTACTGGTAGATTCTTATACACTAATAGAGTCAATAAAGAACAATACAATGTCAGAGTGTAAGAACAGCCTGCTTCAACCCCTATGTGTTCACAGAAAGCCGGTATAGTATTTGAGAGGTAACTACAACAGATGCACTTCTTTCCTAAAATCAGTTGTTGGAATATCCACGTCTGAGTTTTGTAAAGGTCCATTTGCATCCCCTTTCTTCTTCAGCTGCTCCTGTAGCCCTTCAGCCCGCTCAGACCTTGAATGGTTAAACTTGAATCACAAATGTCAGGTTCTTTCATTTGTAGATCTTGTCATCTGTTGTTGAAGGACCTCTTGAGGTCCATAACAAAAACTTACAGTGGGCTTAAAGTCAGCTTTTTGCTTTCCATTGATTGGCTTTCTTGTCAATCTCATTTTCTTGCTTTTTGATCATTGGCTTGCCTTCCTCTTCTTGTGTTTCTCCCTTCCCGGGGCACACATTCTTTACCATCCTTTTGATTGGGTGACTTGTATTTTTACATTGCTCACATCCAGAAACATTTTTAAGCTCTCAATGAGAGTGCATGTGTTTCTTGCTCACACTCTTGCGCTGGTTCCTGCCCGTCAGAAACCTGCCCACCTCCCTCACGCTTCGAGTTTCTCCCTCATGCCCTATCCTCAGGTTCTCTGTTGTTTACCTCACTATGGGCCTCATGTAGGTAAATAAATTTTACCGGTTCTTAAATACCGAGCCGTACCGAATCGGTAAATTAGAATCGGTAAGTTATATGTAGGTAAAAATTCGGTAACAGTTACCGATTCGGTAACATTCGGTAAATACGAATCGGAATTCACCGATTCGGTAAATACCGAGGTGATAATTACCGATTCGGAAAATACCGAGGTGGTATCTACCGAATCGGAAAATACCGAGGTGGTATCTACCGATTCGGAAAATACCGAATCGGTACGTACGGATTCGGTAAATAACATCACATGACTTGACGAAACAGCTAATCCTGTGCAACGACAGCCCACCCAACCAGGAACTGCCCACACCCAGGCAGGTGTACACAATTAGCCAAAGTGGCCACACCCAGGCAGGTGTACATAATTAGCCGACCCTGGAGAGGCCTGGAGTGCAGAGGAGAGGCAGGGAGCAGTTGCATGTGCGAGCGGGAAACGAACAGCATGTCCAGCCAGAGAACACAGAAAGACGGAGGGGAAAGGAGGAGGAAGCTCAAATTCAGCCCCAAGGAACTCCAGGTGCTGGTGGAGGAGGTGGTGAAGCAGCACCAGAAGCTGTTTGGGAGGCAATCCCTGCAAGTGCCTGAGGCCGAAAAGCGCAACATATGGCTGGCCATCCAGGCGCAGGTCAATGCTGTGGGAGTGACCCACAGGGACATTGAGGTCCTCAAAAAGCGCTGGTATGACCTGAGGATTGTGACCAAGAGGAAGATGGGCGACATCCAGAAGGAGGCCAGCCAGACCGGAGGTGGAACCAACAGGGCACCTGCCCTCACCGAACTGGAGGAGCTGGTGGCGGCCACACTCGAGCAAGAGAGCGTCGTGGGTCTTGGGGACGCCGACAGCTCTGCCAGAGCCGCAACACACCAAGGTAAGACGAAAGCACAGCAATGTAGCCTCCCCTACCCCTATCCCACATCCCCCATTGTGAAACGAGAATCACACTGCAGTCCACACGTGTCAGTGCAGACAGGCAATGCATTCCGGGAGATGTAGTCAGGGCAACACTAACCATGACGTAAATGTCACAGGGCAACAAGGCATGTCACGCACTCGAGGCACAAGGAGACAGAGGACAGATTGGAATGTGAAATGATTTATTGTGACGCTTGCAATGCAGCCCTTCGGGGACACTGAGCCAATGTTGTTTTTCTGTCCACAGATGTGACATCATGCAGTACAGGGCATGCTGCAGGGGAGACGGCACACCGGCCACAAAAATCACCTCTAGCCAGCACGAGTTCAGACCAGGGAGCAGGCCCACTTGCAGCCGCACCACCTACGCAGCCAGCCTCGCCGCACACAGAGCCAGCATCACCTCACCGAGAGCCAGCATCACCACCACCAGAGCCAGCATCGCCACTCATGTTCGATTCACCGGCCACATCTCCGCTTGCAGGTGTGAGAATGAGGAGGCGTCCAGCAGCCAGGCTACGAGCCTTAGACACCTCGTCAGACGACAGCATGGGCCCAGAAGACCGCACCGGGCCCCAGGAAGGGAGCCATCCCACTGTGCCCCACACCTCACAGGCAGCACAGACGGGAGCAAGAGGGCGCCGCAGGTCGCGTGTCCAGAGTCCACCAGCACCCACTGACGGCCATGGTGTCTTCTTGGGGCTCGAGGGCCAAATGTTGAAGCAACAGCGCCTGCAATCAAAGGCAGTTATGTCAGTCCAGAGGCACATGCGGGTGATGAAGACAAGCTTAGTCAACATGGACACAAACATTGGCGGCATGGCTGCGGGCATTCGGGACATGTCCCAGTCAATCCAGCAGTTGTGCAGCAAATTAGATGCTGACATCGAAGCACGGCGCCGGGAACGCCAGCGAAGGGACACTACCAGCAGGGCACTCAACCGTCTGGCAACTGCGACTTCCCTACTTTGCCGGCGCTCTGTGACGATGCAGGAGGGCCTAACACAGTGCTGCAGCGACCTGTCTCGGGGGATGGTGCAGGTGACAAGTGCACTAGGGGTGCTATTGAGTAGTCAGGCGTCGACAACTGCTGCAGGGGATGCTGCGGAGAGCATCGACACCAGCAGCAGCATCACACCCCCCGTCCCCGAAGCACGCAGGAGCAGCAGGCGGCTTGGGGTTGGCTCTAGTGAGGATGCACAGGCCGTGCAATCCACCACTGCAGCGCGTATGCGCAAACATTGATGTGGCCCTGCTTATCCACTTGCCATTGGGTGACGTAACCCTGGACATACTCATTGTATAGATGGCATATTGCCAGATTGGCCTGTTCATGTGTTCATGGCGTGGTGCCACATTAAACTACGTCATGACTTCTCACAACTCGCTGTGTCCCCTCACTTACTCAGAAATAGTTGCATGTGATCTCTGCCCGTCTCTCTCTCCCATCGACTGCAGTTGGCACTCTAGCTGCGCTGCCCTCTGGCTGGCCTGACTCATCCTCGTTGTCCTCAAAATATGTTAGTTCCACATCTGTACCTTTTTTCGTGGCAAGGTTGTGCAGCATTGCACAAGTGGCAATTATCTTGCAGCAGGTGATGGGTTTGTACTGGCGTGCGCCTCCGCTCTTGTGGAGGCAGCGGAACCTGCTCTTCAGTAGTCCAAACGTGCGCTCCACCACATTGCGTGTAGATTTGTGGGCCACGTTGTATCGTCTCTCACTCTGGGTTGCTGGGTGTAGGTAGGGAGTGAGGATGAATGACCGGCATGCATATGCACTGTCGCCTGGATGAGTAAAAGGGAACCATCAGTTACATGCCTCTATACACTCTGATTTGCAGGTTTCAAGGGGCGTCACTGTTACTTACCCAGCAGGTATCCCTCTCCGAATTCGCCGGCACTCAGTCGTGTGTAGATCCCACTATTCTGGAAGATGTAAGAGTCGTGGGTGCTCCCAGGAAACTTTGCAACAATATCTGTGATGATGTTCCCTGCATCACAGATCACCTGCACATTGATGGAGTGGGTGGACTTCCTGTTCCTGTAGATGTGCTCTGTATCAGCTGGTGGACAGATTGGGATGTGTGTACCATCAATACAGCCGATGACATGGGGGAACTGTGCCATGTGATAAAAGTCTGTTTTTGTTTTCTGCAGTGCAGCCTGTGTGTTTGGGAAGCTTATGTAGTGGTGCATTCTCTGCATCATGGCATCCAGGAACTTCCTGAAGAAACGGGACAGGCAACTCTGGGATACACCACCCACCGCAGCTGTCACCACCTGATAACTGCCGGATGCCAGTAGATGTAGGCTGCAGAGCACCTGCACATGTGGTGGTATGGCGTGCGCCCTTCTTGTTGGCTGGTCCAGGAGTGGGTGCAGGTCCCTTATCAGGTCCATGATGGTTTCGGGGTGTAGCCTGTACCTCTCATGTATCTCTGCATCAGTCAGCTGGAATAGTGTGATGCGCTGTCTGTAGATTTGTTCCTCCCGTCGCCACACCCTCAGTCCTGCTGCCTGTAGACGTAGGCGCCTTGCAATGACGTACATGGCGGCCATGTTGTCCACGCTGTTGCATTTTGGGATTGCTTATGTGCATTGTTGATGGTTACCACCTGCTTTCCATCCGTGTTAATTACCGACTCTTATTTACCGATTTTCCTGGATTTCTTAATTACCGACTGCTCCTACATGTCATTTTAAATTTTTACCACTTCATATTTACCACTTCATATTTACCGATTCGTTAATTATGTATTCGGTAAATATGAATCGGTATTTTAGAATTCGGTAACTATGAATCGGTATTTACCGCCTCATATTTACCGAAAAGTGGTTTTTGGACTCCTACATCTCACTTGTCTGAATACCGGTCGGTAACGGCATATTTACCGAAAATCGGCCGTTACCGACCGGTATTTCGCTACCTACATGAGGCCCTAAAGATTTTAAAACTTTTTTATTTCCTCCCTTCAGTCCCCCTCACCTCAAGCTCCTCTGGTTCTCCCCGTCAACTTCCCATTGCTTGCACCTGCATTGACTTCTAATACTCATCTCCCCCATCCGCTTCCCTGTTGGAACCCCACCCCAACTGTTGTTATTTTTATAAATTACTCCAAGGGCCTGTCAGCTGCCTATTGCTGCTGGGCCACTCCAGTTTCAAAAAGGTTCTTTTGTGCAAGGAAAACTCTTCTTTTTCAATTTACTGCTCCCTGAGGTACGCTATCTTGCAATAGAAAATTCAAAACATTAATTGAATGGGATGTCATTTTGTCTGTGTGATGACGTATGTGTGCGCATACAGAAAGACATAGCTTCCAGCAACGTCATGATGAGTACGTGTGTACGGTCAGATTTTTGCTCCTTCTTTTTTCTTTTTTGTCGATGCTGAAATAAAATCTCTTATTGCCCTTGCTGCTCAGCCTCAGCAAAAAGCTCTGTAAAGTCAATACATCGAAAAGGCGAGACCTGCTGGTTTTGCCAATGCATGTTTTCTGAGGTACTAGTGTAGGTTTGAATGAAAAGACAAAACTTTGGGGCATATTCACAAGCCCCTATCGCCACCCCATCGTCACTCTTAGTGACGTTGTGATGGAGATAGTAGCTTTGCCTTATTAACAAGGGTAACGCTGCCTTGAAAATAAGGCCCCCTTTCATGCTACACTTAGCGTGAAAGAGTGGGCAATGGGTGTTGTAGTGGGCGTTCCACCACAACACCCATTGATTTTGACACTGCCCCCTTTTAACAAGAGCAGCATAGTCAGGAGACAGCGCCAAAATTAAGACCAGGAAAAACCTGGTCTTAAACAGGCTAAAAGAGAAGAAATGCTTTATTTCTCCTCGTTTTTGCTGTTTCCATGTGTCCTGCCTTGGGCAGCACACATGGGAACAGCAAAATGCCAATGATTGTTTATGTGCAGGAAGGTCCCCCTTCCTGCACATATACAATCATTAAAAAAAAATGCCTCCCCTCTCCTCCAGTTGAGTTCACACAACTTACGTTGCTTATAACCGACAAAGAAGGGACCCACTTGGTCACCAAGTTGTGTCGGGCATGCATGGCGCTCAAACAGCTGCAGGACAGGGAAATACGGCGCAAATGGGAGGACGACTTGGGTCATTCACTGACGGACAAGGAATGGGCTTGTTGTCATGAACAGATAAAAAGGGTATCCCCCAACCACAGACATAAATTGCTTAATTTCAAGTTTACACACCAGTTTACATAACCCCACGACAAATCACTAAGTATGACCCCACAAAACCGTCCAGCTGTCTAAAGTGCCAGGTTCCGGATGCAGACTTTGCACACATGACATGGACATGTCACCCCGTAGCTGTGTATTGGACAGACGTGTTCCGGACGCTTTCTGATGTGGTCTCCATGCTGCTCTCCCCCTCTCCAAAACTCGCCTTGCTGGGAATAGTTAGCAATATAAAACCTTGCCACCGCAGATTCATCGCCATCGCCCTGCTGAAATTGCGCTACACTGGGGCACCAAACAACGTCCCATGAAGAAAGCATGGCTCCGAAGCATGTCGTATTGTGACATGCAGACCGAAATATATGCTACACTCCAACCCCCATCCTCACGACCTAAAGACATTTGGCATACTTACCGCAGTTGCCTACAACAGACACAACACACCAGCACACTAGACCTAAACAGGTTCCCTGTTGCACCGGATTTGACACGAATTGCTTATATATTGGCAACTGGGTTGGACACTGACGCAGGAAGAATCCGATGCACCCTCCAGCATAATCTCCAAATAGGAACATATAGAACATACGTGTGGAACCCTCCCCCTATCCTAATACCCCCCTTTTTCTTTTTCGTGGGAATGTTTATTATGTTGAACACTAACCATTGGAAGGTTTAATCCCCTTTAAGAAAATAATGCTGACAACTATCATATTGTTGTTTTATGTATGAAAAATAATAAAAAAAATGAATTTAAAAAAATGCTGTTTTGCAACTGCTATGTGTGCTGCATTAGGCATCACACATAGAAGTTACAAAACGGCATTTCAAGATTGTTTATGTGCAGGAAGGAGAACCTTCCAGCACATAAGCTATCTTCCCCTCAAAACAGACACCCTTTTACTATGGTGCAAGGGTGCCTTCATTGACGCTAGGCAGCTTAATTTAGAGCCAGCGCAGGGGAAACGCAGGGCTGTACCATATTCTAGTAAATATGATGAAGCCCTGCGTTTGTAAAGTGACGAAGCGTGCCGTTAGCCTTTGTGGTTTAACGGCACGCTTCGCCACTCCCTTGTGAATATGCCCCTTTGTTTCTAGATGAGCAAGGGGAGGTGTTAAAACATCATTGAGTGGGCTACGAAGCTGCCATCTGGGTTGCATCAGATCTATGTCCAACTATCTACGATTTTGGAAGGAGTTGAACATCTAGGGGCATATATACAATCCCCTTGCGCATTGGAAATAACATGCTTTTTAATGCATTTCAATGGAATTTAGAATATGTTGAGAGTAGCTGCTTCAGTTTCTCCAAAATCACCTTGAAAATATGTTTTGAAAGTCAGCTCCTTTCTGCCCTCGTGATCGGCCTCAGGTCATATCGGGCACAGTGGTAGTTCTCAATGCAGGGCATTTCTGCAGTTTAGGGTGAGGTTACCAGATGATCCCACGTCACCAAGAAACCAATCTTCGAGTCCTGGATTTTTGTTTAACGAACCAATGCTTTTTGGGACTTATGGTCCTGGTTCTTTCGGTTTATCTAACTGACATCTAAAGTTGACTTGTTATAGGAAAGTCCATAGTACCCCCAGGGGCACCTCGCTTTCCCCCCTCCCCCATAATAGGTTACCCAATGACACACACAAGACAGTTGGTGTTGGGTAACAATGCTGCAGGTTTATTACATAATTCCAGAATATGTAATGGGTGGGTTATCTTACGGGCGATCCAAGGGCAGGCAACCAACTGGGTCGCCTGCCCGCCTGATGAGCCGGGCAGCGCGGGAGCGATGCCCGCCGTTGCTGCCCTTCAGGTGATTCTTTCTATGATCACATGCCGTTGGTAATTCTACTCACGCCCCCCTATCGGGGCGGAGTGTCGCATAGCAAGCCCCCGGTTGTTCAGGCCCACAACCGCCCGCAAGACTAGCGGGGCGCCGACACGGCTTCTGGGACCCTCCCATGAGGCTCCTCGGTTTTGGCTCAGGCACCCCCTATGGTGCCGCGCAGAGGTACCCTTTGTACCGGCCTGCCTCCAGATCGCCCTGTAACTCCGCCACAGCCCTGGAGGCGGCTCACCGTCTCAACCAGGGCCCCCCACCAACCCGCTATAGTCTTTCTTGCAACCTCTCCTGTCTAGTGCTTCCTGCGTCTAGCCGGAAGGGAACCATCCCTGCAGAAGAAGAGTGTGAACTTTTTTCCACCTTATGACACTTTGACCGCGCTAGCGGTGTCCAGTGAGATCCTGTACAACCCCGGCACAAGACTACCAGTAAGTTATAGCTCCTGGAGGTGTAGATGGCCCCATCCATGTCCCCAGGCCCTAGACGCTATCCTTCCTTGGTCGGATAGGGTTAGCTGAATTAAAGGACCCGTTGGGCCTGAGAGGATGTGCCCAGAACTATTCGCTCCTCTGCGGAAAAGTTACACCTTTTCACAAATCCGGGCGGGAGGGGGCCGGCACCCTGGCGCGTGAAGCCCGATCATTTGATGGCCTCACCATGGAAGCCGCCCTCCGCACCGGGTGTGCCTGGACCTGCGTGCCCATCTCTGGGACAGCAGCCCACCCGCCTGCCGGCTTTGGCTGTTATGGCGAGAAGGGATTTACTTAACCTTTGGACAGACCCTTCAGAATGCTAAACCTGGTGCACAGGAGTGCTCCTAGCTGACAGCGCGTGACCATGGGCAAGGGGCGACTCTTGCCCCTGCCCACCGTCCGTTATTCCTCGTGGGAATTATGCCCCTCCGATCCCTTGGTGAAGAAACCCCCTAGGCATACCATCCTCGGGAATCTGTCTGGTTTAAGCAGTGCGTGTACGTTTCAAGCATTGACGATAGATTAAGTCCTACTTCGCCCCTCCCCTCATCGGTGGAAGGGTGGCAGGGGGATGCCCCCCCCCCCCGCCAACCCAGAGCCTCACCTGCGGTGCCAAATTCCTGCTCCGTTTAAGTAGAGTTTTGGTGGCACCCTGGCCGTGCCAAATGTTCTATTGACACACTGTCCCCTTGTGTTTGGCCCGCTGACACCCCAGTTATTGGGACGGCAGCACCAAATGTTGGCTGGCCGCATCCCCTAAACGGGGTAAAAGTGTCCGTGAACCAGGTTCCCCGTTCCCTGCAGCTGCAGAACGCGAATTAGTAAAACAAGAGACATGGTTCACACTCATGATTATTTAATCTACCTTAACTTATCCACACAATAACAAAACCACTACAATCATGGCACACCCAAACGGGTGTGGGGGTCGTTGGACATCGTTTCAGGGGCGATCATATGTTTGTAATAGTCCGACTCCCACCGCCCCACCAATTCCACCTTGGCGTGTGCTAAAACAGCTAGGTGGGCCGCCGTGGCTGCTCCGATCCTAAATGGGTGGCTGGAGTATCACTTCTGTGGCTGTCCCAGCCCTGCCCTGGACAAGCTGGCCCCTATCATTCGCTCGAACTGTTATCCGGGGTGGGTTGGCCAGGGCTGTCCCGCTTGGAGCAAGCGGTTGTGGCATGGGGGGCCCCGCATTTGCTGCACTTGTGAGTGAACCGGCATGCTTTGCCCCAGGAGCAAGACCCTGCATTAAAAAGCCTGCAGGTGCCGGAGGACTGTGCCCTAACGCCCGGCTTGCGGCCCCCCCCTCGACCGCCCCGGAAGGGCTTCCTGTTCTGCACTTTCCCCTCCTGTTTGTCTTCCTTGCTCTTTTCACTACTCGCTGCGCCTGATTTTGTTGCTGCCTCCACTGAGTGCTTGCCCATGTGCTTCACCCATAACCTGACTTCCAACTGATCCCAATCAAGTTCTGGACAAATAGCCCTCTGTTTCCGGAAGTCACAATCATAATGGTACCACCCCATGCCCCCGCACTTGGCAGCCTCTTCTGTGATTACGCTTGCGTAGTGGAAGAGACCTGGCCCTTCATCCGGGAATTTCTCAACTATCACTGTCCAACTATCTACGATTTTGGAAGGAGTTGAACATCTAGGGGCATATATACAATCCCCTTGCGCATTGGAAATAACATGCTTTTTAATGCATTTCAATGGAATTTAGAATATGTTGAGAGTAGCTGCTTCAGTTTCTCCAAAATCACCTCGAAAATATGTTTTGAAGGTCAGCTCCTTTCTGCCCTCGTGATCGGCCTCAGGTCATATCGGGCACAGTGGTAGTTCTCAATGCAGGGCATTTCTGCAGTTTAGGGTGAGGTTACCAGATGATCCCACGTCACCAAGAAACCAATCTTCGAGTCCTGGATTTTTGTTTAACGAACCAGTGCTTTTTGGGACTTGTGGTCCTGGTTCTTTCGGTTTATCTAACTGACATCTAAAGTTGACTTGTTATAGGAAAGTCCAGGTACGAAGCATCCTGTCTTTGCTGACGCCAAGTCATCTGGACATCTTAGTCTAAACAAGTCAATATGGCGGCATGGGGTATGTGCCTGGAGCTGTGAGAACTCTTAAGAAAAAAGCCCATTTTGATTGTAGGAGTTCAGACCTGCTGTGCAGAGACCTCAGGTATCACTCATTGCGAGTGAAACTCACACATCTTGGAGATCAGGTTGAACTCTCACTCAAAAGAGGGTAAAAGGCACACCTGGGGAGAATGGATAGAAATAGTTTTGAGATTCGACCATTTCTTGACCAGCCTAGTCTGTATTTTTAAGTCCAGACCGGTAAAAATCTCTGTTTTGGTGGGCCGGTATTTTTTTCTAAGAAAGGTGTTAATTCTAGATAGAATCTGCATCTCAACTCGCCCACATTTGGCAGGTGCGTGTTACCCACTTATTCCCGTGGTCATGCCGCACTCTCCTAATGGGATTACTCTCAAACCCGTAGTTTTATTACTAAAGAGGTTAACAGGTATGATTCCATATTTATTATTTCACCGATGTTACTTCTCATGTTAAAGTTTGCGTGCCATTACTACTGCTTCTGATGCCATCAAGCGTACTAATTACATGATCTCACTCATAAGACTTCTCAAAACTTGCGCCCTGTGACTGTGCAGGGGCTCCGATCACGACACTTCGAGGTGCGAGTGTTAGTCACAGGGACGGGGTAAAGCCCGTTAATACGTGGGCCCCACACTACTCTATGAAAATCAGTCTCTTTCCCTTGAACCCACGGAATCTAATGTGTGTATATACTACTCAGGCGTCCGTTGCCATCCCTCCATCTCACAGATGACAGGGCGCTGGCGGTGCTGCCGCGCGCACTGATGAAGGATTCAGAGGGTGAGTGAGGAAGGAGGCGGTGACAAAACGCCCTCGTCTTGTCACGTCATACGTGTGTGTGACACGCGCACCAAGCTGGTGTTAATTAATCCTCCGTATGGCATTTCACGCTCGTTATGCTCGCCCCCTCATTAGCGTGTCTGTGGCTGCGTGGTCATGCGCACGCGAGTGGGACGCGCTGCGTCACCCCTCCTTCTCCAAGAAGCCTCCCTCAGACCTGGCATGCAAAACTACCGTCTGGAGTTCTTGCCGAGGCCAGGGGCGTATACTAGCGTCGGTGCAACAGGTGCAGTGGCACCAGTGTCCTAAGCCATGAGTGGGTGCTTTGACCCCTGATAAATGCACTCGTTTACTACCCTAATAGCTATTAAAGCGGCGTTTTCCTTGCTTGCACCAGTGCCAGTGGCATTCTAGCACGTTACTGGCCGAGCATTCGAGCAAAGTTATTTAATACGTGTATGGTACTGTAATTTGATTACTGTTCAGTTTTTTGCTAACAAAGCAACGGTTTTGTTTGACTGCAAATGATTTTCAAATATCATATCATCATCCATTGGGGAACAGGGGGAGCAGCACAGACCACTGACACCAGATTTGTGTGAAAAAGGCCGCTTCTATTGAAACAGATTCACAACGGGAAACGGCCACTACAACGCGGCCGTTTCCACGCAAACACTTAACCACGCATGCTTTACAACGCATGCGTGGTTACCACGTATGACCTTTACCATGCATTCCTTTACTACGAGATGCGTAGTAAAGGAATGTGAGTTAAAGGTAAAAATAAAAAAGGGGGGTTGGGTGGGTCTCCCCCCCCCCCCAAAAAAAAGCATTATACAAAAAGGGGCATTGGGGGGGTCTCCCCCCACAAAAAAAAAGTTTACCTGATCAACGCTCTGCTGTGCTTCATGTAATTGGGCGAGGAGCATCATTAAAAACGTTATTGCGTATGTGCGTCTACGTACTGCATTATCAAAAAATAGAAAAAGGACAAAAGACAACAGAGAAAGAAAAAGAAAAGCGTCCATAGAAAGAAACGAAAAACAGTGAGTGTATAATTTTATACTAATTTTAAAACCTTAACCATGAAAATGCCATTATCATGCATAGCTATACAACGAAAATCGTTGTAAAGGTATGCGTGGTAAAGGGATTTTCGAGGTAAAGGTTATTCGTGGAAAAGGCATTCACGTTGTAACGCATGTGTGGAAAAGGCATGCGTTGCAGCGGAATGCGTTGAAACATCATACAACCATTCACAACACATATATAGACCCTGGGCCTTTCGCCTTACAACACTAAAACCTCACTATACAAATATGTTACTTATCTTAAACTAACCCCCACCCCTAAATGCCCCCCCCACATATAGCGGCCAAGGTTTCAGATTGCTTATGTATGACATTTTCATAATTTCAGTGTAAAAATGTGTGACATCCAATGACTACGAGTGACTCTTTCTCACTAGCAAAATCAAGCAATGAATAGCTGCCAAGTTTTCTGATTCCTTTAGTGTGAAATTTCTCTGTTTTCCTTGTGTTTATGTGTGACACTTTGAGTGATTTTTGATGGTGAGTGTAATCGAGTGGTATTGAACATTTAATGCATGTCCCTAGCACCACCCTGTACACATACTGAACATAAGTGCAGCTTAGCTAAGTTGTGTTGATATGCCTGTAATGGGCCAACATGTATTGACTGGCGTGGGAAAACCAGCTCATGCACATTAATACAATTCACAAGGCTGTTATAAAACATGTTTGTATTCATTGACACTAATAAGGCATGTTGTCTCATGCAATAACAACGTTCGAAACCAGCGTTTCATATAGCCAACAGACGTATAGGTAATCAATCGGAGTGCAAAGTCAGAACTGGCAGAAAGTGAAGATCACACAAGAGAAGGCCTGTTGGCAACCACTTCCTCACCTGCCAAACACAAACCCTGCAAAAATATAAAAATCGTTTCTCATTCAATGGCTTTTCCCACCTGCAGGCGGAGGAATTTCAGATCTGCACATTTTTTTCATTTATTTAAATAGGACCTGCAAACATCAATGTAATGGATCTTTTTTTGCAAAGCATGCACTACAGTTAGCAAGTGTTCCGAGACAACTCTTGCCAGTCTTTCGAGACAGTTTTTGTTAAATAAAGACCAGTATATCTTTGAATCATTCCTGAATGAAGTGCATCCATCTCTGGCAAGGAAACTATATATCCAATTTAGGTTGGGCACCTTACCTCTTAGGGACTTCACTAAGAACTGGTCCAAACAAAGAGAAAAAAATTGCCCAGCCTGTGGAAGGTCGCCTGAGACAATAATCCATGTACTGTTTCTTTGCATTGCATATAGAGCCCCCAGGAAGTATTGGCTCATTCCTTTATGTAGGAATCTAGGATTTACAAGATGTACCGAAGCCTACCGCATCTTAGCCACTGACACAAGTACTGTTGTAGTGTTTGCTGTTTCACGTTTTTTACATGCAATGTGGATTAAGCGTTTTAAGTACTAAAAAATTGTATGCTGCTATGTATATTTTCCATGGTCTATTTAAAAAAAAAAATATATCAATTTTTTAATCCTTTTTATTATGCTCAAGTTTGCCTTTTATATGTATTTTATGCAACTTTTATGATCTTTTTGATCGAAATAAAGTTTACAAATGGAATGGCAAGTGTTAAGCCGCCCCATCTACTTGGCCCCAATGCTCTTACCAGCAGCTGTAACATAGTTCTGGAACCCTCTCAGGCCTGGTCGAGTAAGAGAGCCTCATCTCAGGTGCTTATGGAAGCTTGCCTGCCCATGCTTCAGCAGAACTCTCATGGCTGTTTTGACCAGCAGAGGTAGCTGCCACTAGGTGTCACTGATAGCTAATTAAAAAGAGTATAGCCAGCCACAACAAGGCATGGAATTAGAGATATCCTGCTTAGCTGTCTCTTCACCATGTTTGCATGGCAAATTACCGCTCATGCAGTAATGCGGGAACTTAACTTAAATTGTGTTTCCCTAATGTGACATGTGTGGCACTTGGCAGGACTGCTCACAAAACTTAAACATGTAAGTCTCTGCCACCTCCTGGGCTGATCTTCAGTAACTGAGACCTTAAACCTCCAATATATTTTTCCAGCAACTATTTATTTATTCAATGCATTTTTATAAAGCGCGGACTTTACCAGAAGGTGTCAGAGCGCTGTACAACAGAACCAGTTACGTTACTTGAGAGAAATGTTACAAAAAAGAACGTTACAAACATAGCAGGACACAATATCAAACACAGCAAGCAAGGGTGAGAAATGTATAAGAAAATATTACAAATTTACAATCACTAACGAACTTCCTAGAGGGGTCTGAGAATGAAGGTATTAGTTCTGAAAGTGTCTTTGGAAGAGAAGAGATTTGAGGTCAGCTTTGAAGATCCGGATACAGGTGGTGGCACGGAGCAATGGGGGGGGAGTGAGTTCCAGATTCTCACCGCATTACCTGAGAACGATTGAGCCATCGATTTTTCCCTTTTGAAGGAGGGGGGCTCAAGCAGAAACTTTTCCGCATTCCGAGAAGGTCTCAAGCCTCCAGACAATTTCAGTTTATGCGCCTGATAACGTGGGGAGGAAGTGTGCAAGGCTTTGTGGGTGATGCAGGCCGTTTTGTAAATAGATCTTGCCTCGATGGGAAGCCATCGGAGAGAAGACAGGATAGGAGTGATGTGGTCGCTTCGTTTGGACCCTGAAATGAAGCGAGCTGCTGAATGGAGGACGGATTTGAGGGGGGAGAGGTGAGATTTGGGTAGGCCAGTTAGAAGAGAATTGCAGCAATCCAGTCTAGAGAGAACTAGCGACTGGAAGAAGGTTTTTAGGTCTTTCTCCGGGAAGAACCGACGAATCCCCCACAGAAGGCGCAGCTGATAATGTGCGTTCTTGGCAATGGAGTTGATGTGTGAGTTTAGGTTGAGTCTTTTGTCAAGTATGACACCTAGGGATTTAGCGCTGTCGATAATGATGGGTTTATTGTTGAGTATTTTCAGCTGATCCATCCAGGGTTGAACAGGAGGTGGGGAGAGAGAGGTAGATAGGAGGAGGAATTCAGTTTTGGAGGGATTGAGAATGAGTTGGTGAACTAACATCCAGTTGTGAATAGAGTTGAGAGTAGAGTTGAGTGGTGCGAGATCTTGTGAGGAAGACACCTTGAGGTAGATTTGAGTGTCTTCTGCATAAAGATGGTAAAGGATCCCAGATTTACTTTGGAGGTTCCCTAATGGTTCCAGATAGAGATTAAACAGAGTGGGTGCAAGGATGGAACCTTGAGGGATGCCTTGACCAACCACCAATGGAGACGAGAGACTGTCTATGATCATTTGGGATCTGTCCGAGAGGAATGAGGCAAACCATTTAAGCACTGAACCTTCCACGCCCATTTTCTGTCGAAGAGTGTTAAGGACGGTGTTGTGATTAACAGTGTCAAAGGCTGCAGAGAGGTCAAGAAGAATCAGAAGGCACGATTTCCCAGAATCGAGTATATGCAGCGCATCATCAATCACTTGCAGCAGGGCTGTTTCAGTGCTGCAATTTTGAATAAAGCCAGACTGGAACATGTCAAGGAGAATATTGTCCATAATGTGTTGGGAAAGTTGTTTTGCAACACATTTTTCTGTGATTTTTTAAAGAAAAGGGAGATTGGTGATGGGGCGGAAGTTGTTGAGATCGTTTGCATCTGCGGAGGTTTTTTTTAGAAGAGGGGTAACCTGTCCTGTTTTGAGGACAGCTGGGAGGGAGCCTTGACTGAGGAAGAGATTAACTAGCCTGGTCCAATAAGAGAGAGTATTGGTATGGAAATCAATGGCGATGACACTAGGGATGGGGTCAGAAGAATGGTTGGAGGGTTTTGTTACGAGGATGCATTTGAGGAGGTCATCTTCCGAGATGGCGGCAAAGTTCTGCCAAGTGACTAAGGATTTTCGCTCCTCAGTGGGGGTGGAGTGGGTGACCTGATCCACCAGCGATTTGACCTTTTAATCAAAGAATATAGCGAATTATGTTGCTTTCTTTGAAGCATCCTCAGGTTTGATGGTTTGGGGAGAGCAGTTTGGGTTTTTGATGAGGTCAAAAAGTTTTTTGGGTTTGTTTTTGGCTGAGTTGAGGAGGGATCTGAAATGAGATGCTTTTTCATGGAAGATGTGCTTGAGGTATTTGGATCTTGCCGAACGTAAATGAGAGAGATTGGAGGTGGATGGAGATTGTCTCCAATGTTTCTCCAAGATTCTAAGGTTTTTTCTTTTATCATAGAGCGCTTTAGTGAACCAAGGTGCTGAGGGGGTGGGTCTTTTTCTATTGCTTTGGAGTGGAGTGACATTATCGATATCTACTGCTAGGATTGAGAGGCAATGGAAGGTGAGATCGTTGACATTGGCATTAGGGTCTAGTCTAGGAAGTGAACGCATAGCAGAATCACACAGAGTCTCAAGATCAATGTTTTTAGTGTTGCGGAACCAGGTAGAAGCCCTTTTGGGATGGCCGAGAGTTATAACGTGTGAAAGGTGAAAACGGAATGGAATGAGGAAATGGTCTGACCTGTCTACATGGATCGGAGGAACAATGGTAAGCAGGACTGCTTTAGAAATAACAAAGTGCAGAATTGAGCCCTTGGCGTGTGTAATTTCCGAGAAGTGTTGAACAAGATCGTTGGCTGAGAGAAAGGTGGCAAAATTGTTGACAGCCGAGTCTTCCAAGGAGCCCCAGTGGAGATTGAAGTCACCTAGGAAGATCTGCCTGTCACTTTGAGAATATTGGTCACTAATGAAGTTGGTGAGTTCCTCCATGAAGGTAGAGCAGTTACCGGGTGGGTGGTAGATGACATGGAACCTGGAGGGTCAGCCGTGATGTACTTGAAGATCTAGGGATAGGCATTCGAATGTGTGGAAGAAGATGGTAGGAAAGGCTTTAATTTGAAGGGAGTTTCTGAAGATAATAGCGACACCTCCCCGATCTTGTCTGTTCTGTCGTTTCTGAGGATAGAGTAGTCGGTAGGTATCAGAAGATCAAACAAAGTATGAGAAGAGTCATTAAACCAGGTCTCAGTGAGGAAGAGCATATCAAGATTGTAGTGGGTGATAGTGTCAGAGATTTCCAGTTTGTGTTTGGTAGCAGATCTGCTGTTGTGGAGCACACAATGTAGCTCTGACGCAACTGTTTTGGTGATGTGAGTGTTAGGGCTGTTAAGGGGGATAGGGATACAATTCTTGTATGAGGGTGTCAATCAATCAATCAATCAAAGACATTTATAGAGCGCACTACATACCCGTAGGGTCTCAAGGCGCTTAGGGGGGGGTGCCGTTACTGCACGAACAGCCAGGTCTTGAGCTTCTTCCTGAAGGAGAGGTGGTCTTGGGTCAGGCGCAGGGTGTCAAAGAAGAGGAAGAAGGCTGGTTATTTCTGACAGAACAGATGGTCTGAATAGTGAATTGAGTAGAATTTTTAGGAGAGGAGAGTGGAGGGGGATTGACATTGGTAGTCTTGTAGCTAGCCAGTAAGTTGGTGATGTCTGTGGAGGACAGATTGTGGTTGGCTTTATTGGGGCGCGGGAGTAAGGAACTACTCTGGAGATTATTAGGGAAGGGGGGTAACTTAGCACTTTAAAGTGAACTGGACGCTTCAAGCTGGGAAATGGAAGAGAGGAGAGAATCAAGTTTATTTTCCAAGGAGAGGTGGGCTGTGGACTATTACCCTCTAACTAAGTTAACTTCCTAATAAACCGTGAACTTCCTGCCTCTTCCAGCCATTATCGCTCCCGATCGTGTGTGTGCGCGCGTGGCGGAGCAAGACAAGAATAAAGGTTGCTGAGCAGAGGGAAAGCTTGCTTCACATTCTAGTTCGATGCATGCGGGTCTTTCGCCCTGCTCCCTATGACGCTTACCTGATTTCCTTCTGGGTTACACGGATGTCCTCTGTGTTTCTTCTTCGGTGACTTCAGCTTATCTCCCTGGATCTCTTCTTTGGGTCCGGCCCGCGCGGACCTTAATGCTGTTCCTACCATGACAAATGAAAAGACTTAACGGTTTAAAGAATCCACGTTTCCTAACAGCGGCAACATTTGCTTTAATCTGATTATTATTTTACGGTACTTATCTGATTTATGTCTCCACGGCATATGGAGATTCTGTTTCCTTCCTCACAATGTTTGATGGCTGTAAGGACAATTTAAATATAAATTAGTTTCCTGATTATTTAAGCGACTGATTTCTCATTGTACCATAGCCCTGCAAATGTTTGTGTAATTTTGTTTCTTATCCATTTTGGGAGAATATCTCTTTTGTTTTTTTCCTGGTTATTGAAGGATATGAATATATGGGGCTTTAATTGGATTACCAACTTCACATCTCTTTAGGCCAGTTACACTATAGACTTCTTTTTACTATATTATTCCACTGTTCCACTTAGGAAACCTCCTAATGATTGAATTTTCCTCTTCTAGATGATACAACTGAGTCTCCACAGGCGAGACAGGGAACTCGGTTACACTGCCAATATGGGGGTTGTGCCGGTCCTCGGTGTACTTCCCCGGCGAGGTAGGGGGAGGTGGGGCCTGCGCTAGTGACGCGCAGGGGTCCCGCCCTCCCCGCCCTCGTCCATTGGCAGAGAGGGATTTGCTCCTGAAGCGGTTCAGGCGCTTCTGGGGCAAAACGCAAGGTAAAAGGGTCTCGGATCTCGCTGTGACCTGTTTGAACTGGTTCGGAGGGTAGGACCCCAATAAGAACCCCAGCAGAGCGGCGAGAGAGCCTCTTTCTTCTCTGCCGCTCTGCACTGACGAACGCCCGGCTGCTCGAGGAGGACTTCAGGAAGCCTCCATGTTCTTTTTTTCTTTCTATTTCCTCTTTGCAGGTGGCAGCAGTTCGTCGATATCAGGAGGTACGGCAGGAGGAAGCAGACGGGGGATTTGGCGGATTACCGACCCATCCCACGCCTCTGCCCTACGTGGCGGGGGCAACAAGGAATGAACCCTTTTGATTTCTCTCACGTGCAGGCTCACAAGCCAAGAGTGGAGCCATTGGTTGGAGCGACCGGCAGCACCCTTCGACTCCTCATCAGGACTAGGACCGACAAGCACAGACCGGGAGCCACGCGGGTTGGAGGATATCCTCACCTGCCCCACATTCTTGAAGATGTGGGAGTGGCTCTGGCTGTAGCTGCGGTTGGGGTCCAGTTATATAGGGAAGTAAGGAGGTATTGGGGGAATGTTTTTGCCTGCAAAATAGAGCTGTTGGGCCAGAGGTATTTGGCAGGGGCATCAAAGGCTCAGCTGACACTTGTGTGTGTATTGGCACATTGCTGGGCACTAGGTGAGGCGTTTCTTAGGCTAATAGGCACACAAGTGCTAGTGGTTTGCAAAGTGGGGGTGAGCACTGAGGGCTTCTTTACTGCACGAACTAGGTAGCAGTGTTTTGGATCAGTGCTAGCACCTTGGGCGCAACTACAGTGAGCAGGTGACCCCTAGTTAGCGATTGCGCCATATGTGAAAAGGGGGCAGGTTCCATCCAGGATGGAAGAGTGGATGGCTAGCATGATGCACTCCATGAGCGATCTAAATCAAACAGTGGCAGAGCTAAGCGGAAGGGTAGACGGGCAAGAGGACACATAGGACAGACCCAGCTGTTCTGGTGTGGCACCCAGGGCAGCTTTTCCTCCGGTACCCCGGAGATCCAAGCAAAAACGGTTGAAGGGGGGGGGGGGGGGCTGTCCCAGAGATCCCCAAGGTACCGGTATTACCAGAACCACTAGTACCAACCCAGCCACGAGCCACGGAGCCGGTAGCGCCAGCCATCCCAATGCCAGTGGTCCCATTACCAATAATATCCCGGGTCCTGTGGTACCAGTGCCATTAATACAAGCCATCCAGGGGCCTATACTCCCAGTACCTGGGGTCCCGACGCGGGTGGTGGGGGGTGACTCCAGGGGGGCAACTCCACCAAATTGTAATGAGATCCCAGCTCAGCCGTTAGTATCACCAGCCAGTACTCTCAATTTAGCACCGGGTCAGCAGGACATAGTGGCGAACCTAGCAGCATTGCTACCATGGCTGGCAAAATCAGGGGCAGTGATTCCGTCTACAGGTAGTGGGGTCCTGTCAGCTGAGGGGAATGCTTTAGAGGAGGCAAGGAACTTGGTAGCGCGAGTGGAGAAAGCAGCACAGGTGCAAGTGGGCACATCAGCAGGTACAGTACAACTGCGGCCATGTTTAGGTTTGGGGGATGTGCGCTCCAGCAGAGAGCGTCTGGCTAGGCACATTGCACAGGATGTAAAAGAGCAGATTTGGAAGGGGGAATATGTAAACATGTTTTCCTTGTTGGTGGACAAAGATGAAAGGGAGGAGGCAAAGAAATTAAGGGACTGGGCCAATTGGCCGACTTGGAAAAAGGTTGAGGAAACACTGATTAATTGGATAAAGGCATTTGGAAACTTCCATGCTGTAATGATAGAGAAATTTCCAGGGCTAAGCACAGAATTGGTGTGCTACCAGAACAGAATTACATGTGCCCATGATGAGTATTTTGGAATGTGCTGGAAGTAATATGACAAAGCTTTTAGAAGGGTAAAAGCATCTGATCCAGCTCTCACATGGGACCAGGTGTATATGATTTTGTGGTTAAGCCACATGAATTACCAAAGCAAGGATGCGACAAAAGGGCAGTCCTTTCGGCCGGGTGCACCCCAAAGCAGGGGGAGGGTGGGAGGGGGGGAAAGAAACAAGAAGGGAGCATGTTGGGATTTCAACAGAACAGAAAGACATGCACCAGGCCCAGTGGTTCCTGTACGTTCAAGCATGCCTGCTCTTTCTGTCTGTGGTCTCTCCTCCCACCCAGAGTCTAAGTGTTTTAAAAAATCAAAAAACAAGGGAGCCAAGAAACAAGGATGAGGTTTATTTATTTGGGAAAGCACACTCACCTATTGACATTATGGCCTTGATACCCTGGTTGAATAAGTATTCTTGCCCAAGCACAGCCCAGATTTTTTTGGAAGGTTTTAGGGACGGCTTTCGGATCCCAGCTCCTGGTTACTCAGGGGTGTCTTACTGCAGCAATCAGCAGTCAGTGAGGGACAACATATCTGTGGCAAGAGAAAATGTACTGAAAGAACTGCGTTTGGGGAGACTGGAATGTCCTTTTGACTCAATGCCTGTGGATAATTTTGTCTGCTCACCGCTGGGGGTAGTACCCAAAAAGGACCCAGGGGATTTCTGCCTCATCCATAACCTGTCTGCTCCCGTGGGCCAGTCCTTGAATGAGGCCATTGATGGAGCCCTTTGCTCCATGAGATACGCATCTTTGGACCAGGCGATTGCTATGCTGCGGTCGCTTTGTCCAGGCACCTTATTAGCAAAGTCTGACATTGAGTCTACATTTCGGTTATTACTTGTGCATCCACAAGATTTCCATCTACTGGGTTTTCAGTTGGAAGGGAAGTTCCACATGGACAAGTGCATGCCAATGGGGTGCTCTGTCTCTTGCTCATATTTTGAGAAAATCAGCTCCTTTTTGGAATGGGTTTTCAGGCAAGTAGCAGGGCATCACTGGGTATTGCAATATTTGGATGATTTCTTGCTGCTAGGTGCACCACAGTCACAAGAGTGTAGCAGGGCGTTGGAAGCATTTTGCACACTGATGGGGGAACTTGGGGGCCCCCTGGCACAGGGCAAGACAGTCGGGCCAGCAACAAAAATTGAATTCTTGGGCATTGAGCTTGATTCCATTGAGGGTGTGTCACGCTTACCATTGAGGAAGGTAAAATGTTTCTCGCTGACATTAGCAGACTGTCTGCGAAAAGAAAAAGTTACTTTACACCAGTTACAAAAAGCGGTGGGCATGCTGAACTTTGCCTTAAGAATTATCCCTATGGTCAGCTCCTTTTCACGTTCCATTGCGCAGGCAATGTCAGGGCTAAAAGACAAGCATCACCACACTCGGTTGTCCAGCGTGGTTAAGCAGGATATGCAGATTTGGATGGCATTTCTGCGTGACTTCAATGGCGCAGTAGTGTGGCCCAGCCCAGCCAGGTCCAGTCCAGAGCTTGGTCTTATGACAGACGCGGCAGGGAGTGAGGGGTTTGGAGCAATCCTGGGTTGCCATTGGGTGGCAGAGCATTGGCCCAATTGGTGAGTCAACAGTGGTGTCACAAAGAATATTTCATTTTTGGAATTATTTCCCATTTTGGTGGCTGTGACAATCTGGCCACAACAGTTCCGTAATCAATCTGTGGTGTTCTGGTCAGACAATATGGCAGTGGTAGAGTGCATCAACCTGCAGTCTGCAAAATGTAAAATGTTGCTTCGCTTGCTTAACCCCTTCAGTGCCACGCCCTTTCCCCCTCCTGTGCCGGGCGTTGCATTAGTGGGTGGGGTTCATGACGAGATAGTCTCGTCATGGGCACAGCGCAACCGTGCTCCATGACGAGACTATCTCGTCATGGGCACTGAAGAGGTTAAGGAAATTGTGCTGCAATGAATGAGATTAAATGTGTTGTTTAGAGCTAGGCATGTCCTGGGCATTCTCAGCCATGCAGTTGATGCATTGTCTCATTTCAAGATGCAGGTTTTCAGGTCTCATCAGCCGGAAGCAGTGGACTATCCCACACCTTTTCCGGAGCATCTGTGGCAGCTTGGTGCCCCAACTTACAAGACCTCGTGGCAGCTAGCTTAGCGCCCAGGACTATGCGGGCCTATGAGGGGGGCATTTACCGCATACTGCGCATCCCTAGGGCAGGACTGGGAAAAAACTTGCCATAATCCAGCATCCATCCTATCATTCTTAAGGGAACTAAGGGATGGAGAGCGGTCGGTGGCTTACGCAAAGCGCCACATGACCGTAGTGGCATTTAAAAAAAAAATGATGGGACATCGGGATCCCACAGGCACATTCTTGGTCCAAAGGGCTCTGAAAGTTTGGCAACGCTTGCAGGGCACACAGCCAGACATTAGACACCCGATTAGCATTGAGGGACTCACAGCCATTATAGCAGAGTTAGGAAAAGTATGTAGCTCCAGCAGTGAGGTCCAGTTATTCAGGTGTCAATTCCCTCACCTTCTACGGCGCTTTCAGGGTGGGAGAGCTGGTGTCGCATAACAAGAATGACTGGCAGTGGGGGATGCAATTTGCCAACGTTCAAAGGCAGGCTGGTTCAATATCCTTATCAATTCCCAGATCAAAAATGGACCAGAATGGGAGGGGGGTGGGGATCATGTTATCCTGCAGAGAGCGCCAGGAAGTCCATGTTGTCCAGTGGGAACCTGGAGTCATATATGGCCTGCAGGCCGCAGGGCGCAGTTGTGCCCCAATTAATCCACCAGGACGGTTCCCCCCTTACAAAGTTTCAGTTTGGGAGGGTCCTTGCTCTAGCTTTGGGAGCAGCAGGCTTAGACGCCTCCAACTTTGGGACCCATTCTTTCAGGATTGGGGCAGCCACAGAGGCTACGGCCCGGTGACTAACTGGTCAAGATGTCCAAAGAATAGGACATTGGTCTTTGGACTGCTACAAGTGCTATGTGCGGTTGCATCTGGTGTAAGTATCATTGCTAACGTTGGTCTTGTTTCCATTTCTCTGCAGTTTCCACATCCTGTCCCGCAGGAGGGGAACTTGTCATCACTCGTGAGTCAAATGCGCCTCACCCGCTACAGGTACCCGCCGGGGGCCGAGCCGCAGAGAAGTCTGGATCATAAGACATCCATATGTAAACAGGGCCCAGGCAGGTTGGAACGTATCAATGCATGGTCAAGGGGGTTTGAGACTGGAGCAGTTCCAGAAGCTCGTTGGTCCCTTGTTACTTAGGTCCCCTGTGGCACCCGCTGCAATAATAATAAATCTAGAAGAGAATGATTTGGTCCACATGGGCAGGACGGGGGTAGTGGAGGCTCTAATCACAGAAGTGGGATGGTTGGCCAAGCAGTGTCCCCTAGCAACCATAGTATGGTCTCACATTATCCCAAGGCTCCAATGGTGGGGGTGGAATCTGTCTGGGCTTTGAATCACTCAGTAAAGAGGATTAATAATCGGATTGATAGACTTTTCAGGACTCCAAAACTCAGTACAATTCCACATGGGTGAATCCGGGGAGAACATTGTTATTTGCAGGTCGGGGTTCACCTCTCTAAACTGGGTGATTAAATATTCTTAGAGAATATGCTAGCCTGGCTGGTAGCGTCAAGTCACAGGACATGACCTAGGGGTCTGTAGCGGATGAGGGGTGGCCAGATAGTCGGTCAACTATGCTGGCCTGTGGTGGTAGGGTCATGATTGCTAGAAATATTTACTTCTCTTAGTAGGCATCCCATTGTTTAACGGGGAGGCCGGGGGGGGGGGGGCAGTGGTCCCTCATCACACTCCAGGGGGCAATTATGGCCGGTAGGCTGAAGAGTACGTGGGGGTAGGAAGTCCCACTTCCGGTAGGCTGCTTGGGCCAGCCCCTGCTCAGGCGCATTGGGCGCCAACCTGGCACAACATCAGCCCCTGGGAAGTAGGATGGAAGGGCGTGGGGGCAACGACGGATTCTGGTGGGCACATGGGCCTCCTGCGCAAGGTCACTGCGGTAAAGGGAGACCTGACAATTAGTTGGGAATAGTCATGACCTTCCACGTAGGCTCATCCAGGATACGCAGAAAACAAATTGTACATATTCCAGTTTTAGGTTAGGTAAGGCTTTGTATTAGACTCTTGCTAAGGTTAGCCATAAAATTTATCAATCTCTGAAGTGCTAAATGTAATTGGATGTGTTTGCGTTTTCTGAGTATATGTTAAAAAATAATTTTGATTGTGAATTGTTAATAATGTTTTATTAATTTGTAATAAATACGGCCGGGGAACTAATCTACACCAGTCACCGCAAGACCACAGGGGCGTCCTAGGGACAGAAACTGAACTTACCGATGTATGAGTGGTGGGAAGTTGAACCACATCTGTACTATGTATCTTTTAACACGCTGCCATGTAAATGTACACAATAAGATCTGTAACTGTCAAATGGTATCAGCAAGTTTATCAATAAATTCAATAAAAAATGATAAAAAAAATAATAATAATATGGCCGGGGATATATGACCCCTAATCCAAAGAACTGGTATTTTATATGATTAGTGATCCTTCGTGGGGCGAGAGGTTTGGGGACAGTGTTTAAATGATCATGTCAAAGGAGGGAACTCGGCAATACCAGGCCATATGCCCTCTGATATCCTATATACCTAAGTGGAAGATGGACTTTACACAGGTAGTTATATCTAGTAGGACTACACTATTGTTTGTAGAGCACTATCACCATAATAAAGACCGGTACACAAGAAAATCCATACCTGAAGCGTGTCGGTGACGTGTCCCCCTTTTTCTTTCCTTGTTTTGTTTTCCCCTCTTCTCCCAATTCCACAGTGTTGGCTTTGAAACTGTGGTGGTTGTGAGAAGTTAGGACCTTGCATTAGACCTTGCATTTTGCTCCTGCGGAAACAACAGGTGAGAATTACAGGCATGAACCTGTCTACACATTCCCTTTCAGCCTGGATTGCCGCTGCAACAACAATATACTTTGCTAACCCATGCCAACTTCTCAGCCAACTACTCCAGCACCTGCTCAAAGCGACAACCACACATGCTTTACTTAACCCCTGTACACCTGTTCCAATTAAAGCCAGCCTAAATAACCCAATTCTGTGGCAGGACCGGAGGCTCAGAATATGCTTCTCAATTTCTTTACTACTCGAACAGCAGCCAATGAAAACACAGTAAACATGTAAAAAACACTACATATTCCATGAGGGTTTGAACCACGCCTCCATTATCAACCAATCAAACGTGTGCTGAATACACAAAATAGCGAGGCACCATCTTGACTGCCTCCGCAGGCAAGATAAGTGCCTCGTTATTCTCATTCATTACATGGTTATACTATTGACCTTTGATGGTTTATTAAGTTTATTTATTAAGTTTATTTACTGTTGGCATATATTGGTTATTGCTTGTGGTGTTATTCACGCCACTTGGCATTAGCGCTGTCGCGATCGCTCTGCGACCGGCGTGCGTTCCAGGTACTGTGGTTTTTCAGGTCAGCGTGTGTTGTGCTGTTCGTCGTATGCCCTTTTCAATTATTTTACTCCCTTTATTAGCTTTTCCATTCTCGCGTCTGTGAGTTACTAGCTCACTGGTTGCGCGCGTCTCGCGCTCCGGGCTCAGTCGGCCCCCCTTCTGGGAGCGAGATTCTTGCCGGGAGCCTGTCCGGGCTGCCTGCATGCATCACGAGAGCCAGCACGGCGTGTGCACGCGCAGCTGGCTTCCCCACAAGATCCAGGGGTTTCTGGGGCCAGTACAACAGGGGCATCAACAGAGGGTACAGGAACAACGATGTCCAGTCCTCAGGTAATTCTACCTCTCCTTCCTATGAGTCCTCTGGGGGGCAGATTAATGCATTTTCTGTAGAATTGGACAAAAATCACCTCAGATGCGTGGATCATTCACATGGTTCAGGGGTATCAGATAGAGTTAGTCGATGTTCCTTTTCAGGCACTTCCCCCTACTCCTCTCCATTTTTCCCTACAAGAACAATCTTTTATAGACTCAGAACTTCAGGAGCTTTTGGCCAAGCAGGCTATTACTGTGGGACCCTTCATTCCTGAAGGTTTTTGCAGCAACGTCTTCCTGGTGCAAAAGAAGGGAGGAGGACAGATATTAGTGCTGAATCTCAGGGAGCTCAATCCTTTTGTTGTCTACAGACACTTCAAGATGGAAGGAAACCATATTTTTAGAGATTTATTGCTAGAGAAGAATTGGATGGTCCACTTGGACCTAAAGGACGCTTACTTAACAGTCCCCATTTGCCCCTCCCATCAGAAATATCTCCAATTTCAGTGGAAAGAGCAATGGTTCCGTTATCTGTCTCTTTCCTTCGGCCTGTCCTCAGCACCGTGGGTTTTTACCAAACTGCTGAAACTAGTGACCACTCGTCTTCAAGAAATGGGTGTCCGCATGATCCTGTATCTCGATGACATGCTTCTCCTAGCACAGGACCCCACACTGTTGTGCACTCACTTGCAATGGATGATCTCGCTGTTACAAGAGTTGGGTTTTGTGATCAACACCAAAAAATCCATGACTATCCCATCTCAACAAGTAGATTTCCTAGGTTTTCAAATCGACTCAGTGAATGCCCAGTTGCTTCTCCCGGCGCCCAAGATCAAATCCATAAAGAGGGAGATACAAAGAACTCTGTCGAAGCAGATGTGATCTTTGAGGTCCCTGGCAAGGATTGTTGATCTCCTTGTGTCCTCGATTCAGGCTATCTTCCCAGGACCTCTCCACTACAGGGCGATACCACACCTCAAGATCCATTATCTGCAGAAAAGGTTCTCGTATGATCATCTGATCGCTCTGTCTCTGGACGCGCAAGAGGAGCTGCAATGGTGGCTCACTCATATGGAGGCCTGGAATGCCAAGGACATCTTCGGAACCTCTCT
Source organism: Triturus cristatus (assembly GCF_964204655.1). NCBI lineage: Eukaryota > Metazoa > Chordata > Amphibia > Caudata > Salamandridae > Triturus > Triturus cristatus. The sequence goes on along the minus strand of NC_140584.1, from coordinate 856,449,897 downwards.
CGATGCCATTATCGAGTCAGATGCCAGTCGTTGGGGCTGGGGCGCAAGATGCGGAGATTATGCTACTGGCGGTCGGTGGTCTGCAGAAGAGTTGAAATTTCACATTAATTGTCTAGAGTTGATAGCCGGATCATTTGCCATCAGGTCGATCTCCCCCTTGAAGAGCAATTGTTGCATCCTTCTGCGGATGGACAATGTGTCGGCGGTACGCTACATAAATAGCCTAGGAGAAACTAAATCTCGCCTTCTGGCCAATATTGCGAGGGAGTTTTGGCACTTCTGCCTGGCACAGAAGATCAGAGTTGTAGCACAATACAATCCCGGCAAGAGCAATCAGGTGGCGGATTGGAACTCCAGGTTTCTGAGGGACTTCAGCGACTGGAGACTCCATCCTTCTGTGGTTCTAGAGATCATGGGTATTCGAGGCCCCTGCCTGATAGACCTCTTTGCATCTCGCCTCAATACTCAGCTTCCCCGCTTCTACAGATGGAGACCGGATCCAATGGCGTTGGGAACTGATGCCTTTCTCCATCACTGGGTTTCCCAGAGGAATTCTGCCTTTCCCCGCTTCGACTTGATTCCGAGAGTAGCGGCTCACTTCCAGCGACAGGCAACTTTATTAGTATTAGTCACTCCATTATGGAAAACACAATCGTGGTTTCCGACTCTATTGGAGTTGTCAGTGGACCTGCCTTTCCAACTGCCGGTGTTGCCGATGCTGCTCCAGGACCCAGTGGGCTCCCCACATCTTCTGGTCTTTCAGCATCAGTTAACCCTCATGGTTTGGACGCTCTCCGGAGACATGAACGAATTGAGGGCCTTTCATCAGTGGCTGCCGAGTTTATACAACAGGCTTGGATTCCATCCACCCGCAAACGATATTCTGCATCCTAGAAACGATGGATGGGTTGGTGCCTTCAATGACAGGTGGATCCTGTGGGATCTGATTTGAAGGAAAAACTGCATTTTTTATCGGAATGTGCTGAATCAGGTCTGTCTTATAGGTCAGTGAATAATTTCAGGTCCACCTTATCAGCCGGACATAATCACATTGATGGAAAACCAGTGGGAATGCATCCGCTGGTGTGTAAGTGGTTGAAAGGCATAAGAGTCGCTTGCCCGCCATGACCCAGGTACACTACGTTATGGGATGTATCAAAAGTTCTTTCTCTGTTAGAATCATGGCCGGACAATAAAGACTTTTCTTTAAAGCAATTATCTGCAAAACTCACTATGTTGTTGTGTCTTATTTCCCGTCGTAGAGTGTCTGATGTTCATGCTTTAGATTTGTCAGGTAGGGTTTTCTCTCTCCAAGGTGTTTCTTTCATCACCTCTAGAAGAACTAAAACAATGTTTTGTTCAGTTGAGTATCCTGCTTTCCCTCATAATGAGAAATTATGTGTTTTGAAATGCTTAAAAATGTATGAAGAACGTACTTTAGCTCACAGATCGGACCCTCTGGGTCAGTTACTCTTGGCAATCCAGAAACCTTTTTGCCCGGTCTCAGCGGCCACTATGGCTCGTTGGGTTAGGTGGGTGATGGCTGAAGCTAGTATTGATATCTCTGTGTATGGTGCGCATTCCTCTAGAGGTGCTATGGCCTCTAAGTCTTTTATTATGGGTTCTCGTTTAGAAGACATTCTAAAAGCTGCAGATTGGTCTTCAGACTCAATGTTTAAAATATTTTATTCTAAAACCTATTGCTCATGTTTCTTCTGTTTTTGTTGGTCAGCTTTGAATCAGCATAATCTGAGCATCGGTCCTGCCATAGAATACAACATTTTCCAGCTATTGCGACAAGGATTTTAGATTCTATTAAGGACATCGAGGGGAGGATTATCCAACCCGTTGGGACAGGTAAGATTTACAACTTTCATGTTGTTTATGATGCATAAGATGTATGTTGTTTATTGCCCTACCCTGATACCATATTGGTGGTTCCGCGTTTTCAAACTTGTTTCTATTTTCAGTAACGGATTCCAAACAGAGTTGAATTGGCTTTTCCTCGTGACACGGATGCTGGCATCCCTGGTGGATAGTTGTCTCGTCTGAGACTCATTTGGAGTTGCTCTGCCTTGAGAGTCAGAACTGTTGCTTATTTTGTTTACTGGACTCTTGGGACTGCTTATTGCAAAGAAAGAGGCAGTCAAGATGGTGCCTTGCTATTTTGTGTATTCAGGACACGTTTGATTGGTTGATAATGGAGGCGTGGTTCAAAGCCTCATGGGATATGTAGAGTTTTTAACATGTTTACTGTGTTTTCATTGGCTGCTGTTTGAGTAGTAAAGAAATTGAGAAGCATAATCCTCGCCTCCGTGTCCTTAATAGAATCTAAAATTCTTGTCACGATAGCTGGAAATTTTATATCCTCAACTAACCAAGACTCTGAAACCTCTTAATTAAGGAGTGTGTGGGGGTGGGAGCTGCTACCAGCCACCTTGTCACCACTATCAAATGGTGACTGGTAGCAGAACGTAGCCGCATTCAAACCTAAGGGCTACTATGTAGCCCAAAACAAGCCTAAAGCCGCAGCAGTTTTTCGACTGCTCCATTCCCTAAACTATCCCAGGGGGCAGATCTCCCTGTGGTCGGCTGCCCCCCAAGACTCAGGGTAATAGGGGGAGCAGCACTGACTCCGGATTTGTGTGAAAAAGGTTGCTTTTATTGAAACAGGTGCCATCACATATATAAACCCTGGGCCTTTCGCCTTACATAGCTAAACCCTCACTATACAACTATGTTACCTATGTTAAACTTCCCCCACCCCTCATAGTCCCTCCCACCCACAAAACTTAAACCTACAAGTCTCTACCGCCTGTGGGCTGATCTTCCGCAAATGAGACCTTAAACCTCCAATACATTTTTCTTGCAACTATTAACCTCTAACTAAGTTAACTTCCTAATGAACATTAAGCTTCTTGCCTCGTCCAGGCGTGAGCTTGTCTTCTCATTCACTTTCCACTTGGATTGCTGCTGTCAGCAACAATAAACTTGGCTAACTCATACCAACTTCTAGGCCAACCGCTACCCAAAATAAAAGCCCTGACCAACTTATTCTGACTCCTCCACCCCACCAGACACTAATGCACGTTAAACCCTTTCACCAGCACATCCTGCATCTGCAACAAATAGAGCTCCAGCCCATAGTATGAAAGATGAACCACGTCCCTGCAAGAAGTTTCCGAAGCCTCGTACTTCAATTCGTCATGCTAAATTCTATCAATTCCTCTTTCCCTATAGAAGGCTCTAATTTCTCTGTTAATCTTCCTCCTTGCTTTCTCTATAGCTGCTGTCTTGTTGTCCACAGGCCTCATTCTCCAAGGACTGAACTCTGTCCACACAACGTAGTATCACAACTGCTGCCTGTGTACCTCTTGTAAATCATCCTTCATCGCTCTCATCAAAGACACCCCTTTTCCACCAATAGGTCGTTCTCTCCTAAATGAGGCAACGAAACATCGGGGCACTTCCTTCCTACCAGCAACTTATTCAAACAGGGTAACAGTTCTCGCCATTGCATGTCCCCTCTGCCATGCCAGAGCATTTGGAAACCGTTGGGGTCAAGATGTGGAAATATGGATTTTTCTGGTCAGTTATGTCCCCTATCTTGGACCCCAACGGTTTCATGTATAAATCACAAGTACATGTATGTTCCCTCCAGTTCCAGTTATGAAGACGCAAACACATGTGCGTCCACCGTCAACATGTCCTCTGTCAGATACACCATGAATATGCCGGATATTCCCTTCCTAAGTACGAAAGGCCACCGCCTTTATATGGCTCACTTATGCCATTTTACAGTCCAAGCAAGTAGGCCCTGATTCTGTCATCAACACTCTCCTTGCCTTCTGCCTCTGAAAGCTCCAGTCTGAGCCTGCATCTGTGACCATGAACTTTGTCTCATTCTCTGCGCGGCTCATGAAGCCTGACATCAGCCTATTCTCTGTATTTCACCTTCGAATTATCTGCTTCCCCCTCAGCCGATGCATTCCTGCCTAGTAGTTTAAGTAAACATTCTTCCAGTTACCAAGCAAAGGGCCCGGCTTCTCTGTCTTAATACAAGTAATTCATAGTCCTGTTACTATGAAAGATTCCTGCCCTCGCATTTAGTGTAGACACTTAGACGCTTGTACACTCACGCACAGTCAGTATAGAATAGATTCTGTCCGAGAGTCCTTCCTTTGTGGATAACATAGTTCTTTAAACATAGGATGTTAGATATGATTTGGGATTAGGTTGACTTGACCCCCCAGACTTTTTGTCTCCACATGTAGAGCTAAATGTCAAGTCCCCTTCACCCCCTAGTTACACGTCAATCACACGTCATAATGCTGCGCGCGCATCTATGCCAAGTATTATCTTATAGATCCACCTATACATGACATCACAACCAATTATGTTCCTTTTTACTCCTTATTACACCCATTTTCGGTTACGCATGATATTCGTCATTTTCCTTATCAATTGTTACGCCTACTGTATTCGCTTCATTGTAATGTATGTTCTATAAAAGCCATTTCATGTCAATAATGTATGTACTTCACTTCCTGAACCTTCGTGGTGACGGAACTTGAAGCATCCGATTATAATCGAGTATTGGAATAAAGCCCATTCCGAACCTCTAATACCACGGATTCTGCCTCTCATTTTACTGAGCTATTTTATTATGTTTCTGTATCAAATTCAGTCCCGGTAAAGGAAAATTATTTACCACATGATGGCGCCCGAACAGGGACACTTTCTCATCTCACGCGCCGGCGGTGAGTTGCAGGCCCGGTCTCCTGCCACAGCTGGACGGACAATAACGCGTACCAGCAGGATTTCCTGTATCTCCCTCCGGTCAAGCGGGGGCGACTGAGACTGCGATCAACACCCAGACGAGGCGGTGAGAAGTGCGAAGTATCCCGACCAGAGCCTAGCTGAGAGAGCAAGATCCGAGGTACACAGAGACCCACCAGTCCGAAGTCAAGCCCACTGTCCGACGAGTTGAGTCGAGTCCAGTCCGATTCAAGTTCAAGTTACCGAGGCCTTCCGTTTCCGAAGCTACCCGGTGAGTACCATTGCTGGGGAGGCATTTCTGACGTGCACATAGGTTGTGCCGGTCAAGACGGGTTTGGGTACACAAATCCGGTCTGCACTGTCTTAGCAGTGTATCTGTACTGTTTAGCAGTATATCAAGTATTCCGAAGTATCTAGTTATTGTCAAGAATTAAGCTTGGTGATTAGTTATGCAGACGATCATCATTGTTGTTTCAGTTAAAGGTTTAATGTTTAATGTTTACTGTGTTTTAAGTATGTTCTGTATATTGTGGTATGAATGACTGTTCATTATCGTGTTTATTGTATTAAGTCTGTTCAAATTCAAGTATCAGGTCAGTTGGTCAAAATCAAGTATAAGGTCAGTTTTCAATATGCCGCTCTTTTCGAAATTAAGACAGATCACCACCAGAAAAGGGGTACTCGAAGAGGCCGTTCCTATTCCTCCTAGGGACACCCCAGGGTACTTCATGTATCATAAACATGGCTTAGATGCCATATTATTTCTTGATTTATGGGTAGACTATACCAAGGAATTACCAGAAAGTCAGAGGTGGCCCACAGCGGGAACCTGGGATGCAGAGTGCATCATGAAAGTAGAAGAAGAGTTATGGAAAAGGAAAGTCAGACAGTCACAGAAAGATGCCATTGAATTATGGCGTAAAGAATCACATAGACGAACAGAAAAAGCACGTAGACAGGAAGAGAAGAGTAAAGAGAATTCCAATAAAGTTCAAGAAAATCTATTAATTGAGGAAGGTATCCGAGTGAAAGCAGAACAAGTAGACAGACAAAGAAATGCCCTTATGAATGGTATGTATCCCCTTCTGGCCGAAGGATTACCTAAGGCTACTCCAGAAATACCGAAAGACTTGCCACCCCCATTGTTCCCAATAAAGGTACATCCTAAGGGGCATCCTAGAACCGCAGAAGACGTTTTTCTTTCCTCATACTTAGATGACGCAGCTCCCGAGTATGCTAATTCCGCCCCGCATAGACCGCATACCAGGGAGGTTCAACGCCAAGATCCAGTACCCGTATCGTTACAGCAACAAGTTCTGACACAAGTTCCGGCAAGCACATCTGTTTCTGCATCCGCTCCTACAGCTACTTCTATAGCTGTGTCCACACCTATAGTTGCTGTGTCACGTTCGACGAATCCTTTCACACCCGACACCCCAGATGGGGCCACGGGAGGTGCTACCAATATTTTTTCTACGCCACCTAAAATAAATAAACTTACTTTTCAAGAGTCAGCACATTCACGTACACCCAAACTCATAAGTGCCCGTGCGCTGAAGGAACTTCTTATAGATTGCAGATATGACCCCGTGCCCGGTAAAGAGGACGAAATGACCCTAGCATCATTACGTATCAGACGAGCCGCAGTGTATTTAGGGAAGTTACCAGGAATGACTGCGCATCTAGATAATATATACCATTTTGTCCACACAGGGCGAGATCCAGGATGTATTAACAGAGCTATGGAATACCAGAAGGTAGAGATACAGGGGGAACTGTTACGTTTCCTCATAAACTGTGTGATCAGAAATCAAGACCGACCGGGGGTAGACCCGGAAGCAATGCAAACTCTTACAAGATGGAGCCAGAATATATCAGAAGGGAGACATGATAAACAAAATTGTATAATAGCCATGTGCCGAAAGATCCGTAAAGAAATAGAACGCCTACACGAAGAGAGATTAGAGGTAGACGAGTTCGAACAAAGCGAGGAAGAAGGGTCAGGACCGCCCACAGGACAGTCAGAAACTATAGCATATGTAGGTAAAAGAAGATCTTATAATAGTACGAGATGTCTTATTGACCCGATACGCCCGATATGTCCAGACAATAACAGGGGTTTCCCAACACCCATAGTCCATATAAGGTCTAACGAGCATTCGTTCCAAACAGCTGACAAACTACTCCGAGAACGAAGGGGTTATCATTTTCTCGATTCCATGGATGAACAAGATTTAGCCAGGGCAGCTGTCCATTGGGTGGACAGTCCCGGAAAATATAGTGATGATACAGTAGTACGCACATTTTTTAATCTCACCCCAGATGAACAGAGGTTAGCTGGGATTTATATGATTCAACAACTCATTATACTATATCGGAGTCAACATTCAGATCCTGGTCCCTTACCCGACATATTGACTGAATTACTCACGAATAGATGGAGAGGTTCAGGTACTAAATTAATTAAAGAAATTCTAGAATCAAGAAAGCAGTATATTCTTTTTGTATGTTCAGAACATGTTTCATTGCCCGTCAAGGAAAGAACCACGTATCACATGGATAGACAGAATCCCTTACGAGAAGTGCACCCAATAAAGGGCGAGGACAATCAGTTCAAACGCGTATTTGTATATACGCCCATATCAAAAATAGAATTGTTACAAATGAAGAAAGTGGTACCCAGTCATGACAAAGACCCAGCGGGTTTTCACCGAGAAATTAAAGACATGTTACTCATGGGAGAGTATACCTATCCCGACATTATGACAATATTAAAGGTATTGATGCCTGCTGGCATTTATGAGAAACTCAAGGAAAAAGAGTGGGAGGTAGGAGACCAAAAGATAGAATGGTCAGTATTAGAAGCAGAAGAAAAGGCCCGAACTGCAGGAGCAGGACTTGGGGACAAAACTAGGGCATTACCAGGATTACTAGTACAGGTACTGCCGCGTTTATTAACTACGAAAAAGGAAGATTGGGGTACAATTTCAGCCTGTAAACAGAAGCAAGATGAAGACACTAGTGATTACTATGCCCGATTTGAAAAATGTTTTGGTATAAATAGTGGCATAAAAGCAAGTAGCGAATCATACCCACATCTGTTTGTAACAAAATTAGTAGAAAATGCCCTGCCCCCAGTAAAGAATAGAGTATTAAAATTCGAGAGTACCTGGCAAGGTAACACTCCATCACAAATGTTACAAATGTTACAGTACCATCACAATAGAATTAGAGAGGAACAAGAACATGAACACAGACGCATGAAAGACACAAAAATGAAAATGCTAGTTTCTCAGACAGTTCCAGCTGAAGGACATAAAAAGGGTATGACACATTCTGATTCAGCAGGACCTGTAAAAGGGACATGCAATTACTGCAAAAAGCCAGGTCATTATGTACACGATTGTCCAGTTTTAAAACATAATATCGCCATAGGTAAAACGCAAGAAAGATCACGGCCACTTAGACAAGATCAGAATGAACAAGGAGCTCTGCAGCATGTCCAGGCCATGCCAGCCGCACAACAGCCAATACAGTTCGTGCCAGCTGCACCAGCGTTGCCTGTTGCTGCCACACAGACAACAACTCGACAAATGTATCAGACCGCACAGTATGAATATCCTGAGTACCAGCGTTACGCATGAACTAGCCTAGAGAGGGAAGTTGACTTACCCCTTATCGAGATACCAGTAGACCAAGAAGGACCTTATGTACACAGTGAATTATTAGGTCAAGATAGAAAATTTTTACTCGATACAGGGGCAAGTCGAACAACCATAAAACGTAGTGAAGTTCCAGGGGCACCCCTCTCAGGCTCACAAAACATTTCCCTTGGTTTTTCAGGAAAACCTATTGTTAATGAAGTGTCACAACCTCTGCCACTTACGATAGGACCTCTGACCCGAACTACAGATTTATTGCTTACTAAATCATGTCCAGAAAATCTATTAGGAATAAAAACGTTAAAAGCTCTAGGAGCCATAATATGTTGTTCTCCGGAAGGAGTAAGATTGTTTTTACGTGATTTTAAAGGTCACTATGTATCTAGAGACATGGATCCCCGACTGCAGACTTTACCGACACATCTATGGGCACAAGGCCCTACTGATGTTGGTTGCATGAATATTACACCATATCGAGTCACATTAAAGGCAGGAGTGGTGCTACCACGAATGCGACAATACAAATTACCCCCAGATGCTGTAGTGGCTTTACTACAAATCATTGACGAGCTCATTACCCAAGGAGTAGTTGTAGAAACAGACTCCAATGTATGTAATTCCCCGATAATTCCGATTCTTAAACGAACAGATCCTAAGGCCCCGCCAGTATATCGACTGATTATTGATCTGCGCGAGTTAAACAAATGCATTGTGCCACAATTCCCTGTGGTCCCAGATATCTCGTCATTACTGACAGCCATTGATTCCGAAGCAACATTCTTTACTGTAATTGATCTCAAGAATGCCTTTTTCAGCGTCCCAATAGATCCGGAAAGCCAATATTTATTCGGATTTAGTTTAAATGGACGTAGCTTTAAATTCTCACGCGCACCTCAAGGATTTACAGAAAGCCCCAGCATCTATAGCCAAGCACTGAAACGAGAACTTGACAGTATCCACATGCCAGTTAACACTGCTCTGCTTCAATACGTCGATGATCTGCTGATCACCGCCCGAAGCGAACCTGAATGTGAAAAAGCATCACTGACAGTTTTACAATTTCTAGCAGAAAAGGGGCACAAGGTGTCCCCTTCTAAGCTGCAATTCTGTGTCCAGCGAGTTATTTATCTTGGACACTCGCTGTCCAAGGAGGGAAGGCAGCTTACACCAGACCGCATTCAGTTAATAGCTAACATGCCAACACCCAAGACACAAAAGGAGGTGCGGGCTTTCATAGGCCTCACTTCATACTGTAGACAGTGGATCCCGCAATATGCATTTCTAGCAAAACCACTCATTCAGTTGACAACACAGGAGGCAGCCACATCGACTGTTCTCCCTTGGACCCAGGAACATACACAAGCTTTTGAAAGCCTAAAGAAAGCTTTATGTCAAGCACCTGTTTTAGCAACGCCATGTTACAGAAAACAGTTTACACTCTTTGTTACAGAACGCGAAGGTACTGCTTTGTCAGTACTCACACAGGAACAAGCAGGAGCACACAAACCATGTGCTTATTTTTCCAGTACATTAGATCCCGTAGCTCAGGCTTTGCCTGTATGCCTAAAATCAGTAGCAGCGACAGCTTTAGCAATTAGACAAAGCGATGCTATAGTGTTAGGACATCCATTGACAGTTCAAGTGCCACATGCAGTAGAGGTTCTTGTAAATAGAACGCAAACACAACACTTGACTATAGCACGACTCACAGGATACGAACTTACATTGTTTCAGCCACATATAGAAATCAGACGCTGTAACACATTGAATCCTGCCACACTTTTGCCAGTAACCGGAACAGACCCACTAGCTCATGACTGTATTGAAGTTATTACTATAACGGCGAAACCTAGACAAGACTTGACAGATGTTCCATTGTCAGATCCAGACCTGACATTGTATGTAGATGGTTCATGTATGAGAACAAGTACAGGAGAGTTGGTGGCTGCTTACTCAGTCACAACAGATACTGAAGTCATTGAAACAAATCGTATAAATACTTTGTCAGCTCAAGCCGCAGAGCTTATTGCTCTGACACAAGCCTGTATTCAAGCCACAAGTAAAAAAGTCAACATATACACTGATTCACGTTATGCATTCGGAGTCGTACATGACTTCGGCGTGCTGTGGCGAGAGAGAGGTTATTTAACTTCCCACGGTGCCCACATTCAGCACGGACCCCTCATTCATGCCTTATTAGATGCAATACATCTACCTACTGCAATATCAATTATGAAATGTAAGGCTCATACGAAGGTTACTGATATCATTTCTCAAGGCAATGATTTAGCGGACAGAACAGCTAAACAGACTGCTCAAGCACAAACATCCGACATGACAAAGACAATAGTCCCGATGCCGACACATTGTATGACAGTTAAAGATCCTACTCTTGACGTGATTGACATACAGACACATGCTACACCAGACGAAATAAAGAAATGGACTGAATTAGGAGGGATCCAAACGGACCAAGGATGGATGATGAAGGAAAAGTCTGTATGGTTCCTTCCTGATTCAATGGTCCAAGTTATAATTAACACTATACATAGTCCAGCACATCTAGGAGAAAAAGCTATGCTAGACAGCATTCAACACATTTGGTTTAATAAACATTTACGAGCAGCAGCCAAACAAAAGGTCCGTACCTGTATGATCTGTTGCCAGTTCAACCCAGGAAAAAGCGTTCCCGTAGAACAGGGTGGATTTCATCCTCCTGATCACCCTTTTGAAGTCCTCCAGATGGATTATATCCAGATGGAACGATGTCGAGGATTCAAATATGTTCTCGTAGTTGTCTGCGCTCTGTCTCGTTGGACGGAGGCATACCCGGTTTCAGATTACACTGCCCCGACTACTGCCAAACAGTTGGTTCGAGAATTCTTCCCACGATACGGTTTACCACGTGTTGTCTACTCAGATAACGGCCAGCCGTTCTCATCCGAATTAATGAAACATGTTTCACTTCTGCTAGGATATCAGTGGAAATTCCACTGTGTCCGACACCCCGAAGCAGCAGGTCTCGTAGAAAGACATAATCAGATACTGAAAATCAGACTGTCCAAAATATGCAGAGAGAAAGGTGTCGACTGGATAGTAGCATTACCAGTTGCACTCTTTTACATGAGAATGGTAGCACACTCACGAACAGGGCTATCCCCGTATGAGGTGATCTTCGGCAGACCACCAAATATGTGGGGGACGCCCATACCACGCAAAATAACTGATGTTGACTGTAATATGCTGACAGATTACTTGGCTTCCTTGATGTCTGCACTACAATCTTGTCGTTCACAGGTAGCTGCAGCCTTTCCCGACAACACCGAGGTGAAACCCCATGACGTGGTTCCGGGGGACCTGGTCTTTGTGAGGAATTTCGACCGAAAGACTCAGCTGGAGCCCAGGTGGAAAGCACCCAAGTTGGTCCTGCTGACCACAAGGACAGCCGTGAAGATCGAGGGCCGCAAGGGCTGGATTCATTCAAGTCATATCAAGAAATTTCATGGACTATCCTCGGATATAGACATTATGCCCTGCACTCCCTCACAGACTGATTCAAAACTTCCTTTGGTTGAAAAGACTGAAACCGAACTTTACAAACTAAAGCTTAGGCCCAACAAGTCGAGCAATTTGATTGTTTAAGTCCTCTCCAAGGTGAAGCGGTTGAATTGTCTCTGACATGTATCCCTTGGACCTGAGTAGAGAAAATACCCGGAAAATGTTGAAACGACAGGCGTATTGTAAATCACTGCGTAGCCACTGCATAGTGACATTATTAATTTTGTTTTTATTGAGTCTTTTAATAATTATTACAAGTATGTTGTTGCACATATATTACCCTATTTCTAGACATGTTTATAATGTTGCTGCTGAACATTCTTTTAGTGACTTACCTCCGCATGAATTGTCTTATAGACTTGCGCTGCGCAATAACACTTTCATTAGTATGTTACATCATTCCCATCAGACTAGTAATGCAACTAATTGTTGGGTGTGTGGCCGACTCCCTCCCTATCAGAATTATGAAGGAGTCTTGCCTTTCTTTCCACATCCATTTACACATAATGGCTCCTGTGGAGCATGGTTTAGCTTAATCAATTCCATAGACTCAGACACCGCAGTTTTCCAAGATCAGTGGGTATGGGGAAACCTGAACCTAGTTTTACTCAAGGTCTGCTACCCTGACAAGGAGGGTCGCCCCAAAAGAACAGGAACTGATCTAGAAAATGAAGTATATGGATTAGGTAATTTTACACCTAATCTCATGATTCTAAATGTCGTATCCGAAGTTGAACTAGTCTTACCCACCATGTCAGTATTCCCAGCAAAAGGTGAATTGTGTGTAAGAAAGGTTGGTTCCATACATATGGGCCATAGTAAATGTACTACTACAGTAGAATTCAGTGATCAAGGCAAATCTTCATTCAGAGCTTATCGCCACTCCTACTTTATATGTGGTCAGACTGCATATGTGCGTCTACCTCTAGATTGGGATGGTACCTGCTACATTGCATTCCTTTTGCCACCTGTCTTCCTAGCTCCTCCTGATTATTACAGAAATATTCATTTAGTACACAATAGAGAGCGGAGAGATCTCCCGATTGTCGATTACACTGAAACAGCATGGGAAAAATACACAGATTTCAATAAAGGCATCTTTCCCTATATAGGTACAGTTACCAATAGTAAGCTGATACGTAGATTAACTAGAACCCTTGAAGCAGTAGTGAATGAAACTATTTCCGCCTTAGGCAATTTAACAGAAGAGCAGTCTGCTATGCGGATTGTTGTGCTTCAAAATCGTCTTGTCCTTGACGTCATCCTGGCTGATAGGGGCGGAGCTTGTAGGGTCATCGGATCAAGCTGCTGCGTATTCATACCAGAAAATTCGCCATCTGTATATAAAGCCATCACTCGCCTTCATAAGATTGTAAGCCAGATACACCAGAACCCAGGCACTTGGACTTGGTCCAATTGGTTTTGGAGTGTGATATCAGCCTGGGGATGGAGAGTTCTATCCTTCCTAGGTATTGGCCTTCTCATACTATTCAGTTGCTGTCTATGTCTGCAATGTGGACCAGCGATTTGTGGTCTGTGTGCCACATCGTGTATTCCACCACCAAGATTTCATTCAAGACCCCGGAAGAAGAAAGAAGAACAAATGATGCTATATGAACAGATCAATGGATTAATGAAGATTGATATCTCTTAACGGGCAAGTAGGGGACAAGGAGGGAATGTGGAAATATGGATTTTTCTGGTCAGTTATGTCCCCTATCTTGGACCCCAACGGTTTCATGTATAAATCACAAGTACATGTATGTTCCCTCCAGTTCCAGTTATGAAGACGCAAACACATGTGCGTCCACCGTCAACATGTCCTCTGTCAGATACACCATGAATATGCCGGATATTCCCTTCCTAAGTACGAAAGGCCACCGCCTTTATATGGCTCACTTATGCCATTTTACAGTCCAAGCAAGTAGGCCCTGATTCTGTCATCAACACTCTCCTTGCCTTCTGCCTCTGAAAGCTCCAGTCTGAGCCTGCATCTGTGACCATGAACTTTGTCTCATTCTCTGCGCGGCTCATGAAGCCTGACATCAGCCTATTCTCTGTATTTCACCTTCGAATTATCTGCTTCCCCCTCAGCCGATGCATTCCTGCCTAGTAGTTTAAGTAAACATTCTTCCAGTTACCAAGCAAAGGGCCCGGCTTCTCTGTCTTAATACAAGTAATTCATAGTCCTGTTACTATGAAAGATTCCTGCCCTCGCATTTAGTGTAGACACTTAGACGCTTGTACACTCACGCACAGTCAGTATAGAATAGATTCTGTCCGAGAGTCCTTCCTTTGTGGATAACATAGTTCTTTAAACATAGGATGTTAGATATGATTTGGGATTAGGTTGACTTGACCCCCCAGACTTTTTGTCTCCACATGTAGAGCTAAATGTCAAGTCCCCTTCACCCCCTAGTTACACGTCAATCACACGTCATAATGCTGCGCGCGCATCTATGCCAAGTATTATCTTATAGATCCACCTATACATGACATCACAACCAATTATGTTCCTTTTTACTCCTTATTACACCCATTTTCGGTTACGCATGATATTCGTCATTTTCCTTATCAATTGTTACGCCTACTGTATTCGCTTCATTGTAATGTATGTTCTATAAAAGCCATTTCATGTCAATAATGTATGTACTTCACTTCCTGAACCTTCGTGGTGACGGAACTTGAAGCATCCGATTATAATCGAGTATTGGAATAAAGCCCATTCCGAACCTCTAATACCACGGATTCTGCCTCTCATTTTACTGAGCTATTTTATTATGTTTCTGTATCAAATTCAGTCCCGGTAAAGGAAAATTATTTACCACAAAGACCCACATTGGTACCGTCTCTGCTCTGCCTTGTAACTAGTCTCCCACTATCCATAATGATAATCCGGCACTCTCTGGGCCTGGAACGAACCTGGAAAACAACAATAACAAGTGAAACGAAGAAATGTTTTAACAATCTATTTCCCCCTCCTGCACATAGCCCTAAAACCAGATTGATCCCCATCTACCCAGGCCCATGATGTTTGTCCTACTCCAGCCCCTCCTACCCGCCTCTGTTGCCATACCAATGCAGAATGAATGTGTCCCAAAACCTTGCGCAGCTACTCCCATCTGGGCCAGCCCTTTCCTCAAGACAGCCAATATCTGAAATTCCATCACAGGCCTGCCAATAATATGCTGAAAATCCTGACCTAGACCTCCTGGAGATCTTGCCCACAGAGAGGTGACCCATTTCACTGGGCAAAAACTGGCCATGGGGTACCTGCACAGCAGGACAGATCTACCCCTGCCCCTCTGATTCGTGTTGACTTATGTAGCCAAACGTATAGCCTGGCATCTCATGGCTGACTTCCTCCCAAATGACCCCGAGTACCCCTTACCCCCAAGAACTCAGACACCCCAAAAGCCCCAAAGAACATTCAGGACATCAGTGCTGAGAACAAAAGCTGTACATCCTTGCTTGTGCACATCCCAGACAGGCTCCTAAGTACCACACAAAAGAAACCCCACGTGAGAGGCCTCCTCTTCTTCCCAATATGCCCAGCCTCTTTAACATCCTGGCTCCCAGCTTCCCTGCTGATGGGGCATAACCCAGAAAAAGCTTTCCCATGAACGCAATACCTGCCAATTTACCTGTGATTGTGACTCTAGACTTCCCTTTATCAATCAATTTAAAAATGAACTGGACCACATCTTCCGTCCGTGCCCAAGTGTCCCTTCTTGTCTGCGCCCCACTATCTAAAAACTCCCCCCAAGCCTGACTATAAGCCCTCCTCATTGACACGGCCAGCGATTCTAACACCAGCTGTCGCATCCAATGTCGCCTACTGACCATAGCTCCTGTGGCATCTTGGTCCTCACTCTCTCTCCCACCGTGGTCAGCCCATGGAATCTCTCCCATTGTGAACGAGACAAAGCAGCCTCAATGTCTTTGTTCACACCTGGCACATGTCACGTTCTAAACAAAATGTTGAACAGCAGACACTTCAACACAAAAACCCGCAGCACCTTCAACACTTGGGCGTTCCTTTGCTGACTGCCGGTTAACCTCCTGCAACACAGCCATGTTGTCAATGCGGAATAAAACCTTCCTGTATGCCAACTGTTCTCCCTACAGGGACACTGCCACTACAATTCGAAAAAATTCTAAGAAGGCTATGCTCCGGGCTCCCGCTTCCATACCGAAGGCCATTCCTCTACGCACCATTTCCCTTGCCAGTATAGCCCAAAAGCTGTCCCACACAGCATCTGAGTAAACCTGTGCATCCCGCTCAAAGTCTGTTATGGCTACCATCGGCACACTGTTTTTCCAAAAAGAAACACCACATTCTCAAATCCTTTTTTGTCCCTGCTGACAATCTGACGTGGTGATCTGGCAATGGTAGTCATGCCAATGTTATACCCAACTGTCTACAAAATGTCCTCCCTGCTCTCACCACCCTACAGGCAAAATGCAAATGCCCCACCAGCACTTGCCCCTCTTTAACGGTCAAATAGTGCACATGATATGGAACACCCTATCGGGAGCGCTTCGGCCACATACCATTGGCCCTCGAACTGAATGCCTAGCAGCTGAAAGTCATCAAGGTGAACTGGGAGGCAGTGGAAAGCACTTCCTCTACTATGGACAACACCACAACCACTGAAGAATATGTGAGTGAAGCGTGGTCTTCTGGGATAAAATCATTGACAGAAGTGCTCTCAGGCCACGACAGATACTGAACCAGTCTGAACTGACCTTTTTTATTTTTCGGAACCACTCCGATGGGTGACACAAGTTTACCGCCAATCGTCAATTGGGCCGGTCAACCTCCCTTTCTGTATCTCTTTCTGCAGTTTGTCTTTTACCCCATGTTTGAAGGTGCTGAACAACATGAAATTGCACGCCCACCTACGCAACCTCGGGCCCTAGAACCCCATTCTGAAACCCCATGTGAATCCCTCCCTTAACAACCTGACATCCTCTTTCTGATCATAGAGTGCCAGCCAAAAAATCCGGTGTTCTAGCCTGTTGGGCGTACAAGCTTTTGCCCCCAGATCCTTGTGCTCCCAGTCCACCCCTAAACCAGGAAACTTGACTAAACTGATGACTACCAGCAGGCCCCTGTTGCTGCTGCCACTGCCCTGAGGAATTACTGGATTGTCCTTCCGCCCGCAACTGTTAACGAGGGGATGTTTATCAGCACATTTCGAACACTCATGCTGGAACTTGCAATGTTTCCTAGCGCATTCTCCTTTGGCACCTGTCTGCCCATCCAGTCCTTTTCCAGTTGCCCCCACCCCTCCCCGGATGGGGCATTCTTGAAAGGGCTTATACACAATAGATAACCCTCTGGCCGGAAAAATAGTCTTGCCAAACTTTGATGGGCCCATGGTATGGTGCCAAAGATCTGAGTCTACCTCCCTCCACTTTGTTTCTGAATCCAGAACCATGCGTGCCCTAAACTCACTATCATACTGGGCCCAAGTGTAACCTACATAATTAATTGCACCTTTCTTATGGCGTCCGGCGTCCATGTATTTAAACAGTGCTACACACCTCTCCGGATATTTTTCGCAATGGACGTTGTGTAAATTAGAAAACTCGCCATTCAAATCCCTATCATCAATAGGACCTTAGAACCCTAGCCTAACTTGTACTCTTCCTCTTGGAGCCCTCTGCTCCCTATGCAGCAATTTCAACATTTATACCTATTCCCTATTCCGAATGTTCTCTTTGGTCTCTAGCATGAGGTGTGATCCTAACGGCTTAGAGACCCCCATGTAGGGCAATTTCTTAATCTTCAACTCTTTGCTCCACTTCCCTTCTGCTTCCCGCCTGTTTTTCTCCCCCTGCCACCCCTTCCCCGCTCTTCTCTGCTACCTTGGGCTTTCCGCATCACCAAAGCGGTGATCACAAGGTAAGTGTTTTTCTTTTTTATAAATTATATTCTCCCTCGTCGCCGAATGTCGACTCCCCCCCCTCCCCAGTCCCAAGTCCCCCGCTCCCCTGCTCTTACCTGCTCCGGCCATGGCTGGCTTCTTGTCCCTGAGCCCATTCTCTTTGTTGTCTGTCCCAACGGAGCTCTGCTATTCTGCACCTACCCCCCTGTCTGCTACATAAAACCTTTGCTCAAACATATCGTACCCCCGTCCTGAAACTCCATCGCATCCACACCAAATGACACCATTGCAGCAACCATGTGCTCTCCTCAACGATCCTTACCTGGCGCCAAGATCGGTGCCTGTTCTGGAGCCCACCACTTTACCCCCTGTCCCCTCCGTTCTGGCACCTCACGGCCTCCTTGTTGCTGCTGCACAGCGCTTACACTCTGTAAGACAGTGTCAACAGATCAATGAATATCCTCCCCCCTATGCTGCCACCCTCCATGTATTGCCACCATCTTACTCCTTCCGTGCATCATCCTCCACCAATTCCTCTTCTTCCAAGCTCTCTTCAACATAATTTAAAACTGTATGCTCTAGTGTAGTGCCAAGCATTTCACCTGTGGCAGCTTTTGCTGCCTGCCACAATGGCATGACAATTTGTTTGAGACCTGTGCTTTGCTCAGATATGCTCTGGGGGACCATACTCAGCCCTCCCAACTCCACCTCTGATGCAGGATGCCGTGTCCCGTGGTGACATTCGCCAGAGGTAGTGCCGTACCCACCACCCAGTTGCACCATCAAAGCTGTTCTAGACCTTCTTGGGACAGTGGTCTTGCCATCCACCACTGCCGCCTGGCTGGCCCAATCCAAGCCCAAAACAGCAGCAGTCGTTAGACTGATCCATTTCCTAAACTATCCCAGGGGGCAGAACTCCCTGTGGTGGGCTGCCCTCCACTGCTAAGCCTCCCAACCATGGTTCCCAATCTGTCGCCTCGCACCTCCACGCGGTTGTCTGATACTCTCCACTCAGTATACAGATTGCGCTCTGATACCATGCTAACGGGCAACTGGGTGCTATAGAAGTAACAGATAATGCATGATCACAATAGTTCTGATGTGTGTGTGTGACAGATCAGTGGGCAAATGTATTGAAAATATGTTGTAAGTAAGCATAGTTGATTCCATGTGTTCTTTTCAGTTATTTCCCGCGGTATAATATACATTCTATAGTATTGGGAGAGAGGGGCACAGCCAGACCACTGAGCACGTGAACAGTGTGAAAATGGCCGCTTTATTGAAACAGGTGCATAGCACAATGTTTTCCTGGGCAATCCGTCTTACAGAACTAAATCCTCGCTACACATCAAATGAACTATCTAATGTCCTGCCTTCGCCCCTACTGTCACACACACATAACCCACCCCACAACTATCTCCTACCTGTTGTACTGCGTTTCAACAGTTTGTGACCTCACCTTTCCTCAGCCTCCCTCAGAAGCTGCATCGCCTCCACCACTTTAGCCTCCGCAGTAGTCATAACCGCCTCAATTTTATAAGTGCTACACTGTCAAAAGCCCTAATATCACAAAAAGATTACAGCTAAGACTCCTTGCCACCAGTCAGCAGGTCACCTGTACCTAAAATGGTGGCAGGGACCCCAAAAACAGCCCTGATATAACCCTTGGGCTACGAAGAGCTCTAACATAGCCCAAACAAGATGGCAGTCACTGGACTGCACCACCCTCCCAGCATCCATGGGGGCAGATCTCCCTGTGGTCGGCTTCCCCCCAAAGGCCCATCACAAAGCTTTCTATGCCTATGTGGGGCACTGAAGTGTTTGACAACATGCTATGCCATGAAGGGGGTGTGGTATGGGAGGGTTTACTTTTACTTCTGTATCGTACGCGGTAAGTGTTTCCACATCATACGTGATGACTAATGAGGTATGATTATTGTGTTATTGGGCGCAGCACTCAGCAGTGTGGTGGATGAAGAGGTGTGAGATAAGTGTAGAGTTTATGGTTTTCTGTAATCTAGCAGTGTTGAGCAGCTCTGCCGGTCCCTTCAAAGTATTTTTATGATCATAGTCCACTTGGCTGGTTACTGCACTGGGTTGTCCAATTTGAGATATTTTGTTTCAAGTTTTTGGTCTTGAGCAGGCATAGGTGGAGAATAAAATGACGAGGAGATCTGCTGGGATGGACTTTGTTGCTATCATCCCATATCGAATTGTTATTGTGAGTTGTAAAGAAGCAGTCATAGTATGTAGCAAGTTGGGACCTGCAGTAGTGGGCTTGGTTAGCGTCCTCTGATTGGGTAGTGGTGTGTGGGAGATCTCTTTAATTATTTCATGCCTTTGTAGTTGGTGATTACTGGTTTATTTGCTAGTACAGAACTCGGTGATGGATGACCCCTATAGAAGATATGCCTTATGTGCCTGTGTAAGAGGATTAAGCAGTAAAAGGGAGTTAATATGCAGCCTGTATAAACTACAATCGGCAGCCAGATCGCTGGTTGTGATGATATTAGTATTAGTGTATTCTAGAAAAGTTATATATGAATTACAATTACTATATAATACCCAGGCTAGCCATAGGTCAGCTTTTAATAAATTACTTGGAGATAGAAAATTGTGTAGTGGTTGGGCTGTTTTGTATCAGTGGGCTCTAAACTGTAGAAAGTACTTGAAGGTACGATTGTCATTCTGGGTTCTACCCCAGGGTTGTGGATTGATGTAGTACTCTTGGGAATAGTCCTTCTTGTGACTCTTCTGAAGTGTATATGCTCCTGAATTATTCAAATCTTAGCTGATAGGCGGTTCCAGAGCTTGGCTGCTTGTATGAGAAGGCAGTGCCTCTTATGGATTACTTATAATGGCAGGGTCTGATGATCTGTGGTGCAACCCTTGAGTGCAGTGTCCTGTTTTATTTATAATGCTTGAATTTAATTTGCAGTTATAGTAGTCTATTTCCTTGGGAGGCTCTGAGGACAATGCAAAGTGCCTTGGACATTTCTCTTCCAGCCCTACGTAGCCTGTGCCGTGATTTTAGGAGTTCAGTCATGCATTCTCTTGAGTGAAGGCAGAGAAGAAGTCTTACAGCAGCACAATTTATTAGTTGTATTTTGCATTTGATTAAACTGGATGTAATAAGGTATAGGCTGTTGGCGTAGTCAATCTTGGAGATTACAAGGGTGGGGATACCTTGTTTTTTTGTTGGGAGCTGGGGTATAGGAATCTAAAACAAAGTGGTTTCATTGTGTAGGTGCTCCTTCTCACCTTGTTGGTGTGGTCTCAAGGATAGGTCTGACACCATGGTCACCAATATGGTTCTTCTTTTGATGTATTCGAGGGACCTAGAGTTTCTTGGGCAGAAGGCTTGTATTTTTGCCATTGTCCGCAGGTCACTATCTCTGTCTTTACAGTGTAGAGCTTTAGGTAATTGTTTATCATCCATGGTAAAATATTGATGCTGCTGGGCCCTAAATTTAACATTGCAGTACGGTATTCAGACAGAATATCGAGATGGAAATGTCGACTTCCACAAATATCGAGTTGAAAATATTGTGACACAGAAATATCAACAGCAAGAATATTGTGGTAAAGAATATCGAATTTAAGGTAAGATTTATAGTTTAAAAAAATATAGAAGTAATTAATATGGTTTGCAAAAATATAGTTGTTTAAAATATCAATTTTTTAATTAGTGTTATGTATTTTAGTTTATATTTTAAACGTATGTGATGTATGTTTTTTTGTATAAGTATTGTTTATGTTTTTAATATATGTGTTAAATTTTTAGTAGTTAGCAATTTTATTGTAAGTACATTTAGGTGCCGATTCCGATCCGGGTAAAACTTTTTGCATACGACTCGTATCCGTATATTTTCACGTACGAATCGTACAAGTACCGTACAAACAGCGAAGTACGATTCGTACGTGAAAAATACATACGAATTGCGTCGGGAAAATGATCCGAGAGGGAGCCGTAAATTTTTACGTCCGAATAGCCTCGGGAAAAGTGTCTGATAGGGAGCCGGACATTTCTACGTGCAAATCGTAAAACAGAAGTCCGAGCGCGCAAGTACGATCCATACCGCCCGTCCGAATACACAACCGCATGTAAAAGGCACCGTACGGAGCGAACGCTGTAGCACACATGTACACGGCTAAACTTGTGCCCGGATACGAGTCGTACAGCCCCCCCCTCACCCCGCACATGTCAGCACTGTACCCCCGTATGTCAGCACCGTACCCCCCCTCCGCACCCTACCCCAGGCCTGTACCCCAGGACCGTACCCCAGCCCCCCACCTGTACGCGCCGCACCCCAGGCCCGTCTCCCAGCCCCGTACCTGTACGCACCGTACCCCAACACCGTAGCCCAGCCCCGTACCTGTATGCACCGTACCCCAACACCGTAGCACATCCCCGCACCAGCACGCACCGTACCCCAACACCGCAGCACAGCCCCGCACCTGTACGCACCGTACCCCAACACTGTAGCACAGCCCCGCACCTGTACGCCCCGTATCCCAACACCCTAGCACATCCCCGCACCTGTACGCACCGTACCCCAACACCGTAGCACATCCCCGCACCAGTACACACCGTACCCCAACACCCTAGCACATCCCCGCACCTGTACGCACCGTACCCCAACACCGTAGCACAACCCCGTACCTGTACGCACCGTACCCCAACACCGTACCCCAGCACCCTCACCCAGCATCGCGTATGTACGGACCTTACCTACGCGAAAAATACTCGTACAGAACCAGCACACTGTAAAACAGCACAAGGAGGGTCAATTCGACTCGCACAACACCACAAAACACGTCAACATGACAAAATACATCTCCATGACTGACCTGGCACATCCAAACAGGCAAACAGAGGCCCTAAATCACAACCACCTCTTATAACACACCCACCACAAATTCAAACCCAGCCACACCCACAAATGGACCAATAAAAAGGGCCCACACACACAACCCATGAGCCTTTGCAACAGACCCACTGCTGACAGACCCCACAGACAAACAACTGCACCTTACTTACACCTTAACTACACCTTCACTTACACACCTTCACACAACCTCATTCACAAACACCCCCTCTTCTCATTCACACACACACCGTCACAGTCAAACCCACACACCCACAACCATCCACACCCACACCCCACACCATGCCCACAGACAAGAATCCAAAGTTCACAAGGGCAGAGCTGGACCTCCTCGTCAACGAAGTCATCAGAGTTGAGCCACAGCTGTTTGGAACATTGGTCAGACAGACCAGCATAGCCCAAAAAACAAGCCTGTGGCAGAGGATTGTCGATAAGGTGAATGCTGTTGCGCCCATCCGAAGGACCAAGCATGAATGCCAAGCCAGGTGGTACGATCTGTGCAGGGCAGTCAAGAGGAAAATGAACGAGGAATACGCCCAGAGTAACATCACTGGAGGCGGGCTGCCCCGCAGACCCGTACATTACCATCCATGGGAGGAGAAGGTGATGGCCATGCTTCCGCCGGTGGGAGTACACGGAGTCGAAGGAGTCGCAGAGCCTGGTGAGTACACAAACATCTCACGTAACATGGGGGGAATGCCATCCACACCACAAATACACAAAATGCACGCAACTTCCCCCAAGCCCTCACCGCACACAACCACACTCAAAAACCACGCTCATGCCACTAACGTCTCCATGCCCCATTCACAAATAAAGGCAATGCCATGTCCCAGGCCACACCAACCACAAACCCAAGACTGGATGTCCGGGATGCTGGGAGGGTGGGGCTCACACAACACATTGTGCAACTCAGAAGCAGACACCAATACCCTCAGCCCATATGACCTAGGTACATACCCATGCACCATGCCCAATGCACAGGGACTGGCAAAGTACTGACAAGGTAGCTGACACTTGGCCCTGCTGTATGCAGCACAAGGCCCTCCTGTGACCACTGTACACTCAAACACCAACTACACAAGATCTGATATCTAGCACAGGCACTCAAACTCACTGTCATGCCAGCATGCACCATGAGGGGACAGACACATCACCTGGGAGACCCAATGACAAATCACACCTCACCCAACAGCAGGCCCGGTCACACCCACCGCCCCTCACACAAGCACACACCCCCGGGGCAGGCAACGGATTTACCCACTCTCATAATGGACATGTGACACAACAAGTCCAATCCATCGCCAAATAAGCATCCGAGCCAAAAATCGACTGGTCAAACACTCAGGAGAACATACCAATCTGTCCCCCGCAACATACCCATCCCCAAGTGTACATTGAGAGGAATGCTAGGCACATCCAACTACCTGGAGGATCTGTGACAACTTGAATATGTATGAAACATGGATGTGGCATGAAACAGCATTAACATTGTCTCTCTCTCACACACAGGGCAACGTCATCGACCTCCCCCCAACAATGGGGGGGAACAATCACAGTCCCAGGCTCAGCGTGAAGATGATCCCACCGGCAGCGACGACTCTCACCACTCCGTGGATGACCCTGACCAACCTGGCCCCTCTGGTGCCCAAGCCCCTGCAGCACCTGCATCAGGTACATCTGTGCCAACCCCCACCCCCATTCCTGCCACATCCCAGGAGACACCCAGGAGCCCTGCTCGCACTGAACAACAGAGCCAGTCTACCAGGATGGACAAGGTTCTCCGTGGACCCAGGAGGAGGCAGACAACCCCGCAAATGCCATCCCTCAGGGGTCCCGTAGACCCGATGTGCCCACAGCGGCAGGCCAGGCTCGTGTGGGCAGGGGTGGTGGAAGTGGAGGCAGGCGGAGGCGCGAACCTGACCAGCCAGCTGAGGGAACCGGTATGTCACACATACGCCACATCCTGGACACATACCGGCGTGACACCAGGGGCATCAGCCAGGTAGTGCTGAGCCTCACAGAGATGTGAAGGGGACCCTCGACGAGATGAAGAACCTGCAGGCCGAGCAACATGCCAGTCAACAACAACACCAAGGACGGATGGAGGCAAGACTGGCTGACCTCCTGGCGGTGCAAACGGACATGAGCCGTTCACTCCGTCGGATCGCCGACAACATGGGCAACCCTCCCTGTGCCACCAGGCGAAGACCACCATCAGCCACTGGGAGGGAGGAGGAGGAGGATTCGTCCAACGGAGCATCACAAGCATCGTCAAGGCCTGCATCTGAGGGTCCCCCCAGCAAGGTGGGTCGTCCACGGAAAAGACCGTTAGAGTCAGCGGACCATCCACATCTCCCAGGTCACCTGGCCTGGCCCTCTGGTGCAACAGCAGCACCTCATCCAATGACATTCTCTGCCACATGGACTTGCTGGTCACAGTCTGACCAATGATGACCAACACTGTGGTCTGGACTCCAACTGACAAGGATGCCATCTCCCCCTGTGAACTTTGGATTCTATGCACCCGGTAGAGCACCTTAGCACATCTACCAAAAGACTTACCCCACCAAAAATAAAAACATTTTTTTTTCATGAGATGTTGCTGTCATTTGGCATTAGTCCACAAAATATGTGTGTGTAAATGTCAAACTATGCCTGAGTGTTGAACTAACTCCAGCCATCCATACCCTGGGATCTGAGTCTGGTACAGGACACACATGGGTCAAAATTTATCAGTCAATGCAGACATGGAGCACAATACTCACCTGTGATGGCCTCAAGCTGCTGAGGGGTTGCTTGCAATACTGTGCGGACAGATCTATTTGGAAGAATATCATTAAGGCGTAGAGGTCATGCCTCATTTGGAGGTTCCCGGGGAGGAAGTCCCAGCTATGTGTTCCCAGGTGGGAGAACTATGTCCTGCATGCTGGAGTACGGTGGATCTGAATAATGGTGGCCAGGTCAAGGTTGGATGCACGGAGATGGCACTACGGGGTCTTGGATGACAGTGGTACAAGGTTGGTGTTGGGTCGGGGTTGTGGCCTGCCTCCTGAGTGTGGGTGGGGAGTCTGAAGGTCATCCTGCAGCACACAATGATCCATTGCAGCTATCTCTGCTGGACGGTGATGTGGCTGGGGCGCGGGATGTTGCAGCTGAGGTGTGCAGATGCAGCCTGGATGTGGACAAGTGTCCTGGGAGTTTGGATGTGGCTGCCCCATAGAGGGCAGGACAGTATTTCACACGATGTTGTCGTGGACCTGGGGGATGGTCCGTCTTTCCTTGGAGTGGATCTATCTGGAGATCATGTGCATAATGCAGAGGGTGTTGCAGTCTGAGGCACAGATGCTGGTGATTACCATGGCAAATGTGAGCTAGCAATCCATGATGCACACCATCTTGTGTGCATGGACACTGGGTGCTTGTGCGGGGCGTCTACGGGTGGGACACAAGCAGTTGACCCAGCTGTAAGGGGTCAATCCTCAGATGTTGACCTCAGTCCTGTACAAGTCCAGCCTCAGGTGGCTGCTGTTCTGCCATTCATCAATGGATCTCATGCAATCTAGAATATTGGAACTGGCAATGTCTGCGTACTTGGTGAGGGTGAGGAGCACCTGGCTGTCAATGGCATACGAGTTGATGATGAGGTTGTGTGCGCATGTGATGGTGGAGAGGGGGGTCCTGGACACATTGTAGATTGACACGCTGAGAGATGATACCTGTGCCATGTGCCTCACAACAACAGCATACTACATGCAGAAGCCTTGAGTCCCACTCCCATGGCCTTGCTGGGGTACAGAGCCGGTGGGGAGTAGGAGGGACATGACCTGGTGGGTGTGACAGGGCCTGGAAGGCGTGGCAGCGCTGTGTAGGCAGTCGGAGTTACACACTCATCATGCAATGGTGTTGTGTGTGCGCTTAGTGTATGCCTGAGAGCTGGCGGCAGATGTGTGGATGGACATTGCTTGGAGGGTGGCTGCAACATCAGACTGTAGTGTGATGTGGGTCATGCAAGGACATGAGGCTCGTGCAATGTGCACGTTGCATGTGCAGACGGTCCAGCCTTTGGCACCGTGTGGCCGCAACTGTGGCACAGACAAGCTGATGACAGCCAAATGAATGGGTTGATGGAGGAAGGGAGGAGCATCTTTGATGTGTGTGTGTGTTGCCAAATCAGGAAACTTCGTGTGCCCTTGCTGCAGTGGCTGCAACAGTAGGCGGCATGTCCTGGGAACTATGCCACAATTTCCACACAAGGACTAGGATGTCAGAAAGGACTACTGCAACAGGTGTATGTCAAGGAAGGAGTGACCGGTTTTCAATGGCACACCCAGAGACAAAGGATGCACAATACCCAAAGATGACTGACACCGGATCATGAATCTGAAGGCCAAGGTGCACACAGGAAACACACCCCAGAAGGTGTTGACGGCCCGTTGTGGGGACCAACATACCAATACACATACACAGCCATGGACTTCATGCACAATAGAGAATCAAATACATGTAGAACAGCATGCAGGTTGCTAATCTACACATAGACTCATATGCACAATCCTTGACAACCATGCCAGAGATGGCGCATGCACAGTGGCAAGAGACCTGCATTGACAGAGATGAGGCACCTTGGAGGCTGATGAACACCTTTATTACTCAGGCTCACACCTATGGAAATGCATCAATATTAACAGACTCACAGGTCTTTTGGATTAACATGTGGAACCTACACTGGACATCCCCTTCGAACCACAGATGCTGTAAATCCATGGGAGTGGCACACAAGTGAAGGGGGTGAGCCAAACATCCCCTGCTGCACACGGAAAAGCTGCAATTCCCCATTGAGCCTCTTATGGGGATGTCCCGCAATATGTCCACCCGTAGCCTCCCGTATGTTTCCGAGGGAAGTTGTACACACATTGATGCCTTCATCAAAAACCACAATCCCATAACAGATGACTGTCACGAAGTGTGACTATCAATTCATGTGAGTCATGCTACATGTCATGTGCCCCATGGTGAGTCGACATGTATGCATAGTAACAAGACCTGCACAGGAGCAGTGCCCACACATTACAAACAACTACCACAACCTAAATGCCTTGCTGCAATCCTTACCCAAAGGAGAATTTTCACCATGTCCGTGCATGTAACGTTGATTCAGCACACGTTGCATTACTCATGAGGAATAGCAGGAGCACAACGTTGCCACGAGCAGACAGCATGCGCAACTACCTGGGGATGAGAGACACACAAGAAGTCAGGAAAAACATAGTCATCGGTATGCATGGTCATGTACTCTACATGAATAAGGTTGACACCATGCTAGTTGTCAATTGAGTGTGTCAGCTAAAATGTGTGGAATTACATCAGCACTCGAGTGACACATCAGCACACACCTCAAAGTCACTTAGCATACAGTCAGCTGGACACACACATTGCAACACATGCCACACAAGGCTCCAAGCGTGCACAACCAGACCCAGGGACTCACCATTATGAGAAGAAGTTGCGTATGAGCTGACTCCGGATGTCCTCCTCCTCCTCCTCACTTGCCTCGTGACCAAGGCCGTCATCCTCCACGGGTGGATGTTCCTGCTCATCGGGATCCAGGATGAGTGGCACAGCTTTCTCCACTGCCATGTTGTGCAGCATGCAGCACACGAGGATGATTTTGCAGACCTTCACCGGTGCATATGGGAGGGACCCGCCGGTCTTGTGGAGGCAACGGAATCGGCTCTTCAGGAGGCCAAACGTCCTCTCAATCACTCGCCTGGTCTGCCCATGGGCGTTGTTGTAACGGGGATCTGCAGCTGTTCTCGGGTTACGGAGAGGCGTCACCAGCCATGGCATGTTGGCATAGCCAGAGTCCCCTACATGGAAACATCATGTAAAGAAGTGGGTCAGGAGATGCCGTCACATACTAAGATACCGCTGAATACTGGACAAACAGAGTCTACCCACCAACAAGACATGCTCGTTCGTTGTGCAGCTGCAGCATCATTTCTGGCACCCTGCTACGCCTCATGATGTAGGCATCGTGTGCTGACCCTGGAAAACGTGCACAGACATGGGAAATCACCATGTTAGCAAGACACACCACAAGGGCATTAATGGAGTGGGAATGTTTACGGTTACGAAAGGCTACCTCCTGTGCCTGTGGTGGTACCAAAGCCACATGTGTCCCATCAATGGACCCAATTACATGGGGCATCCCTCCCAGGGCATAGAACTCACTTGATACCTGTCAACTGCTCAGGAGTTGGAAAATGGATGAATTCATCCAGGTGCTCCAACATGGCTTCTAAAACATCATGCAGGACACGGCTGAACATGGTCTGGGACATGCCACCCACATCAGCTATGTTCAATTGAAACGTACCGGTGGCAAAGAAATGTAGGGCTGACATCACCTTCATCTTGGGGGTCAGCGCAGTCGGATAAGTGTGTCGCGGTTGGAGGTGTGGTGCCAGCCTGTTCGTCAGTTCCACAATTAACTGTTGGGGGAATCTGTAGCGGCGTATGCAGTCACGTTCCCTCATGGCAGCCAAGTCTGGCATTGGTCGGGGGAGAGGCGGTGCCCTGCAGAAATTTGGAAGGAATAACGGAGATTGAGTACATTACTACACCACTGTCAATGAACTGAGCACATGTTCAACAGCTAATACACATATGCTACATACAGAGTCTGGTCTGTGCAATACATCCTGCACACGTATGCCAGCCAGGTGATACTCCTACCAAGAGCCAGCTACAAACGTGGATTGTCAAGGTCCACATGACATGCCATGAAAGTAGCTGTGGGCCAGTGTGAGTGAACAGCCAGACACATTACAGGAGTGACTTACATCCACATATGTGCATTTGAAGGATGTTATCTCATACAGACAGCTGCCGGCAAGCTAGGCGCACAGGTCACATGTCATGGAAAAAGGACAGACCACACACCTTGCCATGAAGGGGTACATGTCAAAAATGATCACACAGACATTGAGACTACGCAGATATGTCCTAAGCTCGCAAGTCCCTGTTCGATGCATACAGACACACGTTACGTGTTATTCCACATGTGTCCTGGTGTGCGTAATAGTGTGACATGGGCATCTACACACAGACACATGTTGGATGCAGCTACAGCAGATGCCGTTGACGGAACACCAACAACAAGATCATGGGAACACATGATACACACATGACATAGTCATATCGTGGCACGCTGGTAGTGAGATGTCAGGTGTCATCATCCGTGTACCTGGCATCAGGGGACAGTTGCGGGTGTTGGTGACTGTGCCATGCCAGTGATGCAGTGCTTGACAAGTTTGAACTACATGCACACATGTAAAAGGTGTGAAGGGGAAGTGCGCCACATAGTGCCCCATCACACATGACATGTGTACACAGGTCATCACACAACTATTGGGTTAAAACATGAGGAGACATGTGCCAGCTCACTGCCTGACACACCTAGGCCCTACCCATGAAGCACTGCACTGACAATGACTTGATGTCCATCCTTGTGCGAGTCAGACACCTCCATTTGTTTCCTGTGCGCCTCCTATCACCAGTGTAAGCTGTGAAACACACCGTACACACGCTCTGAGGGCGTGTGTACGGTCGTATCACTATATGGGGTTTGGGTAGGAGTACGCGTGTGTGTACGGACCGTACACACGTACGTGTACACACTGGTCCTATCCCTATGGGAGTGTCGCCGTAGGCGTACGCCATGGAGATACGGCCCGTACACGCGTGTGTAGGGCCCGTAGCACTATGGTAGTGTTGGCGTAGGCGTACGCCATAGTGCTACGGGCCATACCTGCGTGTGTACGGGCCGTAGCACTATGGCGTACGCCTACGCCAACACTACCATAGTGCTACGGGCCCTACACATGCGGGTACGGCCCGTAGCACTATGGCGTATGCCTACGCCAACACTACCATAGTGCTACGGGCCATACACACGCGGGTACGGCCCGTAGCACTATGGCGTACGCCTACGCCAACACTACCATAGTGCTACGGGCTGTACACACGCGGGTACGGCCCGAAGCACTATGGTAGTGTCACCGTAGGCGTACGCCATGGAGATACGGCCCGTACACGCGTGTGTAGGGCCCGCAGCACTATGGTAGTGTTGGCGTAGGCATACGCCATAGTGCTACGGGACGTGCCCGCATGTGTATGGCCCGTAGCACTATGGCGTATGCCTACGCCAACACTACCATAGTGCTACGGGCCGTACACACGCGTGTACGGGCCGTATCACTAGAGTAGTGGTGCCCCAGGGGTACGTGTGAAACGCACCGTACCTGTGTGGGGATTTGAAAATTACAATAGGGCCTACATGCATGCTGGTTGTCATGGATACCCAGTTTAAAGATCAAATTTTTTCATCATGTGGCCTGGAAAAAGCAGTTGGCCACATTATACATTGTTGCAAAGTGGTTGTTGACTTGACATGATGCTGCAATTTAGAAAAAATGCTAATGCTGTCACTGGTGTATGTTTAAAGGGATTGGAGGAAACGTAGGATGCAAATGAGTCTGACTAATCACTCTCTACTCCTGTTACTGAAATAGGCCAGCAAGGCAGATATAAGTCAGCCAGAACCCATGAGAGGGCACTTGCCTGCACAACCTTTGATTCGACACCACTGCTGCTGCTTGTGATTCCTCTGGCACCATGTCGCGGACTGTGGAGAGGGCCCAGCCATTCACACAGGAAGAGAATGAGGCGTTGCTGGACGTCATCCTCCCACAGTTCCCCAGCCTGTATGGGGGAGCAGGTGAGTGCTGACTCCGCTATCTTTTACTGTGCCCCTTCTTTTTGTGACTGGCACTTCTGGCATTGTGTCCAGGTGTGACAGACATGATATGTTGTTTAGAGTGGATCCCAGGGGGGGGGAATGGCTCATGTCTGTCATGCAGAGCATGATGTGGTTCATGTGTGCACTCCTCACTTGCATTGTGCTTACTGTGACATTCACTGCATGCTGCATGGCACATTCAGCATAGCTAATCCTCTTGGCCGTTCTTGTTCTATAGTCCTGAGGTGATTCAGTGTTCCCCCCGTGTGACAGGTGACTGTACCCACAGATGTGTGTGAGTTGAGTTGAGCTGTGGTGAGAGTGTCCAAATGATCTGGACATTGATGTGTGTGAATGTTCCTTGTCATGTGGGTGAGTGTCTATGTGGAGTGTTGCACCACAGCTGCATGGAGGAGGCAACAGCTCTACCCATCTGATGTGAGAAGTGATCCGTGCTGTGTGTCTGACTTGCTGGGCTAGCCCCACGCCTGTGACACCCCCCCCCAGGCAAGTGGCACATGTGCAGAGTGAGGTTTGTATCGGCTGTTGCCACTGGCAGGTGAATGATCTGTGCCTGTGTGTGTCTGTGTAGTCTGCTGATGTTGGGTCAGTGGCCTGTGGCATGTGACTACTTGGAGGTGCTGGCCATCAGCTTTGTGTTGCTTGTGATGTACAGTGTGTGCCATGATCAGGGAGTGTGTCGCACCCCTCATACCACCTGTGTACTTCCAATGACATGTAGTGCATTGGGCCTTACACAGAGGCCAATGTCCCTATGACAAAGGTGCTATTATTTTTCAGCATACTATGCCCTGTTCAACAAATCAAATATGTTCTAATGTGTGTCTCTGTGACATGGAGCAGGTGTAGTGATCTATTCTCACTTTGGCATCCTCACAGGTAACCGCCTACGAGAAGGGGAAGATATGGAAGCGGGCCGTCAGGGCTGTGATCTCCGTGGAGGGTCGCAGTCGGCGCCTGGCACATGTGAGGAAACGCTGGCAGGACATCCGGTGCTGGACCAGGAGGATCGCCCGGGTCCTGCTGGGGGACTCACCAGAAGGCAAGAACCGCGGGCGCCGGCGCCTGACCCACCAAATGAAGCGTGTCCTGGCGGTGGTCTTCCCTGACATGGATAGGCGGTTACAGGCGAAGCAGCAAGGGGGTAGGTACATGTGTGTTTGTTGTGTGTCACCAGCTTTGGGAAGTGCTCAGTCGCATGGATACACTGCCAGGGTTAATATGTGCATTGCATTTTCTGTTCCCCAAAGTCATCCGCTGCTGTTCTTCCTCCTTTCCCCTCCTTGACATGTGTTCCCTGGTCTGTGTGTAATCACTATTGCACATGGTCATCTAGGCAGGCAGTTAATCCAAGTGCACATTGCTGTCTGCATCATGTGGGGGTGGGGTCGGAGACATGTGTTGTTACCTTGCCTGTGCCCTGTCCTGTTCAGTCATTTGGGGGTCCATATAAGTTGTCACTGATGCTGAGTCTCAACATAGGAGTGTGAGTGTTCAAATGAACAGACTTGCAGCATGCATGACCGATGTTGTGCATGAGTGGGAGATATGCATAGTGCCGGGACGGCAGCTCATGTTACAGTCAGATAATTCCAGGACCATGGAGCAGTGTGCCCACTACAGTACCCTAAGACACCCTTGCCTCGGTATAATGTGTGTCATCCAACACTGTGCCCATTCTCAATGTGTTCAGCATAGTTTTGCCTCTGTGGCATTGTTCCCTGGCCTCATTTGTGTTTATCTAAAGTGTGCTACATGTGCCCATTGTACAGGCTGACCCCATTTTGCTTCTGCATCCTCACACTGGCCAGTGCCTGTGTGTCTATGTACAACAATCTGTTGAGGTTTTTTGTCACAAATATGTGTTGGCAGCCTCACGAGGTGATGTGGAGTACATTTAGGATTTCCTGATGCACTCTTTATTAAACCCAGATTGAGAGGTGTCACTTCTTGAACTGTCTCAATCACATTGTCTCAGGTATGGGGTGTTTTTGCGGGCAAGGAATGCATGTCCAAACCTTATGTCTCTTTGCCAGGTCTGACCGGTGTGTGATGATTGTCTGGACAGGCACTCAACGTGCAGTGACCCAGGCATGTTGTGCAGGGTGTCATGTTTGTGCTTTGCAGCATGTGTCACAAGTCCAAAAACATGTTTCCTGCTCATCCATTATTGGCACGGCTGTGTGCTCCAGATGCTATGTGGTTTGGTCTGTGTGTGCTGACATCTGTGTGGACATTCTTCGTTCACATCAGGGTGTCTCCTCAGTGCAGGTGCTCCTTATTCCAACACAATTTCAGGGCCATTTGCTAATGCATTGTCCTGTGTCTGGACATGTGTGCCACTCCACATGACAGGTAGTGTGTCAGATGTGTTGCCAACTGTGTCATCATGGTACGGATGGCCATGTGACAGGTGGCATGTTTTAAGTTGTTATTCAAGAAGTCATGTGCCCTGGCACTCACTACACTTGTCAACATGTCCCAATAGTTTATATGCTTCACTTTGATTTTTGTGAAGGACAATGATGTGCCTGCATGGCAGATGTCTCCCAAGGGAGTGCACAAGTACCACTTTTACACTTTTGTGGAACACGCTGGCACAATTAGAACATGGGCACATTTCTGTCCCAAATGTTTTTGGGAATTATACATATCCATGTTTCCACAGTGTGTTAGCATTTGGGTTAGTCCTTGGTTGTTGCTGATGCCAACTTACCGGTGTCAAGTCATCCCGACCACCGTGGAGCCATGTATATGTACTTCCTGATACCACATTTCTTCTTAACATTGGCTTCTTGGCATTAGGCGGCCAGCTCATACAATGACTGTGTAAATGTAGTTTTGTGTGCACCTCCTTGTGTGACTTCTGATTTTCATGCACATGCGTGTTCTGTTCCACAGGTGGGACATTCACACATTCCAAATATGTCAATTGTGTAAAGTTTTGTGCTTCCCAATGGATCAGATAGTATTACTTGTGCTTTTCTACAGTACTCACAGGTCTATACGTGTGTGGACCCCTTCAGCATTGGCGTCTGTTATTTGCAGTTGGGTGCACCAATACTATTTCGTTCACAGTGACCAGGAGGTGGCATGCCGTCATGGTCTGCCTGTGCTCCACTGTTCACAGACACTAGCTTCTCTGTATAATTGGATGTCCAGTTATTTGCTGTGGTGTCCTGATTTTCATTATTTCAGGGGGCATGTTGGGTGAACCAACTGGGGAGTGCAGGGCTTACATATGTGCTGGGTGTTCTAGATGTTCCTCATGATGCTTTTCATGATATGCACTGTGACCTATTTAGTTTGGACTCGTGTGTCAGATGTACACAGGTGACTGATTCTTTCCTGTCTCTTCACCTTGCCCACAGCATCATCGGGGGACATCGAGGGAGACACCTGCACGGACGTGGAGGAGGGATCCAGCACCAGTGCCACTACTCCTGGCGAGTCGGCAGCATCAAGTGGCACGGAGGGCGAGGGGAGTGCGGCGGAGGACCTGGGTAGTACCACCACCGACTACGACGCAGACGGGTCCGAGGCTGAACTCCCTGAGGGGGCGGAGGCTGCTCCAACAGCTGGCAGCAGCACTACAACTGTCACCGCCCCCTCCATTCCCATCACCGCCCTCCCAGTTGCTCGGGTCCCTTCTGTCCGTGTAGGGCAACAACGTGTCTCCTTCGTGCCAGGCACCGCACCCCCTGCCCCTGTCTCCCCTGCTGCCCTCACTGCCGAGTCTGTGGACATTCAGCGGCAGTTGCAGGTTGGGCAGACATCGATCCTGACTGTCCTCCATGGCCACACCAGACTGCTGACACAGATGGTGTCGTACATGGAGGGCATGTCATCAGCGATGTCTGACCAACGGATGTTGCTGAAGTCCATGGACTCGTCACTGACGGCAGCAGCGAGTCACCTGCAGCGCTTCATCCCCCCACCTACCCCTGCGCCATCCACACTTCCCACTCCCATTCCTGTCCCAAGCACACACACACCTTCCCAGGCAGGCACCACACCAGACACAGGCAGCACACCAACAGGGAAGGGCAAGCGCACACCTCCTGTCACGCACACTCGGGGTGACGAAGGCACACCCACTGGGTCTAGGGCACACAGGCAGACACGCAGCCACAGTGGGAGTCCGCATGCCACACTCCCCAGTCCCTCCAATGTCACTCCCCTCGGCTCCCCTGCTCCACAGTCTGAGAAGGAGACCTACTTGGCTGTGCTGGGCCTCAGCCCCACTGTTTCACCTGCGCGCAAACGGGCAAGGCACTCCACGGGTAGGGGAGTTGAGACCCCCACCCTGTCCACCACCTCCCCCAGTAGCGCTGCAACCCATCCTCCGACCCGCCCCCCCCCCCTCCTTGGGGCCTGACCTCCACCTTTGGCGCTGCCCCACCCCCTGTGGTGGAGTCGTCCGTCCCTGCACCCCCAACACCTGCCCTACCCCCTCCTGTCCCTGTGGTGTCTGGTCCTTCCCCACATGATGCCCCCACCCCAGTCGATCAACCAGAGGTATCTAATGTGCAGGCAAGCTAGGGGAGACGCGTGGCCAGGACTTCGTGTCTGGACTGGCCTATGGCCTTTGTAAATAGTGTCCTTTTCTACTTTTTGTTTTCATGCTGAATAAAGCATTTTGTTTTTACTTTGCACACAATTGCTTTTCAGGTATTGATGTTGGGCTGGTGCTCCATGAGTTGGGGTGGTGATCATGTGTTGGGTATCTGGGAAATGTAGTAGTCTGCTGCTCATGGGGTGGACCCTGGTATCTGCGTGGCATCACAAGGTCTCTGCAATGATTCTTTGGTCGTGTATGTTCTTTGTGTTTTGAGACATTGTCCCAAGGAGTGTTCCTTCCTCTGTAGCACCTGACATCTTCCCTGCAGGGAGTTGCACCATTGTTGTGCTGACCTGTGTCTACATTCCATTGGTCGCTGATGGATCCCTTCAACTATGTCCATGCCTGCTCAGCAATGTGTCCGGCTGCATCGTCTGCGCCATCCTTGGTAGTCACTGTACTTGTGTATAGAGTATGTTGCCATGCCTCCATGGGGAAATGGTCCCTTTTCCGCACTATGCATGTGTGTACTCCCAGCCTAGCACACATATGGTACTTGTTCTGCAGGGTATTTGGTCACCTGACTGACAATTGTGGGCATTGTATCTGTGGGAAGTCCACCCTATTCCTTCCATGGGAGATAACAACTTGGTGGCTGTGCCAGCACCTGTACATTCCTATCAGTCCTGGAATGTGCGTGACAGTGTGTGTTCCCTTTGTCTCTCTTAGTTAAGTGGGTTTCACATAACTATACAGTCTTGTGACATGATCTCAGTGTGTGTATTGTGTTGCATCCACCAGGGGTGGGTATGCATGTGTCATTTGTCATCGCACCCACATGTGGTGTGTCATGCAGTGGGGGAATGACATCCATCCTCATGGGAGTGGGACACTGCTGTCAGTGATGTGTTGATATGGCACTCTCAACATAGTCACACATTGGGGATGCGTTCATGGACCCATGGAGTTGTGGTCATCTGAGGATGATGCACCCACCCCTCATATGTCTGGGCACTACTGGGAGTGATATGCACCCACCCCTCATATGTCTGGCCACTGCTGGGAGTCCTCTGCACCCACCCCTCATATGTCTGGCCACTGCTGGGAGTCCTCTGCACCCACCCCTCATATGTATGGGCACTACTGGGAGGCCTCTGCACCACCCCTCATATGTCTGGGCACTGCTGGGAGTGATATGCACCCACCCCTCATATGTCTGGGCACTGCTGGGAGGCCTCTGCACCCACCCCTCATATGTCTGGGCACTGCTGGGAGGCCTCTGCACCCACCCCTCATATGTCTGGGCACTACTGGGAGGCCTCTGCACCCACCCCTCATATGTCTGGGCACTGCTGGGAGTGATATGCACACACCCCTCATATGTCTGGGCACTGCTGGGAGGCCTCTGCACCCACCCCTCATATGTCTGGGCACTACTGGGAGTGATATGCACCCACCCCTCATATGTCTGGGCACTGCTGGAAGTGATATGCACCCACCCCTCATATGTCTGGGCACTGCTGGGAGGCCTCTGCACCCACCCCTCATATGTCTGGCCACTGCTGGGAGTCCTCTGCACCCACCCCTCATATGTCTGGGCACTACTGGGAGGCCTCTGCACCCACCCCTCATATGTCTGGGCACTGCTGGGAGTGATATGCACCCACCCCTCATATGTCTGGGCACTGCTGGGAGGCCTCTGCACCCAACCCTCAGATGTCTGGGCACTGCTGGGAGGCCTCTGCACCCACCCCTCATATGTCTGGGCACTACTGGGAGGCCTCTGCACCCACCCCTCATATGTCTGGGCCCTGCTGGGAGTGATATGCACCTACCCCTCATATGTCTGGGCACTGCTGGGAGGCCTCTGCACCCACCCCTCATATGTCTGGGCACTACTGGGAGTGATATGCACCCACCCCTCATATGTCTGGCCACTGCTGGAAGTCCTCTGCACCCACCCCTCATATGTCTGGGCACTACTGGGAGGCCTCTGCACCCACCCCTCATATGTCTGGGCACTGCTGGGAGTGATATGCACCCACCCCTCATATGTCTGGGCACTGCTGGGAGTGATTGGCACCCACCCCTCATATGTCTGGGCACTGCTGGGAGTGATATGCACCCACCCCTCATATGTCTGGGCACTGATGGGAGGCCTCTGCACCCACCCCTCATATGTCTGGGCACTGCTGGGAGTGATTGGCACCCACCCCTCATATGTCTGGGCACTGCTGGGAGTGATATGCACCCACCCCTCATATGTCTGGGCACTGCTGGGAGGCCTCTGCACCCACCCCTCATATGTCTGGGCACTGCTGGGAGTCCTGGGCACCCACCCCCATGTCTCTGTCCACTGCTGGGAGTCCTCTGCAGCCACCCACCCACCATCCCACCCGCCCCCTTGGTGCAGTACACTGCTGTCCTGTGCATACACACACACCAATATACTGCTTATATGCTGCACCAGGCCCTATGCCAACATTCGTGGCGTGTGTACGCCTTGCATCCATTCTGTACTGGTGCCGTAGGGGTACGGGTGGGACGGACCCTAACCCCGCATTCATAGGGGTACGGGCCGTACCCATGCTCTGAGGGCGTGGGTACGGCGCGTACCACCATTGGAGTGGTGATGGAGGTGTACGCGCCGTACCCACGCCCTCAGAGCGTGGGTACGGCCCGTACCACCATTGGAGTGGTGATGGAGGGGTACGCGCCGTACCCACACCCTCTGAGCGTGGGTACGGCCGTTACCACCATTGGAGTGGTGATGGAGGTGTATGCGCCGTACCCACGTTGTGGGGGTGTGGGTACGGCCCGTACCATCATTGGAGTGGTGATGGAGGTGTACGCGCCGTACCCACGCTCTGAGGGCGTGGGTACGGCGCGTACCCCTCCATCACCACTCAAATGGTGGTACGGGCCGTACCCACGCTCTGAGGGCGTGGGTACGGCGCGTACCCCTCCATCACCACTCCAATGGTGGTACGGGCCGTACCCACGCTCTGAGGGCGTGGGTACGGCGCGTACACCTCCATCACCACTCCAATGGTGGTACAGGCCGTACCCATGCCCCCACAGCATGGGTACGGTCCGTACCACCATTGTCGTGGTGACGGGTACGCGTCCACGTCCACTTCCATTGTGACGGTACGTAGGGAGTGGTGGACACGCCCCCCCCCGAAGTGACCAGAGCCAGGAGGTCATGTATGTACAGGACATATTTACAATTTAACTTGGGTGGGGGTTATGTTTCCTGCCCCTCTGCCCCTGGGTGTTGTTCTGACCTTCTGCGGCATCTGCGTGGATTTCTGTGCACCAGGTCGTAGGCTAGGAGGGCCGAGATGACACGTAGGATGGGGTCCATGGCTGTCCGTCGCGTACCGGTGCTCGTTCTTCGCTACGTCCTCAATTTCCCGGCACTTTTTGGCTGCCGTAAAAAATGCTCCGTGCGGAGTGACGTAGGCACGAATCGTACTTGCTGGTCCGTAAAATGCTGCCTGACTCCGTCCGGACGTCACGTACGCGATGTCCCGGATCGGAATTGTGGGTATTTTTTCGCCGCACGTACTTTTGTACGAATCGTACAGAAATGGTTTGTAAGGAGGATTTCCCGGGTACGAGTCGTAGGGAGAAAACGCTCCGTGCGACCATTCGTACCCGGGTTTTACAGGATCGAAATCGGCACCTTTGCGTTTTTTAGTTCCTTAGCGGGTTGTGGGTTTATAGGGGAATAAGGTTGAAAGTATTTTAATTATAATAAATTAATGAATATGTTTTAATTATTTATATTTATTTAAGACTTTAAATTGTTAATTGTGGGAAGTAATTTATTTGTAATTAATTATTATTTGGTTGTTAATTAAAATTAATTAATTAATTTGTAATTATTTATGGTAATCGTGTAATTTGTTTTAGGTGTAGGTTGTCAGGTTTATAGGGGTAGAGTGTGGGAAATAATTTATTTGTAATTAATTAATAATTAGTTGTTAATGTTAATTAATTAATTTACTAATTATTTATGGTAATTGTGAAAACATTTTAGATGCAGGTTGTGGGGCTTATAGGGGTGAAAGGGTGGAAAGTATTTTTTTATTAATTAATAATTAGTTGTTAATTTATATTAATTAATTGACTGTAAATTAATTATAGAAATGTTGTGATTAATTTTAGGTGCGGGTTGTGGAGTTTATAGGGGTAAAGGGTGGAAAGTAATTTATGTTTAATTAATTAATAATTAGTTGTTAATTAATATCAATTCATTGAAAATTAAATATAGAAATTGTGTAATTCATTTTAGGTGTGGGCTGTGGGTTTTATAGGGGTAAAGGGTGCAAAGTGATTTATGTTTAATTATTAATTAGTTGATCATTAATATTAATTAATTAATTGATATTTAATTAGGGTATTTGTTTATATTTTGTGTGTGGGTTTTACTGTTATAGGGGTACAGTGTGGGAAGTAAATACCTTTTACTTACTTTATAATTAGTTGTTAAATACTATTAGTTTTTTAGTTGAAAATAAGTTTTAATTAAGGAAGTACATTTATTTTTTAATTTGGATGTAGGTTGTGAATTGTGTGGTGTTATAGGGTAAGAAATAAAAATAAATCTATAAATAATTAATGTTTTTGTTTCGAAACAATTTCTAATAAAAAATATTTTTTGTGTGGAAATTATTTTTTGTTTTACTTAATATAATATTTGTAGGGAGATGTCATAATGTATTTAACATTATAATATGTTTTTTAATTTTTTAATACTAAATATATTTGTATTTTAATTATTAACATATTTATATATATTTTTGATTTATTTTGTTTGTTATATATTTTAGTTGTTAATATTTTGTTTGTTTTTAGTTTTGAACTGACTGGAGTGAGAATATTAATTTTATCCCTCTGCAATCCAACACTTTCTCTACTGTTACACTCATTGGAGTGGGAATAGTAATGTTTACCCCTCCGCTATCCAACACTTTCCCTACTGTTGCACTGAATGGAGTGGGAAGTTTAAGTTTGAAGATTTTTTAAAAGTAAAATTTTTTAATTTACAATAGATTTTTCTTTTATTATATTAGATTTTATGTTATTGGTGTGTATATATATATATATATATATATATATATATATATGTACATTTTTATATAATTTTAAAATTATAAGATTAATTAAAATTAACCGTTTATTATTGTTTTAAAGTAAATATATATATATTAATTATTACGTATGTGTGTTTAACTTTTTTATGTTTGTTATATTTTTTTAAATTTATATTAAATCTACTTTATTTTTTATATTAATTTATTAACATATTTCATATTTATTATTTTATATATATAAAAATCGATATTTTGTGCAACTATATTTTTTACATCAATATTTCTTTGCTAGATATTTTTGTACTTATTGTTTAAGTATAGGGAGTCGATATTTTTGCATTCTATATTTTTTCACTGATATTTTTTACTTCTATATTTTTTACATCGATATTCTGTCAGCGAACATTGCAGTACCACTGCAGTTATGCTAGCTCTCAATCCAAAAAGCCATCAAGTGCTAAGTTATAGAAGTGCCATAGATCCTAGTGTGTGGTTCCACATGCTCTCTGCAGTCCGGTGGACTTCTGCATTGTAAAAGGACCTGCAGGCATACACGTAGTCCTTTTCGTAATACACATTGAGGGGCTGATTCCGATCCGGGTTGGAAAGCACTCTGACCGAGCCGGACCGAGCGAGTACGATGCGGCCGTATGCTGTTGGACTCGGTTCGGTCAGACTCCCATAGAAGTCAATGGGAGCCGGTCATACGACACGTACATGGGCTCCCATTGACTGAATGGGTACGTCGCGGACAAGTGTGCCCCCTACAGTGAGTACGCGTCGGTGCGATCCGCACCGTACATGCTTGTGCGAGTCGGGCGGAAAACACGCGTACGGCGCGTAGTTTTTCTGGCCGGATCGCGTTCGGTGCCCTTCCGACCCGGATCGGAATCGGCCCCTATGTGCCGAAGCAGGGTGAGTGAGGCATGTCTCTCTTTGAATGGGCATGTAGCCTCATTCAAATGAGGGAACACCTTAGCCCACACACATATAATAAAGGCTTTGTAGGAGCACTAATTGTGTGCCACCGAGGAGCTGGCAGTGCATACTTTTTGTGCTTACTGAGTTCACACCATTTGAGATGGGCTCTAGAGGGTCTCTGAAACCCCTATCCAAATGTGTTCCTGCCCCCTCTAAATCAGGGAGGGTCTTCCAACAGTGAAAGACAGAGCCGCCGCTTGAACTGCTGCTTCTTCTTTAACTAGTGTACCCTGTCCAGTGTAGCTGCATCACAGCCTTTTTTTTTGTAATCAGGCATGTGGTCCCAGTTTGTTGTGTTTGTACCCAATGAGACTGCGCACCACACAAACCAGGACAGCATGGCTGATGTGTGATGGGCTTCAGAGTTCTGATAATACCAAGGCGGCTTTGATTATGCCATGCTACTGCATAGACAAGACTCTATTATTACTAGGTCGCTGACCATGCACAAGCTGTATTTGTGAATGACCTCCCTTTATGCCAGGGTTCTGGTTATTCCTTCGGTCTAATACTGGCCTAGCATTGAAAATCTCAGTGCTTTCATTAGGACAAGACCGTGATTACAGCAGCTTTTTGATAGTACAATTGCTCTGACTCCTGCCTTACTGCTAGAGCAAGGATCTAGGTGTCCGGTCTTGTGAGCTGCTGAAAGCATGGCTACTAACAGTATTTTTAGTGCGATAGTCCACCTCCCGGGACCAAGGCCCAGCTGTACAACCATTTCATTTTGCGAGTTGCTAATTTATATTTTTTGCAACTTGCAATTAGAGACTTGCAAAATAAAATGTACTAATGTGTCTCAGACACATTTAACGATTCCCAATAAGGACGCAAATGACCTGCCTCATAAATATTGATGAGGCAGGTTGCAATTTGCGACCCATTGAGAATGGGCAATAACACAGGGATGGTGGCCTGCTGGGGACAGCAGACCACCATGTCTGTGTTTGCTTAGAAATAAAGCATTTTTTTTTTTCTTAGATGCAACCCAAATGGGATGTGTTTCCAAAAGAAAAATGAAACGCTTCTGTGTCATTTTTTAAGAGTAGGCAGTGATCTGTGGGACCACTGCCTGCTCTTAATTTTTTTTTGCTGCCAGTCACAAAGGGGTCCCCTGGGGACACCATCCGGTTTGCAACTAGCTTACCACCTACTTGAAGTAGGCGGTAAACTGCGATTGTTTTGCGACCGCATTCCGGTCGTAAAACAATCATACATACACTTGCAGCTTGCCATTAGTAAGAGACGCCCTTGGCATGCCCCTTCCTAATAGTTACTCCTAAACCCTATTTTGAGATTTGGTAATAGGTTACTGACTTGCAAAATAGAGTTGGTACATTGCGCAAGCCGTTTTAGCGGTAACAAACGGCCTGATTCTGCATTTGTAACCGCTAAAGAAGGTTGTATATATGCCCCAGATTGTCTATGGGCGCTAATGCAAATAAGTAAAATCGACCGCCCTATCTTGTTGAGCAGTAAAAGATGGCCCGAACTGAGGAGTGGAGCCAATACCACTGATAGACTCATGGTTTCGGTGCCACTGCACGTGCTGCATCATTTGATAGTTTTCACCCTACACTCAGCACTCAAGGTTGGTTTGTGGCTGTTCTCTTTTTGGACCTGTGATTTCTCTTTGTAGTTTGTGTGGTGTGTTATCCAGCTAGGGTTATACTTTGTTCTGTACATTAGTGGCAGCAGGTCTCCTGGTTTGACTTTA
This sequence comes from Triturus cristatus, assembly GCF_964204655.1. Lineage (NCBI taxonomy): Eukaryota > Metazoa > Chordata > Amphibia > Caudata > Salamandridae > Triturus > Triturus cristatus. The sequence continues at coordinate 856,405,930 of NC_140584.1, read as the reverse complement.
GTGCTAGTATGACTGCCGACGCAGTGAACTGTTATAACCTTTAATTACCCACCGCCTAAACCCGCTGCGTTCCTCAACTACTACAGAGCCAAGAAGCCAGGGAGTATGTGCGCTCGAAACTAAATTTAATTTGAATTTAGGTTATGTTTGTGAAAATAATTTTAGTACAGCTCAACATACTGCGCGCTTTTTCAAAGTGACAGTACATTTTCTACCCCTGCTTTACTATCCTGTACTTCTATTGTGCAGAGTTTACAAAGAGAAGGGGGCAGACTGCTTGTCAGATATAGATAGGAGCAGTGTTGCAGATCCTTGATGTACAGCAGGAGAGGATGTGTTGTCTTGTCTTCTCCTTCGTGCATTGTCTGGTCTTGAGCTTGGTAGTGTAGCAGCTGCGGGCACTACATGTCCCACCTGAGCTCTCAATATTGTGGTTTAAATTGATGCAGCAGCGTTTGAAGGTGATTCTGGGTTTTAGAAGAGTCCGAGTCTAGCAAATGTCTTCAATCCTTTGAGAAAACGATCCACAATGTGGTTGACATTCCTCATGTGGGATCGCTTTGGACCCCGGTACCCCAGGGCGAAGATTGTTGCCTCCCTCAAGATCGGAAAGGAACAAAGTTTTTGGACGGCAACTCTGAACTCGGATTTAGAAAGAATAGCTTTAATTCTCTGGTGGATACATGGTCCAACAGCCATGTTAACTGTAAAGGCTAAACGGACGAGTGGCCGAAGGGTGTCTAAAATCACGCAATACATCAAAAGTCTTCTGCTTACATGGGAAGGTGCCTGAGATGCTGGGGGTCGGGGGGTTGTTTACCAACGTTATGCTCTCTGGGTCTTTGGGTCTGTCTCTCTCAGGTTCCTCAGTTGTCCACTGATCAGCACAAAGTCACTCATGACTCTGACACATGCAATCTGTCATTGTGTATATGTGCAGTACTCTTTTGTGTATGTGAGGCACAGCACCATGTTTGAGTTAGGAGAATGTTTACTCAATACAGCCTAAGAAATGGAAACAGAAACACTCCATCTATGTGTACCTGCAACACTTCTGTATCAACCTCCTGACCTCCCGAGGCGTCTCCGGGAGCAACGCGCTGCAGGTCTCTGGCAGAGTACTTCTAGGCGGTCAGCTGTTCGCGCGCCTACTCCTGCATTAATCTCCTGACCTCCCGAGGCGTCTCCGGGAGCAACGCTCTTTTTAATTGACTAGTTGCTGACTTTTTAATCTTCTTACCTGCACTTGCACTTCAGCGCTTCTGACACAGCGCTCTTGGATCCCCTCTGGGTGCCTCCTTCCCGGACCCAGACCGCCTCCACTCACCGCCCCCTCCTCGCCTGGCTCTCGGAGTCGGACGGGCGGGTCCACCATCTTGGGCGGGTCTGGTCGCCGCGCTGCAGGTCTCTGGCTCCTCCCCCCCTGGCAGAGTACTTCTAGGCGGTCAGCTGTTCGCGCGCCTACTTCTGTATCAATCTCCTGACCTCCCGAGGCGTCTCCGGGAGCAACGCTCTTTTTAATTGACTAGTTGCTGACTTTTTAATTTTCTTACCTGCACTTGCACTTCAGCGCTTCTGACACAGCGCTCTTGGATCCCCTCTGGCTGCCTCCTTCCCAGACCCAGCCGCCTCCACTCACCGCCCCCTCCTCGCCTGGCTCTCGGAGTCGGACGGGCGGGTCCACCATCTTGGGTGGGTCTGGTCGCCGCGCTGCAGGTCTCTGGCTCCTCCCCCCCTGCCACGCCTCTCTTACCCTCTTCCCTCATGTGTCCCCATAATATGGCCACTCATTTCCGGCAGCGCAGCGGATGAGCGCAGCGGGCGCGACGAAGGCGCGCCGAAGTTGCGCCTAAGTTAAGCCCGTCAGCGCCCGTCCGCGACGGGCCGGGACCAGGGGCCACACACCCTGCTTCTGTTGCTGCTTACACGTCTGCTCAACTCACTGCCCTCTCTGTTCCATCCCTTGTCCCTCTTCCTATTTTGCACCACATTGACTCACTGGGCATCCTTGCCCCCCCCTTTCTCACCCTGTACTTATCTCTCACTGTCCTCCTCCCCGCTCCTCTGACTTCTCTCCTGCTCCCTGTCGTTCTTCTGTTCCTAAGCTAGCTTCTGCCTATCTACTTAATACCCGTTCCGCAGTTAAGCATCAGACGGAACTTTTCAATCTTTTGACCTCGGATTCCCCTGATTTTCTGTTCTTGACCGAAACTTGGTTCTCTTCTGACTCTCTTCCTGATCTTTTGGCTGTCCTTCCTGACTCCTACAACGCCCTCCGAGCTGATCGTCCAGTCGGCAAGGTTGGGGGTGGTGTGGCAATGATTATTCGGTCGTCTCTCAAATTTCAACTTCTTACCCACCCCCCCATACCTAACGTGGACTACTTGGTGGTCCGCTCTCTTAATTTCTCTGTCCCTCTTACTGTTGTTCTTGTGTACCGCCCCCCTCAACCCATGCCTTCTTTTGTAGCTTCCATCCAGGACCTCTTGGCCACCCTGGTGGTCAATAATTCATCTGTCCTTCTGCTCGGCGATTTTAATTTTTTGCCGGGCGACCCTAGGGAAGACTCTTCCTCTAAAGATTTTTCTGCCACCCTTCAGTGTTTGAATTTTACCCCCTATGTCACAACCCCTACCCACGTTCAGGGTCACATTCTGGACCAAATTTGGTCGATATGCCCTGTCATCTCTTCTCCCTCCGTATCTCCTTGTGTCTGGTCGGACCATTCCATTATCTGTTTTTCTATTCATTTGGGCTCGGCTGATAAACCCCCCTTTCCGAAAAACCTGTTAGCCCGAAATTGGAATCAGACAGATCTTGACTCCCTCTCTCTTACCTTGGCCTCCTCCGCCCCGGACCTCAATGATCTTTCTCTTGAATCCCAGGCTGACGCCGTTTGTACCTGGCTTTCTTCCGCCTGCGACTTAGTTGCCCCGCTTAGAAAGATCAAAGCGGTCCGCTCCTATGACGCGCATAAATGGTTCTCTCCAGAGCTGAAAGCGCTAAAACTCAATCTTAGGCGGTCGGAACGCCACTGGAGACGGAACTATAGTTCCTCCTTGCGCGTCGAATACAAATCTCTCCTTACGGATTACAAAAAAGCGATCTTAGTGGCTAAAACCTCATACTTTACCGAGAGAGTCACTCTTGCCGCTAACAAATCCCGTGAAATTTTTTCTCTGGTCCACAATCTTGTCTCCTCTGATCGCTCTACTCCCAGCCTTGTCCCCTCTCAGTCTCTCTGTTCCTCACTTAATGATTTCTTTATTGATAAAATCCTGAAGATTAAAGCTAATATCCCTTCTGTGTCTCACTCCGTTCCCCTTCTCATCCCTCCCCTTCTTTTGCCCTTTTCCCCCCCATCTCCCTTGAATCTTTCCTCAAACTCTTGGTCAAGGTCAAGTCTGGCTCTCCCGCGGACTGCGCGCCAACTCGCATTCTTAAAACTCTTTTTACCAACTGTTCTGCCCCTCCTCTTGCTCTACTTAATTCCTCTCTGGCTCTCGGCTCTGTTCCCTCTTTCTTTAAATCTGCTATAGTCCTTCCTATTTTAAAAAAAACAGGTCTTGATCCTTCTCTTCTTTCTAACTTTCCACCTATTTCCCTTCTTCCTTACTTGGGTAAGATTCTTGAGGCCCATGTTACCTCCTGCCTCTCTCCTATGTCGAGGAGAATGGCCTTTTGGCATCCCATCAAGCGGGCTTCCGCCCGGGCCACTCCACGGAGGCGGTGGTCCTCGCGGTCCTGGATGAACTCAAGGGGAAAGCTGACTCTAATCTCCCCCAAGCCCTGGTCCTCCTCGATTTGTCCGCCGCATTTGACACGGTCGACCATTCCATTCTTCTCGACCGTGTCAGATCGGCTGGCCTCCGGGGCGCGGCCTTTTCTTGGCTTGCGTCCTTTCTTTGCGAGAGGTCTCAGGCGGTTCATCTTCTTGGCTTCTCTGCCCCTTCCCGTCCGGTCACTTGTGGTGTTCCCCAGGGTTCCTCCCTTTCCCCTCTTCTCTTTAATCTTTATATCCAACCTCTTGTCACCTCTCTTCTTGAGCTAGGGGTCTCTCTGTATAACTACGCTGATGACCTTCAGCTCGTTTTTGATCTCTCTTCTTCTTCTGATTCCCTTTCTAAGTTTGTCTCCACTTTAGTCTTTATTTCTGAGTGGATGAGTGCCAACCACTTGAAGCTCAATCCGGACAAGACGGAACTTGTCCTTACTGGTGGCCCCTCCAATCCCTGGTCTCCGGTACACTGGCCCCTTTCCTTTGGTCCCCCCCCCCACTGCCTGTTCCCTCTGTCCGTACCCTTGGTATTAAAGTCAGTCATGACTTATCTATGCACACCCAGATTAGTTCTGTCGTGTCTTCCTGCTTCCTGTCCCTCCGTCTCATCCGGAAGATATCGCGGTTCTTTTCCACCGACGCACTTAAAACCATAGTCTTGGCTCTTGTCATCTCTCGCCTCGATTATGGAAATGGCCTGTATGCGGGCATACCTGCTGTTGAATCCCGCAGACTTCAGGCCATTCAAAACCAAGCGGCCCGCCTCATCCTCTCTCTCCCTAAATCTTCTCACATCACACCTGTACTTAAGTCCCTTCACTGGCTTCCTGTCTGTTTCAGATCTCTTTTTAAACTGGCTTGCTTAGCCTTCCAGGCTCATTCTCGTTCTGCTCCTCACTTTATCACTTCTCTCATTTCTTCTCATGCCCCCAGTCGCACCCTTCGTTCTTCTTCTCTGTCCCTTTTGCACATTCCCTGTTTTCGCAAATCCAGAACGGGGGGCACACGGTTCTCAGTCCTGGCCCCTCAGCTCTGGAATAGTCTCCCACTTTCTATTCGCTCGATTCCCATTTGTTCCCATTTTCGTAAGGCCCTCAAAACTTTTCTTTTTCTTCAAGCGTTTCCCTCTTAGCCCCTTGGGATGCTTTCTGTGAGTTTTGATCAGGACCTCAGCGCCAGGAAGCCGCTTGGCCGCAGTGCGCTTTATCAAATATTGTTTTCATTTCATTTCATTTCAACAGCTTAACTGGTTGTGTGTGTGGTTAGCTAGCATTGGAAGTACAGCAACACTGCTTATGTGTGATATAGGACTGTGGTAGAGCAATAGAGACTTCATTATACTCCAACACAAGCAGACGTGTGTACCGTTACTTGACTCCACTCCCAGACTGAGCCGTGCAAAATCTACTGTACAGTTTACTACTTAGGGCCCGATTCCGATGGCCGGTCGGACAGCTGTCCGTAGCCTTACCCTGCGACCGACACGTACCCGGAGCCGGTCTGTCCTATATAGGAAGTACGATGCGCAGAACTGCCAAAAACACGACGGACACGTAGGCTGTGAATCAAGACCCATTCTCCGTCCGAGTCGTAACTCCCAAAGAGGAACCGTGTTGCCCGGAAGCAGTATCCATAGCAGTTTCCGGCATGACAAGTACGATGCGTACTTCCTACGCGCCGGACGGGTCGTCACGCACGGGACGTCACAGCATCCGGAAAGCAAGCATATCAGCTATGATTCGCGCCACAAATCAATACACGGATACGAGACGGAACAGCTTGCAGCGGCTACGAGACGGAGCAACAAGCAGCGTGTACGACATGAACACATCATGATTCCCATTGCGCAGGTCATACCAGTACTCTACAACTATGACCGGATCAGGGACCGACGCCGACGGCGCAGGCGGTAAGTCAGACACCTACCACATAAACAAACGACACGTACCCGCAAAATGGCACACACACACAGGGGATACACATCCTGGCCACTAACAACAGCCCACCATAGGGGTTGCATGGCCAGCATCACTAACCTCACCACCCATAGGGGGCCTGTTGCCCATCACCCCTGCCACCCACACTCATAGGGCTTATGTTGCCCATCACCCCTGCCACCCCCACTCACAGGGCTTATGTTGCCCATCACCCCTGCCACCCCCACCCATAGGGGACCTGTTGCCCATCACCCCTGCCACCCCCACTCACAGGGCTTATGTTGCTCATCACCCCTGCCACCCACACCCATAGGGGACCTGTTGCCCATAACCCCTGCCACCCCCACTCACAGGGCTTATGTTGCCCATCACCCCTGCCACCCACACCCATGGGGACCTGTTGGCCATCACCCCTGCCACCCCCAGCCATAGGGCTTATGTTGCCCATCACCCCTGCCACCCCCACTCACAGGGCTTATGTTGCCCATCACCCCTGCCACCCCCACCCATAGGGGACCTGTTGCCCATCACCCCTGCCACCCCCACTCACAGGGCTTATGTTGCCCATCACCCCTGCCACCCCCACCCATAGGGGAACTGTTGCCCATCACCCCTGCCACCCCCACTCACAGGGCTTATGTTGCCCATCACCCCTGCCACCCACACCCATAGGGGACCTGTTGGCCATCACCTCTGCCACCCCCAGCCATAGGATGGGTGATGCGCAACACATCCAGCATACGCAAACATCAGGTATGTCCGCAAAATACATCCCCCACGACATCATGACAACAGTGTGTAGTCTGTGACAAATGCCCACAACAGTGAATATGGCTACGAGCATACAATGTAAGTAACAGCACATGTGTGACCAACACATGAGTGTGACATACACAAGGCAAGCATCACCATAGCACTGTGGCAATGTAAAAAGAACACCCCCTCACTGTGTAGAACAGAAGTTAAGTGTGGGCTTCCAAAATGCAGCAGATGTTGAGCATTGTGGTGATGGGAACTGAACCCCCTTCATCACAGTGACCAAAAGGTAAGTGTCATCATGGTCAGAGCTGCAAATAACAAACAGCATGTATGATCCCTGCTCCCAACACATTAAACACTTCTGGGGCAAACTAGTGGTTGTGTCCCCTTCCCACAGAGATGTGGTGAGGCTAACAGTGCTGTGAAAATATAACACACTCTCGGCCATGTGCAGACAAGCACCACACATGGGGGCTGACAATGCATACAGTGTACAATGACACAAGAGCAGAAGTGACCATCACCAAGGTTGCACACATCTCGAAAATAGACACACCAATCAAAAAAACATGTGTAGACTGTAGATGTCAGCTCACAAACTCACATTCCATGCCAACAATGGCACCTAACAACCTGGATGAATGTGCACAATGATGTGATATGACTCACAGGGACAGCAGTCAAAATCACAGAAACAGCATCCAGACAAACGCCCACAACAGCAATACGAATGCACTGGTGCAGATGCACATACACAAACAGGCAAACTCACACTGCACATCGGACACAACATGTGTGTGTGTGTGTGTCTCAGTGTCCCCAGGCAACTACACAACACATGAGGGGGGCTGAACCACAGTGACACAGATGTGGACACAGTGCCATACAAAAGTAAACCATCAGTGGGACACCCTCAGTGGGCACTCAGGCGTTGGGAGATGAGAGGAAGCACAACAGACACATGTGACACTAGCTGGAATGAACACCAACTAACACAGCAAGAGACTGACACACAACAGCACAATCCCCAGGGACAAGACATTAGTGTGACACAAGCATGCATGACACCTCCACTGTGATGACAAAGGCTGATGTCGTACAAACTGGGAAACCCGGACATGTGTCCTGTGCCACAAACGTACATCACAACTACACGAACACAAATCACTCAGCATGGCCCCTCATCCATGGACAAACGGGAGCTAGGGGACCATCCATGCAAACATTCACATCAGTCCACCCTCAACACCACACACCTGAACTGCAACAATGTGTATCTGTGAAGCCCACATTGGCAGGTGACATTGCACATGCCCACATGACAAATACAGGAATGTTGGCAGGAACTAAGGTGCACACACACATCACACAAGGACTGTTTACAACCCTGGGGAATGACAGACACACTGCACAGTATGCGGTACATGGCCATGACCTCAAAGCTCATGTGACCTTCACAATCCCTGCCACAGTCCCAGGACTATGCAGATGCCAAGGAGGAACACAAGGCACCCATGCTGACCCCTGCCAGCATCGCTGCCGTGAACCCGACAAGTGGGAGCAGTCACACACACATACAAATGTCTCAATCACTGAAAACTACCACCTAGGGACAACTACATGATGCGAACAAACAAGTGCCTTGAGGAACCCTGACTGTGTCCCATCTGTGTATGACAACATCATCAACACTCAGAACTGACAAATCACAATGATGAAACACCAATTAACAGTAGTGTGTCATGCACCCACACATCTGGTAGCACATTGGAAAAGTAGTGGGATGAACCCAGTACCACTCAGCAAGCATCAACAACAGGAACATAACAAGGGAACACTGTCTGTGTATGAACAGGGATGTGGACATACACACATGCACATACAACACACACCATGGGCCCAGGCCATGTCACTGGACAACACACTAACTTGAGGGGACACAACTCCTGTGGGAGCCCAGCTGTGCCAAACATATTCACCGCAAGTCCCACTCATGTCTGCAGAACACTTGGTCAGTCAGCCATCAGTTACCACAAAATGAAGGCTCTGGTCACAACAGCCTGGGTATGGGAGTCTCCCCTAAGTTAGCTGCACATACCCAAAACATATGTCAAGCAAGTTGCACAGAGGATCCAGTTGCTCCTATTACAATGATGCCCACACCTGTAGGGCCTGTAGTGATGAGCACGAAGTATGTGGAAGTGACAATTTGGACAATGGGAAGCACATCATATATGGGTGCAAGCCAGAGATGTGACCATGCCAATGAAATGCTCACAGAAAGATGTACACAAATAGTTGATCCAGACACACCCAGGTAGCTGCAAAGGATGACATGGATACCCACCAGAATAGGATACATATCTCATGGACCACAGGGAGTACCTCACATTAACACATCAGTATGCAACATTGCAAACCAAGCATTACAGGTGCAAGGGCATCTAAAACAACCTCAACATGATGTACAGCTAAATCAAGTTTACAGGGACAAAGTAAAAAGCTTTATTCAGCATATGAAAAGTGAAACGTCTGTTCCAACAAAAGGCCAATGGCCAGTACATGTCCAAAGGGCAAGGAGTGAACTAGAGTCACAAATGCAGTTTATGAAATTCGAAACGTCTGTGCAAACAAAAGGCCAATGGCCAGTCCATGTCAAATTGCCAAGAAGTGAACTAGAGTGACAACTGTCACACCTTGCTTGCCTGCACTGCTACGGACCGGGGTCATCCCCTCGGAGGGGCATACATGGGGGCAGGCCAGGCACCGCAGGGACAGGATCAGGGCGCAGCAGAAGGAGGCAGTGAAGAGGTGGGGGATGCAGGCGAGACACTTGCAACTGCAGTGGAGCTGACTGAAGTGGTGGGTGCTGTCACAACTGTGGGGCACAAGTCAGATGGGGTGGGTGCCGGCACAACTCAAGTGGGCAGGTCAGATGGAGTGGATTGGCTCACCACTGCAGTGCCCAAGTCAGACGGGGTGGTCGTGGACTCCAATGCAGTGCCTACATCCATGGGAGCGGAATGGGGGACAGGTGAAGTCTACAGGGCAGGGGGTGGGGACATGGACCCCACATCAGTGGCACCAACGGTCTGACCAGGTTGGAGGAGCAAGTGCTAGGGGGGGATGGCCTTAGCATTTTGGGGATGGTGTATCGGTGTGTATCTGTGTGTATCTGAATGCCCTTGAGGGGGCAGGACTGGGCAGGACTAATTGAAACAGTGTTTTGCCCCGGACAGTAGTCAGGTGGCTAAGCAATTGTGGCATACTTGCGATACATACTCCTGATGCCCAAAAATTGGAGTACCCTGCTGCATGGTTTTGTATTGAATACCCAGTAACATGTTGCGAGTCAGACCAGCAATTGGTACACATCTCAAGGGCACACACAGTTCACATATCAGATCTCAGGCATTGTGTAAACAATTGACCCACCCATTACACACACAACAGAGTCACGGGAACTGATGCTGACTGGTACCTGATACACAGCTGACTGCAGGGACACAGTTCCCTAGTGACACAATCAAAAGACTGTAGGGGCCGCACCTGTGGAACAGATGAGGAGGGTGCATCACACAGATGAGGGACCTGATTTTGGGACTACAAGACCTACGTAATGTGGAAGTGTGACCCGGACAAAAGACTGCTATTTGCATGTCAGACATAGTACACAGATCAGGCATGGACTTACCCCCTTCCTGCTGCTGTCTGGCCTTCAGCTGCCTATCCAGGTCCGGGAAGACCACCGCCAGTATCCGGAGCATGTGGGAGTCAGGATCCGGTGTCCGCCCCTCCTGCGTGGAGGTGACAGCTTCAGCTGGACTCTAGCTATCCTCTGGGTCCAGCCCGAAGGTCCTGCCACCTCTTCTGGCAGTTGCGTATGCGGCGCTTGTAGACCCCCACAGAACGAACAGCCCGGGCGATGGTCAGCCAGATCTCCTGCTTCTGGTGGGCATCAACCTGTGAGGAGGACAAAGTGAAAAGTACATTAACACACATGCCCCAGATTTGTGCAGCACACAATTAGATATATGTGTCATCATCACAAAGGGAAAATAATTACACAGGTAGTGCAACCCTGGGGAATGAAAACTCACATGCATGTCTGACATGTTAACAATGCATGAATAGTTTAAGCTGGCAAAAATTCACTTTAGCAGCAGGAAAAATATTCAGTACATGTCCCTACACACTTTGGGGGATGAAAGTAGTCAGTGAGAATGCTTGCCACTGCTGTACACACTGCTAGTACTGCTAGTCAGACAACATGCTTAATTAGAAAGGCAGTGGACAGCACACTCACCTGCTCCCCTGGTGTCCCATAGAGCTTTCTGTACTCTGGAAGGAGCCCGTCCAGCAGGGCCTGGTTCTCCTCCTCGGTGAAGGCTGGGGCCCTCTCCAGTGTACGTGCCATAGCAGGAGCCAGAGGATGCAGAGACAGCAGCAGTGGTAGCAGGGATGTGGTCCAGTAGCATGTAGGGCAGGCAAGTGAGCTCCCTGGGGTCCTGCCAGCCTTATATCTGTGCTGCAGAGGCAGACTCTGTGCCATGTGTCCAAAGTGATAGGTCCAACATGGTTGCATTCTATGAATCTGGCCAATCCATTTAAAAGTACGACTCGTCCACGCCTTCCGCATCGTTCAAATCTTCACCTTCATGGAACACTTGAAATTGCAACATTGTTGTAGGCATCCAACTGAATTTCCAGTGCACAACTCGTACAAGTTTTGAATCCGCATCCGTCTCCATGAAAGTCCTGAGCCAATGGGTGCGCCTCGTTCAACTGACTGTACAACACGTATTTTGAATGTACACATGCACCCGTCTCCATACGATTCAATGACAATGCGTACGCACGGCTCGGACATGACCCGTGCAATGCGTACGCATTGTCACCCGCGTCAGACATCATTGCATTCAATGACAATGCGTACACACGGCTCGGACATGACCCGTGCAATGCGTACGCATTGTCACCCGCGTCGGACACCATTGCATTCAATGACAATACGTACGCACGGCTCGGACATGACCCGTGCAATGCGTACGCATTGTCACCCGCGTCGGACATCATTGCATTCAATGACAATGCATACGCACGGCTCGGACATGACCCGTGCAATGCGTACGCATTGTCACCCGCGTCGGACATCATTGCATTCAATGACAATGCGTACGCACTGCTCGGACATGACCCGTGCAATGCGTACGCAGTGTCACCCGCGTCGGACATCATTGCATTCAATGACAATGCGTACCCACGGCTCGGACATGACCTGTGCAATGCGTACGCATTGTCACCCGCGTCGGACCGCATTAGTGTGACTATTAGACGGATGCAACACACATATTCTCGCCATGGACACCTGCACACACCTGCCACACTATAGCATTGGCCACACAGTGTCCCATGGCATGTGAGGCTGCATTCCCTGGGTGTTTGAGGGGGCCACAGCAGTTTTTTTGTCTGGCACTTTGTGCAGCCACTCCTAGGCTGTTATCTTGTACATGGGGGGAGAGTCCTTTGTGTGTTGTGCACATTAGCACTGTGATGTGCAATTGGACAGTAATGGGCATGAGTGAAGGCCACAGTGTCAGGTTGGATATGTTTGGGGCATGTCACATACACCCTGAGTCCTGGGGGTGATGGCATGTACGTCACAGTGAGACCTGTAGCCCCAATACTGATGTGCACCCACAGTCTGTGTGCATGTTGTGTCTCTGATGTAGATGATCACATGTTACCAATGGGTGACAGTCTCCACATCCATGTGGTATATGCATCAACTTTGATGGTGTGTGTATCTAAGAGACGTACATGTAGGGCCGACATGAACAACAGTGGCCACTACCTGTGGGACTTACGCTTGCCTTGTGGTGTGTACGTGCTACGCCATGTCCATTGCTGTGTTGATGTGGCAATACAGGGAGCCTGGGTTTCTGCATGGCAAAGATCTGTGATGCCTGGGAGACATGAGTCCTCATTAGTCACTGGGGTGGGTTTTTTTAACGTTGGAGCAGCATATAGGTTGGGTGACACAGCCAGATGATTAGCCCATTGCACTACATGGGACTCATGTGGACATGTGGAATTGAGATGTGAGGTGGTGGTCTTGTAGGTGACATATGTGTCCATGACCAACAGCACACACCTCAGTACATTGTGTAATGTCATGAACTAGCATGTGAGAGTGATCGTGGTCATGGCCACATGGGGGATGTACTGACAATCTTCCTTTGTGCATCTCTGGACTGCAGGGCACCAGCTGTGCATCGTCCGTTCCCAGACCTTGCAACCATGCAGGAACGCGATTGCATCAGACGGTACCGCTTCATCAGGCCACTGATTGAGGAGTTTGCGGAGCAGCTGGCACCACATCTGCTACCTGGCTGGACATACCCTACAGCACTGACCCCGGAGGTGAAGGTGATGGCAGCCCTGCACTTCTTTGCTACTGGTACCTTCCAGTACACTGTGGCTACTGCTGGTGGGATGTCGCAAACGATGTTTAGTCGGGTGCTACGCGATGTCTTGGAGGGGATGTTGCAATTCCTCGACCTGTATATCAAGTTCCTGAGCCAAGATGAACTCCCTGAAATTAAGGATGCCTTTTATACACTGGGGAGGATGCCAAACGTCATTGGATCCATTGACGGGACACATGTTGCCCTGATACCAACATAGGCACATGAGCAGGCATACCAGAATAGGAAGCACTACCATTCGATCAATGCTCTGGTGGTCTGTCTTGCTGACATGTTGATCACACAGTGTGTGCACGGTTCCCTGGTTCGGCGCACGATGCCTACATAATGAGGAGTAGTCACATTGCAACGCTGATGTCACAAATGCCAGCTCAGCGTGCCTGGCTTGTCGGTGTGTAGTGACTGTTTCTCATTGTGTGTGTTTGTCAGTGCTGTATTCCGCACTCCTACCAAACTCATCTACTTGTTCATTTTTGTGTGTGTAGGTGACTCCGGATACCCCAACATGCCATGGTTGCGGACACCCCTCAGGAACCCTGTGACACCAGCCGAGCTGCGCTACAATGAGGCACATGGTTGGAGCAGGAGGGTGATTGAGCGGATATTCGGCCTACTGAAAAGCCGCTTTCACTGCCTGGACAAGACCAGAGGGGCCCTCCCATATGAGCCTGCAAAGGTGTGCAAAATAATACTGGTCTGCTGCATGCTACACAACATGGCGGTGCGGAAGGAGGTGCCTCTCATCCTGGATGAGGATGATGAAGACCAACGTCCGGCACATGTGGAGGATCCCGGCCTGGGCCAAGATGCCAGTGATGATGAAGATGATGGTGACGTCCGCTCCCAGCTCATCAACAACTTCTTCACCTGAAAGTGAGTTTCCAGGGTTTGTTATGTCAATGTATGGAGGTAGCCAGGAATGTGTTGAGCCAGCTCTGTTGCTGTCTGAGTGTGTCTGTGTGCCACTTGACTGGATGCGGACTGTGATGTGTCCATTCAGGTGGTGTGTACTCCACAATAGGGTAGTACTGCTAACTAGTGTTTGTGTAGGTGTTTTGCAACATGTTTTGTGCATGTGTATTGTATTTCTCTCCTGTTCGTCTGTGCTTTTGACTGTATCTTGTCTGTCCTTCCCAGGGTCCTTTGCCTGTTGTGTGGTCAACACTGACCCCCAACACCCAGAAGCCGACACCAGTGTGGAAGTTGACAATTCCCATCAACTGATGTACCACACATCCCTGGACTTCCATTCTCCAAAATATTGTGAGCGTGTGTCCACTGTTACGTAGAATTACCGTGCAACTATTGTGGAATAAACGTGTTGATGAAGTGTAATGAACCAGTGCTACGCTTTGTAATGTGCAATGTCTGTCTTCCCACATCTGAGTGATATCTGCCTACCTCACTTGTGGACTTGTTACCACTAACTGTGCTTAGTGTTGTGTCTGTGCATGCCAATGTGTTTCAGGTCAACATCATTGTGTGTGATGAGTGACATGGCCATGGTGAGTATGTTTTGTGTTGCCATAGTGGTGTGTCTCCCTCACATGTGTCACATCCCCATGACTGACCTTACGTTGGTCACATTGTTGCAGTATTTGGCATGCACTGTGTTGTGTAGCAGATCGACTTCGCCCTGAACATGAGAAGTTTGAATCACAACAGAGGCAAGTATGGTCTACTGGTGAGTTTATTTACAAACATGTGTGAGTGAGGTGCACAGGATGGTGGGTGCTATACAGTGGTTTGGGAATCCAAAGTTCACATTGGAGTTGGAAGTGCTGGTAGATGAAATGTCCAGAGTAAGGTCCACAGTCATCTGATACATTGGCCCAACATGAACCCTCCATGTCATGTGGGCGAGTTGTGTGTGATTGGACAAGGTGAACGGGTTGCGCACAAAGAACATTGTCCAGAACAGGTTTAGAGGCCCTGGGGGATGTGCTGGGACATCTGCCTCTCACATGTCCTTCTTCGGACGACCCCTCTTCTTCCGGGGGGGGGGGGGGGGTGGGGGATCCTCATGTGCAGGCCTCTGCGGTGCAGGGGACTCTCCACCAGAGTCGTCCTCCCTCCCTGTGGTGCTGGCAGATGGTTTTGCGACAGATGTTGTGGGCACACAGGGGGTGGGGACAGGTTGGTGTTGATCTGGCGGAGGCATTGTAGTATGTCCCGATGCACCGCAGTAAGGGCATCCCACTTGGCCTCCATGCGGGCATGGTGGGCGACCTGCTCCTATTTTATGTCCTTGAGGATCCCCACTACCTGGCCAAATCGTCCGGTGCTATCCTGGTTCGCATCTATGATGCGTGCCAGTTGGGGGTCATCATGCAGTTCAGACCCCTCTGCAAGGCATGCCCTGTGCCTCCCACCCCTCTCCACATGGGCAGGACCAGCGGCGGTACGCACAGGTGACCCTGGGACCCCTTGGGTGGTGTTGGCTGTAGCTTCCGGGGGGTCCTGTGTCCCTGTGCTGTGGGTGTTGATTTTCCTTGGTCTGTCCGTGTTGGAGGGGGTGCCCTGTCGGTGTCCAGATGGTGGAGGCGTGGGTACAAGGGAGGCAGATGTTGATGCTGCTGGTGCTGCATGATGGCTCACACCGGAGGGGCCAGGTTGGTCGTCGTCATCCGAAGAGGACAGTGAGAGAGTCAGACCAGAGAGCTCAGTGTCCAACAGAGTCTGGGACTGGGTATCCTCGTCATTTGGTGCTGGGTGCCCAGCACGACCTGTGTTTGGAAGAGACACACAATGTGATTTATGTTTCTACATGCATCGTTGGTTCACAAACATGACATTTTCTACTTTTATAACAGATGCCTGCCTGTACACTGCTTTTTCCCAGCTTGTCACAGACAGAGTTTGATCTTGTTGTTGGCCATTTGCCAGCATGGCCTTGTGCTCCCCACAACAGAGCCCAGAGCCCAGTGTCAGACATCTTGTCAGTCCCTTCCCACTCCCTGTGAGGCGAGTATGGTTCAGTTTGATCTTGCAGGGCCATGTGGGTGGGTGTAGGTTGTCTGTGACTGCAAGTCCCATCATACTCTTGGCTACACCCCCCTTTCCAGCATGCCCATGCTTCCTCCCTCTTGACTCTGCTTCCCTGTGAGGGGGTGTGACATCACTGGCAAGATGGCTGACTGTGGAATCCTGGTGTTTGTTTGGCTACAAGTCCCAAGTGAGCCCCTGTGCTTCACACAGCAGCACCCAGTACGGGGTATCTTTTGCTGATATTTCAATGAGGTGTGTGTCAATGCATTGTACCCGGTGAGTTGTGTGGAGTTTGTGTTGGGGGGGTCTCCCCATGCTGATTAGTATGGTCAGAGCTGTCAGTCCTCCTTCCCACCCGGCCAGACATCCCACCATGAAACGTGCTTCCATTGGAGGGCTTGCAAGTTGTCTTTCAAGATGTCAATCAGTGGTGTCCTGCTTATGATTTGCACACAACCCCTAGCAGGGCCTTGTGCTCCCCAAAGCAGGAGCCAGTGTCAGCCATCTTGTCAGTCATTTTCCACTCCCTGTGATGTGGGCATGTTTCAGAGAGGTCTTGATGGGCCAATCAGGAGGGGGAGCATTATCTGTGACTACAGGCCCCATCATGCTTTTGGATACACTCACTTCACCTGCATCCCCACTATTCCTTCCTGACAGTCAGCTGCACTGTGAGGTGGTGTGTTTGTGGTGGCAAAATGTCTTGCTGGATGTATTTGGCTTAGTGCCAGTGGCTTGCTCTATTTGTTTGTAGGTTGGTGCATGTCATGACACAGTTCCCAGTCACTATGAGATGGCAGGTATTGTGTTTGTGTGACTGGCATACACATCTTGGGTTGATTATCTATTGGTTAGTGTAGGTTTGCTTGGGGTGCATGGTTTCACTGTCCCCTTACCACAGAATCTTGGGTTTGTTGTTTGTGTACTCACCAGTCTCTGGGATGTCTGTTAGGCCATGGACGCTCTCTGGTGGTAAGATGTCCCGCACCTTCTCCTCCCAGGTCCTGAAGTAGACTGGTTTGGCAGGAGGGCCACCGCCGGTGCGCTGACTCAAGGCGTGATCTTTCCCGATGAGTTTCTTGACACTCCTGTGCACGTCATACCACCTGTTCTGGATATCGTCCTTTGTGCGCAACGTTGGTGCTTGTGCGTTCACCTTGTCCACAATCCTCGCCCACATCTTGGTTTTCTGTGAGATGGGGGTCCTTTGAACCAATGTACCAAACAAATGTGGCTCTACTCTGATGATCTCGTCTACCAGCACTTCTAACTCACTATCTGTGAACTTTGGATTCTTCTTTTGAGGCATGGTGATGGGTGGTGGTGGTGAGGGATGTGTGTGTGAGGGTGCAAGTGATGTTGGTTTGGTGTTGGTTTTGCTGTATGTATGTGTGTGTGCTTTTGTATGAGGTGCTTATGGTGTGTGAGTTGTGTAATGTGTGAGTTGTGAGTGTGTCTGTGGTTGCTGTGTACTGGTGTTTGCTGCTGGCTGTGTCTCCTGTTTGCAAAGGATGATGGTAGTGATTGTAGTCCTTTATATAGTTGTAGTTCTGGGTGTGTCTTTGTCCAATTAATTTGTGTTGGGTATTTATTGGCTTAGTCATTGCTTATTTAGTCCTTTTTTTGTGTTTTTTCCTTTGTGTTTTGTAGGTATGTAGGAGACGTTCATGTGACGGAAACGGACGCTGCTGTTGTCTCGTGCAGACTTCCCCGCCTCGTTCACGCTGCCTGTCTTCTGTGTTTGGTAGGCGTCGTTCGCGGCGGTCTCTATTGCTTGTGTGCCGGGTTGTCTGTGCGTGTCGGTCGTGCAGCTTGGTCTCCGTGCGAGTCGGTCTGGTTTTACACGCATTGCATCGTACTGCGCTAATCGTACATTGAGGGTACGGGTCGGTCGGATTGATTCCGGGTTCATGTCGGTCGGTGAAAATCGCGTCGGTTTTCCGTCCGGATCACTATTTTCCCTCCGGCTCGGTCATACGGCTTGTATTCCGTACGTGTCGGTTGTAATTCACTTGCGTTGCATCGTACTGCACGGGTCGTACGGCGCTGGTCCGTGTCGGTCGGTATTCGGTCCGGGGCCTTGTCGGTCGGTTCGTTTTGCGGACAGAATCGGAATCGACCCCATAGTTGGGCTTTCAGAGCCTGCCTTTAGAACGCTTTCTCAATTAGAAACAAAGTAACTACTCACCCACAAAACACTGTGTGAAGTTTGCCACTTGGCACACTTTGTATGTATGTATTAGTTGTGGGGGTACACAAGAAAAGGATTGTTGATTTTTTTTTGCAGATTTACATAGCGCAAACTTAAGCTGAAGGTATTGGAGCGCTTTACATGAGCACCAGTTACGTTACACAAGGACACATTTATTTTTTTTGGTATGGTTTCCCAGCTCCAAGGTCGGCAGTCTAGCCATGAGTCCACATCCTCTCGTGATTACATGTATATGAAGAAGTATAGAAGACGGGATGTACATGAAGTGGAGAGAAAAGCAGAACATTTATAGATGGAAGCGGTCACCTTGAGAAAAATTCTAGCATTCATGGAAGGTTACACAAGACTAATGTGTATAAAAAAGAAACATGTATGGATCTTCAGCTCCTTCTAAAAGAGAAGGGGGATGAAGTGGGTGCTTGTCAGATATAGGTGGGAGCGGTGTTCCAGATCCTTGGTGTACAGTGGGAGAGGAAGTGTCATCTTGTCTTCTGGGCAGGGTAAGCAGACCAGTGGCCTAAGGATGCCTAGAATCACACAATACATCAAACATCTTCTGCTTACAGTGTAAGGTGCCTGAGAGCCTTAAGGGATTTGTTTGGACCAGGAGTGGCCAAGACTCATAGACATAGCTCCACGTCGCTTTAGCCATGTTGCTTTCTTTTTGCGTGTTTCCAACCAGCTCTTTCAGCATCTTGACCGGAATTTGTAGCCTCAAGAACTAGTACATTTTATTCAGTGCAACCTTAACCATTGCTTCAAAAACAATGTTTTTAATACATGTATGATATTGTAATTTAATCTATTTTCCATTTTATTTTGCTACACTTGCCATCTTAATTGTAATTCGCCAGTATGAGGGATATCTAATTTAGTGGAGCTGGTAGACAATGAAGTTTGTAGGCTGAAATGATTTAGTGCTCATTGCCACCTTTAGTGTGTCCCAAAACCTGCTCTTCACGAGATGCAGTGTGAGTATCAAAGTCAGGCTTGAGTAGTGGGTCTGGTGTGCAAGCACTTGGCGACGTCTCCTGCCAATTCCAACGGAATGAATCTTTCACTAAGAAGGATAAAAGTTGACTCCCTCACTCTACTCATAGTAGCAGCTTAGACAATTGCACCTATTCTAGTAGTGTGTGGTTGGATGATTTAAGTAAGCAGGACAAATGAACATCTTAAAAACTTCATCAGAATAAATGTATAATACGGGTTATGTTTATTATTCCTCTGAAAGGGATATTCCAAAGTATTAATCCAACCCAAATCGATTTATGACATGAAGTTACGTACCAACTTTTGTTACTTGTAAGCAATTTTCCCTTTAATTTTTTTCCTCTGTGTTCGGCAGTGTAAGGTCTCTGTGTGCTGCAGCCAAGTTTATGTGCGCCAGGAACCCGACAGCGTGTGTGGGTGAATCGGCAAATATCAGTGCAGATTGTGTGAGTAATGATGTTAATTGCAGCACTGTCATGCGCTGCAATTAACAATAATATTTCTCAGAGGCACACAATCTGCCATGCACAGGGCCAGCCTTAGCGCTGGTGGCGGCCTGTGCGACAATGTTTGCTGGCGCCCCCTAATGACCACCTTCACCAGTGTTTCCCTCTCTACCACCCTTTAACAGAGCCCCTCAAATCTCCGTTACCACTCTCTCTGAGATGCATTTAATTCGTTTTATAGCACCACTTAAACCAGTGTAGGATGTCAGAGCACTTTACATCGCACACACATTAAACAATGACAATAGATCATAGGTATGTAAATCAGTGTATAAGACATGTTACATAAGACAGAGAACTACAAGGTGTATGAGTGACATGTCATCCATACTGGTAGGCAGTATAGTTTAAGAGTGCTTTGTTTGGAGACGCACAAACTCCGAATTTAAAATGTAACGCCATGGTTGTAGGTTCTCTTTAATAGGAATCGCTTTGTACCCAAATGAATCCTTTTTGCAACATTAGGATTATGAATGGCTGGGGAAAAAATCATAACGCTCTAATCTATACCTTGCAGTATGCATGATTGATGACAGTTAATAGTTTACTGATCATTATTAGGATTGTTTTTTTTTTTTTTTTTTTTTTTTTTTTTTTGAAACCGTTTATTGCAATCTCAAATATATACAAGTATGGGCCTACAACCTTCCGGCCGGCCGCTAAAGTGACAGAAGCACATGACATACATACCAATAAGGCACGTGGCTTTGCATAGACGCTAAAGCAGGAGGTATCAACAACGTGGGCCACATAACTCTGAACCCACAATACGGTTTTGTTTTCTACAACACAACAACATAAAACCACACCCGCAAGGCAACCCACGATCAAAAATGACGACATGTGCTCCTCAAGTGGGGAACCCCAACCATCTAAAGAAAGCCAGAGGGGGGGAGGGAAACTGATCCAGGACTGGGAGAACAATGTGCCCAGGGCTGAGGGAGGGGGTCAACTATGGGGATGGAGCTGGTGACGCAGGAGGCAACAACGGCGGCTCGCAAATACCCCCGCGGTAAGCGTTCCAGGGGCCCCATATCTTCACCCATGCCCCAGGCTTACCCCGCGCCACATATACCACCTTTTCTCGGAACATGCACCAATCCATATGTTCTTTCCAAGCCGACACCGCCGGGGGCCTCTGAGATCCCCACAGCTGAGCAATGTCACGTTTAGCTATCATATATCCCAGAGTCACCCATCGCGTCTGCGGAACCGAGTAATCAGTCGGTTCCCACACATTCAGCAGGCATCTCCTCGCTTCAGGCAACAGCGCGACATGTGTAACCGCTCGCAGGACCTCATGCACACCACGCCAGAAGCGCTCCACCCTCGGACACTCCCACAGAATATGTAAAAAAGTCGCCAAAGCACCACACCCACGCTTACACAATCCATCCTCGGCATAGCCCATACGCTGAAGCCTTGGCCCCGTCATATACACCCGGTGGAGTATCTTAAGCTGGACGAAGCGAAGGCGAGCCGGGATGGCCACCTCCTTCGGAGAGGCCACCGCGGAAATCCAGTCCTCGTCGTCCAACTCCAGCCCATCGGCAACCCAAGCCTCGCGGAGGCCAGTCAGTAAGCCCGAGCGGTCATTTATCAATTTCTTATAAATGAGGGAGATCGTGCTGTCCGGAACGTGGCCATCTAGCACTCTATCCTCCAGGGGGGAGGACTCCGGGATGGAGGCCACGTCTGGGAAGACGGAACCCAGTGCGTGACGGACCTGCAGGTAGCGAAAGTATTCACTGCCCTGCAGCTGAAACTCCGCCTGCAGCGTCTCGAATGTCTTGAATCCTCCCCTCGTCCAGAGATCTCCCACTGTACTGATGCCTATCATGTCCCACCTCTCGAAGCCCTTCGAGGTCCACAAAGAGCCAAGCCTCTCCGACGCATACAACGGTGACGCCCGGGTCAAACAGTCCTTCCATCCCATAGCTGCATTAGCCGCGTGCCATACTCGCACCATGACACGCGTGGGTCCCGTCAAGCGGGAATCGGGCACGCTAGTGTAGAGCGCTCGATTGTAGTCGCCACCGGGCAGGAGCATTTTGTCCATTTCAAATGCCGGGTTTAGGGCGGGCCCATAGAAGCCGTGATTAATTGCAGCTAACTGGAGGCCCAGTAATACCGCTTGATATCCGGGAGGGCAATCCCTCCGTCGTACCACGGGAGCGTCAATTTTGCCAGGGCTATACGCGGCCTCCCGTCCCAAAACAGACGGCGCTGTAAGCTTTCCACCTCACGGAAGTAGCGCGCCGGGACCAAGTCCATAGTGTTCTGGAGAGCGTACAAAAAGCGCGGCAATGACATCATCTTGAACAATGCCGCCCGGCCGAGCGGCGAAAGCGGCAAGCGCCGCCAGCGCGCGACGTCCTCCTTCAAGCGCTGGAGGGGGGGAAGCAAGTTTCGCTCGTAGCGGGCCACCGGGTCCAGCGTGATATAGACCCCCAGGTATCGAAATCCCTGCGAGGCAATCTGGATCGGACAGCCCCGAGGGAGGACAGGAGCCTCCCCGGAAAGCACATAGACACAGGATTTAGCCCAGTTGATGACAAGGCCAGAATTTCGGCCAAAGGAGCGCAGAACATCGACCAGGACAATCAGTGATTTGCGCGGGGAGGCTAGGTACAAAAGGATATCGTCAGCGTAGAGGGACACGCGGTCCTCATACTCGGGGGTCCAACGGAGACCTCGGATAGAAGGGTGCCACCGCAGCCACTCCGCCAGGGGTTCCAGGGCCAATGCAAAAAGGAGCGGCGACAGGGGACAACCCTGTCGTGTGCCCCGTCCCAGCACGAATGGGGCCGAGACTCGACCATTCACCACCACCTGTGCCAATGGGTCCGAGTACAACAATTTGACCCAACTGATGAATCCTGGGCCAAATCCGAATTTCGCCAACATCGCCCAGATGTAGGGCCACTCGAGCGTGTCGAACGCCATGGTGGCGTCCAGGGATGCCAAGATGGCCGGCTCCCGCACGAACGGAACACGCGCGAGCACCCCGTGCAAGCGCCGCAGATTAAGGGCCGTATTGCGATGGGGAATGAAGCCGGACTGGTCTTGGTGGACCAAATCTCCCACCACGCCGACCAGCCGGTTAGCGAGCACCTTGGCGAGGATTTTAGGCTCCGCGTTTAAAAGCGAGATAGGCCGGTAGGATGTAACCCGGTCCCGCGGTCTACCCTCCTTGTGGAGAACCACGATGGTAGCCAGACGCTGGTCCGGCGGGAGGGAGCCCCGCGAGTGAGCCGCAAGGAACATAGCGCGGAGGTGAGGTGCCAGTACGTCCGGTCGCAATTTATACAGCTCGATAGGAATGCCGTTCGGGCCCATGGCCTTGCCAGAAGCGACCGAGCGGATGGCGAGGGCAATTTCGTCCGAGGTGGGGGCGGCATCCATCAATTCCCTGTCCTCCATTGAGAGGGAGGGCAGCGCGATGTCACGCAGCAGGGCATGGGAATCCTCCTCCGGGCAGGGAGAAACCGGGGAATATACCTCGCGGAAATAATCCGCGAAGCAGGAGACAATGCCTTACGGCTCAGTGACACGTACACCATCCATTCTTTCAATCAGCGGGACCACACGACTAGCTCTCTCCCTCTTATCCAACCACGCAATCAACTTACCAGCCTTATCACCCACATCATACAATCGCCCCTGTTGCTCTCTGCTGAGGCCCCTGGCCGCCTCCGTGACGAGGGACCTATAGGCCGCCTGCTTAAGGTGTAAAACGTGCAGCGCAGCGTCAGTCACCCCATTCCCCAGAACACCCTCCAGTTCAGTGATTTCGGCCTCCACTCGGGTCACCTCCTCCTGTGCGCGCCTCCGGGCATGGGAAATAAGGGAGAGGGCCTCCCCTCTAAGCACAGTCTTGAAAGCCTCCCACAGGGAAATGGCAGACGGGACAGACCCCACATTCTCCTCAAAGTACCGTTGCAAGGATTTAATCAAATCAGCACGAATAGTGGGATCGCGCAGGTACCAGGCATTGATTGGAGCTACCCTGCCCTCCCCCCTCGGGAAGACATCAAAGTGCAACAGGAGTGGGGAATGATCAGAAATACCCCGCGCCAGGTGGCGCACCTCCCCCACTCTCCCGGCATAGGCCGCAGGAACAAGGACATAATCAAGCCGCGAAAGGCTACCATGGGCCCCCGAATGGAAGGTGTACTGCAGCTGAGCGGGGTGCTTTAGGCGCCAGCAGTCCACCAATCCCAGCGTGTCCAAAAGGCCAGACAGCCACGCTTGTGCCCGGGGGAGGTCCCTAGGGGGATAAAGATCCAGAGTCCCAGAAGCCACCGCATTGAAGTCCCCCCCAACCACCAGAAGCCCCCCCGGAAGGTCAAGCAGGAGGCGTCCCAGGTCCGCAAAGGTGGTGGACTGTAACCCCGGTGGGACGTACACTGAGACAAAGACGACTACCCTGCCCTCCATTCTCCCCACCAAGACAGTGTAGCGTCCCCTCCTCATCATGGCGCACCTCGTCTATTTCTAGCGGGAGCGAGGTCTTGACCATAATGCCCACCCCTCGCGAGCCCGATGTGAAGCCCGAGTGGGCCACCAAACGATAACCACGTCTATTCATGGCACAATAGGAGTTACCAATGAGGTGTGTCTCCTGCAAAAAGACCACATCAGGCGAAATCCGTTTCAGATATTGCAGGACCACACCCCGCTTAATCCTATTACCCAGTCCGTTAACGTTCCAGGACAGCAAAGTCAGGTCCCTACCCCCCATCACGTACAGAAGCCATCATTAGTCCCCCCGAGAGCATCTCAAAAAAACCAATACAATAAAGGGTTTGCCTTGCGGTAGAAACGAACCACACCCCACCCCAACCCACCCATCCCAACAGAACTCCCCCCACCCTGCACCCCTGCATGAGCCCAAACAGCCCCCCCAAAGTGCAGTGTGCCTGTCGCCCCATGGAAAGAAAACTAACTAGTCCCCCAGAGGAGGAGGGAGATCCCCCAAGAGACTCCACACGACCTCCGCAGGAGGGGAACTTACCCTAACAGTCAATGGTGACAATAACACAGTCCAGAGCAAGGCCTACCATTAGTCCCTCAGTCCTGATCCGGCGGGCCCTCCCCACCAACCGCTCCCCCCCCACCTCCCCGGCCCCGATCTCCGGGCAGAGTGTCCAGCCAGTCCCCGGCCGCCTCGGGACGATCAAAAAAGTGCGTGCGGCCATCCACCTCCACCCTCAGCTTAGCCGGAAAAAGCATCGCATATTTGATATTCAGGTCCCGTAGGCGACGTTTGACACCGAGAAAACTCAGTCGCTGCTTTTGGACCGCCGGAGTAAAGTCAGGATAGAAATTGATATCCATATTGTCCAGTCTGACCGGCCCTTGTAGCCTGGAGGTCTGCAGGATAGCGTCCCTGTCCCGAAAATTGAAAATCCGGGCGATGAGAGGCCTCGGAGGGGCTCCGACCTTAGGCCTACCCCCGGGGACCCTGTGGGCACGTTCCACTGCAAAAAATTTACTCAGCCCCCGAGGCTGGAGATGGGTGAGGACCAATTCCTCCACGAACAGATCCGCTGCCTCTGCCTCGCGTCCCTCCGGCACCCCGATAATGCGGACATTATTCCTCCGGGCCCGACCCTCAGAATCCTCCAGTCTACGATGCATCATGGCGCTCGCCTGGCCAAGCCTGCGCACCTCCTGTTGGAGGGCCGCCACGTCGGATGTGAGGCCCGAAGTAGAGTGGGCCAAAGAATCGACCCGGTCATTTGTTTTGGAGAGATCGGCTCTCACGAGGCCCACGTCCACGAGGACCGAGTCGATCTTCTGCGCCAGAGTATCAAAGCGCTGGTCCACCGAGGCCTTCATCTCGGCGATGGCGCCCATGACATCTCGGAGGGTCAGGTCCGTGGGTAGAGCAGGAGCGTCAGTCGGGCCCGTAGGGGATCTACGCAGCGCCTCTGGAGATCCCTTCTGGAGGGTGTAGCGGTCCATATTGTTGGATTGATGGGCCGCGCCACGACGGGTCGACTTCACCTTAGCCCGGTCGCCATCTTGTTTTGTGGCCATGGTCGCAGTCCCAAATCGAGCCAAGCTCCTCAAGAAGGGGGTAGACAATCCCGTTCAAGGGCTCCGGGGGGGGGCGACCACCGCTCCACAGGACGGACCGCAGCCGGCGGGCCGGCAGGGCACCCCAACCAGGCCACACCACCGCACACCGCCTCGCGACCCTACCTCGCCTGGCAGCAAGGAGGGCGCAAAAGCGAAAGTGAAAGTGCGGGGTGCGCGAGTCGCCCAGCCTTGCCCGCCGCTGTTATTCACTTTGTCGCCGGATCGCCCCACAACTCCAGTACGGGGGGCCGGCGTGGAGAAGGCCGCAAACCTTAATCGGTGCT
Organism: Triturus cristatus; assembly: GCF_964204655.1. Classification (NCBI taxonomy): domain Eukaryota; kingdom Metazoa; phylum Chordata; class Amphibia; order Caudata; family Salamandridae; genus Triturus; species Triturus cristatus. The sequence continues at coordinate 856,379,898 of NC_140584.1, read as the reverse complement.
CCCGCCGGTGTCCGAGGTCCGAATTGAAAACGGAAAACGGGCGTCACCTCAGCTCGAGTTCAGAAACACAGTCCCCTCATCTAGGACAGGATTCGGTCAGGATTTATGCAGGAGGTCGCGGAGGTCCTCGGGAGCCTCGCACCTACGCGGCCATCTTGGGTGCGCGCTAGGCTCCTCCTCCCATTATTAGGATTTTAACTCATAAACTGCAAGTAACAAAATGACTTCTGAGAAAACTAGTAACCCGCTAACCTATTTTCATTCTATGCACTTTGTGGTCTGCATGGTACACGTTCTTTGAAGCAGGCATATTAACCCTCTGGGCTACCTTAAAACGTCCACTAGAGAAAACTCCAATCCCTCTCCAGGCAAAACATTAATCACCTGACCTATTTATTATTGCCTGAACTTTGCTGGAGCAAGGAATGTCACAGCAGGTGCTTTTAAAACAATAATATACCTTCAAACTCGGCGCCCCCAACCGAAGTAAGCACTAGGTGCAGTGGCACTGGTACCGCAGCCGTGCCCTATTAACAAAACAAATGCAGCAAGCCTTCAAGCGCGATGTGTGCATTCAGGTGATTCTGAAAGCACACGCTGTGCACGTGCTGCATTTCTCTTGTTAATAGAGCGCAGCACACAATCTGCCCCACTCCATTAACAAATTAAATGCAGCAGGTTTACAAGCGCAACGCGTGCTTTTAGAATCACCTGAAAGCACACATCCTGCTTGGAGACTTTCTGCATTTCTTTTGTTAAAAGGGCACAGCTGTTGGACAGATTGTGTGCCTTTGTGAAAGTATTCATGTTATTGCTGCACATGACTGGCGTTGCAATTAATATAAATACTTTCAAAGAGGAGCCACTTGCTTCTGAACTTACCTGCCGCTCCTGTTCTCTTCCACGGTGGTCTCTACCTCCACCTACCGTAGAAGGAAATTACAGTTTTTTATGCCGCTCAAATTTTAAAAGCGGCAGAAGAATGGTCCTCACAAAGGTGCTGTGTGTGCACGCTTCACACACGACACTGCGCACTCGGGCGACATAGGTGCGCGTACCTTACAGGGAACAGTGCTTGTAAGTAGTAAAAGTAAACCTTAACAAGAACTTTAGTATGTAAAAGTTCAGGGAAAAGCTAGAATTAAGCCAGTTGGAGGTGATGAATTCCATCTGCGTGGCTATGAGAAGCTGGCTTAGTATATGGTGCTTACTTATTTAAGTGTAGCACCCTGCATTAATCCGGACGACCCTCATGGTGATTCTAGTGGTCTTAGACAACCTTAGAAATCTCTCTAAGTGGTAGCTGTGGAGAGCAGCCTTCAGGCTTAGTCCAGAAGCAGCCGCAGCAGATGCAGGTAAGAGCGGAGGGGCGGTGGGGGTGGCTGGCAGGGGGATTTCGTGAAACAACCACAAGGGAAAATTAAATAAATAATTAACTTTACCTCATGGTCATCTATCGAAATCCCCCCCAGCCGGCCCCACCGCTCTTACCTACAGCTGTCCAGAAGGATTGTAAAACAACCTGTTTTACCAGGACGTAATTGTATAGTTATAGATTAAGTGAAAAAGAACCACACAGTGCATTTATAAAAATAGGTATTTTTCATAAAGTACTCGCTTACACATACAAATATATTCTACCCGGAGATATACACAATGCACACAATACTTAGCAAAGAAAACAGGTAAGTAGCACGAAATAGACAGTGGTCACCCGGGGGACCTAAGCATAACTAAGATGGTGGCTTGGGAACCACGAACCAAGTCAAGACCATACCCAGAAGACGTAGGAGCACTGGGGAACCAAGGAACTGCCCAAGGTAAGTAACCAGGTACCCCACGGAGGCCGAGTGCAGTGAGGGAACACGACCGCTTGCTCCTTTCAGGTCAATATGTAGGTCGCGGTTACAAGTTTAATGAAGAAGGCCCCTTCTCAGTGGTCCCTAAAGAAACCCTGTGGGAGAAAGAAGGTTGGAGAGACATCCCACCCGTGGATACCCTAGGAACGAGGATACCTACACCAGGGGATCCGGGTGCATAGGTGAGAAGTGGCGTCGGGAACCACCATCGAACTCAATGGAGGACTTCAGGAATATGCCGCTGGTGAAGAAAGTGAAAGTGTCCGGTGGATTCAAGATGTAAAGGTACCTGCAAGCAGAGGGGACAGAGTCTATGCCACTCAGGAGTGACCAGGGGCACGGAAGATGAATGCCCACCAATGTCGGGTGTTGCAGGAGGACCTTGGAGCTGCAGCTATGGGGACCCGGTGACTCTGTGAAAGACAAAGAGCCATTCACGAGCTGACCCACTTCGGATGTCGAGAGTTGAGGGATCGGTGTCCATCGAGAACACCAACCAGCCTTGGTAACTACAAACAACGTGGCAAGCGAAAAGGTGCAGAGTTTAGGACCAGCAAGGCCAAAGAGACTCACCAGGAGGAGGGGAGTCATAGCAGGCTCCAAGCAAACAGGGGAGCCCACTTTGAGAGGACCCAAAGATCTTTGGAGACAGGTGTCTACTAGCCTTAGCAACGGCCAGCTGACACGGTGCACAGGGACTTGGTTCCAGCGGTACCGGCGAGTTATACTGGCCTCAGACTTGGTCTGATGGCAGGGCAGGCCTCGAGGGAGTTGTAGAATTGTCACTTGTGTTGCAGAGCCTGTTGGAGTCCGTAGGAGCCCAGGATCAGCAAACTGAACAGCTGCGTTGCTGTGCCTGCAGATGCAGCGAAGTGACTCCTTCACTCCAAGGGAGATTCCTTCAGATGTCTTTGATGTCCAGAGGCTCTGTGAGGGACCTGTATGGAGCATGGACATGGTTGAGGCAACGGACTTGCAGGATGAAGAGGCTCGGAGCAGACGGAGTCTTCCTGGTTGCAGTCTCGGTTTCCAAAAGTGAAGTTCGATGCTATCAGTCCGACTGTCAGCACGACACGGTCAGAATGTCCAGACAGTTGAAGATGACGCATAGTTGGATCTGAATCAAATCCCACGATGAATCTAAGGACCTCCCCACAGGTGTGCACTTAAGTACCCTAAGAAAAGGGTTGGGATCATTCAGGGGTCCCAATCAAAGGAGGGGCTGGACAGTGGGGAGGATACTCCCTTGTCCTTTGTCCAGTTTCGCACCAGAGGGAAGCCAATGGCTACCTGAACTGGTTTGAACTGGAGTATGCAAGGAGGGCACCAAGTATGCCCCTCAAGCAGTCTCAGTGGTGCTGGCAAGCCCTCCCACCATGTCCCAATACGCTAAACCCTGTCTGGGAGGTGGTCACACCTCCCTGTGACAGGATATCTATTGTTCTACCTTCACCTGCTCGAGTTTGGCTCCGCTGCAGGAGGGTAGAATCACGTCTCTGGTCAGCAGCAGCCGTACCTTGCTGTCCCGTTCTGGGGACTTCCGGAGGAGATTTACAGTGCATGGAATCATTCCTTCCACTGGCTATGCTGTGGGGGTATGATTCCAACATGTTTGATACCAACCATGACAGGGTTCATTACAGCCAGTGTAGTTAGCCATCACGTAATGAAGCATGGCTACTCTAAGTATCGTAATGGCTGAGGCACTTACAACCTGGGAGAATGGACTCAGAACGTTGTAGGGGCGTCCTGCTCGTGTAGGGGCATCCTCACACTTAGAACCAAGCACCCTGCCTTCAGAATTGAAAGGCATGCTTTAGGGGTGACATATAGGTTTTAAGTGCAGTGACTTTAGATATATGGAAACCTATATCTTTCATGAACGGTTCTAGCACCAGCTTACACAGGCTGCAATGGCAGGCCTGTAGTCAGATGTTTGAGTGGTCTCTCATGGATGGCACAATACATGCTTCAGCCTATAGGGTACCCCTGGTCTGCCTATGCACTGGGTACCTCAGTACCAGAAAATAAGGACTTATAAGGCCACACCAGTAGCCAATCTGGGATGCACCTAAGTACTCACCATAAATAATTTAGGGGAGAAAGCACAGAAACTGGGGTCCTGATTAGCAAGATCCCAGTCAGACTAGTCAGAAACATCTTAACACCAGGCAGATATTGGGGGTAACCATAAAAGCAGATCCTACTTTCCTACAGTGGCCTAAGCCACAAAATGCTTCCAAAGGATAAATGGGCAAAGTGGTCTTCCTGGTGGTGTTCAATCTCTTACAATTTAGAGACTCATTTAGACTTTGACGGGCAGACCTCCAGTTGAGCGAAGGGCTGCCTGCCCATTTTAGAGGTCCCCGCCGTGCTACAGCTCAAGAAGCAGACGCTTTTTGGCTAAGCTGAAGGCTGCCAGCCATTTTTTGGTGGCGCTAAGACAACCCCTTCAAAGTCAGAGGTTTAGTTCTGCCACACCACAAAATCGATGGCCCTGACAATCCTAGGGAAATTTCTATATTACTTAGTGATTATTATTTGGGTTTTCTGTGTATGACTATCATGCCTGTCACAGCAGTTACGCCCAGGAAAACCTTTGCAACAGGTGGGAGAACCACCGGGTGTTGGCATTTCTCTTGTCCTGCCAAGTTCTAAATGACCCCTTAGTTTCAATTACAGCCGCACAGCTGGGGGACTGGTGGATCTCTGATGAAGCATGACTGGTTGTGGCTGTTAGGTTTCCCTACTGAATAGATTGGTTCCTATGGTTTTAGAAGGTCATTTAGAGAATGGCAGAGCCTCTCCTGGTTCTGCTGCTGCACAATCGGTGGTGTTGGGCGATCCGCCACGTGGCAGGTGCTTTTAGTGCATGAGGAAGGTCTGCTGATGCTTCTTTCTCCAGCACTGGTGCACCATGCAAGATATCCACAATGGCCCTCAGGTGCAGGGATAGCAATCCCAGCAGACCAGACTATTGTTTTACAGAGTCAAATCTCTGCTTTTGAGAAATGAAGTAGAGTGCCAAGAAGGCCACAATGATGTGTCTGCTTGACTGGCTTTCATTTCTGACAAACTCTCTTAAGCTATGTCGAGAGGAACGCTTTAATCTGAAACAAATGGCGCTGTGACTGTTAACCCTAAATTAAGCATGTGGGAAATAGAAGGGTGGGTGGAGGCGGGGTTGCTGCTACCATGATAGGGTCCGCGGACTGCTTGATGGGGTCTAATGATACTTGCATTGGAAATATCACCCACTGGCACTAAAGTTGGAAGAGTTTTTTAGTTTTAAACAACTTCAGCAGCACACAGTGGTGGGAGGCTTTCTGTTTAAGCATTTGTGGTTTTTGGGCAGAATGCGGTTAACTCAAAGATTGCTACAAGGGGCCGTCTCCTGCCCCTGTGGATCATCTTTAACATGTTTCCCAAGGTACTGACCAACTTCTCAGAGGATAGGGGTAACAGTTTCTGTGTCCAGGCCCTCCACCTATCACCTGGAAACTGTATACAGGGAGCCCTCCCATGCACACCACACGGTCTCTGCCAAGGAGCTTTTGGTTTCGTGGCACTTACCTTTATTCCAGGAACTCATCATGTTGCAATTAGTAGGGGGTTGGTGAGCAGGCTCCTTGTGGCACTATATATTTACACCAAGAGAGAAAAGGGGTTACATCACTGCACACCCTTCTTTCTTACACTCAAGAACGCAAAAACGATGCGGTGTGGATTGCGGAAATGATAAATTCGCTGATGTGTCTACACTTTAGGGCAGTGGTTCTTAACCTTTTGATTTCTCTGGACCCCCACTTTATGATTACTGGAACCCGGGGACCCCCACTGAATCATTTATTGGAATCCAAGGACCCCCACTAAGTCGTTACAGGAAGCCGGGGTCCCCAGCCTGAGCATTTTCAATGATTTAAACAAAAAAATACAGAAACAAGCATTCATCAAACGAATACACAAATGATTAAATATGTTATTTAATTCACAAACAAATATAAAAAAACATTTTTATTTTGATGGGTGGGTTGACGGTATCTAAATTCAATTGAAGCCACTTATTATCCGAAATATATTCTGTTTGATTAACTGGTTCTGCTCCCACGATTCAATCTGAGAATACTAACTTGCTTTTTAGACTCAAATTTGGAATTCCTACACATTTACAGAACGTTTTAAAATGTTCAGTTTTACATTATTTTACTTCTTTATTTATATACACTTTATCAAATTGTTCATGTTATTCAATTTTGTAAGCAGTTTCGGACCCCCCGCCTCCCCCCAGACTCCCCTCCCCTCCCCCTGATATGCTTTCACAGGCCCTCTGGGGTCTCCAGACCACAGATTAAGAACCACTGCCCTATGGTAACGTGGTAAACCAGCTTTTTTTGGATTAGTGGCAGGTGGTCGGGATACACATAAACAGGCTGGTGAACCCCCTGATCAATAAGCGAGTCGATCTTTTAGTAGTTTCTAAGTAGTAACAATGACAATGGAATTACGTTGCATTTAATATCATGCACATATCACACAAAGCCAGTTGTGTTGGCTTTTGGATAGCTAAAAAGATGTTTTACCTTGTTCACTAAAGCAGGCAACACATACCCAGCCTGGGCATCAGTAGTGCACTCTTCCCTAACACAGACAACACTGACCGCACACGCGGAAGCGGCAGCAGCAGCAGTGCAGGCTTTCCTCGCCTGCATACGGTTGGTAGTGCATGTGCAGCACTAGTACATGTTCTCTAAGCCTCACCTGAGTATACCCCCTGCCTTCAGGGCCACCTCTGCTACATTGTGCCCCAATCTTGTATTGTTCCTCACCCTGCAGGCCTCATCTGGTGTGTTGAGTCCAGTTCTTGAGGCTGCCTCTGGGTGTATTTAGGTCAGATTCGGGGGGGCTCCTCTGCATTTCTGGGCCTCGTTCTGGAGCCCTCCTCAGTTGCGTTGTGTTCTTGTCTATTCACTAAAGGCTCGCTTGAACAATGGATCCGGCATGGCGAATCTATGCATTGTAGGTATGGTTACCCCGGTTACTGAATGTGCTATAGCAAGTATCCCTGAGGCAGCTATACTTTGTGTACTGGATGTGTGTGTTGTGTTCTTTTTCTAAGAGTAGAGAGTGATGGTTCTGTGAAGGTCCCAAGTCTATATCTAATTCCAGTCCTTAACTAGTGATTCCAGTGTCTCTTCATACCCACATTTTCCACTGATTCCTAATTGAATTATTTTGTCTCACTTGTAACAAGGGGGTGCCAGGGATTTTTTTTAGTGAGCTAGTTTGAGGTTCGTAGAGCCCTCTGATGATTCCCGACAGGATTTTTTCAGACCCATTTCGCACTCTGATCTCTTTCTCTACAATAAGTAATCAGGGTCAGCGATGCGGTCCCGCTGTACATTTTAAACCTGTTACTATAAGCATGTACGTGTCCCTGTTACCTAACATCGTTTTCTTTTCCCATATGTTGTTTCTTTCGCATAGGAGATATGAGTCATGTACACCCTTTAGGTGTCTGGGCCTGTTCATAAAGGGGCACAATGCAGAGCTCTGCAGATGAGGCTGAAGGCAGTGTGCATTTCTTACAGTCCTTGCCACTGGGTCATAGAGGTGTTCAGAATACTTGCTGAACCAGTCTGTGCCCCCTCTGCACAGCGCACAATACAGTGCTGTCTTAAGGATTTTGGGGTCCCGGGCAAGACATGTTGGGGGGCCCTGTTTGGAACAACATTGAAATGTAATACACATTTCCTACTAATTCAAGCCAGCATAGTCCCAAACTATACTGAATTATATGTTAAACTTCCAGTAACTGGGGCACACCCAAACATTTAAATTTTTCTTGCCTGTGTCTAAAAACCTGGGCCTAGAGAGACAGAGTAAGAGGTGCAGACAGGCGAGAAAAGGAGAGTGGTTTCGATAGTGAAACATAAATAGTAGACAGAGGTAAAATGGACAGAATGTTCACTTCCCCAGGGAGCCCTATGGCAGGTGGGGACTGTAGGCAATTGCCCTCTTTGCCAATGCCTGAAAACTTCTCTGTGCTCAAATAAATGGTAATATCAAAACCAAAAAAGGACGCTGTTCCTATCGCAGGGTGCAAAAAGTCCCCCGTGTTCCTATCGCAGGATGCAAACAGTCACCCTTGTGTGAGGGTGCAAAAAGTCCCCCGTGTATCAGAAAAGAAAGACAAGAAGAGAAAGAGGTCCTAGGTGAAGGGGACCCACCAGTGAAATGAAAGAACACATGTTGTCATCTGTTGCTCTCACACACCCCGGGGAGTGTCATGCTTCATCATCGGGCGTTTGCTCCTCGTAGGGCCCGCGCTGCAATTGCCTATGGGTCCCCCGAAGTGTCGTTTTATCGGAGATCTTTCCTAGGACTGCCGGATGGTGCATGCAGTTGTGTGGGGTGGGAGTCCAATGAGGGTAAAAAAAGTGCGTGCCTAGTGATAAATAGGTTAATAAAGGGTAAACAAGCAGAAAATGTTTAGATTGTATACCCTTAGCAGACTCAACTGCTGGATAAAATCTTGCCCCTGCGGCACACTATGCCCAGGTGTCAAAAAGGTCATAGGTCGATACATTTTGCGCCTGTGTCGCCTTAAGGGTTGCTGGCGCTTCTTCAGGACCAAAACTATAAAATAAAAGTGCACGTGAAACAATCAATTAAAATGCCCTCTAAATCAATCAGGGCGGGCAGAGAACCGGTAAACCCATAATCTGGCTACAGCTGCATGGTGTGTACCGCTCCTGATCGATACCTCGCATTGCTGAGGGAGTTCCTCCTCTGGCTAGAGTGCTGGACGCCCGCACATTATCGGGATAGAAAACAAATTACGCCAGGATGCTGCCTCCTTTACACCTACCCCGTCCATGCGTCTGCCAATATATAGTCACATACATGCCAAATATAACTACAATTCTATTGAAAATTGTGTGAAGGAGCTGCACAGCTGTCAAAATATTGACAGTGCCAAAGAAAAGACAATACAGTGTTTAAAGGTGGTGTGTTTTTGTGTGTCAGAGAAAGAAAGCGAATGGTGAATTGGAGAAAACGAAAGGAAGAGCATGCAGAAGGAGAAAGGGAAACCCCACTGACAGACAGGAAGGCTTCAAATGAGAGAAATGAATATAGTGGGACTTCAGAATAAGGTATGTGTGAGAGAAAATGGCATTGGTGACTAGTGGAAATTGAGAAATTGCTGAAGTGGAGAATGGGAGTGACTAGGACACTCAGAAGGACCTACCCCCTTCCACAAATCTTTGTAATGTTTCTTTTGTATCCATATTTTCACAATTTTTCAAAATGCTGTATTTTTTAGAATTGGAACATTTTCAATTCTAAGTATTTACAATAGCATTGTTTTGTTGTTAGTTCTGTTATGTGTATTTGTAAAGTGCACCATCACCCATGAGGGTATCCTGGCGCTGAGTAGGTGTGTGTGCCTAGCTCTACTTATGGTAAGTTGGTCACTTGAAAAGCAAGGTGTTCATCTTCTTGGGGAGTTGTAGAAGAGAAGAGGGGGGTCTGATGTGGGGATGTAGGTCGCTCCACGCTTTAGGAGTGATGTAAGAGAAGGCTCATCCTCCTGATCTGGTTCTGTGGATGCGTGGGATGTTGGTAAGTAGGAGTCCTGCGGAGAGGAAGTGTTTGGATGGGTAGTGGAGGGAGATGCGACTGTTCAGATAGGTCGGGCCTGAGTTGTGTAGTGCCTTGAATGTGTGTGTGAGGAGTTTAAATTCAGCATGTGTGGGTATTGGAAGCCAGTATAGTTCCCTGAGATGTGGTGTAATGTGAGTTATGTGTGGGAGGTTGAGAATGGGTCTGGCTGCTAAGTTCTGGATGATCTGTAGGGTTCTACTGGGTCTCTTGGTGATCTCAGCATATAGGGTGTTCCCATAGTCCAACTTGCTGGTGACTTTGGTGAGTGACAGTTTTTTCTTGTGTTGCTTGGGTGCCATTTGAAGATCTTCCTCAGCATCTTCAGGGTGTGGAAGCAGGATGCAGTGATGGTGTTGACTTGTGCATTCATGTCCAGTTTGCTGTCAATGATTATTCTGTGGTTCCTGACGTGGATTCTGGGTGTGGGTCCGAGTTTGGCTGGCCACCCGTCGGAGTCCCATTGTGAGGTGTTCTTGCGTAAGAGCACTACTTCTGACTTGTCTATGTTGAGCTAGAGACAGCTGGCTTTCATCCAGTTAGTGACTTTGTTCATGCAGGAGGTGAACTGGTTTCTTGTGTTGGGGGTCTCGCCTGAGAGGGAGATTTAGAGTTGCGTGTCATCTTCATAGTAAAGGTTGTTGATGTTGTGTGCACAGATTACATTGGCCAGAGGGTCATGTATGCATTGAAGAGGGTGGGCTGAGCGATGAACCTTGAGGGACTCTACAGATGAGTTTGTTGACTTCCGAAGAGTGAGGTTGGCACCTTGACAGGTTGTGTTCGATCCGTTAAGAAGGAGCAGATCCAGCGCAGAGCGGTTACTTGGATGCCAATCACGCCTGATGAGGATGGGGTGTGCAACTGTCAAAGGCTGCAGAGATGTTCAAGACAATGAGGGCTGCCGTGTCTCCTTTGTCAAGGTTCATCCGGATGTCGTCTGCGGCGACAATGATTGCTGTTTCAGTACCGGAGTTGGGCCTTAATTCATACTGCATGGCATCGAGTAGCTGGTGGTTGCTGAGGTGGTCAGTGAGAAGTCGGTTGATTTGGTTAGTCTTTCACCTGATATTGGATAAAAGCTAACTCTAACAAGCCTTAGCAAAGCCAATAGGACTAGCTTGTATTTCTAGTAAGCATTCTTTATTGTAATGGTCGTACGTTGTTGTGTGATGCGTCTGAGTACAATAACGGAAAGCACATATACAGGCAGTCAAAGCTTGTGGGATGTCACACTGCATAAGCACAGTATTCTAGTTAACGTGTAATGGGATTCTAGTAACGTGTCTTTTATTCATGAATCTTTTACACAACCTGTTTGTGGCTTTGCTGCCTTTCTGGATAGGTTCCCAGTATACAAATATCATATACATTTAGAAACCCCCCTGATTTTTTGTTTTATTCAAAGTGAAGCACTGCATTACTTTAACCTTTTGAGCAGGCGCGGTGCGTCCATTGGGGTGTGGGGGCGTAGCCCCCCCGCCCACGCCCGCAGCTCCCTCCTAGCCTCGCAGCTCGCTCCCTCCTCTGTGAATGTCAGTCAGCATGACGTAGGACCGTGGGCGGTCCGGCGTCATGTTGACTGACATCATTGTCAGACGCCTTTGGGAAAGGCAGCACAAGTGCACATGAGTGGGCATGGAGCTTAATTTTTACTCCGTGCCCAGTCATGCGTACTTGAGTTTTTGCTGCCTTGCGCATGCCCATTAGGAGCCCCTCGGTCTCCTAATGGGCAGGCGGCGGGCGAGGATTAGGCGGTGCCGTCAGCCAATCCTGGCACTGCTGCAGCGCCAGGATTGGCTGAGGGCCGGGTTGCAGTCACTTGACTTAACAGTTACACCCTTTTCTTAGATAGAATGTGGAGGTGAGCTGGTGTCAGCAGTTCGACTTCATTGTTGTAGTACTTTTATAGCGCGCGCTTTCCACCCCTCGTGAGGCCATGACGCGCTGTGAGGATGAGATGCACACTACATGCTGGCAGAGTGCTTGGAAGGGTTTTGTGGGAGCCGATGTGGGAAGCATTTTGGTTATTGAACGTACGAGACCAGAGTGCGGCTCTTACCGCGTCTTGAGACGACCCCGTGACGCCATGAGTAACACGCTTCGATCCTAGTTGTTTCCAATTCAACAATACAGTTTTCAGTGTTTTAAAAGGAACAGTTCTTTGTGTAACTTGCTGTGAATAATTTTCATGATGACTTTATCAACAGCAATCTACAGTAAGAAAGCATTGCTGTCGTCATGGGTAATCGCATATTTCTCGGTTTGAGGGCCTGAGTTTGGAATGAACAGAAAACGAATTTCACGCTTTGAGCCCTGTCCATTTTATCTTTTTTTTTTTTTAGATGTTTACTCGTTCCTGCGAGGCTTTGAAATCTTTTGTGAGCGGGGTTTTAAAGCGTAAATGATTATGTGGGAAATATCATAGTACCATAGGAAAGTCATGGTGGTATTGCTACGAGGAAGCCTACGAGGAACATGACTGTTGCTCTTACGCTGAAACATGATGTGTAATACGAGTGAGGAAGTTGCACGGATTGGCTCCATATTTCAACAAGCATTTACAATGCAACGGTCTCGGCATTGTTAAAGTTAGAGCTATTGGCAGTGCTCATGACAATGCCGTTTCTTTAAATGTTTTAAAAACAAAAACATAAACAAAAATAATGTCATGAGCAATGCCAATAGCTCTAACTTTACCAATGCCGAGACCATTGCATTGTAAATGCTTGTTCTTCTAGTTTGTGCATTGGGCAAACTGTAGGATCTATTCACTGGCTCTACGAGGGTGGCAGGATTCTGCATGATATTTGGGCCATAAGTCGGTTGTTTGTTGAACTTTGCTAGTTGTCCGTTGGCTTTGTTTTTGATAATTGGACTGCATGATTTTCCTTTGGTGATGTTAGATGTTCTACAAACTTGAATCTGGGGCAGAGCTTCCACGGCTGAATAATCTTTACTAGCTCATGTTTTTAGTGCTATGGAGAGTGTGTTGATCATACCCTTTAGTTCATTAACTTCCTCCATAAGTTGCTTAGTCTGGGCCTTTAAATCAGTTATCTGGTTTCTAAACATAGCTGTACAAGAACACAAAACCCTATTAGTTGTATCATCACAACTGATACTTTCACCTTCTGGCCTCTTGGAACTCTGTGTTCCTCGGGGATTTCCAGTAGGGGTAAAAATCTATTTGAACATATAATGTCAGACTCAGTGGTGCATGTTAAGGGAGTGTATGAGCTTGGCAGAGAGGAGTTATTACTCTCTTCAAGCAAAGTATGTTCGTGAATAGAGGCTTGTTGGCCCTTTGAAGAGGATTTTTTAAACATATCAGAAATTTCCGGAGTAGCTTTTTTGGAGATTGTGGCTAAAGAAAGGGGGGTGCACTGGCCACGTTGGAAAAACTGCACGGTCCGGATGGGGCAAGTAAAATCTCCTCACAATCACCAACGAGGTTAACAATGCAATCCATGACAGCATGGGTTTTACAGAACGATTGTTTAGATGTTTTTTTTGCTTTTTTGCCTTTCTTCACAAGCACCCCCCCCCCCCACACACTATCCAGAGCTTTCCTCTTCCCCATTAGGTTATTCCAGAATTGTTAATTAGAGACAGGCAATACTGTATTGTTAGAAGGAAGAAATTAAGTAAAATGCAGTGGCAAAGACAAAGACAGTAAGTTGTAAACCAGAACTTGCCTCGCAATAGGGTTAAGACTACTTAAAGCATTGACCACCAGCCAAAGGAATGCATAAACTAACATATACAATGATTGAGGATATGGTTCCGTTGCCCATGGCAAGGAGAAAAAGTACATTTGGGGTCGTGGTCCGGAACTGCAAATGAAAAGCGAGTCACAGAGGGGTCGCCCTGCCCTGTCTCAGACAGGCGCAGACGGGCCCGCGCACGACCCGCAGCCGAATTTAAAGCGCCTCCTGGTGCTTTCGGATGACATGGATGTCGTGGTGGCCAGGCAAGGCAGGCTGGGCGATGTAGTCCCCCTGGACCTCCCGGTAACAGCAACAACAGTAGGGGTGTAGGTTGAAGCGGGACCCGTGCTGGATTTCGGGTGACACGGTGGCCGGGCAAAGCAGGCTGGGCAATGTGGTCCCCCTGGACCCCCCCGGTAACAGCAGCAGGGATGTAGATTGAAGCGGGACCCGCGCTGCGGGAGCCCACTGCCGGATTTATAGCGCCTCCTAGCGCTTTCGGATGACACCGTGTCCGGGCAAGGCAGGCTGGGCGATGTAGTCTCTCTGGACCTCCTGGTAACAGCAACAGGGATGTAGGTTGGAGCGGAAAGGCTAAACAGCTCTGCTGGGGGAGGGGCACTGTGCTATGTCACAAATGGCAGCCTTGATCGAAAACAATAAATAAAAAAAAGGCCCAAATTATCCTAAACTGAACGGTGGTATCAAAACTCACATCGAAGGGATGAGGGAAACCTCCCGAGTCCATTCCAAAATCCGAGGGAGCGTTGGAGGTTGAGTAATGGTGCCCGCTTGACTTCAGATCTTCTTGCGCATTCCGGAGCCCACCCGGCTCAGCACCGCGCCCAGCGAACAGCCCCGCCAACGAACAACCAACAGGGACACCACCAGCACCTCTGTATTTCCCCCGTGTTTCTCCCGTCGCCCAGAGCCAGCCACGCCGTAAGCAGTGCGCCGGCTGCAGCAGCGGGTCTCTGTTGTAGAGTGCCTCTGGACCAGTATCACGTCTTGTGTGTCTGTCCTGTGGCTGACGGGTCTGCTTCTGCTCACCAACGTACTTGATTCCTTTAATGTTACTGGCAGCTGTGTGTTAGCTGGTTCTGGCAGTGGTCTGCTGCAGGACGTGGGGAAATGAGGCAGCCCTGTCGCAGAAAATGCTGATCAATCCGCGCCCTAGAGGTTAATTTGAGACAATTACAAGCCAACGTGGCAACCCCGCTCATCTGACAGATACTCGTCCAAGCCTCACCTGCAGTTCCTAGAGTTACTCCAGTCCAGAGCGGTGAGGCGCGTACCGATCACGTCTCCGCGACAGGTTGTGTGGCGTCTTTCGGCCATCTTGTATTGGGCATGCGTCCCGATTCCACAGAGGGGGGGCGGGGTCAGGCAGCACGGATTGTTAATGCTGCCCCTTTGAAGCAGGACTCTTACAGTCCAGGGATCAGTGGTGGTAATTCCGGCTGCTTCTTGGCTCATCCAGTGCGATCGTAGATTGGAACTACTAGCCCAGAAACCTGCTGTCAACTCTCGAGGTGCTGTGTTCATGCAAATAATACATCCCGTTCCAAAATGGCACCAATGTGTGCAGAGCCGGGACGTTAAACACAGCACGGCCCGACAAGCCTGTTACACCTTTTAGATTTGTTGGATTTTTTTTTGCAATGCGTCGGCTTAAAATCCGTAGCTATCAGAGGTTTTGGGAAAATGCAATATGCAGTGATAGTTAAAAGATCAATCTACAGTTCATTGTGCGAATAGCTATTTGTGTATGCGTCCTCCCATAATTTCGTGCGCGGGTAGTTGGAAGTCGAGAACTGAGTGCATTGCACATTTTTACACATGTCGCTTATTAGTGCGGGGCGGCAGGGGCACCGTGGACTCCAGCAACACTTCACGAGCCGCTGCACTCTATGGTCTACGGCTTCACCAGAAGGGGGAGTTTTGTTTATGGGTACACCAGCGCGAAATCACGGCGCAGCCGCGATAAGGAAACCGTCGACCACCACATATTACCTCTGTTCCCTCCTACGGTTGCCGTAAATCATGAGCGCTGCTAGAGAGCCCCACATAACACTTTGGGTGCAGCTATTTCTCTATAAAAGTTTAAGCGATGCATACTAGGCTGTCAACACCATACAGACCAACCAAGCCAGGCCATAGCCGGAGACACGTGCTCCTCTGTGAAAGGGATTGCAGCGGAGCTGAAGATCTGAGATGACGATATCGTTGATGACGAAGGAGATCAGGTGAGGGAGCAACGCCGGGATACCACCGCCTTTCTCCGAGGCACAGCAGAAAATGCCTCGGAGAAAGGGAGTGTCCTTTTCGGATTGGGGGGCGTGTTTTGCTGGTGTCTCCTCCCTGAGACTTTTCGCCAAAAACACGCCCCCCGATCCGAAAAGGACGGGGCTTCAACGGAGTGACTGGACCTCTTCTCCAGTGGCTGGCCAGCATTTAAGAGGCCAGCCAATGGAGAACAGGAGAGAAGAGGGGCGGGTGCAAGCCCCTCTTCTCAAAATCACTCAAACTCATTAAATCTCGGAGCGAGACTGCGCAAGCGCAGCCTTTCGCAGCCGAGACCTAAAAACAGGAAATGAGGGGCAAGCGTTATTCAAGTTTTCAGATGGATTTGGGCTCTGAGTTGCTTTCCTCCAGGGACATGTCTCCAACTTCTCGAAGAATCAGTGCTTCGCCTACAGCTAAGTTTTGTGCTTGTGCGGTTGATTTTCACTGCGATACGTGTCATGTTGTTCTAAATAAGTAGTGTCTGTCACTCTGTCTGGGATCTTGCAGGACAGAAATCAATTAATTAAACATTTCCAGTATAATTAACGGCAATGTACCTGCATAGCTGTGGCCAATAACTGCTTTGTCATTCTTTAATACCCCGCGCACTGCTGTCTCACTGCCATAGATACATTCTGTACCCAAGAGTATTGCCGATGATTGGTTGAGATTTGAACAGGCACCTTTCAATGATTGTTCTTCCTGGTTCAGTTCTCAGCATACCTTCTTGATTAAACTACCTTCTAAACCCATCGTTACTTTAGCTAGGACAGTTTCTCAGTGAAAGGTAGTTATCACATTTAGATCAAAAATAGTGACTGTTAGTCGGGAGTCGGGACATTACAGTGTTTTTTTATGTCAGCATGTTATGTCAGCATCATGTCTAGGTACAAATCATACAAAATATGAATGTCGCAATCAAATTTTTTCTTCGTCAGTGGCAGTGAGTGATTGGTAGTAGTGTGGCTAGGTTTAGGTGAGTGGGTGACTCTATAAAAGTGATAACTTGGGTGGCTTTGGAGAAGTAGTGGTCTGAGTGGCGATATATGAGTTGAGTGAAAGTGGCAGAGGGGAGGTCATGGTGTCAGGAAAAAGCATAGTGTGTGTAATAGTGAAAGTGGCCCTCGGTAAGAGGCGGTGTTAGTGGTTTAGTGCTAATGAGTCTCTAATTGTGTCAATTATAATTGGCAGTAGATGACTATTGTAGAGGGTGATTGTTTGCTAATGATGATGCAGGTCATCAGGGAAATAGTTGTAAACATGTTTATGATGGCTGAAGGTGTTTGGACCTGTTAATGGGGTTGGGCAGAGTTGAGATTCTGGGTAGGTGCATACTATTTTAGACTATACGTTCCCACTGCTTTAAAAGCCTGGCTTTATCATGAAATGCATTTGCTTTAAAAAACACCATTTGCCAAACTTTTTCCAATTTTCTCTTGAGAGGAGGATCCAACCTGTACCCCACTTTTACTCGCTTCGCTCGCGGCTTAAAAGTCATGCCCAACTTTTACGCCCCACTGCTTTCAAATGTCACCAGCCGCCACTGCTTTTGAGTTCATCGACCATTGGAGACAAACGGTTATTAGAGAAAAAAGCAGTTACCTGCTTTGTATTCATGAAAGTTTGTATTGTTGAGTGTTAAACAATTTTTGATTTTAAATGCGTGTTTGTATGAAGAAGTTCGCATGTTTTTAGTGCAATCAGACCAACCTGTGTAAACAATTAGAACAGAACTGAAACACTATCACTGGCGTTAAACAACCAGACGCTTTCATCAGAAATGCTATGTGCAGCTTTCGAAGTACTTTTTTAAGTTTGTGAAATAATTTTTGTCTAATAAATCGTGTCAATGCCTGAGGTGTTATGTAATTACCGACAGTAACAGGCATGAGACATATATCAACAACTGCACGGTTTAGAGAGGGGCGAGGGGGTGCGAGAATGAGTCTCTGGAGGAGGAGAGAGAACCGAAGTCAAGGGAACTGAGTGCCGACCAACCAGCAGGCGCCCCAGCCCTCCTCCGACGGGGGCGGGCGTGAGGGTGGGGGCCGGGGCGAGGGCGGTGGGAGGGTCCTGAAAAGCAGCCTCGCCGTGGAGGCAGGCGCGGACCTGACAAATAGCCCTGTAAGGGAGGGGGCGAAAAAAGTGAATTAAATAAAAAAGGAAAATCACTGACCCAACAAAGAAGGGCAGGGAGCACACGCCCAGGACAGCTGTCATCCACCCACAGCAGGCTTCATATTACCCTTTCACCCTTGACCTTTGACCCCGTCTGCCTCAGCATGGTCTCTGACAGCAGATATATGGAGATCTGAGTCTTATACCGGCTAACTCGTGCAGTCTCGTGTCACTGAGTAGCACAGCCAGTATGTTTTTTTGCTTTCTGGGACTTTTAGTCTTGCAGAGAGAGGTAAGAATAGCGAGCGCGCTCGCCCAGCTGCGCGCGGCGGCAGGGGGCAGTTTGGGATCTCGGCTCGCTGTGCGAGGGTTCCTCGAAGAATCGCCCCAGAGAGAGCTTGAAAAAAAGACACACAACCCCACTACCAATGCTGTCCGGTTCACGTTCATATTAATCAAAATACGTTTACCACTCGGTGGAGCATATTTACAAGGCAATGGCGTTAGCCTCCTTGGCTTAACGCTGCCCTCCACCCCTCCTGGAAAGCAGGGCTGCTCCGTATTTACAAGAATACGGTGCAGCCCTGCGTTTCACCCTGCGTTTCACCCTGCGCAGGGGCGAATTTAGCTACATAGTGGCTGCGGCATCCTAGCACCATTGTGCGAAGGTGCCTGCGTGATGGGAAGGATAGTTTGTGTGCAGAAGGTGTCCCTTCTTGTAAATAAACAATCTGAAATGGCGTTGTAAATAAACAATCTGAAATGGCGTTTTGAAACATCTATGTGTGCTGCTAAATGCAGCTCACATAGAAGTTGCAAAACGTCATTTTTTTTTAAATGATTGTTTATGTGTAGAAATGAACACCTTTCTGCACATAAACAATCAATGGCGTTTTGCTGTTTCTATGTGTGTTGCACAACGCAGCACACATGGAAATAGCAAAAACGAGGAGAAATGATGCGCCAGGGTAAGACCAGGTTTTCCCTGGTCTTAATTTTGGTGCTGCCCCATATTTACAACACCCTTATAAATATGTAAATATGGTACATCGTCAAAATCAATGGCTGTTGCGGGGAAACCCACCACAACACCCATTGCCCACCTCTTTCACTCTGGGTATAGCGTGAAAGGGTGGCTTATTCACAAGGCAGTGTTGAGCCACGTTAAGTGGCTTAATGCTGCCTTGTGAATAAGGCGAAGCCCCTATCGCCACCACAACACCGAGAAAAATTACGTTGTGGTGGCGATAGGGGCTTGTAAATATTCCCCGGTGTTTGTTGTCATAGCCTGGCTCTGCAAACAGGAACTGCTACTGTTGTTCAACCCCGTCCTACACACGTTATTCACCTAGGAAAGAAAAAAGGCTTGGAAAATGCACCTCGTCCTGCAGGTACAACACACCTCTGCAGCAGGTGCATTAACTCGCTCGCCCTACAACCAGGACGTGGGAATATGCTCTGTATGGTGAAAACCAATAACCTAGAGTGAGGAGGTGCTTATACCTAGAGTTGCTGTGCACTTAGTGCAGGGGTTGTGCATTATTATATGTTGATATGTTTCCTTCTCTGTGCGCTATTGCTCTATGCACTATATACAATAGTCCATAGAGACCGAGAGTTCTTCGCACAGGGAGCCATCAACAATGCACACCCAGTGCGGAAATCATGTACATAAATCGAAGGTCGAGTCTTGAAAAACATTCCTAAATGCAAGTCTTTAAGAGGGAAAGTGGTATTTTAGGAGCACCTCAAAGCAGAAAGGTTAGCACTGACCCCCAAAGGGGGTGAGGAGAAGTGTTAAGACTGTCTAGGGTGCAGAGCACAGAGGGAGCCTGCAATCCAGAAGGTGAAAGCGAGACCTGCTCCCCAGTGGGGTCCGAAGATGCCAGACAGATATAAATAGGAAGGGAAAGCACCTTGGGAATCAGCTTGAAGGAAGGCCCACCCAGGCAGACCGCGTGAGCCAAGACCACACAGGCAGGGCCCCCCATGAGGCGCCCCCTTGCCATTAGGAATGGGAGGTCCAGAGGGAAAGGTCAGAGGAAACCCAACAGGTGCCAGCGTGGCCTGGATGCGGCCGGCAGTCCTTGCAGTCTGGTACCTGCACCGTCCCTTCTGTGAAAACCACTTGAAAGACACCTCCTGAGAGCATCTCCGCACCATTATGTCAAGTAATGATGACCTGGAGTGTGTAGGTGTGTCCAGTGTCCACAGGGGTCATTGGATCTCCTGGTATCCTCCCGGTAGGTGTTGGGATCCGGAAATGATTGTTCTAGCTCCTGTATAGATTTATTTGGGGTACAGTAGTATGGTGCCTCTGGTTGCATCTGGTAGTGTGGTGGTTATGGTTGGTGGATTTGGCTTGGTGCTCAGGGCAGGTTTTCACGGTCGCACAACAGCTATGTAGGAATTTAGCCCTTGACTGGTCTTTCCAATGTATACCTGGTCACTGGGACATTCAGTAGCACGGACCACATTCATTGTAGTACAGTCCATTGATGCGTCTTTCATTATTTTCACATGTCCATGTATGAACTCTGTGCCTATGATAGCTTGATCGCGCACAGTACAGGGCCACACCTATGGTCTCCCTTAATTGATGGAAGGAGGAAAAACAGTCTTAGGGATACTTTTTCTCTTTTCTGCTTAACAACTGAGAGAATCAGGTTTTCCTTAATGCTCTTGGGTCGTCGGAGAGCTACCATAGACTTTATTTCCAGGCCAGATGCCAGGGAGCTCGCCAGTTACAATACAGTATCACTAGCGTCAAATAACTAGACTGCTTTCGGAGAGACCAATTCTCTATTTTCATGCCCACTCTGTGTTAAGATGATAGGCTCAACCACCAGACGGGGAGTGGGTGACTATGGAGTTGAGGGAAGTGTCCCCTAACTTGGGGAATAGTTTGATCTCCTCCTTATTTATGATTTTTGGAACTTTATTCCTGTCAAAAGGTTGTGACGTGCAAGCCTAACATAATTTCTGTTGAAGTTGTGTCTCACTAGTGTTAAACCAACTCTTCTTATGCATCTCTTAAGGAGTCTGTCAAGATAGCCTCTTTCACCAGCCTTATGTGGGAGACGTTCTGGCAATAATCCTCACTATGTTCACAGTTCCTCCGGATCCTCATCAATCGACTATATGGTGAATTATCCTTCAGAGAGTGGGGACAGACACTGTTGCATCTGAGATGGCTGTTCGTATCCGCCACTTAGGTATATAAAGTTGTTCTCAATTTTCTCTACTCATGTACTATCATTAAATCCAAAAAAACGAATCTTCATTTTGTCGTGGTTTATCAGAAACGAGATAACGGTCATGCATGCATTTAGAATTTAGCCATTGATGGAAATCTAGGGGGCTTATCTCAGTTTCACACCAAATCATGAAAACATAATTGATGTATCTGGTTCACACAGCAAATTAATCTTTAAAGGGGTTATTACTGTAAATAATTTTTTCTTGATGCTCCCCAAAAGTATCCATAAGTAGAGGGATTGCCTATCTTTCCTGCAGTTGAGCGAGTTTGAACTTGAGGTACTTTGGTTGGCCTGCTCAAGGCTGGGTCCAGTATTTCCATGTGCAGGGCTATCTAACGCTAAGGTTCTTCCTTCATCTTGATTTGCTGTGGCACATTCGAGTGGCGAGTTTGGTTTTTAGGTATCTTGGTAGCCACCTTACTGGCTGGTGTTGGGCACAGTGCACAGGACATCGAGCTGAGCAAATCACCTAATCTTAAAGTAACATGCCTAAAACTCTTATGTAAAAATATTGTGTTTACTTGAAAACAGGCTGCATTAAAGAAAAAAAGCGGACACTTGAAATTTGCTCCGATAAGTGAAGACCCCAGCTCTTTTAGAAAGAGGACAGGGGCAGTTTCTTTCCTCCTGCCTCCAGCGATAATTGATCTCTATTGCTCTTCTTCATCCCCGCTCACGCTGCCTCTTAGCCTGTAAAAGCACGAGAATCCTTCACATCCAAGTAACGATGAGCGAGCCTCCATGTTCATGCCCACTGTGTGTTAAGATGATAGGCGCAACCACCAGACGGGGAGCGGGTGAGTAAGGAGTCGAGGGTAGTGTCCCCTTAACTTGGGGAACAGTGGGATCTCCTCCTCCCGCACAGGCACTGATTTTTGGAGAGCTTTGTGTGGAGAAGGGAAGAGGCCCTCTCATTTGCTCCTCTGGGGGTGGTGGACGCTGTGCATTGACACCCGTGCACTGTGTGCCTCCTTGCAACGCCATTATTGGGACCCCTTTCCACCTGTGTACCTGGCTCTGTGTGTCGCGGTCGCCTTGCAATCCTTGTGGATGCCGTCTGTCTACACCAGTGGCCTGTCATGGTTTTATTCAATCAGCCACCGTTCAGAGGGAATGTGGAGAAGGGAGGAAGTTTAACAGAATGTCAAAGAGAACAGGTAATCGGCCACCCGGATAAAGGAATGATGAAAGACCGGCAGCCCAGGCCAGCAACTCTGTGGGATGGGTAAAAGGGTGGAGGGGCAGGGGGCTGGACACTTCCAACTGAGCCAGCATTGTAGGATTTATGACAGTGCTTTTAATGGAAAGAGAGAAGTGCAGGTACTAAACATTTAGAAGACCTGTTTGCTCCTGAGACGTACCGGCACTCTGTCATGAAATGTATTGCAGCAGCGCAAAGAGGTGCTGGTACTCGGGTTCAAATGAAAGCAGTGCAGGTACTCAGTACCGGACAGTACCTGCCCATTTGAAGCACTGGTTCACAAGGACTTCATAGCCAGGCAGTCTTGTTAGTTAGCACGAGTTCTCGGGTGCACTTTATTTGAGTGTAATCAAGAAGAAGCCAAAAAGCGATCGCCAGTTTACTTGAAAACGCGACTGACGTTTAACGTGACTCGGATCTGACGATAAAGCAGTCACAGATACCTTTTACCCCACGAGGGGCTCGACGTTGACATGGCTGGAACAAAAAGACACAAGGAAGGCAAATGAAGAACAACTTAAAGGTACAGAGAGTAAAAAACACGAGCCATCCACATAACACGCGCAGCCGTTTCCTTGCTGTATGTTAATAGATCACCTATCTAGGGAATCATCCCCTGTTGACCTCTGACCTTCCGCCGGAGCCTGGGACACAGAAGCTGCTCAAGCTGCTGGCCCTGGGACCTCTGACCCCGCGACCCCTGTCTCCCGCTGACACTGCTTAACCTGACTTGCCATGTGTGAAGTCGCCATGTGTGAAGTCACCTGGGAATTCTCTGACGTCATCACTTATGGAGTTTTTATTTACAAAACACGCAGAAGGTTTCTTACAATGAGCCGCCATGTTGTAACTCCCGTGGAGCGCGCCTTCTTTCAAATACTGATAACACACCTTTTACAGCATGAGTCGTTCAAATGGATTGGTCAGTTGCACATTATCAGATACAGAAAAGCACATGAAAATCCATCAAGACTATTAAAAATGCCCATGTAAGTTTTTTTTCTCTCAAAAAAACACCCGTTTCTCATCTCATCACTTTTTCTATTACAGGGCCAACAAGTTGTACCGCTATGAGCTGACCCTACAATAATGGGAGATGCTTGCACCACAAAACAGTGGTTATAGTGGCAGTATTCGGTGCGCCCCATTTCTTACATATGACTTCCACAAATGTGTAGCTGCTCTAAACACCCTGTCCAGCTAAAGAGCCATACCGCAGACTAAGTCAGGAAGTGCAGATGTTTGCAGCGGAGCTATTCAGACTTAACTTGTACCTCCCCTAGTCCGCACGATAAGCAGACCTCAAACTCAAAATATCAGCTATCGGCACCCACCCCGCAGAAAGAGACCCCTCCCCCCTCCCTCCCTCCTTGGTTTACTGTCTGCTGACTGCACAGTGTGTTAACCCTCGCCCAGCGCTCAAAAGTGACCGCAAGCTTGCACACGGCGCATTTAAAAAACAAAACCTCCTACATAAATAAACAAATAACATTTATAACCTCATCTCGGGATAGCACACCTTTTAACCGCGAGATTCTAGCGATGTCATGGGCGCTGCAGACACAATGAAAGGGCCTGCGCTCTTTGTTCATTTTCTACACGGGAAAACAGGGCCTGACTTGGCCCACCTTCACACACGACCAGAACTTTTTTTTCTGGCATGATTTGTAGTTATAAAGTGCTTTGGAAAAGCAATTTCCGGTGTGGCTTTAGGGTCCATTCATTTACAAAAGCAATTTCCATTGGATTGCCATTGGAATTACTGTCAAGTGACTCCAAGTCACATGCTATAATTTTACCCAGGCCTGGCTTTTTAGCTAACTTACAGCGGAAAGAGCGAAACTCTAGGCCCAGAATTCAACGCATTCAAAAGTCAGAACAGACCGAGGCGTCAGCCATGACGCGGGCCGCCGTGCTCCGGTTAGACCTCGTGCGCTGCTTACACAATGTCCGCCTGTGTTGTCCTTGAAGAGTGCTCCCATTCTCGCGGCTCCGCTGTAACCTCCAGTCATCTCCTCTGCCCGCAGCACTTCCCGGGCGTCTCTAAACCGAGGAGCCCGCTTGAGAGGCTCACGTGTCACTCCCCTACCTCTGCCCCACAGTAAGTCTTTAACTCGGCACTCGTCCACAGTCTCCGCCGTTGTTTTAGAAGACAAAAGGCCTTGTTCCTCTGTCCCCGGCAGGCTTAGCTCGAGTGGCAGCGGTATGCACGGATGTAAAGGAGACAGTGTTTCATATAGAACACAGAACCACACACTCATTGTTTGAGGATTAGAGGTGTTATTATCTCTCATCTGTTCGAGAGTCCTCGTTTCATTATCCCTGCAAAGATGAAAGTTGGGCAGCTCTGCCAGGGCGCCAAATGCAGTGCCACTGAAGGGCGCGTGTTAGAAATGAGGTCTCAAGTTGGCAGAGGTGTGCACCCTGTCCAAGTAGGGACCACCTTACTCTAGTCAGGGTAAATCAGATACACACCCTGTATTAACTTCTACTCACCCTCTGGTAGCTTTGCATAGAGCAGTTAGGTGTAACTTAAGAGGCAATGTGAAAAGTATTTGTGTAACACTTAATGCAGTAAAACAGTGAAAACATCACACAAAACAATCCACAACAGGTTAATAAAATCGAGCTTAATTTTATGAACAAAATAAGACCAAAATGACAAAAATCGAATAAGGAGATCCAGAGTTATGAATTTGTAAAGATTACATTGAAGTATAGTGCTTAAAAG
The DNA here is from genome assembly GCF_964204655.1 of Triturus cristatus. Classification (NCBI taxonomy): domain Eukaryota; kingdom Metazoa; phylum Chordata; class Amphibia; order Caudata; family Salamandridae; genus Triturus; species Triturus cristatus. The sequence continues at coordinate 856,355,071 of NC_140584.1, read as the reverse complement.
TCAATAGCGCTCAGGAATTACTTGAGGTTGTGCTAGACCAGGTCAAATATAAAAAGTCAAGCCAACCGCAATGAAGCGTGGGACAGATAGAGAAGACATGCAAGCCCCAATGAAAACAGTACCTTTCCAGAGGATGTGTCGTCATCGAAGAGCAACTGTGTTGGTTGTGAGTCAAGCAGTTGGGTCCTGCGTCTTTGTCGAACCCTTTTATGATGAAGCCACTGCATCATCATCGAGTTGCACAGTCGGGGCCCGCATCAAGCCCTGATGTCGACACTGTGGTGTCTCTTAAGCTGCCTGGCGTTGGCATTGAAGGGGAATGCATAGGGTCCCGACCGGCGCAAAGTAGGCAATGTGTGGATTTTTGTAGAAAACAGCTGTAAAACCCCTTTGGAAGGCCCAGGACTCGTTTGGCACCTCTTGGCAGGGCAGAACTCACAGTCAGCAGAGTCCAGCAGCTGAAGCTGAGTTGAATGACGTTTTTGATGTCCCTGAGACTTCAGAACAGGGGGGGCAAGCCAGCAAGCTCTTGGAGTCATTTGGCTCTGGGGATGTAGAGATTCAGGTCCAGTCCCTCTCACTACTAGGGAAGGGGGCAGCAGGGCAGTCACAGCAGAGCAGGAGTCTAACAGATCCAGCAGAGTGATGGTCCTTTCAGCAGCACAGCAGTCCTTTTTCCTAGCAGAGTGTCCTCAGATCCAGAGTATACTGAGTTGGTGGTATAAGGGGTTCTGTACTTATACTAAGTTGTGCTTTTGAAGTGGGGGAGACTTCAAAGAGAAGTCTTTGAAGTCTAAAGGTCCCTGCCCTTACTGCCCTGACAAGGGATTATGCTGCGTTTTGTGTGGGGACCGGCACAGCTCAATTCAGGTGTAAGTGTCAACTCCTCCCTCCCATCTAGCCCAGGAAGACCCATCAACCTGGTGATGGGCCATAAGGATGTGAATGTCACACCTCAGCTCCCTTTGTGTGTGAATGTGTAGAGGGAATGCACAAGGCCTAGCTGTCAACCACCCCAGACGTGTATTCAGAGAGGCCCAACACAGAACGGGTGAAGTAAGAAAATGCAAACTTCCTATAAGTGACATTTTCAGACTTACATTTTAAAATGTGACTTCACCATAAGTTGTGATTTTAAATTGTGAGTCCAGAGATACCAAACTTGAAATTTCTATCTTGTCCCAATTGGAAATTGCACTAATAGGGGGGAATATGGTAATCACAATGTTACCATACGGGCAAGGTAGGCCTTGCAGTAGTGAAAAACAAATGTAAGAGTTTTTCACTACCTGGACATGTGAAACTCAATAGTACATGTCAAACTTTTCAAATACACTGCACCCTGCCCTTGGGGCTGTGCAGGGCCCACCTCAGGGAGATGTATATATTAAAAAGTAAGGTTTGGGCCCTGGCAAGTGGGTACCCTTTCCAGGCAGACATGGCAGTTTAAAACTGCACACACAGGCTCTGCAATAGAAGGCCTGAGACATGTTTAAAGGGCTATCGAAGTGGGTGGCACAATCAGTGCTACAGAGCTACTAGTAGCATTTAATTAACAGGCCCTGGGTAGATGCAGTGCCTTTACTAGGGACTTATAGGTAAATAGAGTGTTGTAGAGTGCAGTGGCATAGAGTGTTGTGGAGTGGTGTAGAGCAGAATGGAGTGGCATAGAGGGTTTTGCGTAGAGTAGAATAGAGTGTTGTAGAGTGGCCTACGCGGAAAAGATTGGCATATAGTGGAGTAGAGTGGCATAGAAAAGAGGGAAGTAAAGTGGCATAGAATGGCATACAGGGAGTTGCGTAGAGCGTTGTAAAGTGGAGTAGTGCCGTAGAATGGCATAGAGTGGAGTAGAGTGCTGCAGAGTTGAGCGGCATAGCGTGGAGTAGAGTGTCAGTGGAGCAGATTTTAATGGAGTACAGCATTAGAGTAGAGTATCATGGATTGAAATGTCGTAGAATGGAGTGTAATAGAGTGGAGTAGAGTGGCCTAGAGTGAAGTGGCGTAAAGTACAGTGGTGCAGAGTAGATTGGCGTGGTGTGCAGTGGTGTAGAGTACACTGGTTTTGAATAAAGTGGTGTAGAGTGCAGTGGCATAGAGTGCAGTTATGCAGAGTAGCATAGAGTGCAATGGCACATAGAGTGTAATGGCATAGAGTGGAGTCGAGTGGAGTAGAGTGGCGTAGAGTGAATTGGCATAGAGTGGAGTGGTGCAGAGTAGAGTGCAGAGGTGTAGAGTGCAGTGGCATAGAGTGCAGTGGCATAGAGTGCAGTGCCGTAGAGTAGAATGTTGTTGAGTATAGTGGTATAAAACACAGTGGTGCAAAGTAGTTGGCATAGGTCCAGTGGGGAATGGTGCCGTGCTTTTAAGTAAAGTGGTGTTGAGTGCATTGGTGTAGAGTGCAGTGGTTTAGAGTACAGTGGCATAGCAAAGTCTGCAGTGGCATAGAGTAACGTAGAGTGCAGTGGAATAGAGTGCAGTGGCATAGAGCAGATTGTTTCAGAGTAGAGTGAGTGATGCAGGGTAATGCGCAGTGGCGTAGAGTTGTGTAGAGTAGAGTGGCACAGCATTGATTGCAGTGGCGCAGAGTGGAGTGGCACAGAGTGGAGTAGAGTGGAGTAGAGTGCAATGGCATAGAGTAGATTGTATCAGAGTAGAGTGGAGTGGTGTAGAGTGGACTGGTGCTGGATAGAGTAGAGTGGTGTAGAGGAGAGTGGTGCAGGGTAGAGTGGAGTAGTATAGAGTTGCGGCATAGAGTGCATTGGTGTAGAGTGCAGTGTTGCAGAGTGTAGTGGTGTGGAGTGGTGCAGAGTGGAGTGTCCTAGTCTGGAGTGGTGTAGAGAACAGTGTCATAGAGTGCAGTGGTGTACAGTAGATTACAGTGGCGGGGAGTGCATTGGTATAGAGTGGTACAGATTAGAGTGAAGTGGTATAGGGTAAAGTGGAGCAGAGTAGCAATCAATCAATCAGGGAATTTTAAAGTGCGCTACTCACCCGTGAGGGTCTCAAAGCGCGGGGGGGTTTGCAGCTACAGGTTATCTGAAAAGCCAGGTCTTGAGGCTCTTCCTGAGGTGCACAGAGTAGGGGAGCGTCTGATGTTGACTGGCAGCTCGTTCCAGGCCTTGTCAGTGATGTAGGAGAAGCTCTTCCACCTGCGGCAGAGCGGAGGTTTCTTTTTTTTGAGTCCGAGGTTGTGGAGTGATTTGTACGCATGGGTGAGTAGCTTGAAGGTGATTCTCTTCTCGACGGGGAGCCAGTGGAGGTCTCGCAGGTGTTGGGTCATGTCGTGGGGTACCGAGGACGAGTCTGGCCGCGCTGTACTGGATGGTCTGGAGTTTGTGTAGCAGGGATTTGTTTATTCCAGCATAGAGGGCGTTTCCATAGTAGAGTCTGCTGATTATGAGTGCATGGGTGCCGGTCTTTCTGGCTTTGGGTGGGAACCACTTGAAGGTCTTGCAGAGGATGTGGAGGGAGTTGAAGCAGGTGGAGGTGACGGCACTGATCAGGCGAGTCATGGTGAGGGAGGAGTCGAAGGTGATGCAGAGGTTCCGAGAGTGGTCAGTAGGGTTCGGTGGGTTTCCAAGGGCAGGGGGCAACCAGGTGTTGTCCCAAGTGGTGGGGAAGGGTCCAAGGATGAGGACCTCAGTTTTCTCCGAGTTGAGCTTTAGGCAGCTGCTGCTCATCCAGGCTGCAACGTCTTTCATTCCTTCCTGGAAGCTGAGTCTGGTGTCATCGGGGTTCTTCGTGAGGGAGAGGATGAGCTGGGTGTCTTCGGCGTAGAATACTATGCTGAGTCCATGCTGTCTGACATTGGCGGCGAGGGGGGCCATGTAGATGTGGAAGAGCGTGGCGCTGAGCGATGATCCTTGGGGTACTCCGCAGTTGATTTTTGTGGGTTTGTAGAGGAAGGGTGGAAGTCTTATCCTTTGGGTTCCGCTGGCGAGAAAGGAGCGGGTCCAGTCGAGGGCGGTTCCCAGTATGCCGGCATAGTTGAGTCTGGCTGCAAGAGTGCATTGGGAGACGGTGTCGAAGGCTGCTGAGAGGTCAGGATGAGGGACGCGGTGTGGCCCTGGTCGAGGAGCGTGCGTATGTCGTCGGTGGCGGCAAGGAGGGCGGTCTCGGTGCTGTGGTTGCAGCGGAATACAGACTGGGCGAGGATGGCGTTCTCTTCGATGAAGGTGGTTAGCTGGGCGTTGACTATTTTCTTGGTGACCTTGGCTGCGAAGGGAAGGAGAGAGATGGGACAGTAGTTCTTCAGGTCCGTAGGGTCAGCAGAGGGTTTCTTGAGAAGGGCTTGACCTCTGTCTACTTCCAGTCATCAGGGAAAATGCCGGATTCGAATGTTGCATTGATGGTGCGGCGTAGCTCGGGTGCTATGGCGGCAGTGGCTCTGTGGAAGATGTGAGGCAGGCAGGGGTCTGTGGGGGCTCCTGAGTGGGTGCTCTTCATGGTTGTAGTGGTATCTTCTGTTGTGACTGGGGTCCAGGTGGTGACAGTGGGCTGGCTGTCATCCATGCAGTATCGGCGTGCGGCAGAACTCCACATCCGACACCTGGCATTAAGCAGAAAATATAATAATCTTCACGTATTGAGCTCAACACTGTGATTTTTGAGCCATTGACGTTTTAAATAAAGAATATAATGTTAGTAATATACTGCACTGTCGTACTTGAAGTAATCGTCTAGACCCCAACAGCAACATCTTATTAGTTCTCTCAGTCACACACAAAACCTGCACCATCATTAAAACACAGTTCGAGTACATTGGATATAAACCGGATATCATTGATGAAGCTTTGTGGCCCTCTTTTCCTGACGAAGGCACGTTCCTGTGCCGAAACGCGCGTAGAAGACCACTGTCAAACTCAAATTGTGCCACACTTTTTTTGTCTACGGAGATCACAACCGAATATCAATGGTTATGATCAGCTTTACCATTAATATCAATGTTTTTAATAGAGCTTAGATTGTATGACATTGTATGAATGTAGACATGAATGGATCAGTATGATTGAGTGGTTTCATTTTATTTTTGTCAAATGATTATCAATAAAATAATTTTTGTACTTTTCTAAGAAAAATAGCTATGTTGGTTCTTTCTTCCTTTCATCCTTTATTTTCATTATATCGACTGTAATATGATTGTTATATAAATGTTGCCTGAAGTACTGCAGCGGACGCCTGCGTCCACTGAGCCACCAGACCCGTCATACACACATCTCTCTCTCTCTCTGTCTCCCTCCCTCTCTCTATCTCTCCCTCTCTCTGTCTCCCTCCCTCTCTCTCTGTGTCTCCCTCCCTCTTTCTATCTCTCTCTCTCTCTCCCTCTCTCGCTCTCTCTGTCTCCCTCTGTCTCACTCCCTCGGTCTCTCTTTCTCTGTCTCCCTCCCTCTCTCTCTCTCTCTCTCTCTCTCTCTCTCTCTCTCTCTCTCTCCCTATCTCTCTGTCTCCCTCTATCTATCTCCCTCCCTCTGTCTCCCTCTGTCTGTCGCCCTCCTCCCTCTGTCTCTCTTTGTCTGTCTCTCTCCCACTGTCTGTCTCCCTCCCTCTGTCTGTCTCCCTCCATCTGTCGCCCTCTGTCTTCCTCTTTCTGTCTCCCTCTGTCTCTTTCTCTCCCTCTGTCTCCCTCTCTGTCTCCCTCCCTCTGTCTCTGTCTCCCTCCCTCTGTCTCCCTCCCTCTGTCTTCGTCTGTCTGTCTCCCTCTCCCTCTCTGTCTCCCTCCCTCGGTCTGTCTCCCTCTCTCCATCTCCCTCCGTATGTCTCCCTCCGCCTGTCTCCCTCTGTCTCCCCCTGACTCCCTCCCTCTGTCTCCCTCACTCTGTCTCCCTCTGTCCCCCTCTCTCTGTCTCCTTCTGTCTCCCTCCCTCTCCCTCCCTCTGTCACCCTCTGTCTCCCTCCCTCTCTCTTCCTCCCTCTCCCTCTCTCTTCCTCCCTCTCTCTCCCTATCTCTCCCTCTGTCTCCCTCTCCGTCTCCCTCTCTCTGTCTCTGTCTGTCTCTGCCTCTATCTGTCTGTCCCTGTCTCTATCTGTCTCTGCCTGTCCCTGTCTCTGTCTGTACCTGTCTCTGTCTCCCTCCCTCTGTCTCCCTCTCTGCCTCGGTCTGCCCTGTCTCTGTCTGTCTCTATCTGTCTATGCCTCTATCTGTCTCTGTCTCTATCTGTCCGTGCCTCTATCTCTGTCTTTATCTCTGTCTCTCTCTCTCTGTCTCTATCGTTGTCTGTCTCTGTCTGTCTCTACTTCTATCTGTCTCTGCCTCTGTCAGTCTGTCCCTGTCTCTATCTAGCTCTGTCTGCCCCTGTCTCTATCTGTCTCTGCCTCTATCTGCCTCTGTATGTCTCTGTCTCTATATGTCTCTATCTGTCTCTGCCTCTATCTGTCTCTGCCTCTATCTGTCTCTGTCTCTATATGTCTCTATCTGTCTCTGTCTCTGTCTCTATCTGTCTCTGCCTCTATCTGTCTCTGCCTCTATCTGTCAGTCTGTCTCTGTCTGTCTCTGTCTATCTCTGTCTCTATCTTTATCTGTCTCTGTGCCTCGGGCAGTGCACACGTACTGTGTCTACACGTCACCAGCCCAGAGAAAGCCCCTCACCCACTCCCCCCTCTCCCTGTGTAATGTAATAGCCAGATCGTTTTCTCTCTGAATTTGCTGCTTCGCGGGGTTTGTGTCTCACCACTGGGCCTGGGGTCACATCTGCCGCTGGCTTTAATTCGGACTCTCACCCCCGAGCTTTCAGATCATAGCCCCCCTTTGGCCCCAGTCACCCGTCCGTGTAGGTATGCATGCATCAATTATATATAGCGCCAACCTGGCGGCGAGCATTTGTATGCTGTGCTGCAAGAGCGGAGACCAGGCCTGAGCTCCCTGGCCTTGGCTCAACCCTCTGACTACAGGCTGGCGGGAAACATCACATCACAGGCTCTTAACGCACACCTCACCCGGCTCTCACTCCCTGCTGCCCTCTGTCACCTCACCCAGCTCTCACACCCTGCTGTCCTCTGTCACCTCACACCGTGTGTGTGGCAGCCCGGGCTGAGACAGCTTCCCGGGCATACACACAGCCGCACTCGAGTACTTCACAGGTCTTTAAAAGACCATTTACTTGTTAATGAGGCTTTGCTGTATTTCAGCTCTTCTTAGCGGCCCTGCATCTCCACTCTGACTATCGCTGGAATCGCCCGGCCCCTATAGAGCAGAATCTCTCGGAGTCCGCGCTGCTGTAACCGGTGGTGTTTGCTGACACTCTTAAAAAAAAAAAAGCACATGTACGATGTCTGCAAGGTCTGCGGGCTGCCAAGGAAGGCTTGCCGGGCCGCTGGCGGCCCGGGGGCCGTACTATGAGTACCCGTGTCATAGAGAGTCTTGATTTTCAGGTGGAAGTAAGACCCAAGCTTGTTGCAGAGATCCTGGGAGGGTGGGACGTCGTAGGGGATTTGGTGAGTTGCTGGATGCTGTTGAAAAGTTCCTTCGAGTTGTAGAGAATTTTGTTCCAGATGAAGGTCCTCTTGGTGGATCTTATGAGTTGGTGGTATTCTGTCATTGAGTTCTTGTAGGCGGTCTGGTCTTTGGTGGTTTTGTTGTTTCTCCATTGTTTTTTGAGGCGTCTGCACAAGTGTCTGGCTTCTTGAAGGTCGGTGGTGAACCAAGTAAGTGCAAAATCAAAGAGAGGAGGGACACAGGAAGCTACATAAAGGTCCAGTGACTCGTGCTCCCGAGGAGAACCTTACAACCAACGAGAGTCACTGTTCCTATCAGAAGAGAGAGAAAGTAAGGGAAAGGAACCAACCGAGACGGTGTGACGGCGCCTTCAATAAGGAGGCACAGTCTCGAGGGACCCACAGACCAATTCTCATGGGGAATTTTGTCCGCATTTAAGGGAGTACAACTCCTACACTTTGCCAGTGGCACTAGATTACTATAGGCCATTCTCTTTCTAACTCTTTATAAATCATCTTTATTGGTCCTGAAGAAGCGCTTTTGGAACTCCTCCATAGACCGCGATTTAGCACGAAACATGTCAACCTAAAAGCGTATCCATCAGGGGTATGCTACACACCTAGTTACAGAGGGCCATTATATCCCTCACAGCAGCACCACCTTCTTGGTTTTTATCAATGACAGAGGGACTTCCTTTTTCAATAAATTTACATACTACCTCTCCAGTCATTTTTTTACTTCACATTAGGACTTCATTGCCTCTCACCCCCACACACCCACACAGCTTTATCAAACGATCTCTGATAAAGTGACCCTTCGGGGGACCCGTAGGGCATGGCAGTGCCGGCCTGACGAGGAACAACAGCTCAATGATGAAGCATAACATTCTTTGGGGTGTGTGAGGGCATCAAGATCAGGGCACACTGGCCCCATACAAACAGAGTAGTAGGACGACCAGAGTTCCTTTCCCTTACTTTCTCTCTCTTCTGATAGGAACAGTGACTCTCGTTAGTTGTAAGGAACCAAGTAAGTGGCCTTCAGGGGACGCTGTCTGTTGGGGTTGCGGTGGGCTGCGAGCTTGTCTGCGCAGCTAGTGATCCAGTGGTGTAGCTTCTTGGCTGCAGAGTTCGCGTCGGTCATGGCGGAAGAGGGTCGTGGATGAGGTTGGAATTGAGGTGCTCCTCTGTGACCTTGCTCCAATTTCTTTGAGTTGGGAAGAGGGCAGCTGAGTCTTAGCGATGGGTGGCCGAAGAGCCAGGGTCCCTGGTGCTGGTCGCGGTCAGGTTGCGGATGGGCTCAGAAAGGCTTGCCCTTAGCGTGCCTTTGGCGCGCCAGCGGCGCTCCAAAGGTGCGGCCGCCATTAAATGGGGGAAGGGGAGGGAAGTGCAGCTGGGAGGCGGGAGTGGGAAACCAGCAGGGGGGAGGGGCCACAGGGGCAGCAGCGGTGCAAAAATGGGCACAGAGGGCGGGAACAGGAAGGAGGCAGGAGTGAAAACAGGGGGCAGAAAGAGATAACATTAAAAACAGAGGCAAAATAAAACTAAGGCAAATGACTAAAGCAACACGGTCGAACCCCTACCTAGAGAGAGGTGGAAGGGGCAGCGGCTGAGGCACAGTCAGCAGAGCTGCACGGGCGGAGAGCTGGGTCACTGACCCGGAGGTCGGAGGTCCTGCTCTGACCTCCTGGTCTGTGACTCAGCTCCAGGGTAGAGTGGCATAGTGTTCAGTGACAGAGAGTGCAGCGCTGCATAGTAGAGTGTCGTAGAGTGCAGTGGTGTAGAGTAGAGTGGTGTAGAGTGCATTGGTGTAGCATGCAGTGGCGTAGAGTGGTGCAAAATAAAAAGAGACAGTGCAATGGTGTAGAGTGGCATGGAGTGCAGTGTCATGGTGTAGGGTAAAGTGGCATACAGTGCAGTGGTGCAGAGTAGATTGGTTTAGAGTGCAGTGGTGTAGAGTGTATTGGTTTTGAGGAAAAGTAGTCTCAAGAGCATTGGTGTAGAGTGCAGTGGCATAGAATGCCGCAGTATAAAATTGAGTGGTGTGTGGAGTGGCATAGAGTGGATTGGCGGAAAGTGGAATAGAGTGGCTTAGACTGCAGTGGCATAGAGTAGATTGTTTCAGAGTAGAGTGAAGTGGTGTAGAGTGCAGTGGCATAGAGTAGAGTGGCATAGAGTGCAGTGGTGCAGAGTAGATTAGAGTGGTGCAGGGTAGAGTTCATTGACATAGAGTAGAGTGATGCAGTGGCGTAGAGCGCAATGGCATAGTGTGCAGTCAAGTGGCAAAGAGTGCAGTGGGGTAGTGTGCAGTCATGCAGAGTAGAGTGTCATAGATTGCGGTTTCATAGACTGCAGTGGCGTAGAGTGGTGCAGAGAAGAGTGATGTAGAGAAGAGTTGTACAGAGAGCAGTGACATAGAGTGCAGTGATGCAGAGTAGAATAGAGTGGTGTGGAGTGCAGTGACCTACAGCACAATGGTGTAGAGTGACTGAGCGTGCAGTGGCATAGAGCAGAATTTTGTAGAGGTGTGCAGAGAGCAGTGACGTAGAGTGCAGTGATGCAGAGTAGAATAGAGTGGTGTGAAGTGCAGTGACCTACAGCACAATGGTGTAGTGACTGAGCATGCAGTGGCATAGAGTGCAGTGCCATAGAGCAGAATGTTGTAGAGTATAGTGGTGTAAAGTGCAGTGGTGCAAAGTAGTTGGCATAGGTACAGTGGGAATAGGGTGCAATGGTTTTGAGTAAAATGGGATAGAGTGAATTGGTGTAGAGTGCAGTGGTTTAGTGTCAATTGGTGTAGAGTGGTGCAGCGTAGAGTGCAGTGGCGTGGAGTGGCGTATAATACAGTGGCATGGAGTGCAGAGGCATAGAGTAGATTATTTCAGAGTAGAGTAGAGTGTGTGGAGTGGTGAAGGGTAGAGTATAGTGGTGCAGGGTAGAGTGCAGTGGCATAGAGTAGTGGCATTGAATGCAGTGGCATACAGTAGAGTGGCATCACATAGAGTGGTGCAGTGTTGATTGCAGCGGTGTAGAGTGGAGTGGCACAGTGTGGACTAGAGTGGCATGAAGTGCAGTGGCATATAGTTCACTGGCATAAAGTAGATTGTTTCATGGTAGAGTGATGTAGCGTAGAGGGGAGTGGTGTAGGATAGAGTGGAGCGGTATAGAGTAGTGGCACAGAGTGCATTGGCGTAGAGTGCAGTGTTGCAGAGTGGAGTGGTGTAGAGTGCAGTGTTGAAGAGGGGGCAGTGGTGTATAGTAGAGTGGGGTAGAGTGTACTGGCATAGAGTACAGTGATGCAGAGGAGAGTGGTGTAGAGTGAAGTTGCATACAGTGCAGTTTCAGAGCACAGTGGTGCACAGTAGATTAGAGTGGCGTAGAATGCATTGCCATAGAATGGAGAAGAGTAGCTTCGAGTGGTGCAGAGTAGAGTACAGTGGCATAGAGTGGTGCAGAGTAGAGTGGTGCAGAGGAGATTGGCAGAGAGTGCAGTGCTGCAGAGCAGAGTGTCGTAGAGTGCAGTGGTGTTGAGTATAGTAGTGTAGAGTGCATTGGTGTAGAGTGCATTGGCGTTCAGTGGTGTAGTGTAAAGTGATGTTGAATGCAATGGTGTAGAGTAAAGTGGCGTAGAGTGCAGTGGGATAGAGTAGAGGTGGCATACAGTGCAGTGGTGTAGAGTAGATTGGCATAGATTGCAGTGGCATAGAGTCTATTGGTTTTGAGTAAAGTGGTGTAGAATACAGTGGTATAGAGTGCAGTGGCATGGTGTGGAGTGGTGCAGAGTGCAATAGAGTGGCGTGGACTGCAGTGGCTGAGTAAATTGTTTCAGAGTAGAATGAAGTGGCTTAGAGTGCAGTGGTATAGAGTATACTGTCGTAGAGTGCAGTGGTGTATAGTAGAGTTGCGTGGAGTGCATTGGTGTAGAGTGCAGTGGCTCAGAGTACAGTGGCATAGAGTGCAGTGGCATAGAGAGCAGTGGCATAGAGTACTGTGGTGCAGAGTAGAATAGAGTGTCGTAGAGTGCAGTGCTGTAGAATACAATAGAGTGGCATAGAGTGCAGTGGCATCGAGTGATTTGGTGCAGAGTAGATTAGCGTAGAGTGCATTGGTTTTGAGCAAAGTGGTGTAAAGTGCAGAGGCATAAAGTGCAGTGTTGCAGAGTAGGGTGGCATAGAGTGGAGTGGTGTGCAGTGGTGAACAGTCCAGTGGGGCATAGTAGTGCAATAGTGTGGGGTAGAGTGCATTAGCATAGAGTAGAGTGGAGAAGAGTAGAGAGGCATAGATTGGAGTGGTGCCGAGAAGATTGCAGTGACACAGTGTGGAGTGTAGTGGCATAGTGTGGAGTGATGCAGAGTAGAGTGCTGTGGCGTGGAGTGGTGCAGAGTAGAGTGGAGTAGGGTAACATGGAGTATGCATGGTGTGGTAGCGCACTTCCATTATAGAAAACACATCTTCAATTGAAATGATCATTACCTTTTCACTCACACACAGTTTTACTGATAAAAATATACAGCACACAAACAATAATGTGTGGAAATGTCATCACCCAATTTATTGATTGGATGATCAGCACAGTTCATTTACAGACATTGACATTTTATTGTGTGCTAGGAGAAAACAACATCTGTACAACCTTCCTTAAGCACCCCGCCTCCCACTTGCCAGTATGATTGTCACATAAATCCTCACTTTGAAGTCAGAGAAGAAAATAAACATGCTCCCTCGGAAGACAGAAGACAGAGCATGACATTTGACCTCTGTCTTTGAATGCATAGCAAAAGTGACTAAATGAGAACAAGGTTTACAGGGATGTTCATAGAAAGTGAGTTTGGGGAAGAATACAGTAAATAAGGTTTGGGCAATGGGAGGGAAGAACTCAAGCTGTACAGCCTAAAGCAAATAAATTTAGCAAATAGCCAGAAAATGTGAATTACAAACCACAAAGTCCATGGTAAGCAACGGACAGAATGCTTTCAGAGGCCAGCTTACTCCTTATACTCAAGATGTCTTTAGCATACCAGACAGCACATGCTGTCTGGTAGGCCACAACCTAAAAGGCATTCAACCTCCATTGTTTGCATGCTATTTCAGAGAGCCTACACAATAATCCGAAAGCCCTGCATGCAAACAGGCCTTGACTTAAAACGTCCGACTGTCGACTCTCCCTTTTCTTTTGAATGACTCTCTCTGTGCTGACCCTCCTCTTCATGTTTCCTCTCTCTGAGCACAGCTTACTCTAAGTCACATGCATGTTCGCCCTAATCCCTGTTATTGTGGCTCTGCAAATTGCCCACACCTTATTTCAAAGATCACAACCTCTCCTTTAAAAGTCTTATTAGCCCTGGAACCTAATAATACCTAATTTCCTCTATCTCATCTGTTAGTACTGCCAACCAATGCATGAATTCACATACCCCAACTTCCACTAAAGATCACACCTAACTCCTACTACTAAGAACCTGAAGTAAATGCATGGTTAAGTTTCCTTAAAACCGCCAGACTAACCCCAATAAGCATTGTGCTACCTGTCATAAAGTGTTACAATGCCTCGTCAGGGGTAGCAAGTGCTATATAAATGCAAATACTATGCAGTACAACATAGAACACCTGCTAATACTAATATCATAACTATGTGTTCTGACAGGCATTTGTAGTTTGTAAGGGTTGCCCAAAAATTCCCTTTTAATGCTTTACTCTCTTACACTCAAATGAGGCAAATTGCGGAGGGTCATTTTCATCACCCAGTACTGTACCAGTCCACAGCAATAAACTACTCATTACCCACTGAACAGGTATGAAATAACTGAAGAGATCATTCCACATGCCGCTGGCCAATGGAGGAATTTAATTTAGTGCACACCTGCAGGTCCCAACTAGCACCATCCTAAAACTGCGTCATGACATATGTTATGTTATGTTGATTTGTAGAGCACGCTTATCACCCAAGGGGTATCCAGGTGCTGGAGAAGATGAGAAGTCTGATTGGGCTCCTTGTGAATAACCAGGTCTTCAGTTTCTTGCGGAATTCGAGAAGGAGTGGGAAGGTCCTGATGTGGTGTGGAAGGCCGTTTCAGGATTTGTCAGCGATGTAGCAAAAGGAGCGTCCTCCTGACATGCCCCAGCGGATGCAGGATATTTGCGCGAGGGGAAGATGTGAGAAGTTGGCCTGGTATATGCTGTCCACTAATTAAAGTGAGCACCTTGTACCAGTCCAAACAACCCTTATTGATGATTAGGTCAAAGATAACCTTTATTGAAAGCTATCCTAGTGGTAGCTATGGAGAGTAGCCTGCAGGCTAAGTCTTGAAGGGATGTAAAGCAGCTTGTTTTACCAGATCAGAACCTCCTGAATAATTAAATGACAGAACCATACAAGTGTTATGAAAAAAATATGTATTTATTACTTAACACTCGCTACTAATCTCAATACGAGATTAGAGCACAAAGCACACAATACTTAATCAATAGAACAACAGTAAATAGCAAAATACACAGCGTGCTCCAGGCGGAGACAGAACCATATACTAAAAAAAATGGTATAACAACAATGACTTCATTAGACACAGGGCCTAAAGCACGTAGAATCGCTGGGACCCCAAGGAACCACCCACACAGGGAGCCCACAGAGGACGGGTGCAGTGTGGGAACACAGATGCGAGCTCCGCACAACTCTATGGGAAAGTCGCAGTTGGAAATATTTAGTTTAAGGACACTTCGGAGAGGACTTCAAGCAAACCCTTTGGAACATAAAAGGTTCTAAGGCCAGCACCCTTGTGAGTACTGCGGTACACGTGTTACCTATCCCAGCGAAGCCGGGTGCATAGGGGTCAAGTGGTGTCAGAAACCCTCGTCGTTTTCTTTGGCGTGATGCAAAGAAGTGCTGCTGCCGGTAAGATGAAAAGTGTCCAGTGGAATCCATGCCTGGATCCGAGGTGAGAAGAACCTGAAAGCAGAGGGGACAGAATCTGGGTCACTTCAGGGTGACCAGGGGCTCGATAGATAAATGCCCACCGATGTCGCGTGCTTCAGGTGTGAAGATAGGATGCTTGACTCTGCAGCCACGGGGACCAGGAGACGTCGACAACGACCAGAGTCCGGAGGTGAGCTGTCCCACGAATGATGTCGAGCGCTGAGGGGTCCGTGTCCGGATTGAACACCAACAAGCCTTGGCCAAGGCAACCCACGCGGGCAGAGGAAACAGGTTTCAGTGTGGACCAGCAAGGTCCAGGAGACTCTCCAAGCTATGGGGAGTCAGGGCACATCTGGAGCAACCAGGGAAGCCCAAGGAAAGTCAAAGTGACCCTCGCCAGGACCCACAGGCCAACGGACCAGGGATCGCGAAGGGACCTCGAGCAGAATCACAAAACACCAGCCCACAGAGCACTTGTGGAGTGGAGGCTGGAGATCTTCTGTGGAAATGCTGCTCGGGGTTGGGACTACACGTAGTCCAAAGCACAGCCTCCGGGATTGCCAAAAAGCATATGCTGCTGCATAATTACACGGTGCACAGAGGTTCGGGTTGCACGGTCCCCGAGAGGCCACTGGCCTCAGGATTGCTGAGAGAGCAGATCGACCTCAGGGACACTCAGGAACCTACCTCCTGTGTTGCAGAAATCTTCACAGTCCTCAGGAGCTTGGGAGATGCAAACCGGTCAGATGCGTTTAGGTGCCTGCTGCTGCAGGGGAGTAACTCCTTTACTCCAAAGGAGATTCTTCTGTCGTTCAGCGAAGTGTAGACCGTCAAAGTACTTGGTTTCTGCTTGCAGAGTTTAGTCCAGGTGCAATCCAAAGTCCTGTAGTCAGGTTTCCCACTTTAAACCCAGGGAAGGGTTTGGACTAACTCTGGGGACCCTCCTATGGAAGGGACAGGACAGAGGGTTGGCTACACCCATGTCCTTTGTCCAAATTCGTGCCAGAGCAGGAGCAAATGGCTCCTGCAACTGGTTTGAGCTGGACTATGCATGGGGACACCAAATGTGCTTTCAGAGTGCACCCACCCAGCCCCAATACACTAAAGCCTGTCTGGGAGTTGGTCACACCACCCTGTGACAGGAAACCTATTGTCCGGCCTTCCTCTGCTTGAGGTTGGCTCAGCAGCAGGAGGGCAGACTCGTGTCTGTGGCTGGCAGCATCCATTTTGTGCTGCCCATGTCGAGAAAGTGGGTGCCGGGTAGACCGGTGACACACAGTAGTGGTTCTAGAAGGGAGGAATCATACCTCCCACACCAGTTACTTGTGTGGGAGGTATGATTCCAAGGTGTTTGACACCAAACACATGTTTCTAAGCAACCGTTTTATAGTTAGCATTTACCGCGAGGTTATAATGCACTTTAAATATATATGGTTGGCTGCATCACAGACAACCCCAGAGTATAGATTCCAAAGGCTACAGAGGGGCCCTACTCATGCAGGGGCACCCTCCCACACAAAACCCAGCACCCTGCCTTCAGGATTGATAAGGCCTGCCATAGCTGTGACTGGTAGCTTTACACGTGCAGTGATTTAGGATAGATATAGGGAACCTATATCTAAGTAAGGAGTGCATGCACCACCTTACACAGGCTGCAGTAGCAGGCCTGTGGTGTCAGTTTAATTAGTCTCTCTGGGGTGGCACAATACATGCTGCAGCCCCTGGGAGGCCTCTGGGGTACCTATGCCCTGGGTACATGGTGTACCATATACCAGGGACTTATAAGGGTACCCCAGAATCCAATCTGGAGTGTACCTAAAGTACATACAATCAATTTACAGGAGAAAGCAGATAGACTGACTGGGATCCTGCTATTCAGGACCCCAGTCTAAGTCGAAACCAGTGATACATCAGCAAAAAGTGGGGTAACTATGAGAAGCAGATCCTACTTTCCTACAGGAGTAAG
The DNA here is from genome assembly GCF_964204655.1 of Triturus cristatus. NCBI lineage: Eukaryota > Metazoa > Chordata > Amphibia > Caudata > Salamandridae > Triturus > Triturus cristatus. Next base: position 856,338,767 of record NC_140584.1, on the reverse strand, counting down.
GTTGAGCACGGTCGCCTGGTGGGTTGGTGGAAGTGGAGGTGGTGATTGAGATAGGTAGGACTAACATCATGGAGGGCTTTGTTTGCCTGGGAGAGCAGTTTAAATTGGCATCGCTTCTGGATCCGTAGCTAATGTATCTCTCTGAGGGGGGGCGTGATGTGTGCATTGCAGGGTAAGTTGAAGATTAGTCTAGCTGCGGCAATCTGGGTGGTCAGCGGCATCTCACAAAGAAAATCAGATATGGGATGACGTTAACAAACTCCATTCCAGCAGATCTCCTCCCCATTTCTCCCTTTAACCTATGCCTGTTCTGGACCATAAACATTAAACAAAATATTTCAGAGTGGAGAACCCAGAGCAGTAACCTGTAAGTGGACTATGGACAAAGAAATACCCCAAAGGGGCCTGCAGAGCAGCACAAATGTGCCATATTACAGAAAACCATAAACCGTGTGTCTGTCTCTCACACTTCTTCATCCATCACACTGCTAAGCGCTGCGTCCCATAACATGATAACTGCACCTCGATGGTCCTCACGCACAACAAGGAAACACTTTCCACACAGGATCAAAACAAAGACAACACACTCCCATTCACACACCATACACAGTGTTGCATGCTACCCATGTAATCAAGCGCCTGAGCGCCCCACATAGGGGTAGTAAGTGCTACAGAAATGGTACAATACAATCCTCTCTGCTGTATTACCAGCCCCTCAAACAGTTTCTTCTTCTCTACTGTGTGGGTTTCCCATGAGCTTCCTCGACTGAGGCCACCTAGGGACCATCAGTCGCTGCTAAAAATGATCAATTCATTGAATGCCAGCTGAAGATATTTGTGTATTACCTGAAGTAATCCAACAGAGGTCGATAAAATGAGAGTGATTGAGCTGTGTAATAACGTGTTATTACTGCTCAAGGACAACCAGAAGAAGTTCAAGCGCTGTACAAAGATAAGTTATTGTTAACAGCGGATGTGCTCCCGGCCCTTTCTGGCTTTGCAGATTTGCGCGCGCAACCGGCAATTAAACCCCCGAGCGGTGACCACACCTTTATTGTTCAGGTGTTCAGTGCGGTGCAGGTGGGCGCGGGCCGTGGCTCGGTGTTGCCTGGGTGATCCCACCCACCTTCCTCTCGGTCCTACGTAGACTAATAGCTAAGGGAAGTGGTGAATTAGGGGCACCGTCACAAGAAAAACAGGAGCCGAAACTTAATCGGCAAACTGCGACTGAGGTTGTGTCTGGAGACAGCAGAGCAGGTTTGTGGGGGGTGACGGGGGCAATGCACACTCTGCACTGTTTACCCCAGATTAGACCCCGGAAGGCACTGCGGTCTCTCACAGCCTACCGGAAGGGGATGATGTAATCTCTCCCCGATTGTCTCGTGGGAGAAAAGAGGGCAGCTCTGCCTTACTGGGCCCCATGCCAGAGCCTGTAAGGCAGCGTGGCCTATTGAAAGCCTATAGAAAGTGATGGCATCAGGATGGTCTCCAGTGTGAGGAGAAGGCAGCTTTGCAAACTAAGCCTGTAAAGCAGTGTTGCCTGTACCGTAGGACGTGATGTCATCTGGGTTGTCGCCAGTAGAAGAGATCAGATCAGAGCCTATAAGGTAGTCTGGCCTGTCACAGCCTGTAGGAAGTGATGTCACCTGGTTTGGGCAGAAGAGGGGGATGCTCACGGACTGCACACCACTCACCTCAGATCACAGCCTGCAGTGTGTCCTGCCAGCTGCCACAGCCTGCTGTTAATATCAGGTTGCACCTCTTTTACCTTAACTTGGCATCTGGAGCAGGAATGATAGGAGAGGCTCTCCCAGCAACCTCACAACTGTCCAGCAGAGTGATAAAAAGACAGAAAGAAGATGCAAGGCAATGGTAGCAAAAGAAGGCCCAGAAGGAAACAAGCCACGATATAAAATAGTACCAAAGAGAGGAAAACACACACCGCATAACACACCCCTCAACAAAGTAAAATTATACAAGAAAAAAATAAGGAATTCCTTGAAAAAGCAAACATAAAAACAAGCCACATATAACCTGGAGAGAAGAAATAAAGGACTTGAGTCCAAGGAGCACTGGATAAAACAAAGAAGGAATCCTTGAACCATTGCAATCCACTGAATAGGTCAACACTTCCCTTTAAATAATAATGAGTGCTGTTAAAACGAGCATGACCTACAAATACATTACAGTCATCTTGTAATAAAATGCTCCACAGGAAGAGGTACTTCTTGTAACAAGTTAGCCCTTGTCATACATACTTCCAACCACCAGATGTCATCATCGCTAACCTACAGACTCAAACTCCCTTCTTTTTTTCATCATCTCCAACTGGAGCCTTTGGGGGATTCTCATACAAAATATCCAAGAGGCATGCATGAAGTCAATTCACCAAAATACCAGGTGTAGAGGAAGTGACATCACACGCCCTTTGACCTTCGCTTTCACTCACAGACATGCATACACATACACACGCATTCACGCTTACACACACTCTCTCTCTCAAGTAAACACACACTCATCCACAAGCACGCACACAGTACACATTTTAAAGCATTTTTTTTGCTTACCTCAGCTGCCAGGGAAGGTCATCAGGGCCGGACTGGGAACCCAAATCTGCATTGGCAAATTTTGTCAGACCTGCCCCATACAGTGCATAGCTAGCACAGCCAACGAGCGTGACCACTCACTACAAGAGGGGTTGGAGGGTTGTCCTCCTCAAGAAATTTTGAAAAAAAAATGGCAAAAATTGTGCATTTTACAACACATTTTTCATTATATATTTAACTGTATTTGTTTTTAAAGCATAGTAATGATGACCTTAAAGTGCACCAGGATATGGCAATCTTTAAGTCTCTTCAATTACTCCCTCACTATCACCCTCCAATAGTGCATATCAACTCTCCATAGCCCCTCTCTCACATGTATTTCGTTTATTTTATAGCACCTCATACCAGTGTAGGGTGCCGGAGATACAGAGGCAATGAATCATACACGTGTAGAATTCACATGTCATCCATACTGATAGGCATTTTTTAGGAGTGCTTGGCCTGCGGAAGCACAAATTCCGAATGTAACACACTGGTTAGGGTTGACTTTACTAATGAGAATTTATTTCTACCCAAACAAACCCTTTTTAGCAAAATCAGTATAATAAAAGACAGGGAAAAAGAGAAAACCTTTTAACTCAGATTACGACTGTAACTTATGAACTGCACAGTAACAAAAATATCTCTGTGCCAAAAGCAGTAACCCCCTGAACTATGCGCAGAAACTACTGTTCTGTGATCTGCATAGTGCCCACTCTTTGCGGTTGGCATGCATATTTACCCTCTACACGCTACCTTAGATGAGTCAAAACTTCGATCAGCAGGTACGTTAATCACCAGAGTTATCTTGGCACTTTTATTGTTACCTGAAAACTATTGGATATACAAGTAACTCTCTAGTGCTTGTCAAACAGATGCACTGATACAAAACCTGCCCCCAGTAACAAATGTGGCCGCCCACCCTTTCAGACTCCTGGGGAACTGTCTGATGCCTGGTATGGCCAGTCTGGCCTTGAAGGTCATTTTCTAGCTAATCGTACTCCATTTATTATTACTCTGGTGGTGAACAATGAAACATAATTCACCATCAGTGTAATAAAAAAATCAGATAAAAACAGAGATTGGAACCCCAACCCACGTCCATAAGGACGGGCTGCCACTGTGTTGCTGGCGCTGATTTTGCCACCGCTACCGAGGCAGTGCCAGGGGTCGTAATTGCGACCCCCGGCGACCCCTAAATGACGTCCATGGAGGCATGTACAACACATTTTCCCCTGCAAACAATGCAGTGCCCGCAAACATTTGGGAGAGCGCGGTCCGTAGCTAGGCATCCACCGGTCTTGTGCACTCAGGAGTCTGCAGCACACCTCACTGCACGGTGGCCGCCGAGCATAGCATCTTCAAAGAGTCATCTCATCCGGTCTGTCTCCAGTAGGAGTGATGAGAGCTCTGCACACTGTGCCCCAGTGACCTGAGATCAGAGTTTGTAAGGTAGTGTTGTCTGTCAAAACCTGTAGGAAGTGATATTGCATGGTTTGTCTCCCAAGGGAGAAGAGAGGTCCTCGAAGCATGCTCCCTGCTCACCTCAGATGAATATGACTCATTACATCGCATACCAATACCACGCGTGCCATTACAACGCGGGTATTACTACGCGATGTCTTTCACAATGACATACCATTACATCGCAAACTTTTACCACGACTATACCTTTTTTCACGCATGCCATTACAACGCAAAGGCATGCAAGGTAAAGGTATACTCATGGTAAAAGTTTCAAAGGTAAATGACTCTACCCTGCCCTAACCTAAATCCTAATGTAGTACCCCTGCATGCCCCTCCCCTCACCCCCAGTCCTCTCTCTACATTTACACTACCCTGCAGGACCCCTCAACAGTACCCTAAACACTAAAACACTACCCTACACTACACAAACACCACAACACTACCCTAAACCCTAAAACACTACCCCCATCCCGTCCCTCCCCTGACCCCCAATTCGGTCCCTACACTGAAACACTACCCTGCATGATCCCGACACTACCCTAAACCCTAAAACAGTAGCCTACTCTACACAAACACCACAACACTACCCTCAACCCTAAAACACTACCCACAGCACGTCCCTCCCTCGCCCCCAGTCCGGTCCCTACACTCAAACACTACCCGCACGACCCCCAACACTACCCTAAACCCTAAAACACTAATCTAAACCACTACCCCCAGCACGACCCTCCCTCCACCCCAATCCCCTTACCTCTCACCTCTCTCTCCTTGTGGTTCCTCTTTCCTGGTTCCAGCGAAGTCTGCGGGGCGGTGCACGTCGTTGTGAGGAAACAGAAGAGCCTCAGTTTCCTCACAACGATGTGGATAGCCATTACATTGCATGCGTTGTAAAAGCACTTGCGATGTAATGGTTTGCGTAGTAATGGTTTGCATTGTTACATCGAATGCGTTGTAACGCATGCGATGTAATGACTTGCTGTGAAACAGCTGCGTTGTAATGGCAGTTCACCCCTTAGAACAGAGCCTGTACGGCTATGTGGCCTTTCACAGCTTGTATTAAGTGTTGTCCCCTGTGATGTCTTTTAAGGGAGTAGAGGAACGCTCGAAGACTGTGCCCCAGTCACCTCAGGCCAGAACCTGTAGGCTGCACACAATCCACCTCGCATCAATACCTGTAGGACACTGTAGCCTGTTACTCTCTTAAGGGAGAAGCGAAGTGATTGAAGACTGCACACCATTCACCATGGAGCAGAGCCTGTAGCGCAGTGTTTTTGTTTTCTCTCATAGCCTGCAGGAAGTGATGTCCATCTGGAAGCTTCATCTAGCCATCTGTTGTACTAGTGGATAAGGGCTAATGTGGAGTCCATGATCATCCTTAAATTCCTGACTTCTGTTGAGTAAGCTGGTTCATTTAGTTGGCATAAACAAGCATCTCCATTTTTAAGATGGTGAGCGGGGGATGGTTAGCAAACATTCAGCCACCATTTGCTGATAGCCATTTTTCATGGTACGTGTATGGAGTTCAGAAGAACTTACAAGCGTTAGAATGATTTGAGAGTCGTTGGCATAAAGGAGGGCATGCTATGGTGAGCATTTGCACACTATTTCGGGGCGGTTGCTTGAATTTCTGTGAAGGTTGTTTCTTGTGGAAATGCTTTGTCAATGAATCAGTATAAACACAGAAATACCCCAGAAGGCCTATAGATATCCTATGTTCCCCATGGTCCTGTGTTTGGTAGTGAAGTTCCACTTTTATTTCCTAATGAAACTAATGGCTTCATTTTGGTTTTACTATATTTCCTGTTTAGCAGTAACATACTGTAATATTGGCCTCTTTGGGGCTGATTATGAGTTGCAGTACCTACCGGTGGGGTTGTAAATCTGCATGCGAGAATAATGTTATTGTGCAGTAGCACTGCAGCCACACTGTGCAATTACGAGGTCAACCCTTTAAACCCCTCGGAATGGGAATACCAGTGTGAACCAGCTATAATGGTCAGAAGATCACACAGAAGTCCCAATTCTGTGGGGTTTATCGCGTGCATTTAACACCTACTCTGGAAAGGTTTTAAATGTTTGCTGCAACCTGTGTGTGGTGTGGGGGCAGCGGGAGGCAGTTCTGGGGGTTGGGGTTAGAAGGGGAAGCTAAGTTTTGGAACTAATTTTCTGACAGAAAATAGAATGAGAGAAAGGCTTGGCTGCTGCTCCAGCCAAAGCCTTATCAAGTTTTTCTGGGTGGAATTACCACATGGTAAAATTGGTTTTCATATTCGAACACTCTGGAAAACCGGGTTTGGGAACACCAGCCCATTCAGAATCAGGTGGAATTGAATTCCATGAAGTAAATCCCCTCTGACTCATGATCAAGGCTCTAGTTTTCAAAAAGGGCCAAAATTGTGTTTTTCCGTGCTCTTGCTTCTCATTGTTCCACTCAACGGTGATCTTCTACATTGAACACATTAGCAATGTTTGATGGCGGCAGACTGTTATTTACCCATTCTTAAAACCAATGGTTTTCATCATCAGACTTATTTTCCTTGTGCAAAAAATCATTTGGTCATGATAATTTCAGATCCCTTTTTTACCTGTTGGGTGCTAAGGACGGGCTGGATACATTGCTAGCGCTACCTTTCAGATGCCAAGGATGTGTCCAACACGTCCTGGCCCTGGAAATCCCGCTCATACTCACACTAGAGGGATCCCCTTTTTTGTTTTTCAGATCGGACTGCTGGGGAAGCAGTTCCCCAGCAGCCCAAGGATGCTTTTTCCTGAATGATGATCTTCATGTGCTGATGTCATCAGAGTAAATGTGAAAATATCATGAGCCAAGTGGCTTATTTTACTTTCATGTCCATCAGTGTTCAGGCATTAATTGGTATTGTTTTGGAAAAAGGGAGAAACTCCCCTTTCCAATGGCATCTACTTTGTGGATCCTTCTTGGAGCTCTCTGCATAAGGGCAATCCCCAAGCAGTAATCCTCCCACTGGACACCTAGGCTGGGGGGCTGTCCCCCAGGCATGGGGAAGTGCCTCTCCCAAAAAACTTAAGGCAGCCTTTATGACCTTTGTGGAGGGCGATTGGTGTCTTCACCCCCATCTGCCCCTTCCCACCAGGGGCAGACAGCCCACTAGACACCAGGAAATAATTTTATAGGGAAGAAAAAGGTGTGTGGTAACCACACTTGTGTGGCCAAGTCTATTACCTGATACAAGAGCGAACTAACCCATGGACTATGTGAAGACCACAATGATAGTACTTTGACTTCATCTGTTCACAGTTTTCATCTGTTACTGCTACATTTATATTGGCAGAAGAATGGGATCGCTAGGTGGTAGGAATTTTTGGGATCCCCACAGACTATGAAAGCTTCCCCATAGAAATGTGAGGAAAATGTGTGATTTTAGCCAATGTTTGAGGTTTGCAAGGCATTCTGGGTTAGTAACCGTAGTGAGATCCACACATGTAACACCATCCTTGACTCTCCTGGGCTTCTAGCTATCAGAAATATCTGGGTTTATTCTGATTCCCTGGGTTGCGGCCGGTCCCAGGATCAACTACTGCAGCTACTGTATCACCAAAATGGGTCAGTTTTCAATGCCAAAAGTTAACATCTCCATGTTGTGTTTTGAGGCCGATTATGTTGCAGCAGTAGGCTTACCCACACAAGTGGGGTACTGTTTATCAAAGATGCATGGGAATGCTGGGTAGTAGGAATTTTGTAACTTTGTGCATATTCCAGAACTTTCCCTCATAGAGATGTGAGGAAAATGTGTGATTTTAGCCAATGTTTGAGGGTTGCAGGACATTCTAGGTAAGAAAATATATTAGGATCCACACAAGTCACACGCACTAGACTTACTATGGTTTTTAGTTTTTAGAAATGTCTTGATTTCGTAGGTTTCCCTGAGGGATGGCTGAGTTTGGACCCAAATACCCCAGCTACCCACTTTGCAAAAATGGATCGATTTTCAAAGCAAAAAATGATGCCTCCACATGACATTTTGGCGCCTATCCTGTCATGGACAATAAGCCCAGCTACACACGTGGGGTACTGTTTTTATTAGAAGACGTGTGGGAATACAGATTAATTAAAAATGTGTTCTCATGGCCCTACGCAACCTGATTGCTCTTTTTGGCCCCTAATTACGAAAAAATGCATTCAACATAGGGATGAACTATTTATCTTAGGTGGAGATTGTAACCAGATTGTTGATCCGTTCCTTGATCGTAAATCCACAGTTCGCTTCATTCCTCACAAGACTCATAAACAATTTCTTGACACTATCTTACAATCACGTTTTATTGACTCTTGGCGACTATCTCATCCTGATACTTTGGACTACTCCTTTTTCTCTCCTCCTCATACCTCTTTTTCTCGTCTTGATTACGTTTTTCTCTCTCAATCTTAATCTCAAAACTTATTGTTTTCCTCTATTGAGCCTATAGTAATATCGGACCATGCCCCTGTTGTTACAGACCTTGATTTGCTTCCTCCGCACCCCAAGCCTTCTCGCTGGCGCTTCAATAGTTCCCTTCTTACTGATCCTAACTTTTCTTCCTCTTTTCGCTCTTTTACCAGGGATTTCTTTTTGCTTAATTGTGATCCTTCTATTCCTCCCTATATCTTCTGGGACTCCTTTAAGGCCACGGCAAGAGGATTTATTATTGATTTTGTCTCTAAGAAAAAGAAACAATATCTCCAGAAACGGAAAATCTCATTGGCTCACATTAAGTCTTTGGAACATAAATTTTATACTTCTTCAGATAAATTTATTTCACCAGACCTTTTAAGAGCAAATTTGGAGTTCAATAAATCTACTACTGATAATGCGTCTTCGATACTTCTTCGTAGTAGTGCACGTTACTATGGGGGTCGTAATAAGTCAGGGAAATTGTTAGCTAATTATCTTAAATCACGTAAGGAGCGTACTCTTATAGATTCTATTTACTCTTCTGATAATATTCTCCTACACAAAGATAAGGAAATACTTGATCAATTTCAATTGTTTTATCAGCATCTTTATACCCCAGAGTCTCCTCCAACTCCTTCGCTTATTCAGTCCTATTTTGAGAGACTTCCTAAACCCTCTTTCTCTCATCTCAATTTTTCGGACCTTGAACTTGATCTTTCCTCACACAAACTTTCCATGGCTTTGGAATCTCTCACTAAAGGTAAAACGCCTGGCGCTGATGGTTTCCCTGTTGAATTTTATTTACACTTTTCTGATCTCTTACTTCCCAAGCTTTTAAAACTTTTTCAATCATTTTACTTATCTGGCAAGGCGGAAGGTACTTTTCAAGACGCTACCATTTGTCTTATTCCTAAAGATGGTCGTGACCCCCAATTCTGTAAAAATTATCGTCCGATTTCTTTGGTCAATGTGGACTATAAATTATTTGCTAAGTTACTTGCGCTACGCTTAGACCCCTTGATGCCTCATCTCATTGGTAAGGAACAATGTGGCTTTGTTAAAGGCAGACTTACCTCTGATAATTCTCGCCTTTTTCTTAATGTTTTGAATAACGCTTCATCTCTTTCTATTCCTTTAGCCGCTATCTCTGTTGACGCAGAAAAAGCTTTTGATAGAGTTGATTGGTCTTTTTTGTTTGCTTCATTACGTTGGCATGGCTTTGGTCCCAATTTCATATCCCTTATCTCCCTGTTATACTCTGCACCCAAAGCTTCGGTGCTTGTGAATGGTCAGGTCTCCTCGTCCTTTGCTCTTCAACGTGGCGTTCGTCAAGGATGTCCTTTATCCCCTCTTCTTTTTATTCTAGCACTTGAACCTTTTTTGTCCTCCATCCATAACAATAACTCCATTTTTGGTTTTCCTTATGGTAATAATCAATTGAAACTTTCTGCATACGCAGACGATATTCTCTTATTTATTTCCGACCCAGAAGTATCTATTCCTCTCTTATTATCTGAATTCGACTCATTTTCATTGGTGTCAGGTTATAAGATTAATTCAGATAAGACTGAAATCCTCCCTCTCACTAAAATCTGTCTTCCTCATTTTTTCTCCTCTACTGGCTTTGCCTGGAATATTTCTAAGATCAAGTATCTAGGTATTTGGTTCTCTAACTCTATTTCTTCTTCAATTAAGTTAAATATGTCCGCAGTTTTGTCCCGAATTGATAAATCCTTTCTTACCTGGAACCCCCTTTTTAGGTCTCGCCTGAGCCAGCGCTTTAGCGCTGCTCTGGCGAGAGCTATAGAAAACGGGGATTTGGAAGTGCAAACAAGTGCTTTTCAGGCCCCCAACTACAGTGCATGTGCGCCGGGCGCGCGCACCATTTGGCAGCCTGCGTGTACATTTCGCGGGTGCTTTGATGTTCTCAGTGAGCCGCGCGGCCACTGAGAACATCAAAGCGCCCGCGAAAGTGCTCACCATATGCCAGCCTTCCCTGTGTTGGAGCTTTAAACAACTATAGTGACATCCTGTGTGACTGCAGTTAAATAACAAGCTATTTGGCAAGCTTTTGAGTCCTGCTGAAGCATTCAAATGCCAAGAAATCTTAGTGCACTGGTCCTCCTATTCAGGCCTGGACTCGTTTCAGTTTACAGTTCGCTCAGTTCATTGCTTCCACACAGGCTGCATTGGTCCATTTTAAAGATGCCTGCTCTGAAATGTACGTGTGGTTTGTGCTTTGACGTTCTCCATTATCACTTCAGCTTTAAAATGGTTGGCTGCTGTTCTTCTTTCTTTTCCATGCAGTGTTCCAGTCTCTGCAGCCATTCGACTGTATGTCCTGCAGCACAGGGAACACAACAGTTTTCTCTTGCGTGGTTATGAGGTTTTCTGCCTCTGCCCTCTTTCAAGGTTACCTGACCTGGTAGCGCATTGAAGAGTACATACAGCACACGAGTCCAACGCCCTAGGACGGTTTTCGATTAAAGCCATCTGATTTATAGAAAGTTCCTTTTCAATTACCAAAATAACTTTCTTTTTCCTTCCGTACCTCAGAGCTGATCATAAAGCTTCTCTTATGACTTTTAGTATATATGCATTCAGTAAATATGAAATATTAATGATCTAAAATGACGAAACTGACAATATCAATTTCTGAAGATTTTCTTAAGCAAAAGCAAGAAGACCAACAAAAGGATTTAGAAATGCAGATGTGCCTTAACCATGTGTACCGCTGATGTCAAGAAAATCCTGTGCTTGAATGGAGCAAATGCTGAGATTCTTGTGCTTCCATCCCCTTTGAGCAGCCACAGACCCATGGAAGCCCACTCTGTACACCTACAAAGAAACCAGCATTTGGCTGCCAACTTCTTGGTTTTCCCAATTGTTGTTTTCTTATTTCTTTTTGTAAACATTTACTACAAAAACAATTTTGTGTCTTCAAAAAGCACAATAAAACAAGTGGCTAAGCTATATGTCTGCGCAAACTAGTGTGTTCCTATTTTTAAAAGTTAAAAAAAGGCTTTATACACGGTGTTCCAAGGAGATGAAATGGCCATCACACTCCAACACAGGGAAGCATTGCTCCCCACAATAATGTATAATACTCCAGAGCTCCGTAGTGTGAAGTAACAAAGAATTCAAATTCATTCCAAATATAGTCCTTATAATTTTCTTTATTTTCGTCTTCTTTTAGGCATCCAACAAACGTTTCAATTCTGTAGCCAACACGTGTTTTGTAATTAAGGTGCATCAACCAATGATTTCCTCAGGGCTACAACAATAAATTAACAAGCATTGGCATAGCCAATAGGTCTCGCTTTTGGGACCTTATAAGTATTTAGTTATGCAACTGTTGCATAGTTAAACACTTATAAGGTCCCAAAAGCGAGACCTATTGGCTATGCCAATGCTTGTTCTTTCCTGGTGGGGTCGTTTGGACTCCATAAAAATGATGATAGCCCCCATGCTAATATATATTTTCTCCATGTTACCCGTCCATGTTCCTTCAATCTATTTTAAACGTATTGACTCATCCCTTTCGAAATTTCTCTGGAAGAACAAAAAATCCAGAATTTCTCTTGCAGCCCTTCGAAAGTCCAAAGCTAATGGAGTTAACTTTCCAGATTTTCGTCTTTACCATAAATCCTTCTCGTTACGCCAGGCCTCGAGATGGCTCTCATCAGACCTCTCCCCTTTTACTCCTCTTTGGCTCCTCATTGAACAAACATTAGTATTACCCTTCTCCTTCGATGAAGTTGTTCGTTTCTCTACCAAGACTCCCCATACCTCACTTCCCTTATTCAAGCATACTTCTTCGCTTTTAAGACCTCTGGTTTCCCCTGCTACCATTACGCGTGAATCCTTTTTAAACACCCCTATTTGGTATAACTTGTTTATCCTTGTGAATAATAGACCTATATTTTGGAATTCTTGGAGATTAAAGGGTATCATTTGGATTAATCAACTCTTTAATGGACTAGTACCTTGCTCCTTTCCCCAATTCCAATCCTTATTTCATTGTCCCCGATCCTTTTTGCAGAAATTTACTACTCTCATGACAATATTTCTTGACTGCTATTACTCTCTTCCTTCTTCATCATCACCTATCCCTCAATCTCCTCTTCTCAAAATTCTTATTAAAATCCCTAAAGCGTCTCTTATTTATACATTTTTCTCCTCTCCCAATCCAGACCGTACTAAGACTAAATTGGAACTTTCCTGGGAATCGGACTTCGGATGTACTTGGTCTGTTGCTCTTTGGGATAAACTTTGGTCCAAATCCTTAAAAATTTCCCGCTCGGCTTCTCTTACTCAATCTTTATTTTATCTATATCACAAACTCTATCTTTCTCCTCTTTCTTTGTCACGTTTCTTAGCCTCTTCTGATTCTAAATGTTGGACATGTGGTACCCCTAATGCTGATCTTCTTCATCTCTTCTTTTTCTGTCCTGTTGTTTCTGCATTCTGGGGAAATATTTGGCCATACTTTACTCGTATTTTTACACTTTCTGTTCCTTACTCTATAACGCTTCTCTTTTTAGGTAGTCTTTCTGATTCTTTAGACCTTCCTTCCCACTCACATGGTCTTTTCGATCTCATGCTTGCTCTCGCATTCCAACACATTTCTTCTAACTGGAAGTCCCTTACTAATCTCTCAGTACAAGGTTGGTGGAACACTTTATGTCACTTTCACAGACTGGATGTTGCCTTTGCCTCGTCTTGCAAACCTATCCGTAATACTGATCTTTTCTGGTTGCCTCTCACTTCATACCTGGATCGATTGACCCTGGAAAAATCTCCACGTATCAACTCAGAAAATTTCAGACCTCCTTGATGGATTCCGACTCTCTCCTTCTTGTCATTTTTTACAGGTTTCTTATGTTATTTATTTTTTATGCTGATCATTTTGTATTATTTATTTATATCATTTGTTTATATGCCGTATTTAATCTCTAAGGTTTATATTTTGCTCTGTTATTTCTTATTCCCCTTCCCCTTACTCCTCCCTTTTTCCCTTTCCTTTATCTTTAAAATCCTCATAAAATACTTTCTGTCTTTTTAATATTTGATATTAACACTGTCAATGTTCTATATTATATTTAAGCGTGTTTTAGGCTTCTGCTGATATCTTTACATGTTAACAATTTTCTTCAATAAAGCTTCTCAAACATAAAAATGTGTTCTTATCAAATGAATGTATCTCCATTTGTGACTTCCCAATATAAGGCAGTGTGCAAGAAAGAAAACATTTTGTAAAATGTGCTTTGAATCATATTATAGTATGGGTAACCCACAATTTAGAGCTCTTCAAATAACCACTATTCCTAAACTCACCATCTAGTGCATATGTAAAAACTGCATATGTTTCCTTTATACTCATTTTTCATTCATTAGGTTTTCCTATAAGGATTGATGCCATGGTTGGTACACAATTACATATCATTATAAGCTCAGTTATTGTCTCTGAGTATTGTATGTTTTTGGACAACCAATACATTTCTGTAACCAGTTGGGTCTGACGGGTGTATACTTTTCTAAATTGGCCTCTGGTGCAAAAAATTAAAGATGAAAACATTGTTACCTATTTGTATTTTTTCCTATTTTTACATTAATTTTGATTTCAACTATAATTTTCTTTGGGAAAACCATGAGTGATCTACACAAATGAACCCTTGGCTAATTTAGGTGTCTTTCTAGTTTTCAAAAATGTTTAGCTTTCTGGGGCCACCCTGGGCTTTCACACTTGTTTCCACTACCAATCGCGAGGAGGCAGAAACCTCCAGGAAATCAACTACCATTTTCAGGGAAATCCACAAACCCTGGCAAGCATGTGGGGATATAAAGGGTGCAGGTTTGGCCTGGATACCCTTTCTCGGAGAAAGGTATAAATGCTCAAGTGCAAAGTGCCCCAGACAGCATGGGGCTGGGAGTTTGTTTATTATCTTTAAATCTTTTTTAATTTATTATCTTTAATCATTTGGACTAAATGTAATCAACAATCGAAACTCATCCCCAAATTACACTGGCTGCTGGTGGACAAGAGAATTCATTGCAAGACCTTATGCATCACCCACAAAATCTTCATCCACAAAGTGCCTAATATTCTATCTGATTTTCTATTACCTTATACACCACGCCACACACTGCGCTCAGCAGATCTGCACTTAGCATCTGTCCCCCGAGTCAAAAGAGCTGGAGCTGGGGGGTGGGGGGTGCGCTCTTTCAGGGCGTTGGCGTCCGACCTCTGAAACTCACTCCCTGGGACCATCAGGAGCATTCAGAATCATGTGGCTTTTAGAAAGGCAATAAAAACCTGTCTCTTCCCGGTCTAGTCGCTGCCTCCTGTTCTCCACCCTGCAATGTTATTTCTGGGCTTAGCGCTGGGACGTCCCGTTGCTGGGACAGCCATGCGCTCAAATCTAGTAACATAACATAACATAAATATTTGAACCTTTGCATGAACAGATTAACTTTTCATTACAAAATAAGTATGATGGGAGAAACAATTTGATTGAAGATTGTATGCTTTAGCAGTATTCATCCTTCAAATATTGTTTGTGTAGTATTGTGCACCTCATTTCTTGTGACAGCCATTGCCTTCAAGTTTATGCAGTCCCTTTTACCCCAAATCAGCCTCTCCCTACTCTTGCACCATTCACCTCTCCACCTCTAGCTGTGATTGGGACCTCTACTTCTCTTTTTAAAAAAAAACAATTTTTATTGAGTATATATTTGCAACATTGAAATTTGATGGTTATCACGTACATATCGATACAGTTTCCATCATATTTCATCGGTAACACAAGTACATCTGGCATGCATTGTACAGTGCACGCTGAATAACCCACTTCTCCATCACTCCTCATTGTCTGAGACCAAACCTATTGTCGGAGGGGCGCATATACCTCCCCTAAAGTTATTCCACTTACTCCTCATTCATTTCCATTTTTTAGGGCATCCTCTGTGAACAAACGTGGCGTTGGCTACATTTCACTTTGCTATCGTCATACCAAGGGTTGCCCAGGCTTGAGCTGTGTGATTCAGGTCTGTGGGCTCCCAGATGTTCAGGAGACATCGCTTAGGTTCAGGCGGTACAAGACTAGCGCTAACCTCGGTAATGGTGTTCATTACTGCTGTCCAATACAATTGGATTACTGGGCATTCCCAAAGTGTGTGGTAAAAGGAGCCTAAAGCACCTCATTGGCGCAGGCAGTACTGATCAGTGATTTTCCCTATCTTGTATAATGTCACTCTAGTAAAGTAGGTCATGTGCAGCACTTTCAATTGTATGAGGCGTAGCCTAGAGGAAACCGCAACCACCCTAGGGGATTCTATTGCCTCCTGCCAATCTGTGTCGTCAGTTCACCCACTTCAGTCTGCCATTGTACCCTCAGCTTTTGCAGCAGGTCTAGCTGATTGTTGACGATCTTCCGGTATGTCAGGGAGATCGCTCTTTTGTCCATGTGGTCTGTCAGGAGTCTGTCCTCTAATGGAGAGGCTTCAGGAAGATCTTGTCTCGTGGGATGGCTGCCTCCAATGCGCGTTTGATCTGTAAGTAGCGAAAAAACTCAGTGGGGGCCATTTCGTATTGCGCTTGTAAGTGGGCACAGGTGAAGGTTTTTTCCCCCTTTTCAGAGGTCGCCCAGTCGGAAAATCCCTATTGCATGCCATTTCTGGAATCCCTTGCTCTTGCCCAGAGTGCCTAGTTTGCCTGTGCTCCATAGCGGCGTTTGTTGCATCAATTTATCTGCCCAGCCCAGTGATTGTGTTACTGCGTGCCAAACGTGGACAGTGTGCGCAGTTTTCCCTAGGAAGTCTGATTTATGTTTTTTGTTATACAGCACTCGATTGAAGCCTCCATACCCAGGGCATGCCTATCCATTCGGTACACGGGGTCGGTATGGGGCGAATGGACACATTGATTGATCACTGCTAATTGGGTGTCCCAGTAGTATGTATGGACATTTGGAACTGCAATATCGCCATCATACAAGCTTCTGACCAGGGTTGACGATGCGATCCTGGCAGGTTTCCCATCCCATAGGAGGTTGGTGACCTCTGAGTCTATTGCTTTAAAATAGGATGCAGGAACCCTTAAGGGAGTGTTATGGAGGGCATAGAGAAACCTGGGGAGCACCATCATTTTAAAAAGCGTCGCCCCACCCAGGAGGGTAAGCGGCAGTAATTTCCAGTGTTTGGCGTTGCCTCTCAGTCTCTCCAATGGTTCCTGGAGGTTTCTCGCCATGAAGTCGTCTGGGTCGAACTGACATAAATCCATAAATATTTGAAGCTGTCCGTGACCACTTTTACTGTACACCCCCTCGGTAATGATGGGGGGAGCCCATGTAGGATATATAGCGCGTACTTGCCCCAGTTAATGGTGTATCCGGAAACTGTCCGGTATACTTCGCATATGTTTAGGAGTCTATGGAGGGAACGTCTGGGGATGCTATGCATACCAAAATGTTGTCCATGTAGAGGGATAGAAAGTATTCCCACCCCTCCACCCAGTGAAGTCTGCGGATAATTGGGTCTCTTCTTATCCAGGCTGCTAATGGTTCGAGGACCAAGGCGAAAAGGAGTGGCGACAGACGGCAGCCCTGCCGCGTTCCGCATCTCAAAGAGACTTCCCGTGAGATATGCCCGTTAGCTACAACATGTGCGAGTGGGTTAGTGTATAGTAATCGGACCCAGGGGCAGAATTTGTACCCAAACCTAAATGTTGGTGGATGGCAAAAAGAAACGGCCATTTGGCCGAGTCAAAGGCCATCCTTGCATCAAGGGCCTCCTCCTGTGTGGTACGTTATGTAAGCATCTAAGATTGAGGGCTGTGTTTCTTTCTGGCATAAACCCTAATTGATCAGGGTGTTCTAGTTTGGAAAGGTGAGGAGTCAACCAAAGAGCCAACGTTTTGGCCAGTATCTTGGCTTCAGCGTTGAGCAAAGAGATGGGTCTGTAGGAGGTACTTTCAGAGGGGGGGTTGCCTGGTTTATGGATGGCTACTATGGTGGCTGTACGTTAGTCCATTGGGAGTTCCCCTTGATCTAGTCTCATCTCATACATTTTTAATAGATGGGGGACCAGTTTAGGAGCCGCTCGTTTGTAGAGTTCTATTGGGATGCCGTTGGGACCTAGAGCTTTCCCTGACTGTATCTTGTTCATAGTTAGCATTAATTTGTCCGCTGTCAAGTCTGGGTCTAGTAACTGGGTCTCTTCCTTTGTGAGTATTGGTAAGTTTATGTATTTCAAGAATGCTAGCGCATCTTGCAGTCCCACCGTAGTCGTAGGAGTGTAGACATGTTCAAAGTGCAACGCTAATACTTCCACTATTTCTTGTGGGTCTGACGTGGTCTGTCCGTCTTCAAGTTAGAGCTCTGTCACCCATCTGTCCGCCTGTGCTCGTTTGTCTAGCCAGGCGAAAAGCTTGCCTGCCTTGTCCCCGGTTTCATAGACCCTGTGTCGAACTGCTGTTCGCCCATATATATTCTTTGTATTCCTGCTGTTTTGTGTGAAGCCTGTGTGTGTTATCCTCAGATGGGTCTTGAGCATGCAGTAACTCTAAATAGTGCACTTCCTGTTCTAGGGTCTCTACTACTTTCTTTCGGTCTTTCTTGTGACCTGAGATCAGGGATATGGCATGTCCTCATAAGACCGGTTTGTATGCTTCCCAAAGAATCAGGGGTGATGACACCGATGATTTGTTGTCTGTGAAATAGTGCGTTGTGGTGGTGAGTAAACCTTTACGGATCTTGGGGTTTTGCAGATAGCCTGGCTATGTTGGGTACATGCGACATCGTGTCTGCATCTGTAGGGTGTAGTCAGCCAAGACAGGGGAGTGATCGGAGAAACCTCTGGGTAAATGCGATATTGCCCTGAACCTGCCCACACTGTCTGTGGCTGAGAGTATGTAGTCTATGCGTGAGAGACTATTATGAGCCCCAGAGTGGTAGGTAAACTGATGTATCTGCTGGAATTTAAAGCGCCAAGTGTCTATCAGGCCAAATGCGTCTAGGAAATCTGCGAAGCTAGAGCATGTGTGATGAATACAGGCCCCAGCTAGGCCCGCAGGACACAAGGGTTCGCTCTCCTGCAATGGAATCTATAAGGAAGTTGGCACGGAAACTGCAAAGTACAAAGACAAGGTTTATTAACCCTTAAGGGTGGTCCTACAATCCATACAATACCCTTCAGTATTGCATAGAGTAGCACAAAGAACTGGCGCACACGGTCCCCTTTTATACACAACAGAGGGGCTCATAAGTGGGAGGATACAACATGAGGCAAGGAATGTTACCTTTTATGGACATTTTCGATACAAGATCAATATGTGGGCGGAGCTGACATACTCCTTGAGCCCGCGAAAACATGGTCAAGCAAGGACTAACTGATAACAGATGTGGTCAAGCCTGGGCATGCGCCAGGCGGACAAAGGAACTATTTATAGACTGTTACTAGGCAGATTACAAGAGCAACTAACACGAAGATAGGACTCTTCTCGTGTTGAGCACGTGGAGACATAACAATACAAAATGGAGTCCAAACTTCAGTCAACATAACGAAAGAGACATGTGTAAGGCAGGAGAATTCATGTCTTTAGTAAATGCTTAATCACATCGTGGTTTCAATTTACAACAGACGACCCTTTCAGCATTTACTGAAGACATCCGGTTTGTTAGGATAATCATCGTATATGTCAATTGTCATCATTTCTTCTACTTCTTTGGCTAAACGTTTCTGATAAGTGACATTGGCAATAGCTTTCTTATCCGGAATACAGAATGATACACATGAGGAACAGAGCAAGGGACCACATTGGACACAGATGCAGCAAGAAAACAGAACTGCTATAAGTATACAGAGACCAGTTAAAACCTTCCAACCCCAAGCAGTAATCAATGCCCAAAACCATCCAGAAAAGGACCAAGTGCCGTTTTCTGTATGGATTTCAGCTGCAATTTTATGCAACCTGTTGATTGCATTATAGACTGACGGTGTGTGGTCAGGGATAAACACACAGCAACTACTTCCGATAATTTTACAAGCTCCACCTCGGTCAGCTAACATAACATCTAACACCATACGATTCTGCAATGCAACAATTCGGGTAATTTGCAATTCTTCCGTAAGATTCCCAAGAGCAGCAGCGGTTTGGTTTGTCACAGCCTCTACCACTCTTGTTAACCTTCGAACTTTCCTACTATTTAGGGCAGTTCCAACGAAGAACAATCCTAAATTAAAATCAATGTACTGCTGCAGACTGGTGTCAGTCTGATCCACATCATCAATTGATAGAGTACGTTTATACCTATTTACAGTCACATTATTTAACAACTTCAAATCCTTATGATAGGATGCAGGTGCCAAAAATACAGGAGGCAATAGAAATGCTACATAACATACTCCGGACCAACCGGCTGGCAAACGGTAATAACCTTTATTCCCGCATACGAAGTATGTATTATGGGATGCTAAGAAGGTACTGTTATTCAACCCGTCGATGTTTAATATGGTAATACAATCACTAACACCAACAGGAATATGACCCACACTCTGGACACACAGGTCCGCTTGAGCTTGTGCCACTTGAATCACAAATTTGTCTTTTCCCACAGTGTCTCTGGTGTTCGTGAAAATATAAGGAATCGATTCATTGTCTGGTCGATACTCTTCCCATTCCCAAATTGTCCCATTCGCTTGCGGATATCCATCTTTATCCTGATGACATTCTTTATTGAGTCTGAAGAGTAATCGTCCCACTGTGGGTTTCCGGGTGGCAAAAAGCAAAGTGTACCATGCTCTACAAGAGCCATTATGAGAGAAAGGAAGAGGTATGAATGGCGTTCCTCCTTTCTTCTGATGAGCTGGCATCATACCACATATCCAACAGTTCGTAGCATTCGTGGCAACGTGGGTATGATGCAACATCTGGATGAAAGTGTTATTCAAATAAGACTGACGATGCTTCAATTCTTGATACGGAAGGGTATAGAAGTAGTGCTCCTCAGGCACTGGAGTGGTCAACACAAGTAACTCTCGAGCAGGAGTCACATCCTCCACAAACCATGTGGTTATCCCAACAATAGCTACTGTGAACATAAAACCTGTTGCACAAAGAATCTTCTTTTTCTCCATGTCAGAATAGAGAATCAATATCTTCCTGAAACTAAAAGGTTTGTCAGAACTCTTCCCCTTAGGCAGCGTTCGATTTCTTCACCAACGGGCCAAGACGGGTGTCGCTACACTAATGCAGGGCTGATCCCCCCCCCTTGCCTCATTGGCTCTCCGTTTCACTAACCCAAGGGCCGTTCTGACAACATGTCCTGATACTGAAGGATTCACTTTCTTGGCCTCAGATGATATCGCTTTCCTCCAGGAGTCGCGTGGTCCGGAAAGAGCTCCTCAGCGTCGTTCGATTCCACAGCACGGCCTTTCTCTGTGGTCAGAATCTCTCGTTGATCGGTCAATACAGCAGGCTCCACCAATCCGGGCGGTACTTTGCGGCAGTGCAGGGAATGGATCCAATTCTTTCTGTTGGAAACTCGCACAGCCGTCCTCGTTGCCAGTAAAACTTGCTCAGGACCAACCCATCTCGGCTCCAGGCTGTTCGTCCTGTCAAAGATTTTTATCATGACATGGTCGCCAGGCCGGAGACCATGTCCTTCACCGGTGGACCGATCAGGGAGCGCCTCCCGGACCTGTTGATGAATAGAAACCAAGTTATCCGTTAACTGTGCCAGATAATCATTCATCATTACACAAGGTACATCATACACAGTCTTAGGTTTTGGTGGACCCCAAATATTCATTGGACGTCCAAAGACAATCTCGTACGGTGTAAGACCGATTCGAGAGTGCGGTACCGACCTAATTGACAACAACGCCAGCGGTAAAGCATCTGGCCAAGTCAAAGACGTCGAAGCTTGGATTTTAGCGATCTTGAGCTTCAGTGTACCATTATACTTCTCGACTAGTCCTGCAGATTGAGGGTGAAATACTGCGTGGAACTTCTGGGTGATGCCCAGACCCTTCAAAACATACTTTATAACATCCGCTATAAAGTGGGGTCCGTTATCACTCCACAGAAGTCTACAAACACCATATCGAGGGAAGAACTCCTTCAACAGCATCTTGGCGGTAGTCATTGCAGTATTGTCTTTCGTAGGGTATGCCTCAACCCATTTGCTAAAGGCACAAACCACTACTAGAACATACTTCAAATTGTTACAGCGCTCAAGCTGGATGTAATCCATCTGCAGAACCTCAAAGGGTGCAGTAGGTGTTACAAATCCTCCTGCTGGGGTTCGAGTACCCTTTCCTGGGTTGTACCTCAGGCAGATCATACAGGTCTGCACCACCCTCTTTGCCGTGCTAGCAATCTCTGGATGCTCCCAGACTTGGGTAAGCAATTTTACAATTGCGGAAGCTCCAACATGTGCTAGCCCATGTGCCATATGAACCATAGGTTGTACAAAAGCCGTGGGTAATTTCCATCTATCCATCTGCTTATTTCTCCAGCAACCCTCATCATCCAATTCTCCCTCACTGGACCATCGCTCCCGTTCTTTATCAGAAGCGGTCCTCTGTATTTCTCGCACTTCTTCCTTCGCATCATGCCATCTTTCTACTTGCGACTTCACTACATACATGGCAGTAGCACCAGGCTGCATCGCAGTCTCCCATGCCACCCGGTCTGCTAACGCATTCCCTTCTCCAACTTTATCGACTACTTTCCTATGGGCGCTACATTTAATGATGGCAATTTTCTTCGGATATGTCAATGCAGTTAAAAGATTATGAACTAACTCCCCATGCATTATTTGTACTCCATGTGACGTTAAAAACCCTCTCTCCTTCCAGAGCAGGCCGAAATCGTGCGCTACTCCGAAGGCATACCGGCTATCTGTATAAACATTCACACACAATCCTGTACTGAGCTCACATGCTCGTGTTAATGCTATCAGTTCCGCTGCTTGAGCTGATTTCTGTGGTATGCGTGCTGCCTCCACTATTGTTTGCAATGTAGTAATTGCATACGCTGCTGAAGTCGTACCATCTGGTAGCTTCAGGCAGGACCCGTCCACCCACAGTTCTCCATCTACATCTGGAAAGGGCGTATCCTGGAGATCAATACGACCCTTTGTTTGTTCCTCAGTCACAAGAATACAATCATGTGCTTTCCGTGCTTCAGACTGAGTCTCGAGGTATGGCAACAATGTGGCCGGATTTAACGTCACGCACCTCTTTAACGTAATATGAGGAGCCAAAAGCGTCAGCTCATATCCCGTTAAACGGGCACTGGTCAAATGCTGCGTCTTTGTCTGATTAAGCAGGGCATCAACAGCATGGGGGACTAATACCAACAGCTAATGAGATAACACAATTCCCTCGCTTTGGTGTATTGACACAGCTGTTGCCGCAACCGAGCGAAAACAACCAGGCAATGCTCGGGCAACAGGATCAAGTACAGCCGAAAAATATGCACAAGGGCGCTGCTTGTCGCCGTGCATCTGCACTAAAACTGATAATGCACATCCATCTTTCTCATGCACATACAGCGAAAAAGGTTTGGTATAATCAGGAGTCCCTAACACTGGTGCTGAACAGAGAGCCTGTCGCAATTTCTGAAAGGCAGTGTCACACTCATTCGTCCAAGGAAGCGGAATAGGTGTGTCTTTTGTCAAAAGGGCTAACAATGGCTTAGCTATGTGTGAAAACCCTAGTATCCATTGCCTACAAAACGAAACGAGACCCAAAAATGCACGCACGTCCTTCTGCGTGGACGGCGTCGGCGTGTCCAGAATTACTTGGACACGATCTGGTGTGAGTGCACGCCCCTCCTTAGACAAAAGGTGACCCAGATAAGTCACCTTTGGTCTACAGAATTGCAACTTTTTCCGAGATACTTTGTGATTGTGGGATGCCAAAAAGGAAAGCAAAGACAACGTACTCGTTTCACACAACTCCGGAGTGTCGGCCGCCAGCAAGATGTCATCGACATATTGAATGAGGGCGACACCCTCGGGCAGAACAAAGGAGTCCAATTGTCTTTTCAAAGCTTGACTGTAAATGCTAGGGCTTTCCGTGTAACCCTGAGGGATTCTACAAAATCGGTAAGACCTATTATTTAGAGTGAAACCAAAGAGGTATCGACTATCGGGATGAATAGGAATTGAAAAGAAGGCATTTTTCAAATCAATAACCGAAAACGTGGTCGCTGTAGGCGGGACCAAAGTAAGCAACGTCGTGATATCAGAAACCACTGGGTACTGAGGTATCACGATCTTGTTCACTTCTCTCAAGTCAATTATAAACCGATAGACTTTGGCATCCGTATCCTTTTTTAAAATGGGTAAAATCGGGCTATTACAGACGTTATAGGAAACTTCTTCCACTACTCCCACCTTAATCAAATCCTGCACTATCTGTATAAGAGCCTCTTCCCCCTCCTGCGAAATACGATACTGTGGAAGGCATGGTAACACCGCCCCCTCCTGGACACTAATGTGAACAGGCGGAATCACCATCTGTCCCACATCAGTATCCAAGGTGGCCCACAGAGCACAAGGGAGGGTAGCTAACACAGCATCTTCTGCAACCACACACATCCGTTCAGACAGGGGGTCATTGTCATTCAATATCACCCGCACTCCAGCAGGGGAACAGCGGATCGTAGCTCTGAAGTGCTTCAGCATATCAAGGCCCATAATATTGTCAGGCGTGTTCGGGGCAAGCAAAAACGGACAGGGTGCAGAAAAGGAATCAACCTGAAATGTGAGGGGCCGTGAAAGAGGGCTTCGGGAGAGTGTACCATCAAACCCTACCAATGTAACCATTAAGCCAGATGGGGGAGCCCTCGGAACCAATTGTTTAGACAGCGCTCTACGAGTCGCTCCTGTATCCACTAGGAACTGATCAGTAGAACCCAAAACCTCAGCTGATACGTAAGGACCCTTCTGATCAACCGGCACCTCAACTGATTCTAACCCCCATCCAACGCGTTCCTATGCGTGCTGAGAATCATGGTACCCAGAACGGTCAATCCCCGACACTTGATACTGGTTTTGTCGATCGAAAACATTAGGCCTATCTCGTTGCTGCCCGGCAGGGTCAAAACGAGCGTGATCATTAGAATTCCCTCTGAAATTCGAGAAACCCCCTCTACCTCTCGGGCCACCCTGATTGTGTCCCTGACGCGAAACATGTAACGCCGGGCAATCTCTGGCCCAGTGTCCCGATTGCTTACAATACGCACATTGATTCCTGTTCAAATCAAATCGGCCCGAGGGAGGACCATAAAATCCTCCCCTACCTCTATTTACACCCCGTCGGGGCGGACCATATACTTGTGCTAACATCACCTTCGTTTTTAAATCCTTCGATTTCTTCTCCTCCTGCCCCTTCGCTTCTTGCTCCTGGCGCTCATAGTACTGAGCTATAGTCAGGAGGGCTGTCGGGGTCGCAGTAGACCAAGAACTTTCACTCGCTTTTAGGCGGGCTGCGATCGCCGGTAATAAATTCGCCACATATTTATCAGCAAAGAGGTGTCGACCCGTATCGTCCGTAAGGGACTGACCACTAAAATCATGAAACGTCTCCTCAAAGCGCGTAAAGAAATCTGCAACTGATTCATCGACTTTCTGCTTGCACGAGGCTAGCATATTCCAGTCAATCTTTTTAGGGGGGATGATTGTCTTCAACTTAGCCAGAATAGCAGCAGGGAGATCTAAGATAATCTGAGGTGGTTTCTGCGCGGGCTTTCTCTCCCTATCCTCATCCTCAAGCTCAGACCACCGAGCCTTAAAAGCGGCAACATCGTCCACCTTCCGCACAGATCGCCACATATCTGGTGGTCGAATAAGCCCAAAGAACAAATCTATATCTGCTAAGGTCATAGTACAAGAATTCAAGGCCCCCTCGACTTCTTCGTAAAAGGCCGCTGGATTCTTGCGGGGATCAGGCAACGCATTCTTTAACGCCATGACGTCAGCCCTGTGCCAGGGAGTATAAACCCAATTATACACAAAATATCCCTTAGCATCGGCGGAGGTAGTATCCGAGCTAGTCCCCGCTCCTTTAGGAGGAACATACAAAGGCGCCGCCTCTCGCATTGGTTTAGCATGCACTAGGTCGCTCTTATCTGACTGAGAGGTGGATGAATAGCCATCTCCGGTACGCGAATCCGACCGCTTCTCCTCCTCGACTTGTTGGCGTGCTTTCTCTTTAAGGTCTTTCGCCGCATCCCGCAACGCAAACAGTCGCCGAACCGCATCAGGCGCCTTAGAGGGAGAGAAAACACCATTACGCAATGCTTTAGCATCTAATACCACATCGTCAGGTTCAAAGACACTGGAATATTTCCGGAAAGCAGCAATCACTTCCTCAGAAAAGTGGCCCAAAAAATACAACCTTTCTCTATCCTGCCACAACTCCCAAGAATCCAACAACTCAGCAAGGGATAACTTGCCCTTAAGTGCACGATAGGAAACTTGCCGAAGCTCACCCATTCGCTCAGCCGATAACATGGACCGCGTGTCTACCTTACCCGAACCCGATCCAGAATCTTGTGGCCTCGGGGCAGACGCGCCGACATAAGGAGGCGGAGAACGATCTAATAAATAAAAATCATCGTCATGATTATTAAGGACAGGATAGAGTGACTGACGAACAGCATATTGACCCGAGACTTGTAACCTACGCTCTTTCTCTTGCCTCTCCGTCTGTTCTCTTTCCTCCCGACGCTTTGCTTCCTGTGCTCTCACATGATCATTCTTCCGTTGCTCTTTATCAAACAGCGCTTTCTCACGCTTCTCTCGCTCACGCACTTCCTTCACCCATAATCGCACACATTCAAACATGTCTTGACGAGCACGCCGTTTACACATACACTGTTCCACATACTCAATCTTACGCATATCA
The DNA here is from genome assembly GCF_964204655.1 of Triturus cristatus. Lineage (NCBI taxonomy): Eukaryota > Metazoa > Chordata > Amphibia > Caudata > Salamandridae > Triturus > Triturus cristatus. Next base: position 856,312,384 of record NC_140584.1, on the reverse strand, counting down.
AACGACCCATACAACGGCCACCGTAACTCAGGATCCTTTCTGGTATATTTCCTCCATACTGTGCTGTACATTATGGAAGAAAGACCATGCTTCACATACATATCCCTATTAGGAGTCCCCTCTGGGGGAGCTGGAGCAGATTCCTCGAGGTTTAACCGGTTTCCAAAGCAGCAGCACCACTTACGGAGTGCGCTAAAAGCAGGCATGCTCAAAAATAATGCAGAATATGCAGTATTATCAAAAATGGCACTTAAACGTTGTGCCGTTCAAAGTTACACAGTTCCGGAGAAATATCTCCACATTACCTGCCTATATGTGTTGCAACGCATATATTCTCACAATAATCAATACAAGATATGACCGGTCATCACAAATCAAACTCAAATAGTCAAACCAGGCTTCAAAAACTCGGAGCAAGTACCGTACAACGGTTCTTACCAATCAAGAGTCCAGATTCCAACTGCCAAGCTCCAAAATTCGCCCAAACGGCTGTCACGGCAGGACCGACAGAAGAGGTCTCAGTCGAGGACCGGCGCCACCCAGATGGTCAGGTCGGAAGGGAAGGAAGAAAAACCTCGGGATGCCAGGACTAAAGTGCCTCTGGCAGTGATCACATCCCCGGCCAAATTCCTCACCTTCGTCGCGACCAATCCTTCGAGCATCCGAGTCGCCGATGAGCCCCACGTGACGGGCGCCAATTGATGAATACAGGCCCCAGCTAGGCCCGCTGGACACAAGGGTTCGCTCTCCTGCAATGGAATCTATAAGGAAGTTGGCACGGAAACTGCAAAGTACAAAGACAAGGTTTATTAACCCTTAAGGGTGGTCCTACAATCCATACAATACCCTTCAGTATTGCATAGAGTAGCACAAAGAACTGGCGCACACGGTCCCCTTTTATACACAACAGAGGGGCTCATAAGTGGGAGGATACAACATGAGGCAAGGAATGTTACCTTTAATGGACATGTTCGATACAAGATCAATATGTGGGCGGAGCTGACATACTCCTTGAGCCCGCAAAAACATGGTCAAGCAAGGACTAACTGATAACAGATGTGGTCAAGCCTGGGCATGCGCCAGGCGGACAAAGGAACTATTTATAGACTGTTACTAGGCAGATTACAAGAGCAACTAACACGAAGATAGGACTCTTCTCGTGTTGAGCACGTGGAGACATAACAATACAAAATGGAGTCCAAACTTCAGTCAACATAACGAAAGAGACATGTGTAAGGCAGGAGAATTCATGTCTTTAGTAAATGCTTAATCACATCGTGGTTTCAATTTACAACATGTGCGGTGCTGTGGTCTAGGAGGCGTGCGGTCTAGAGTGTCATCTAGTGTTGCATTAAAATCGCCCCCAATAATCAGTTCTCCGTGTGGCAGTGTAAGCAGAAATTTACCCAGTGTCGTAAAGGCTAGTGAGTGTAGTGCAGGGGGGATATAGACCGTCACTAAGTTAACTGTACGTCCCTCCCATTGGCAGGAAAGTGCTGCAAATCGGCCCTGATCGTCAGTGAAGGTGTGGCGGAGAATCAGTGGGAATTGTTTTTTAATCAAGATTCCAACCCCCCGAGAACCCGAAGTGAATTCGGAGTGGACCGCTAACTTAAAACCTCATCGGTCTAGGGCTTTACAGGTTGATCCTACCAGGTGTGTTTCTTGAAGCATTGCTACTGCTGGTGCCCTATGTTTAAGATATTGCAGCACCAGTCCTCTCTTCAGCTTGTCTCTCAAGCCATTTACATTCCAGAGGATGAGTGATAATGACGGTGCGCATGTGGGGCGTGGCAAAGGAACACCAGGGGCCGTGGGTGTAGACGTTAGTGTCATTTGAGCCAGGTCTGTGAGATGTCGACATTAAGGAAATCCGTGGAAACAGTACATAAACATTTGCAAGTCTCTGTGAAGATCAAACTAAACAATGAAAAACTAGGAAATAAACTTTTAACAAACCCTGTATTCAGTCCCGCCCCCCTCCCTGCATGATGGTCTTAAAACTTCCCGCCTCCCCAACAATGCAGAGTGCTTATGTCCCATTCCCCGTTACCTTTGTAGGGGGAGGTTAGTGTCTCCATCAGTCCCCTCAGAACATCTTTACTACATTATCGTATGATAGTAAACAAGAAAGGATTAGGAAATTTGCATTGATAAGTAAGCGTGCATCGGTGTCATTCGTTACTATGAATTATCATGGACTCAGCAGACGGCAGTCCCGAAAAGAAAAATTTCAGTCCTTTAGACGAGTTACCGACCAAAAAGGCGCCTTTGTCCATTCGATGGGAAAGTCTGTTTCTTTTCCGGTTCTAGTCTTTGGCAGGATCTTTGCCCCTTCAGCGTTTTTCCAACGATTCTGCCTGCCCTGCAGCTGCAGCTTCTGTCTCAGGTTGCAAAGAGAACAATAGAGGGCCCCTGAAAATCCCAATGTAGGAAGAAGAGAGCAGGGAAAATACAACAATCGAAACAACAAAATCTTCCCCCTTAAAATTTTATTATCAAAAATACACATGTGAATTTTTGATAATAAAATTTACAAATCAAATGTTTGTGGGACAACTATATACTTATTTTGGATGTATTACCAAATATTTAAATATTAAGGGGGAAGATTTTGTTGTTTTGATTCACTGTCTCAGGTTGCGCCATTGCATTCAGCAGTTGGTGCAGTTTATTATGTGCCTTTCCTGCGTTTGTGACTGTATGCCATCCCTCAAGCCACTCCTGAGCTTCCTCCGGTGTGGCAAAGAACCATGCTTTCCCCTCTGCCTCAACTCTCAACCTTGCGGGAATAGCATGGAGTTTTTCAGTTCTCTATTTCTTTGACGTCAAGAAAGCTACGTCGTTGCTTGGTCACTGCCGCTGTATAGTCAGGGAAGAAAGTAACCGTACTGTTCTCAAAGCGTACAGGTGGAGCCACTCTCGCTGTTTGTAGAATAAGGTCACGATCCCGGAAATTAAAAATGCGAGCGAGGAGCGGCCTAGGCAGCGCACCCGGTCTGGGTCTGCCACCAGGGACTCGGTGTGCTCTTTCCACCAAAAAGTAGTGCGAGAGGCCCTTGGGCTGAAGATATTGCTTGATTAAATCTTCCACAAATAAGTCAGTTGCTGACCTCCTCGCCCCCTCCGGTACACCAATTATTCAAACGTTATTGCGCCGGGATTGGCCTTCATAGTCATCTAACTTAGCAGGCATTACTTTACTTTCGGCTTCTAGGTGGTGCACGAGGTTGAAGTTCCTAGGTCTCACCGCGCAGGGTGCCTGTGGTGGTTTCGAAGTCCGTGATTCTTGCGCTCATGTTTTGAAAGTCGGCTCTGAGAAGGGAGAGTTCTACTGATACGTGCCAATCTGGGAGTCCAGAGCTGTATGCACTTTATTTAAGGTGGTAAGTATGTCCTGTAGAGTGACCTCCGATCCCTCCCCCGAGGCTGTGTGCAAACGTATTGCGGTCGATTGGTCTATCGTTCCTTGCTGGGTTTTAGTGTAGGCGTATTTGTCCAACGTATTCTGCTGCGTGACGCGTTTGCCCCGACCCCCCATCTTTGGTTGTCTGGTTCGTGCTTTGCTGTGGGTAACCACGTGGGCGGTAGTACTCACCACCGCCTGCCTAGGTAACACTCTGCCACCTGCGGCCGGCCTGGATTCCTACCCCCGGGTGGAGTCACCGCTGTACCCAGGTCCTAGACTGGTGGTCACTGGAGCGACGTATTGGGGCTTCTTGAGGTTGCCCCGTGCTTACTAGGCCTGCCCTGTTCCACAACTGTGGCGATGAGAGTGGGGGGGAGAGGCAGGGGTGGAAATTTCACTCTGTCGCCTGTAGGGCGTAGGAAGCCTGTGACTCAGACCACAGATTCTTAACATGTGCTGCCCGTGAGAAGTGCCTTGCTGCCAATTATTTACCCTCCAGTTCAAGGCAGTCTGTGTGGTATTGGGCTGGATAACATGCAGTCTGATGCCACCACGTCCCTGCGCGGTAGGTCGTTCACTGTGGTTGGTGCGGCGTTCATTGATCTGTGGCCTTCATGTGGGGGGGGTTCCTTCACCACCCCACGCCGCTGTGTGAAAGGTGGTTGCATAATGTGTGTGCTTGTGTTTCTAGAGAGAAAGACCCCCTTAGTCTATGTCTGACTATAGTGTTAGTTTGTACTTGGTTCTACAAAGCATTGCCAACAGACCGCGATGTTCTTGCACACCGGATAGCCATCATTTGGTGGGGTGGTGGTGGGAGGAGAGGGGCTTGCGCCAATTTATAAATTTGCCTACATGCACTAAACCCATGGTAGTTTATTGGTCATAGGCCTGGAGGGGTTTAGGGTTAAAAAATAAACTCAAATAAGCATGGCCTAGGTTACAAGTACTTTGTGTTGCTGTCAGAAGATCAAAGCAGAGTACATCAGGGTGTTTGCTAGGGAAGAGCACAGTGTATTCCAGACAAGAGCCACAGGACAGCAGGGCCACGGGAAGAACTTTCCCAAGGTCTTGAAGTCTCTGCCTGGTTTTGATCGATAGCAGTGGGATGTGATGGGTGGAATGCTTGCATTAATTACACTGACTGGTAATTATTCAGGGCTGCAATTAAGGCCATTATTAACATCATGCACCTCACTTTGGACCCAGCCATATGCAAATCAGTCTAGGCTATTCTCCAATAGGAACAGGCCAGCCTGAACTGCCAGGTCAGGCTCTCCTTGAACCAGACACTAGCAACCCAGGAACAGAGTGGCCCTGATTGGAGCTTTTCATTCAGGTGTAGCTTGTTTCCAGTGGCACAGCGGGCACAGTACCCATGTCTGGGCATACCTGTCACACTTAGCATGTAGCACTAAAGGTTTAAAAATAGTGATGAGTGGAATGCTTGAATTAATCTCAGCACTGGTAATGGGCTGCATCCCAGTCCATTATTATTTTGCACACGATGCCTACTCAGTTTCGACCCAGCCACATGTAAATCAACGTTGGCCCTGCTCCAATAGGACCAGTCCAGCTTGAGCTGCCAGGCCAAGTCTTCACTGAACAGGAATGCAAGTAACCCATGACTGGTTTCATCCGCTTTGGTTCTCTTAAGGCGGGTGTAGCTTGGTTCCTGTGGCACAGTTAGTAATTACCATTGTGGGCAATGAAACAATGGACTGAGATGTGGCCCGAGTGAGCCCCAAGAGTATTATGAGATTATTGAAAACTTCCAGGGAATTGCCATTGGAGATTTAAAGCAACAACAATGTAGTTGAACTATTAAATAGGTTTCCTTGTTTCAGTTTAATTTTAGTTTTGTTTCCCTTTTTAGGTCTTCCCTAAGAAAGTGCATGCACTATTTATTGAGAGGCCTTTTGTTACCCGACATTGGGCTTAGAGACCGGTCATTGCTTGCCATTGGTTGGCTTTAATGCCACTCTCATTTGTTTGCTTCTTACTAAATAGCTCTCATAGGATTTTGTTTCTCTTGTGTATGTCCCTCCCTTGGAGCATGGACGCATCATGGTGCATACTGTGCTCGCTTTTTCAGATGCTACTTTTTTCTTTTTGTTAAGCACTCTGCCAGAGTGGGTGTGTTTTGTAGCTGTCTACCTTGTGTACTTCTCTCCCTCACTGTTCTGCCACCATTCCTCACCTGCCCACCCTCCATTGTCCATCTGCTGCCCCAGCCCCTTCTGGCCACCCTCTGTTGTCTGTGTATTCCCCTGACCATCCTGCCCAACTTCCACTGTCTGTGTACTTTACCAGTGCCTATTGTAAACCCTGTATTGTCAGAGTGCTTGCCCCAGCCTCTCCTGCACATCCTTCATTGTTCTTGAGGTTGCCCTAGCCCCTCATGCTCACTCCCTGCTCTTTATATGATCACTACAGCCCTCCCTCACTCTATGTTGTGCATGTGCTTGCCTCTGACCTTCCCCCAACATCTGTTGTCTGTGTGCTTTCCCGAGCCCCACATGCCCATCCTCTGCTGAATGTGTGCTTGCCCCAGCCGCCCCACCCACCCTCCTTTGTCCTTGTGCTTGCGCCATTCCTTCCCGCCCACCTACCGTTGTGCCAATGCTTGCCACAGTCCCTCCCGCCCACCTACCCTAGTGCCTGTGCTTGCCCTGCCCCTACTGCTTATTTGTTATTGTGCAAGTTCTTGCCTCAGCCCCTACTGCTCACCCTCCATTGTCCGTGTGCTTCCCCATCACCTCCCACCTATTCTCTACTCCTACCGATGAGTGGGGGAGAGAACAAGCGAGAGGGAACTGGGGTTCCGAAGGCTAAAAAGAAAAAATTAAAAGTGCTCTGATGCAGTCAGCAATAATGTGCTTTTTAAAAATGTATTTTAGCCATGCTACACAGCAGCTGGTATGTTGTACAGCATGGCTACAAATTATGTCCATAGCCAATTGCTCTCATAGTCGAGACCTATTAGTTTTGCCAGTGCTTGTTATTTATTCACTCCAATTAATAGAACCTGATTCACTCGTTTCAGTTGCAGTCACCAGTGCTTGATGCTGCCTGTCCTTTGGCCGGTCTGACACCCATCCCACACCTGTCCCCCTGACAGGGCAGCAAATCAGGGAGACGTCACCCTGCATGGTTTTTCAGGTCATCCCCACCAGATAGCTTTAAGCTGTGGTGGTGAAAGCCTCCGGTGGACCACACCAAAAACTTACAGTGGGCTTACCTTTGGTTGGCGTTATCGTCACTCTCATTTGCTTGCTTCTTATTTGATGGCTTGCTTTCCTGTTCTCGTATTTGTCCTTATCTGGACCATAGCCTCTTTACCATCCTGTTGAGTGTCTCTCTCCTTGAGAGTGCATGTATTTTCAGGATCCTTTCCTCACATGTGTATTCTTCCCCATTAAATTACTGCATAACGCTTACCATGTGCACCATGTTGCTCTCCCCTCCCTATTCATTAATTCCTCCTCCTTTCATTTTTCCTATGGATATTTTAAATTATTCTTTCCCCTATCCATTGCATCCATGTCTGTTGATCCCCAAGGTTGCTTCCCTTCCATCCACCCCTTCGTTGTGTCTCCACCCCATGAGGGTCATTAAAAACAAGCATTTACAATGCAATGGTCTCGGCAATATTATAGGTAGAGCTATTGGTATTGCTCATTATTTTTTTATCATTATTGTATCCCTAAATAAATGGCATTAGCGTTTTTTTTTTGCATATGTGATACCTATTGCATTAGCAGAGAGAGAGTGAGGTATTGAAAGAGAGAGTGAGGTAGTGAGAGAGAGTGAGGTAGATAGAGAGTGAGGTAGTGAGATAGAGAGTGAGGTAGATAGAGAGTGAGGTAGTGAGATAGAGAGAGTGAGGTAGTGAGTGATGTTGTGATGTAGTGAGATAGAGAGAGAGGTAGTGAAAGAGAGAGTGAAAGTGAGTTAGTGAGAGAGAAAGAGTGAGGTAGTGAGATAGAGAGTGGTTGAGGTAGTGAGTGAGAGAGAGTGAAGTTGTGAGGTTGTGAGCTAGAGAGTGAGGTAGTGATGTTTTGAGAGAGAGAAGTTGTGAGATAGTGAGGTAGTGAGATAGAGTGGAGTAGTGAGGTAGAGAGAGTTATGTAGTGAGAGAGAGTGAGGTAGTGAGGGAGAGGGATGTTGTGAAGTAGTGTGATGTAAGCAGAGTGGTGTTGTGATGTAGTGAGATAGAGAGAGGTAGTGAAAGAGACAGTGAAAGTGAGTTAGTGAGATAGAAAGGCGCAGTAGCGACCCCCAGCTCCCCAGGCGAAGACGAGGAGGTTCTTGGCGCAGTGGCAGGGTAAGGGCTTAAGCAGCGGGGGAGCGGATGCGGTCCGGCGGCTAGATTGCCGACCTTGGTGCGGGAAACCAGAGTTCGACACTCGGGGTCGCGTCCACATCTCGTGATCCTGGGTAAATCACTTAACCCCTCCTCGTGCCTGAATGCGCAACGTAACCAGCACGCCTGTAAAGCGCTCCAATACCTTCGGGCGAGTTCGCGCTATATAAATAAAAAAATAAATAAAAAAAAGTTAGGACAAGTACTTTACTAAAGCTGGCTCCTATTACTCCTTAATGTGCACCGGCATCCCCTCATTCCGAATGCACCGATCGTAAAGGAGTCTCCCCCGAGTGGAATGCTAAGTGGGCGCCATTGGTGCGGAGGGCGCAGGAGTCGGTGGAACAGATGCAAGCTGTGGCCTTAACTCTCGTGATCCTGGGTAAATCACTTAACCCCCCCTCGTGCCTGAATGCGCAACGTAACCGGCGCGCATGTAAAGCGCTCCAATACCTTCGTTCGAGTTCGCGCTATATAAATTTAAAAAAAAAAAGTTAGGACAAGTACTTTACTAAAGCTGGCTCCTATTACTCCTTAATGTGCACCGGCATCCCCTCATTCCGAATGCACCGATCGTAAAGGAGTCTCCCCCGAGTGGAATGCTAAGTGGGCGCCATTGGTGCGGAGGGCGCAGGAGTCGGTGGAACAGATGCAAGCTGTGGCCTTAAATCTCTTGTGATCCTGGGTAAATCACTTAACCCCCCCTCGTGCCTGAATGCGCAACGTAACCGGCGCGCATGTAAAGCGCTCCAATACCTTGAGGCGAGTTCGCGCTATATAAATTTAAAAAAAAAAAAAAAAAGTTAGGACAAGTACTTTACTAAAGCTGGCTCCTATTACTCCTTAATGTGCACCGGCATCCCCTCATTCCGAATGCACCGATCGTAAAGGAGTCTCCCCCGAGTGGAATGCTAAGTGGGCGCCATTGGTGCGGAGGGCGCAGGAGTCGGTGGAACAGATAGTAACAAGCACACCACTGCCTTTCTCCGAGGCGAAGCAGAAATGCCTCGGAGAAACGCAGCGGCGGATTTCAGATTCGGGGGCGTGGCTAAAAAGTGGAAAGAAGAGCAGGGAACACGCCCCCGAATCTGAAAAAGACGGAGCCTATTTGGAGGGATGGCTCTCTCCTCCAATGGCTGGCCTCCGTTTAGGAAGCCAGCCAATGGAGGAGAAGCAAAAAGAGAGGCGGGCTAAATAGCCGCTCTAAGAATCATTAAATCTCCGGACTTCCGGTTCTGCCTTCGGCAGACCGGACGGTCCCTCGACCTAAAAATGGGGATTACCTCCGTTAGTGGTGTCTGCCATTTTAGATCGATAAATAAAAATAGAGATAGTAGTGCCCTCACCAACAAAAGGCACATGCATACTTCATCATGGATGCATCATGAATAACAAGCGCCAGTGCCACCATGACACGTACATGCTATGCACGTGTTTCGCCATGATGCATTTTTTCTTTTTTTTGCTGATTCAGCACAACATCGGTAAAAATATTTTGCTTTCTACGAATACTGTACAGCATCGCCAAGAAGCACTGGCCAAGCTACTAGCCTCAAGGGTGAGTCCTATTGACTTTGCCAATTCTTTTTCATGGTGTTGCCTCTGTGTCTGCAGGCATCGGCTACCTGCGGTGGACAGACAGCCGGTGTGCCCAAAGCAAGCCTGCCTGCAACGTACAACAGTGCGACATTAGCGATTGGTATGATCCCTAGCCCACACGCAGAAGCACTTATAAAAAAAAAACGTATCAAGTATATAACGGGCAGAGGTTAGCACAGTCTGTTTCAACTCACTGTATACTTTATGCCTAGATATTAACATTCCTATGAGAATACGCCATTACTAAGAATTGAACGAAGGTTTTTAGGTCTTTATTGTAAATCATAAATTATATTTATTGTTGCTCACAGAAAACATGGTAGTCGGCAGGCTGTGTTCTAGTTTTACACAGCTTAGCACCCACTCATTTTAAAATTCCTCAGCAAACTGATTTAACTACTGTGGAGACACCTTTGCTTTGATATACCATGAGGCCTTGGGTGTCTTAACTTTCCCTGGGCAAGAAGAGTTTAGAAGTATTCATATGAGGTAAAATAGGAAACAATCAGACTCATCCCACGTTATCACTCTCCAGATACAAGTTTAAAACCAGCCATCCTTTATAAAGGCCTTCCACACTCTGTCTCCATGGAAACATCTAATTGTCTTGGGAGACGAATCTCTGGCTTCATCCCCTTCGGACGCCACATATTGGAAGTTTGTTTCTGGATGGTAAATTGGAAGTCCGTGAACTTCCAAACCTGTCAGTGTCAGTGGCCAATCAAGGGCGCCAGAGGCTCTAGCGTAAGGACACTGCACCCTTTGACAGTGTTTGCACAGTAAAAGGCAGCCATAACCGGGTGCAGTGGGCCCATCAAACTGTGGTCCCCGGTGGCACTGGAGTCTGCTGGCCAAATGTGAAATCCGCCACTGCACACTGTTCTGGCCATCTACTGCACCCCGCTTAACTCCAACGACTGTGTCAGAGTAGGAACGCCCATCAAGTCACTGGTTGTCTTTTTTGAATTCCTGACCAAAGACAACACGTGAATGCTTTGTGCATTCTATACTCACATTTTCACCGTGCCCTTTAACCTCGGTACTACCTCCCTCTTGCCCGATGGAAGAACTGCCCTCTGTCTACCTGGTGCTCCTCTGTGGTGGGTGAATGCTTCCACATTTCTGTGCCTGCTTGTTTTGCAGAGCTGACCGCTGAGGTCTCCTTACTGTGAACTACTGATTCACACCTCTGAAAAGTGCAGCAGCCTAAAATGAAAGCCGCCCTCCCAACAAGTCCCCTTGAGTAATGGGGGAGTGCCTTGCCTGTGTGACGGTCAGTGAGCCAGGTGGATGTGTGAGTGGGTGTGTGTGCTGTTTCTGCGAAGCGTCAAGTGAGCAATGTGCCTGTGTGTGGGTCGGGTGAATACTGTGCCTGTGTGAGTGGGGGTGAATGCTGTGTGAGTGGGGGTGAATCTTGTGCCTCTGTGAGGGTAGAGTGAGCGCTGTCTGAGGGTAGTGAGCACTGCATGAGGGAGTGTAGGATGAGTGCTGTGTGTGTTAGTGTAGGCGGAGTGCTGTATGAGTGTCAATAGAGCACTGTCGAGTGCAGGGTGAGTGGTGTGTGTGTTATTGCAGGCTGAGCACTATGTGAGTGTCAGTAGAGCACTGTGGAGTGTAGAGTGAGTGTTGTCTGCTGTGTGTGAGTGTAGCATGTGCAAGCAGTTTGTCTGATGTGTGTGAGCATAGGGTAAGTCCTACGCCTGAGTGAGTGTCAGGATCAGGACAGTGTTGTGCCTTGGATTCTGTACCTATGCATGTGTAAGAGTGAGAACTACATGAGTAAGTGTAGGCTGAGTGGTGTCTGAGTGTATGCTGAGCACTGTGTCTGTGTGAGTGTAGGCTGAGCAATGTGTGAGTGTAGGCTGAGCACTCTGCCTATGTGAGAGTAGGCTGAGTGGTGTGTGTGTGAGTGTACCCTGAGCGATGTGTGAGTGTAAGCTGAGCACTGTGCTGGTGTAGGTTGAGCAATGTGTTTGTGTAGGCTGAGCACTGTGCTTGTGTGAGTGTAGGCTGAGTGGTGTGTGACTGTAGGCTGAACACTGTACCTGTGTGACGGTAGGCTGAGTGGTGTGTGACTGTAGTCTGAGCACTGTGCCAGAGTGAGTGTTGGCTGAGTGGTGTGTGTCAGCTGAGCAGCACTGTCCCTGTGTGAGTGTAGGCTGAGTGGTGTGTGAGTGCAGGCTGAGCACTGTGCCTGGCTGAGCGGTAAGTGATGTGACTGGCTTTGGCGTTAAGACGTGAAACATGTTGTCAGAAATGCAGCCTTGTGAATGCCTTAGTTTGAAGGTTTTAGTAACTTAAAGCCAGACATGTCTGCATTTCCAGTGCTTGTTTCTTCCCATGTTTGCGCCAAAGTAAAGGACTCACTAAGCGAATAATCGCTATTCCCTTTTGTCCAAGGTGTGTGTCCTACAGAGAGTGCCAAAGCTGGAAGAAGAAATGAAGTGAGATGTAAAGGTGCCCTGTGACTCACGCCCTCTGTGTTGGTAACAATGTGTGCTCTGTAGGAATGCCAGGTATGCCTCAGTGTCTGCGTAATTACAGTAATTTGTATAGCACACAAAACAAAGTGAATGTTTCCAAAGCTTACTGATAGGTATTTATTGCTGTACACCCTGGCCTATTTATAAACCTTAAATAAAGATGAGATAAGGCTCCAAGAATTCAAAATGCAATTTAAATGCAGATGTTTGCCATGGGCGCTCACCCGTCTATTTTATCTGATTGTGGCTCGTGACCTGTATGGTAAGTAAGGATCGCTGCAATTAAAAGCATTAACCCATCGAACTATCTAATGTAAAATGGAAATCCGTGACCTGCACATTACGTGTGATTCTCAGCAACCAGCGCCCCACCCTCTTAGCTCTGTAATAATTCAAGCATGGGGCCAGAGATTACTCCAAGTCTCTCAGCAAGTGCTGTAGCCTCCTCAGCTACCTCAGCAATATTTCATCCTCAACATCGACCTCTGCAGCTGGCGCCCCCCCCCCCCTCCCCCCATGTGTGACAAACTAAGTGAAACAGCAAAGCTTTACTGTAACGCTTACCATGACGTCATTGAACAGCTTCTTATGACTCTGCCCTTCAACTCCTCCCCTTTTCTTTTGAAACTCTCACACACCCAATTTGTGGGTCCCCTAAATATTTTTTGTCCATTTCCAGCACTGTGAAAATGTAAAGAATACATAAAGCAACATATGACTACTCTAAAATATGCGTCATAACAGCACTAATTGTAATCAAAGAAATGTTTTAAATTAATGTAAATCTAAATACCCTCAGTCAGCACATTTTTTTTAACCAATCTGAGGTTTTCTGTGAGACTCAACTGAAGTCGAATTCCAGCCATCCGCTAGAAACATCAACCCCAGTATAAGGACTTATTTAATAGGTTTTACTCTTACCTAGGGACAAAAGAAACAAGCATTTGCAATGCAATAGGTCTCGCATTAGTGAAACTTTTAGCTATTGGTGTTGCAAATAATAATGTTAGATTTTTTTTTTTTTTACAAAACATATCCCAGCAGTAGCATAAGAGATAAAAGAAAATATACAAAGCAAGGAAAGGGTGCAGTACCAAAGGCTGTTACTAGGTGTCCACGTGGAGTTGTAAAGGGATCTCTATCAGCCATATACGGTACTCCACCCTTAATGCAATTATAAAGTGAAAGATTGAAACTTAGCATGTCATCAAGTCCGCATAGGCACCTATTTCTGCAGGGAGTCTCTAGAGCCCACCCGCCAGCCATGATCCAGTTATCTCCTTATCTAAGGTGTCCGGCACCTTCAACATGAATGTCGTTGCTATTTACTACATTCTTTATGAGACATGTAGTATATGGGAGAGCAGACAAAGCGTGACAGCTTCTGGCTATGTGCCTCGTTAGCTGCGAGGTGCAGTTTAGTGGCAAAAATGGTACACCATCTGCTCATGCAGGAAAGAAGATCAACACAACCATCCAAACACAAGCAGATGTATGGAGACAGTAGAGAAATATGTTACAGCAAACAAATGATGGACGGAATGCTGACAATGCAGACATTCTCCCCCAGTCAAAAGATCTGGGTTAAATCCATCGTTCTTTTGCCCACTACGCCACCCCAGTTTGGACCCAGCCATAGGCAAATCTGTCTTGACCATCTGCCCCATGGGAGCAGTCCAGACCAAAATGACAGGCCAGGTCCTCCCTGGACCGGAAACAAGCATCCTGGGACTGGTTTCAGGGTATGTCACCCTTCTTGAGCCAGGCTAGCTTGAATCCAGTGGCAAAGTGAGCAAGGGACCCATGTCTGGGAATACCCATCCCACTTAGGGCGAAAAGTGTTACAGCAAACAAATGATGGACGGAATGCTGATAATGCAGACATTCTCCCCCAGTCAAAAGATCTGGGTTAAATCCATCGTTCTTTTGCCCACTACGCCACCCCAGTTTGGACCCAGCCATATGCAAATCTGTCTTGACCATCTGCCCCATGGGAGCAGTCCAGACCAAAATGACAGGCCAGGTCCTCCCTGGACCGGAAACAAGCATCCTGGGACTGGTTTCAGGGTATGTCACCCTTCTTCAGCCAGGCTAGCTTGAATCCAGTGGCAAAGTGAGCAAGGGACCCATGTCTGGGCATACCCATCCCACTTAGGGTGAAAAGTGTTACAGCAAACAAATGATGGACGGAATGCTGATAATGCAGACATTCTCCCCCAGTCAAAAGATCTGGGTTAAATCCATCGTTCTTTTGCCAACTACGCCACCCCAGTTTGGACCCAGCCATATGCAAATCAGTCTTGAGCCAGTAGAAAAATATACTTTTTTTTTATTTTCTTAAAAATCATAAAAGGGTAGAACGAACTACCATGATACATATAATATCTAACAAATGATCTGAATTACAATAAAAACATTTGTGTAAATGGTGAACCGTAAAATGGTTTAAGTAATTATGAGGACCAATATCTTTGTGATAAAACAAACTTCAGACAGAGTTCTGTAAAGTTGTTCGTAGGCGGGTCTGTTCCTCCAGCATGGAATAAAGTGCTTATGCCAATAAGATAACAAGCATTTACAATGCAATAGTATCGGCATTGTTAAAGTTAGAGCTATTGGCATTGCTCATGACATTATTTTTGTTTATGTTGTTGTTTTTAAAAGATTTAAAGAAACGGCATTGTTATTTACAATGTCAATAGCTTAATCACTCTCAAATGCTCCTGCAAGGGAAATGCTTTGTGTGCTCTTGCACTCCCCCCCTCCCCTCCCACTTGTAGCGCGAGGCGCGCGCTTGTTTAAACTAACGATATGTATATTCACAAACCGCTTACAGGCTGGGAAGTCAAAGAGCTATGAACACCCACCTCTGCGGCCCCCTTCTCTTCCTAAATCCATTGTTTATTTTTTTGCAGGTTGATATAGCGCAACCTCTACCCGAAGGTATTGGAGCGCTTTAAATGACCACCAGTTACCTTACACAAGACACATTCATTTTTTATAAACACAGGAAGATTAAGATATCACAGGATGCTGAACCAAGGCCGACACTCGAACCCTGTGCGTCAGCTCCGAAGTCGGCTGCTCTAGCCCTAAGTCTACGTCCTCTGTTTGAATTATAGGACCCACTGACCTGCCTCTTGACCTCGACCACTTAGGAGACTTTGAAGGCGAAATTGTTTAAGTTCTCGTGTGCCCTGATCCATGCGTGAGCAGCTCGCCGAGTTCATGTTTTTCGCTGTGCCTTCTAAGACTTGTAGCCCTACTTTTAACTAATTCTTACAGGAGAATTATAAATCCGAACCTGTAACAAAAATACAATCTGGGTAGGATTAACTACCCTCGCAAGGACCAAGGAAACTACACGACCCATCATGCATCTGAGCTCACACTCATCATGTAAGCAGAACGCGTTGCCCCGAACAGTCAGAGGTTGTTAACTTTAATCTCCCCCCTCACAAGTACTCCCAAACGTTCCCTTCCCACCACAGCCGCACCACAATCACTATGTCTGCCAACTTCAGTGCTGAAAGGAGGTGCAGTAAAGGGGTAAACTCAAAGATGCTAGATCTGCCGGAGAGAAAAGAACCAATGTATAGTGTATGCTAACATTGTGAATACAATCCTCGAGACAAATAAAAGCTAAGATTATACAATTATAGAGCATTTATTCCCCCCCTCCCCCGCCCCTTTCATGGTATAATCTAGATTGCTGTTGAACAGTGGAGGGAGTGAGTAGAATGTCCTTCACATTAGCAGCCTCAGAAGGATTAAAGGCTGTGTCACCTGCAGGACTATTTTATTGACCTCGGAAAGATGACATGCCTAATTTGAATTATGATATTTATTATCTCCTAGGCCACTCGAATGACGCAGAAAGGGAGGCCCAAACTAGGAGGCAAAAAAGGCAACTATGCAGTATAATGAGGCACTTTTTTATAGTATTGCTTCATTATTTTGTGTTTTTTTATACTTGCTAACACTTTCTGGCCAAAGATTTAACCTCATTGGTACCAGTTTAACAACCAAATACGGTCATAAACAACTGAAGGATGGATAACCAGTCAACCTTTGCGGGTGGCATTCTATTGTGCGGAAACAGGGGTCGCCACATATTTAGTAACGTTTGATGCGATTCAGCTAGACGCATTGTTTGGTTAAAATCTGCAGATACAGCAGTGGATGGATCAAGTGGCAAATGGGGCAAATCTATAATTATGTGGAAAACGCTGCGGCTGCAGAATCGCATAATTTAAGTGGCCCTGATTATATAGATCTCCGAAGGATAACAGGTTGAGTTTCACATATGGCTGTAAATATATCGACCTCGTAAGGATTGCGGCCTATATCTGCCCAATCATGACAGCCTGGGTTTAACGGTACTCTTTGCAGTAGGGTCCCAACACACTGAGCTGCCTTTAGAGGGGTGACCTATAGCGCCTTGTCCATCACACAAGGGCACTGTGGGAGGTGCCAAGACTTGAAGGTTCGCCACTGAATAAGGCACATCCTCCCGGCCTGGCAGAGTCTGGCGGCTCTTAAATTGCATCAGAAGCTTGTTAGCAAACAATAGAGCGCACAAGGGGCCAGGAAGGGCCGCGGGGGGTGGAAATGGCACTGTAATTGGATAGGGCGAATGCACTGTACTTAAAGGTAGGGGGGAGGATCCGTGTCAAGCACCGGTACTGTGCCATAGCTGAGAGCTCCGCAAGGCCAACTGCAGGGGAAGAAGAGTGCACCTGTGGCACCCCACACACTCACCTCGCACTCCCAGCTAGACCCGTGCGGACCCGAGGGTGCCAGGGCACCGCGCCCACTCTTCAGCGGATCCTTCGTTCTCCACCCGCTGCAGCTGAGGGTGCAGTGCACAGAGGAGCCAAGGGCGCATAAGGAGCGGCACGGCAGGGACGGACCCTTGGACCTCCTTTCTGCAGCTCTGCCAGCAACGAGGACATCCTGGGGTACGGGGGACCCCAACAGTGCGGCTCCAGTGCAGGAGGATGCAGTCTTCCAAGATAAGGCTTAATATTGGAGCTTAGACCGTTCCCGGGGAATCCGGAACTTTGCACCGGGAGTTAAAGTGGTTTGCGCAAGATCACACGGTTGGTGTCAAGTGGAGAAACCAGGATTTAAATGTGTTATGGTTTGTGACCTGAGTTGGAAACGTAAACATCAGAGCACACCTCACCACAAGCTCCAGGTTGCGAGGATAGGGCAGCGAGAGCCATGAACACCGCCGCCTTTCTCCGAGGCGAAGCAGAAACGCCTCGGAGAAACGCAGCGGCGGTTTCGGATTCGGGGGCGTGTTTTTCTTTTCTCTCCTCTTGCCATTGGCTGGAGGAGAGGAAAACACGCCCAGCGAAAAGTAGCGAAAAAACATGCCCCCGAATCCAAAAAGGACGGGGCTTGTTTTGCGAGACAAAGACTCTTCTCCAATGGCTGGCCAGCATTTAAGAGGCCAGCCAATGGAGAAGAGGAGAGAAGAGGGGCGGGTTCAAGCCCCTCTTCTCCAAAACATTAAATCTCAGAGCGAGACTGCGCAAGCGCAGCCTTCGAGCCGAGACCTAAAAAGGGCGTGGCTAAAAAGTGGAAAGAAGAGCACGGAACACGCCCCCGAATCTGAAAAAGACGGAGCCTATTTGGAGGGACGGCTCTCTCCTCCAATGGCTGGCCTCCGTTTAGGAAGCCAGCCAATGGAGGAGAGCCAAAAAGAGAGGCGGGCTAAATAGCCACTCTACAGTGCAATAATAACTTCCTAGGCAATTGTGTCAGCATATATGGTAAAATCTATAATGTGTCCAAAAAGTGTAGCCAAAAACAATGTTTAAAAATTCCACAGGGATTTTTATTATTGGAATAATTCTCATGAAGTGAGAAAATGTATTTTAAATAAAAAGCAAATCAACAACAAAGTTATACACAATGTAAACATTCAATGAAATAGTATATTTCAAATTACAATAATAAGACAAAGTAAAACAATATAGTGGCCATATGGTTATCTTCTACGCGCGTTTCGGCGAAAAGTACGCCTTTGTCAGGAAAAGCCACCGTTCCTGATATTAGGTGTGGTCTAACTGATATTGGGATATCGCAATAAGTTTGTAAAAAATGATGAAGCAGATGAACGAGGATGGTCAAAGTACCTGTTCTGTGATGTAGTTGAATAAAAGGTGTCACAGCTGAATATTTCTAATCGTATAGAGTCGATAATTGTTTATAGAAAACGATTTTTTTCTTGTCTGGTTGATAATTCTTTGTGTTTAATTATAGGACATGTGAGGATTGAAGAGGTACCATGTGGATGACGGACGTCTTATTAGTTGGATAAATGTCCTGATCGGCGCTGATACAACGTAGCGGTTATGTCTCTGTGACTGCAGATTCAGCTGTGAGCCGGATGGATAAACATAAATAGCCACTCTAAGCATCATAAGATCTCCGGACTCCCGGTTCTGCCTTCGGCAGACCGGACGGTCCCTCGACCTAAAATGTACTGGGTTTGATAAGATGAACTCCTCAAGTCTGCGTGGTAAGGGTACAATTCATTTGTCATTCTTTTCTAATTCATTTGCCGCTGTATTCAGAAATGTTATTGTCTTGCAAGACAGTTGAACAGAGGAACCACCAAGACATTTTATAACTGCCTCTCTGCATGTCCTTATTTGCTCTTTTCTCATGGTTGGCCATAGGAGGATCTTCTTCGTGTTTTGTAGAGCCGGACAGATACATAATAGGTGCAATTGTGACTCTTCTCTACTGCCACAAAGATGGCAATCCGTGGTCGACCCGGCCCGTTGCCATTTTGGGATAAGATTTTTTGTCTGGTAAAACCCCAGTCTTAACAGGGTCAGGTTCCGCTTATAGTAGTCTGCGAAGTGGTGTTGCAGGTTTGGTTGAGGTTTCAGCTGTTCATAAGATGGCATTACCATCCATGCTTGTGTTTTCTGGGCCAAAGAGGCTTTGTCAATTTGCAGTGATTGTTGTTTAATTGCTTTGTTGGTAGTTTGTTTAAATGCACCATATGCCAATGGTGTGAGCCAGGCTTCCTTTAGCTTTAGTGCTGAAAGAGATTGCTTTAAAATTCGAAATATTGACTTGCTCTGCCTGGATTGTTTTTCAACCTCCTGCCAGCAGTGATGGGCTAACGTGTTTTCTTCTGCTGCCCTCATTCTCCAGTAACATTTGGCCAGTGCTCCTTGTCTTGCCGGTAGCGTATCTGGGCTTGAGAAATGTGACATGTAATTAGGAACAGTTTCGTAAATTGACTGGATTGAGCTGTATTTCTAGTTGTTGAGTCCTTAGTGTTTAACATTTCTAAACCATATGAGATAGATTGCAGGAATTTTGCTGCTATGAACTTTAGTAAATGATTTGTTGAACGGCTGCTTAGTTTTTTCTGCAGAATTTTAAAAGCGAATAGCAGTTGTTTTGCTTTAGCTTCCCTAAGGACTTGATGTTACTTGTAATTAAGTTGGCGATCTAAATAAACCCCCAAATATTTATATACATCCGCCTGCGACAAGATGCTGATATTTAGCCTCCAAACAAATTTAGGACATTTTTTGTGGGTGCCGGAGAAGCACAGGACATTCGACTTTAGGAGGTTGGTTGTTAATTGGACTGAGGTGGTATATTCTGCTAGTCGTCTAATCAACCGCTGCAAACTACGAGGTGTTTGAGAGAGTAGAACAATATCATCCGCATATTGCAGACTTTAAATTGGGACGTTACCCAGCTGAGGAGGGTCACCTTGTGTTAGACGCAGATTACCCTCTAGATCGGTTGTGTAGATATTGAATAAGCTGGGCGCCAAGATACACCCCTGTTTTAAGCCGTTGATGGTCGAGATTTTCTTGATTAAACTTCGCCTGTCCCCTTTTTTTTTATTTCAACCCAAGTTTGTGAGTACAAGTTGATGATTCTTCCAGTAATTTTGTAGGAGCTCCCCAAACTTTTATTTTAGCCCATAACTTAGCTCTTGGCACTTTGTCAAAGGCTGCTTTGAAGTCTACAAAGCATGCATAAAGGATGCTGGAATTGACAATTGTTTGATTAGCTAATAGGGTAACTGCTGATATGTTCGTTAATGTGCCCATACCGGCCCAAAATCATGTTTGTGTTTTCGGGCTTAAGTCTGTGCTACTGACCCAGTATTCCAGATCTGCCAATAGGTTTGATGCGTACATTTTTGCCTCTACGTCGATGAGCGCTATCAATCTGTAAATAGTTGGGTCTGAACGCGCTCCTGAACTATATATGGACTGAATAATGCTACCCCGCCAAGAGTCGGGAATGATGCAAGTCTCTAAGCTTTGTATAAACAGAGGAGTTAGATAACCAGACCAGAACGCTGGATCTTTCCTGAACAAGGCATTCGGCAGGCTGTTTATGGAGACTGTACCAAAGCAACTCACTCTCCTACCTGAAGAAAAGTGTGGACAGTGTAGAAACTCAATGGTAGAAATGCCATTGTCTTGCTGAATGGAGGTGCGGTTTAATGCTAATTTGTGAATAATTTCATGTCTCACATGGTTCTAGTTTCACACTCCAAGGGAAAAATCTTCTTGGTTTGTCTTATAAAATGTATTTATTTATTTATAAAGATTTAACCCCTTCCATGCTGGACGGATTCCCCTGCTGTGCTGATCTATTCCTGCGCGGGCGTGGTCATGACGGAACGGTTCCGTCATGAGCACAGCTCAACCGTGGCTCATGACGGAACCGTTCCGTCATGAGCACCGAAGGGGTTAAATAGCGCAAAAATGATCC
The DNA here is from genome assembly GCF_964204655.1 of Triturus cristatus. Classification (NCBI taxonomy): domain Eukaryota; kingdom Metazoa; phylum Chordata; class Amphibia; order Caudata; family Salamandridae; genus Triturus; species Triturus cristatus. Next base: position 856,291,755 of record NC_140584.1, on the reverse strand, counting down.
CGAGGGATATCCGAGCGCTTTACAATTGTGGGGAGAGGAAGGTAACAGTTGCAGAACAAGTGTCGAATAAAAATACAGACAGAAACACATATTGAAATAGAACTCACAGGAAAAGAACGATTACAAGTACACGGGGTCAGCAAAATAATACGAGAATAATTGGTACGTATTGAGATGGAATAGCATCCAGCGAAGGGTTTAAAGGTGTAAATCCAATGCATTAGAGCAGACGATCCAACAACCTATTAAGGTAAGAACTTGTTCATAAGGAATCTTTTTACTTCCATTTTGAAGGTAACCTTGGAGGACATTCTACGTATTTCCGGTGGGAGAGAGTTCCAGATCTTCGGAGCTGAGCCAGAGAAAGCTTGGTGGCATGTTCTCTTTTTGCGAAAGATCTGAGGTTTCAGGAGGAGAGAGTTGGCACTCCTAGAAGGTGTACCCCCTCCGGATAGTTCTAGCATTTGCGCTAGATAACTTGGGGTTTTGAAATGGAGGGCTTTGTGCGATAGGCAAGCAATCTTCAGCTGTATTCTTGCTTAGTAGGGCAGCCAATTTAGCGATTTCAAGACTGAGGAGATGTGCGCATTTCTTTTGGTACCCGTAAACAGTATGGCCGCCGCATTCAATGAGGCCCTTAATGGGGCCAAGGTATATTTAGGGAAATCACAGAGCGTAGCACTGCCATAGTCTAGTCTTGGCAAAACAAGCACTTGGACCACATGTTTGAAGTCAGCTTGTGGGAGGAAAGGTTTGAGATTCCGGAGTATCCTCAGCAGGTGGTTAGCTCCCTTGCACACATTGCTAATATGAGTCTTCATGTTCAAGTACTTGTCCAGAGTGATTCCGAGGGATTTAGCTGAGTCGATAATGAGGGGGGAGCAGTTGAAGGTGGTGAGGTGATTCATCCAGAGGTCTGGCATAGGAGTGTGGTTTGGAGGAGAGATGAGAAGGAATTCTGTTTTGAAGGTGTTGAGCAGGAGGTGGTTCACGGTTAACCAGTTTTTTGAGTAGTCAATAGGGTAGTGTTGAGTGAGGTGATGTTATCCAGGGAGGAGATTTTCAGGTAAAGTTGGGTCTCATCCACATACATGTGGAAGAGAATGTCCATGGAATTTAGTGCATTAGCTAATGGTTCCAAGAACAAGTTGAAGAGTATGGGAGATAGGGCGGATCCTTGGGGGACACCCATGGATACTGGAGATGGCTGAGAGAGAGAGTGATTCGCCTTCACTCTTTGGGATCTGTGCTGGAGGAAGGACGAGAACCATTGCAACACCGAACCAGACAGGGCCATTCTGTGCTCTAGAATGGATAGGAGGTTGTCGTGAATAACAGTGTCAAACGCAGAGGAAAGGTCAAGGAGGATAAGGAGGCATGATTCATTTTGATCAAGCATTTTTAGAATGTCATCCATCACGTGAGTGAGGGCTGATTCGGTGCTATGCCCACTACAAAAGCCAGATTGATGTTGGTCCAGGAGCTGGAATTTTTTGATGTGAGCACAGAGTTGCGATCGGACGCATTTTTCTAGGAGTTTGGCGATGGTGGGGATGTTAGAGATGGGGCAGAAGTTATTAAGGTCAGCGCTGTCTGCGGTATTTTTTTTTAATATGGGCGTTACCCGAGTTGCTTTTAGGCACTCCGGGATCGTGCCTTGTGACAAAGACGCGTTGATAATCTTTGTCCTGATGGGAGAGACTACGTCCTTGATTTCTTTGAAGATGGAAGGTGGCAACGGGTCGCTGAAGTGATTCGAATGGTTGATACTCTGAAGAACCTTTTCAATGTCTCTTTCACTGAGGGGGGTAAATGTGACCCTTGAGGTCTTGTACTTGATGCCTAGGCTCATCGGTTCGATCTTGTCCATTAGGGCCGGGTGGGGAGTAGAGCCGTTGTATAGCAGTAGAGGGCTGACTTCAGAGTTAGGGCGGTTTGGCGCTTCCACCGATTGTTGTTTAACCAGTTCAAAACGTTTCTTGGGGTGATTTGCGGCATGATTAAGTTGGGATCTGAAATAGTCCACCTTAGCTCTCTTGATTTGCTTGTTATAGGAGCTCCTAACCATTCTAAGGATTTTTAGTTGGTCCGCGGAAGATTTGGAACTCCAGGATCGTTCGATAGCCCTATGGTTGCGACGTTCCGAGTTTAAGTAGCAGATGAACCATGGTTTGGATGTTTTCGTTGAGGCGTTTTTTTTGTTGGAGTGGAGCAACTGAATTCATTATGCTAGAGATAGTGGAGTTGTAGAAGTCAGTGAGTCCATGAACCTCAGACATGTCGACTTGGGAAGAGAGGGCAAGTTTACAGTGGGTTGCTAGATCGGCTGTGTTGATATCTCTGAGGTCCCTTTTCCAAATCTTCGATTTCGTTGGTTGACCCTTCCTTAGATATACCACCATGTTAATATGGAAGAAGATGCTGTGGTGGTTTGACCAACCACAAGGTGTGATGGTATCCATTGTGATGGTGTGTCCTTTGGTGATGATGAGGTCCAGAGTTTCTCCTTTATTATGGGTTGGCCGGTCACAATATTGAATCAGCTTGTGATCACTCAAGAAAGATTTGAGGCATGTTACAGCTTGGTCAATAGGGTTAGACCAGTGGAGGTTGAAATCACTGAGGTAGATGTGGGACAGACCAGAATCGACATTGCCAGAGATGATTTCCATCAATTGTTTGATGAAGGGGTGGTTATCCCCAGGGGAGGTGATAGAATGTGTGTAATTTGCACACCGGGTGATTGTTACTGGAGATGTTGCGACAAAGGTATTCGCGTGATGATGGCATAGAAGACTCCAAGAGGGAGACCGCGAAAGTGCTCCGGTGTATACAGGCTACACCACCTCCCAGTTTCAAAGCTCTTATAAAAGACAACTTTTTGTTGTTTTATTAGGCAACTTCATTGCTTATATGTGGACTAATTCATGTGCATAAGGAGATATGCGTAGATTCCATGTTACAGTTTGACGTTAATATGAGACTTTCAACGGATCATGTGAAAACAGTTTTACATGCCATGGGAGAACATTGCATTTTTGAATAAGGACAATATGATAGTACTCTGGCACATTTCATGCAGATATTGGCACACCAACAGCGATATAAGGGTATGGGGTCATGGCTCAAGTGTCGGGGGTGGGCATTTCAGCCATTATTTAGTGGCTCTGTAAAATATTTGCACAACTTTTCTACTCAAACCTGCTGTGAGCATGCACAAAGTTTCCTATTTTGCAGAACTACTGTACAGGATGTTCTCTTTCAATTTTGTTCAATCACAGCTTCACACAAGGATGGAGCAGGAAGTGTTTTAAAAGTGAACTTTGTTTGTGGATTTCCCAAGCACACCTTTAAAAAAGAAATTCCATTTGATTAAGCCAATTGGGATGGACATTATGTGAAATGTGAGTCTGTTGCTTTGGGCAAGCAGCAAAAAACAAATAATTTCCCACACCTTGGTAACAAAAAAAACTTCGAACAGCAGCTGACCAGGGTTCAGCACGTCAAATCCCAAATTTTGTTTAGGTAGTGAGGATCTTGTGCAACTACTTCCAGAGCTTGCCACAGTTCAGCTCTACTGGAAACCAGATACAGTTGGGAAGGTGCACCAAGGAATGTTATGGAGGTATCAGTCAATGTTGTACCAACAATTCTTCGTTTTCAAGTATTCTTTTTGAAGAATCGTTGGTACCGTTGGTGTGTCTTATCAAGGATACTGGCTGTTCCCATTTGCTTTTATCATCATTTCCGATATCGTGGGGTGTACCTAATCAAAGACGGATTTGTCTGAAGGTCTAGACACAAGCAGTCTACTTTTCAGATCGTTTGGACGTTTTATTTACAACATTGACTGATACCTCCATAACATTTTTGCAGCGCGAGCAACTTTTGCCATTATTTATCGTAAGAGCCCTGATGAAGTTCCTCTGTGGAACGAAACGCGTTGGCTGAGGCTGATGTCCAAATTTTACTGAGGACAATAAAGATACTTTCTATATACCTGTGGAGAAAATTGACTTTTCCTAGGTGCACCTTCCCAACTGTACAAAATTCCCCACAACTTGCTCTCTTACGGCCTCAGAGGTGTCAGGTCTTCAGCCTTTTCTGTAGTGAGAGCTACTCCTGATCAAAGAAAATTGTCATGAGCTACTTAAGGCCAAACAACATTTTAACAATGTGCTTGTTATCTTGTGTGTTTTAGCTGATGATGTTCTAAGAATCATCCCTGCAGTCAACACATCATAAAGTCTTGATAATAAGGCTTTTACTGCATGTCATCCATGTCAAATGCCCAGCACATGACGCCATTTTGATTTCATAAGTGCTGAAACATGGGCTCCTGTCACAGTACAGACAGGGCTTATTCTCATTATCAAGAACTTAAAGTTCAAGTGATGAGACATAAACCAGATTCGCGGGGGCAATATGTTTCCAAATGAGCACAAAACTGTACTTCATACATGCTCTGTTGGGTTCTCTTCCATTTCCTTGATGTATGGAATCCCAGTGCGTCGAGAGAATGGAAGAAACCTTGTGGTGCGGGGATTCTGTGGGAGTCAGTTGAAAGAAGTTGGGTTCCAGGTTGCATCGCACTTGCTGTCCTGTTGACTTAAAAATAAAGATACTAAGATACCTTAGCTGCGTCCACGATATGTTTACACTGGCGACGGGCTGCCAGTCAACAGGACCTCCACGCGTGCTGCTGCTCATGACTCTGCCTACAGCTCCGGTGAATTGCTGCTTCTGATGACTCTCCCTACTGCTCCGGTGAATTATCGTTGCCCGTTTTCCATCGCCTCATTCCTGCTCGGAGAACGACTTTCCCGGTAAGGCAAATTACAACGGCCCGGAATATTTACTTATTTTCCTCTTTATGGAAAGGATCGCCACAATTTGGAGCTTGCGCAAAGCAGCACGAGCATTCCATTCGATCCTCCTCTTCAAGTGTGGCTCACTGTGATCCGCACACCACGTCATACGTAAAACGTAATTGACGTCCGGTGGCCATCTTTTAATCAGGCATTTACCATTGCCTGCAAAGAGGATTTCTAGTCAGGCACAATTTTTGCAGTGCCGATCGTGACCTGTACCAACTTTATTATTAACAAGTGCTACTTTAAAAGAGCTCATTATCTCTCTATCTACGTGCTGATGCGCACAGCTTTTCCTAGCTCCTTTTACAGAGTTTTGTAGTGTAAATTCCTGCACACTGATTACGTCACATTTGAAGTTCCATAAGTTTTACACAGCGCTGATGCGCATTGCTTATAGTGTAATCTTTACAAGCATTTACCAGCGGTACTTCAACTTCCTTTGGAACGTATTTTTGCCTTGTTCAATACTAACAAATTTTTCACACAAAACTCCAATAATGTTTCAAGGTATTTCTCCACCTGCACCTTTTCTAACCAATCCTGCTTCTCCAGAAATAGATTAGGCAAAATGGAGATAAGGATTTGAAGCATATCTTGAAGCTCTTGATGGAGAGTCTTTTACCTATAAAAAGAAATATGCTGTTCTTAGACATTGTTTAGGTACTGAAGATCGCAATATATTAAAGCACATTCCTAAAGAAAATATAATCGTTGGCAATGGTGAAGGTGACAATACTATTGACGAATATGCCACAGCCATCAAAGCTCTTAACAATCGCTTCAAAGCTTGTAAAAAAATAACTTTGAAAAGACACAAGTTCTATAAGAGAGTTCAATTACAAGGTGAATCAGCATCTACATATGTTGGTGCCTTACGTATTCTTGCTTCTTCATGCAAATATAAAGCCTTCGAGGAAGAAATGATCAAAGTTCAGTTAGTCGAAAAGACCAATAATAGAAAGGTTAAAGAGGCACTTTTATCCAAACCTGATCTAACTTTACAAAAAGCTTTAGACATCGCTACAAGAGTTAAAAGCACTTCTTCATACATGGAACACATGTCTTTTACAGATACTAATAGCCAAAAAGTATGTGCAGTTAAATCTAAATACAAGAGGTCTAATGAAAGGCTTAAACCAGATAAAAGGAACAGTAACATTACATCAGGGAAGATACTTGTGTGTTATAGAGGTGGCAGTACCAATCATCTAGCTAATTCCTTATCGTGTCCAGCTATTGATAAAATATGTATCAAATGCTCCAAGAAATGACATTTTTCCGCCGTTTGCAAAGCTAAAAAGAATGCACCCTCCAAAAAGGTTCACAATGTTGAAACTTTAATGGAAGAAAATATATCATCCAGTGAAGACGATGAAATTCTCACCATTGGCGATATGGCTTCTTCTCACGGTGTTTGTGGTGTTAATCCTCAAGGACTAAAAAGACCTCTGTGTAACATAATTGTGAATGGTATTAGTGTACAAATGTTGGCTGATTCTGGGTCTCCTTACACTTTAATAAGTGAATCACTTTGGAAACAATCTTTTCCTAGGCAAACCCTTAACCAATCTTGTGTACATCCATTGGCTATGGTGGAAGAATCATTGATGTTATTGGTGAATTTAATGCTGACTTTGAATTTAGGGATAGTAAATCTAAAGGTACAGTATATGTAGCAAAGGATGAGGCATGTCTTCTAGGGTGGGTAGATCAAGCTAATCTTGGCATCATCCTTGATCCTAATAGCAAAGAACAGGTGATGCTGAAGAAAGATTTCTTCCAAGTTCAAACTATTCAACAAACGTCTTGGGATGTATTGTATCCAGAAGTGCTCAAAAAAGAGTTTCGTCTTTTCAAGGGATTCAAACACATGATCAAATTGACAGATAATGCTCAACCTGTGATACACAAGGTTAGGAAAGTTCCCCTAGATTTGCAATCTGATTTGAAATAAGAATGACATAGATCATGTTCAAGCGATGTAATAGAACCCATTGAATCCTCTTATTGGGTGTCTCCGATAGTTTTGGCTAAAAAAAGGCAACGGTAATTTACGTATGTGTGTAGATTTACGTGATCTAAATAAGAACATATGGATTGATCAATATCCTCTTCCTAACATCACGCAAATGACTTCTACACTTAAAGGTGCTGAGTTCTTTAGTTTACTAGATATGTCATCTGCATATCATCAAATTGAATTACACACTGAATCTAGACACTTAACTGCTTTCATCACTCCTGAAGGCCTTTTTTTAATTTAAGCGCATGCCCTTTGGTCTGGCCTCTGCATGTGCCATCTTTCAGAGAGTGGTTGAAAGCATGTTCAAAGGCATGCCTGGAGTCATGGCATTTCAGGATGATGTTTTGGTGTATGGTGAGAATCAAGGTGAACACAATACCAGATTGTGCCAAGTGTTGTCTTTGTTAAAATCAAAAGGGGTCACCTTGGCATTGACAAATGTAAACTTAATTGTTCCACAGTGGATTACTTAGGACACAGGTTATCCGCTGATGGTGTACAACCCAAACAGAGTTTGGTTAAAGTCATTGACAATTTCAACGTTCCAAGTGACAAGGATCAATTAAGGTCCTTTATGGGTCTCATAGAATTTTTTGCCTGATTTATTCCTAATTGTGCATCTAAAACCTACAACATTAGATCTCTTCTGAAGAAGAATGTTCATTTTTCTTGGAATGAAGAGTGCACTAAAAAATGTGATTCAATTAAACATGAAGTAGCCCATGCCATTCCCCTTAAAGCATTTGAACCTTGTGACAAGACCATAATTATAACTGATGCTAGCCAAAAGGGTATAGGTGCTGTTCTTTTGCAAAATTCGGATGGCAAAAATGAAGTGATTGCATTTGCATCAAGAAGTCTGCAAGGAGCTGAACCCTCCTATTCTGTAATCGAGCGCGAAGCCCTTGCATGCTGGTGGGGCATTACTCATTTCAAACATTACCTGTATGGTTCCAATTTCATAGTACGTGTCGATCATAAACCAATTATTGATTTATTCACTACTAAAGGGGGAGGGAAAGCCACTCCTAGAATTGCTAGATGGCAGTTCAGACTTATGGAACACAACTTTAATATTGAATTTGTACCTGGCAAAAAAAATCTTCTTGCTGATTGTTTATCTAGATTACCTGCTGACTATAATCAACCTGTTGAAGCAAGGGATACATATAATGATTTTGAGTTAGTTTGTTGTGTTTTTGGCCAACCTGAAGATGTAATTTCAGAGAGAGAGTGGAGAGAAGCTTCAGAATCTGATGAGGAATTTAAAGAAATATCAAAAATCTTATGTTAAGGATGGTCTCACAACATAGATGAACATAATTGTGCCCACAAATACAAACATGTGTTCGATGAGTTATCTACAGTAAATGGTCTCTTGTACAGATCATCATTATTAGTTGTCCCTTAAGCTATGAGAAACAAGGTTCTGATGTTAGCACATGAAGGCCTCTTAGGTATGCGTGCCATGAAAAGGAGAGTAAGAGAACATTTTTGGTGGCCAGCTGTAGACAGACAGGTAGAACATTTTGTCAGGGATTGCATGACATGTGCCATGTTCTCCTGTTGAAGCTATAGAAGTTCTTGATAAACCCTGGATTAATGTTGCCATTGATATTATAGGCCCTTTGTATTTGCCAATTTACCTGAGTATGGCATTGTTCTCATGGATTTTCACACTCGTTGGCCTGAAATCAAGTGGGTAAGAAGTCCAGATTCTACTTCTATCCTTAAATTTCTTCAAGCACGTTTTGCCAGAGAGGGTGTTCCTGAAGAACTCCTCACTGATAATGGCCCTCAGTTTGTTTCAATTCAATTTGAAAATTTTCTACATTCTGTTGGCATAAGACATGTTAAAAACCTCCCTTTATCACCCAAGAAGCAATCGCCTTGTGGAACGTTTTAATAGGGTCATCAAACAAAATGTGCAATTAGCAAAAGCTGGTGGGTTGAATTGCAAAGCAGAAGTTGAGAAACTCTTATGGGCAGTTCGCACCACTGCCAATTCTGATACTAATGTATCTCCATTTGTTTTATTAAGAGGTCGCATACCGACCTCTAAACGTTTGAGAAGATGGATGGGCGAACAAATATTTGTTTTGCCTAAGGATAAAATTGATGAGGGTGGTATAAAGCGTGTTAAAGCACACAAAAAAGTGTGATCAAACACTGGCCGATCTTGTTCACAAGCAGTTGAATGTTTGTGTGGGAGACATGGTGAGAGTGAAATGTTCTAGAATTTTACCCAAAGGAGAATCCAAATTTTCTACTCTCAAGAAGGTGGTTAAGGTTAACAAAGGTGCTGTCAAATTGAATGATGGCAAGTGGTGGAACAAAGGAAAGATTGCTTTGTCGAGAATGGGTTTGATTGTTCAACCCAACAAGAATGTTAATAATGATACCAATTCTATGTCAGGAATGGGTTTGAGTGTTCAACCCAACAAGAATGTTAACAATGATACCAATTCTACTGTTCGTTCTCATTCCTCCAGAATCATCAAGTTACCTTCTAAATTGCATGATTATATTTTGCAATTATTATTATGTTGTATCTACAATGTCAATTAACCCTTATTTTCTGTACATCATTATTTTTGTTGTCCTTTTGCATATTTTGTTGTTGAGGGGAAAGATGTGTTGGGTTCTCTTCCATTTCCTCGATGTATGGAATCCCGATGCGTCGAGAGAATGGAAGGAACCTTGTGGTGCAGGGATTCTGTGGGAGGCAGTTGAAAGAAGTTGAGTTCCAGGTTGCATCTCACTTGCTGTCCTGTTGACTTAAAAATAAAGAGACTAAGATATCTTACCTGCATCAACGATATCTTTAGAGGCTCCTAATCTGAAAGTTTACATCAACTTTTCAGAAAACGTGAAGGATCCAATTTTTAACTGGAGGCTGCTAAAACAAGAGAGCAGCAAAATATCAGCCCTCAAGTGTGGAACATTAATGAAATAACAAGGCCTAAACACTTTCTTTTACATAGCCTTACTGTTTACTTTGCTTGGTGCCCCATTTCCTTTGGTCAAGGTCTCTCGGATTTTAATCCCGCTTAAATCTGTGCTCCAGACATCGGCATCAATAAGGGAGTTCTTGAGTCTCAGCGCCTTTTCTTTTTCATCCAGAATGTACACACAGGCCTGCCATAGCTGCTTTTCAGTGGCGCAACACAGAGAGCACCACTTATTTCATGCCATTTAAAAGTTAGAAAAACCTCCTAAAACACATCTCGGGATTTTTCTAGGCAGTATTAAGTGAAAAGCAGTGTTCGGACGGTTATAGAACGGTATGCTATTGAAGGCTGCCATACTGGTTTCATTACTAGCAGTTGGGTCATTTGTAATAAACGACTCGTAGAAAGATGGCAATCCCCATGAAAAGAATGTGACGTGCTAGATAAGTTTAGCACCACCTTTGCTTTGCGGGAAGCAGAAGAAACCACTACAGCCCTGATTGTCTCAGTTAAGTCAATCTGAGCCGCTGGTTTGGGTGAGGGGGGAACGTTGCCTAAAACAAGGCCTAAATGCTATAACAACATTGATGGGCTACTAAATTGAGACCTTACCGGCGCGAGCTGCTCATGGGGCCTTGGCGAGCTACTGGTAGCCCACGATCGACCGGTTGGAGACCCCTGTCTCAAGGTCTACCTAAAAAGGTGCATTAAAATAAGTTAATAAAACAATAAAAGGTACTCTCTTGTAAAGTATTTTACGATGCAATTCAGTCAATGCATGTCAGTTAGTATCTCTTATTAAGGAGCGAACACTGTATCCTACTCCACAGCAGAGGGTTACAAATAACAGTAACAATAAGTCTAACGCTGGAGAATATAGAGAACGGATCCAACAACATAGCGGTAGAAAAGTGAACTATCGTCCCAAGCCGGTACAAACAGTGGAAATGCTGTTCTACCAGCAAAGGATGCAAAGAGAAGGCTGCTGTAGTTTTACCACAACAGAACCAACTGCACGCCTGACACTCATTCTATCTCCACAATGGGCAATGAAAACCAGCTATGCATGTGACTATCGGAAGGGGATATTTAGTGTCAATCTATCACCAGAAGTGACAGACTTTAAACTGCTAAATCACTGCAGTTCTATTGCCAACGGCGAGGAAAACAAAAATTAGGATGCTATGACCATTCCATCAGAACACGACATAGGGGCTTCGGACAACATTGCCACTACAATTCCACCACCAGAGAGATGCAGCAAAAACGACCAATACTGTGTCACCACAAACGCGAGTAAGAAATAAAAAAAATACATCTGTAAACTGAACCTCCGAGAAGTCAAGAAATACAGCTACTCATTGCAGTAAACCATGTCTGGTGGCTGAGTGGACTAATGCATCTACTCCACAAACCTGTGTTTCACCTCATGGCCAGGGTCTTAAGTCCCAGTGGGCCAACTCAGCCTTTCATCCTTCCAAGGTCGATACAATGAGTGCCACTTAGTTGGGTAACAATAGACACCTGTTATTCGGTGACAAAACGTGCACTTTACAAATACATATGTATTGATTGTTACTACTACGGGAGACAGGCACGTGGCAACAACTCTAATGGAAAAACAGCACACAAGCAACAAATGAACAACTAAGTCACTGCAACCAACACCAATTAAATAAATGTATTATTGCTTGGAGTGGTGGACAAGCAATAACAACAACTACTCAATTCCACACCAAGTATGAAAAGAATAATTTTCGATTCAAAATAATGCAGATGCTTTCCCCTGGCAACCAGTCAACTTAGTGCCTAGCAGAATAAAGCGCAAGCTTTCCAAGAGCTGCATGATCCCACCATACTTGCCTGAGCTAGGCTCTCCATTACAGTACGTCATTGTTGAATTGTTTTATGTAGCTCAGGCAGGGACTATCCAGTTGTGTTTACTGCTGCAGAAAACAAGACTGCACATGTCACCAGCAGGAGCCTTCGCTACTTTGCCTCGGGCAAGAGAGGAAATGGAGTTACCTAATACACGGCGGGGCTACCCATAGCAAGGAAGCTTCTTGAAGAGCACAAGAAAGCCAGATACAGAGTAGCATGTACAAGAGGCAAGCACTTTCGAGTATGGTTATTTTCCGTGTGTCAGCAATAAGTAAGCCTTTCCACTAAAGTGTACTTCCAATATTTGCGAATAAATTGTTGCTTATAAATTTGAAATAACTGTATTATTAATATTGGATACATATATATTGATGGCATGTGTAAATATATACATAAATAGGTAATTAGAGTAAATTAAAAAACTTTTTGTACCTATTATAACTTATGTAACAATGTATTCGTCATGCTTTGCTTCACATTCACAGTGCCTTCTCCAATAAATGTTGCTACTACGGGGAAGGTATTTTCTGCCTTGTTCCTCTTTTGGTACAAAAATGTCCAGAGCATGAGTTGGTGGTTTCACCAATCGATACGAGCCAAGGCTGGAATCGGAGTAGGCAATAGGTAGAGAACATAAAATGTCTGGATTAGCGGGTACAGGTTAAACGAATCAAATTAGAGATTAATTATTCCAGCCAATGGACGGAGGGCGGGTGGAGGAGGGGACGCAAATGGAAGTCTGTGAGTCAGTGAACTCCTTATGGTCTGATGTGGCTTCAGAACTGCGATTGGTTCCCATGAAAGTGGGATCACTTTATGTTTATTGGTAAGTAACGCTTCTAAATTCTCCTTTAAGTGTTTATCTTAGACATGCTTGGCTAATTAACATGCAGGTACCCTGCATAATAATAGTGGGAGACAAGCTCGCTCCGTGCACCAGATAGGAGCTCATAGATGACAACTTCCCACCCCAAGGAAAAGAAGTTTTTGCGCACAAATGCTAAAGTAAAAGCGTGCTGCGATACCAAATAAAAAAATAACGTAGATTAAAAGGTGCAAGTTGGCCCTATTGGTAGTAAAAAATTTAAAGTGGGTGCTGTGCAGAAACCGTAGCAATGAGGGCACCCTTGCAGGAAAGTACTTGTGCCTGCAATAGGGTAAACTGGTTAAGGAAAATAGTGCTCACAGACTGTAGATAAAACAGACCGTGTAACATACCAGTAAAAGGTCCAGTCCTCATGGGAGGTTACAAATGCAGACAAGGCAGTATTAAGGAGGAATTTCAAAGCCTATTAATGAATCACAAGCAACCATTTAGAAAGGGCAGTAACAGGAGCCAGTTGAAAAGATGGGCAGGGAAATGGGCGGAGCTTGTATTCCATACCTGAATACAGCATGCCTCGCAAAGCAGCACATGCGCTGTGTAGGCTTGACCTAACAACTCTTAGTATTCCACCTGATCAGTATTCTATCTATGAGAATACAGTTATGCAAAGTCTAACACCATTCTTAAATTCAGTAATCAGTTTTATTTTAACTCAGTTTTTAGGTCTCGGGACCATCCGGTCTGCCGAAGGCAGAACCGGAAGTCGAGAGATTTAATGACTTGGAGAAGAGGGGCTTGAACCCGCCCCTCTTCTCCCCTGTTCTCCATTGGCTGGCCTCTTGAATGCTGGCCAGCCATTGGAGAAGAGGTCAGTCATTCAGATTAGGCCCCGTCCTTTTCGGATCGGGGGGCGTGTTTTTTGCAAGAAGTCTCAAGGAGGAGACAACAGCAAAACATGCCCCCGAATCCGAAAAGGACGCTGCCTTTCTCCGAGGCATTTCTGCTCTGCCTCGGAGAAAGGCGGTGGTGTGCTTGTCCTCTCCCCCTGCTCTCGGCTCCTGCCGTTTAAATATTTTATTTCCTGTCCACTTTCCCCCGTAAGGATTCGTTTTTAGCTCGAAGGCTGCGCCATCCCGCAGTACCTTTTGAAGTAAGTGGCGTGTGTCCGAATCCACTTCCGTTCTATTCCATCAGGAGTTACTCTGTGCACGCTTTGCCAATTTGTTAGGCGGGCCCTCCATTCGCTATGCACCACATGGGGGCTGGACTGGTATCATTTGCCAGGGCTGCTTTGACTTCTCAGTCCGGCCTAAAAAAATACAGTTTGAAGCAAAAACGGGCTACTCTGTTCTGACGCGCAGCGCCAAATTAATATTCAAGATCTCCGCTCCGCTCCTCACTTGTTCGAACCCCGCCCCCCTCATCTTTCACGGCTGGGCATCCCCGCTGTTTTTGTTGCTTTGGTGTACTTTTTTTTCTTTTTGTGTTTAATTTGCCGGCGGCCCCCATCCCGTTTTGATTTGTAGGAGCCCCTCTCCCCCACTACAGCCCGTTTTCTCAGACGTACTCCCATTTGGCGTGCTTGTTTTCCCAGGCAGGCCCCCTGGTGGTCCCTGCTCTGGGGGGTTGGAAAGCAGCCCCTTGCGGGTCAGACCCGGTGCATGTTGTAAGTGTGTGTTTTCCTCGGAAGGGGTGGGGTGGGGGCAGTGTGATCTCTGCGGAGATATGGGGGGCACCTGGGCTGCTGGTGCCTCTGCTCTCACTTTGGCCTTTCCTAACCCCCGCCCCCTCCGCCGCGCTCTCCCTCCCGAGTGTCACTTTTGTTTGTGAAAGGCCCCTAAGTGCGCGCCCATTCACACACACCCCCCGGCCCTTGGTGTCTGGGACAGCCCTGGGCAGAGGATAGGCTTCATTGGGCTGTGGAGAGAGCGCTGCTGCTGAGCTGCAGGTCCGGGCACTCGGGGGCAGGGCACAAGGAGCAAGGGCAGAAACAGGGCAGAGGTAAAGGGCAGGCGGCGAGGACAGTGAGGGCAAACGGGGTGGAAAGTGATTAAAGGTAGCGGACAGGCGTCAGAGAGGGGCAGAAACAGGATGAGACAGAAGTGTAGAGGTGCAGGACAGGTAGTGAGCAGGAGGGGCAGAGAGGCGACAGGAGCAGGGTGGGCGAGTTATAAAGTGGGGACGATGTGGAGTAATCGGCCATTCTACACCCTGACGGCCTACTTTTTAATTCAGTTTGGCGCCCCTTCCCCTCACAGTGCATGACTAGCTTTGGTGAGGCCTTATTGTGGAATATATCGGTGAACTCGCGCTATTCTATTCTATTCTATTGTTTTGGTAGAGCGCAACAGCTGCCCCAGCAATGAGGCGTCCCGGCGCTAGAAACCCAGATCCAAGTCAGAGAGGAGAGTAGGACTAGAGGGGTTACAGGCAAGGGAATAGAAACGTTTTCACAGCTTTCCGGAATGCTGGTAGGCTGTCTATAGAACGGATATGTTGTGGCAGGTCATTCCACAGCTTGGCTCCGAGGAACCTAAAGGAGCGGCCGCCCATGCGGCTGAGTTTTATTCGAGGAACGCAAAGAAGATTTCGGTTGGAGGATCTGAGGGTCCGTGCCGGGACGTAGGGAGTGAGGAGGGGTTGAAGCAAGGGAGGGGTGTTGAGTCTGAGAATTTTGAAGGACATAACAAGGGTCTTGAATTTGATTCTAGAATCAACGGGTAGCCAGTGTAATCTTTTGATGGTCGCTCTGGCTGAGCATCTGCGGGGGAGGCCGACCAGAGTTCTAGCCGCGGAGTTCTGCACACGTTGGAGACGTGCTATCTCACATTTGTTGGCACCAAGAAGGAGTACATTGGCGTAATCTAGTCGCGAGAGGATGGTAGCTTGAATAATTAGTTGTCGGGTTTTGGCGTTGAAAAAGCCTAGAATGTGGCTGAGGCTTCTTAGTAGGCCAATGCAGGTGCCGGCCACTTTCTTGGTGTGGGACCTGAAGTTGAGTGAGTCGTCCATCCAGACGCCCAGGTTTTTCACTAGTTTTTTTGGGGGGGGATGGTGCCCAGGGAAGACGGCCACCAGTGTTCATTCCAAAGGTTGGTGTTATTTCCCAGGAGAAGAACCTCTGTCTTTCCGCCGTTAAGCTGGAGACAGTTCATTGTCATCCACTGGGCAACTGCAGAAAGTCCGTTTTTGAAGTTAGAGGAAAGGTTGGAAGGACCTTCTGAGAGAGCGATGGCCAGCTGTGTATCATCGGCGTATGATACTATTGTCAATCCCCATTCTTTGGCCACTGCCGCCAAAGGCTGGACGTAGAGATTAAAAAGGGATGGGCTCAGTGTAGAGCCCTGCGGGACTCCCTGTGTAATGGGGTGGGGTTTGGATAGGAAGGGAGGGGCGGAGACTCGAAAGGATCTGTTTTCGAGGAAAGATCTGAACCAGTTCAAGGCATGATCAGTTATTCCCGAGGCCTCCAAACGATTGAGAAGGATGGTATGGGATACCGTGTCAAAGGCCGCGCTAAGATCCAGAAGGATCAGCGCAGCGCTTTGACCGGCATCTAAGATCGTTCGGAGGTGCTCTGTGGTGGTTAAGAGAGCTGATTCAGTGCTATGACCTGGTCTAAACCCGTTTTGCGTTGGGCGCTGATGGGATTATTGTTGGCAGGACTCCCACGTCAAAGGCTGGTGGCTGGATGTACTGCAGGCGGGGGGGTGGACCTGGAGGTTGTAGACTGTCTACCATAAGCCCCAAAACGCTGGAGAATAGTGCACTGAAGATGCTGCCAGTGAACTGTGGGCCTGAAAGAAGGAATGCAAGTGTGGGTGAGTGTAGAATTTCTACCTTAGCACTTCAGCTCTCTTGCACGTGTTCTTACTACATTATAACGAGTGTCTTTTATGAGATTTTCCCTAAGTTTCACAGTAGATGACGGCATGGGTTCTTTTGCATCAGTGTCGATTTGATTCCTTCCTGCACTCGGTGTAATTGACACTGATGTCCAGCACCCATACTCGTAAAAACCATAGTCTGTGAAAATGTGTCCTCCTTTCTTGGCCCAGAAATAGCTTTCTCTTTGACTCTCTCTCCCTTCCTTTCTAAATTACCTTTCTTTTCCCCTTTTCCCCTTTCTGTTTCTCCTTTCCCCTTCCTTCCCCTTCTGGGTACTCCAGCCAGCCAACTGTGCTTCAGGGCCCTCCTCTCTTTGGGTAATGACGCTCTGGTGATTGTGCCAATCAGTGCCTTCAGGATGTCTTAAGGTCTAACAATGTCCATTCCCCGCCTTGCAGGGGGATGACGGAAGCATTAGCCGCTGCTCTCAACTCCCCACTTGCTTGCCCAGTCCGAGAGGAATGAGAGAACTCCTTCAGCTCTGCATCATTTCGACTCGTAAAAACAGCTAGCCAGCAGGTCATAGTAAAAATCAAACTGTTCCGCTTCAGTTACCTAATAAGCAAGTTCAGTTCAGGACTCTGTGTGTTCTCTAGTGAGTTCAGTCCCAACAAGCATTTACAATGCAATGGTCTCGGCATTGGTAAAGTTAGAGCTATTGGCATTGCTCA
The DNA here is from genome assembly GCF_964204655.1 of Triturus cristatus. NCBI lineage: Eukaryota > Metazoa > Chordata > Amphibia > Caudata > Salamandridae > Triturus > Triturus cristatus. The sequence goes on along the minus strand of NC_140584.1, from coordinate 856,274,641 downwards.
TGACATTATGTTGGTTTATGTTTTTGTTTTTAAAACATTTAAAGAAACGGCATTGTCATGAGCAATGCCAATAGCTCTAACTTTACCAATGCCGAGACCGTTGCATTGTAAATGCTTGTTATCATCTGGTCTGATGCCAGAGACTTGTATTCAACTGTCATTAGACCAGTCCTACAGACTGGACCACACAAAGTTTGAACTCCAACATTTACCCAATTCCTCAACTTCTGAATTTTTTAAACAAAATTATTGATAATAGTGGTAACCTCTCAACTGCAAGATTTTGTTGTGGTAAATTCTACCCTTTAGTCGTATACCGTGAGTTTTAGAGTGGGATTGAGCAATCCTGGACAACCCAAAGATGGTGGTAAATGATGGGAGTATCAGGACACTGATCTGAGATTGAAACCATCATGCATGCCCTTCTCTTGCAGATATTCTCAAATGCAGTATAAAAATATAGCTTTAAGATACATTGAGTCTTTCCAATCCAGTAGGACACAAATAATAGTTCTGTCCACTTTCAAAAGCAGCCACAAACCCATAACATCAGGGGTTCCGCATGGGTTGACTATATCGTGATTTCATAAAGGAGGTGCCTTCGAAGCTGTGAAAATTTTCTACCAGCATGTCGGGGGACATATTACCCCTTTGAGGTTTGCCTGCACAGAGCTTGAACAGTTTTTGTGAAATCTTTTTTAAAGAAAAACATTTTTTTTATTGTCCGTCCATTACTTACCTTTATTTATCATTATTTATCCCACGTCACTCGATTGTTTATGTCCTTTTGGTCAGCGCCTCCTCCTCATCTCCAGCTTCCTTCTGGGCTTTAGAGCGTGGAGCGTGGACCAAGTACTGCTTCTTGCAGCTTGTGTCCTTCCACTGGTTACACCCCTGTCCTCCTTTAGCTGTTACTGCTCCCTTTCACTTGTGTTCACTGACTGTTTTTCCCCCCGCTGTCCATTGTTTCCCAACTGCCGCACTACTCCCTCAACTTGTTTCCCAGCTTCAAAATTAGTATATTTACAGGAAAGGCGATGTGCAAGTGTCAGAAACACATTTGCGCTGACAGAATGTATTTCTTCTTTCCACACTTGATGAAGAAAACCAACCGCACAATCTAAATGACAACCATGAGAGATGTGGTTTTGCTTTACACTCTACGCTCATCTTTTTTGACTGACAAGTTTCCCAAGAGGAATGAGTTCTCCATTGAGAGGCGATGGTGTGGCCTAAGCGGCAGAGCTGCTGACTTTAGAACTGGGGGTCCCGGTTCGAGTCTTTACGTCATCTCAACATCCTGTGATTCTCAGCAAATCAGTTAATCTCCCCATGCCTACAAACAAAATATGAATGTGTCCCCTAGTGTAATTACATTTTTGCTCATGTAAAGCGCTCAAATACTTTCGGGTTGAGTTCGCACTATATAAAACTGCAAATAACAATAATAATCCTTGTCTGTTTTATTAATTTTTTATTTCTATCAATGGTTTTTTTCATGTTGCACAGCAGCGCAGGATGCTGTGTAACATGCCTTAAAGTAAACATAAAAAGTGATACAACGCGGTCAATGCCGGCTGCACCATAGCACTTTTTAAAATTTACTTTAAGCCGTGTTGCACAGCCGCCTGTGCTGCTTTGCGACATGTCGAAAAAAACATTGACAACACCAATGGGTCTTGGGTAGGCAAAACCTATTGGCATTGCCATTGCTTGTTCTGCCTGTAAGAGCCATGCTTTTCATAATGGTTGGATGCCAGTAATGCAGAGTGGGAACCTTGCTCTAAATAGGATGGGCCTTTTTAGGTCTCGGCTAGCGTAGGCTGCGCACATGCGCTGTCTCGCTGGCGAGATTTTATGTTTTTGGGTAGCTTTCACTAGCGGGGTTTAAGCCCCGCCCATCTTTTCCATTGGCTGGCATCACCGTTCATGCTAAATGGTGGCCGGCCATTGGAAAAGAGCTTCCAGTGACGTACACTTTTCTCTTTTAGAGCCATCCCACTTGGACTGGCTTGCTTGACTTACGTGTGTGGTAAAAGGTTTCTTATCTTACTGGGCGAGTTTTTTATTTTTCATTTATTGGGCTAGTGAATTGCTTTTTTTGATGTTGGTTTCATTTTTCGTTTGTGTTCTTTTTTGCAGGCGGACTTTATCCTGTTTTCGACTGTGTGCTTTTGCTGGCATGTATGCAGCGATTCCAGCATATCTAAGGTAAGCGATGTTGGCTTTGTTTGTTTTTGCTAATGTTTTTCTTTCTATTCCAGGCGAACCGCAGCCCATGTCAGAAGGACAGAGCGGCGAGGACTGAGTGCTTCCGCCGGTATGTATGCAGCCCTGCTAGCATCTGTAAGGTAAGCGATGTTGGCTTTCTTTGTTTTTGCTAATGTTTTTCTTTCTTTTCCAGGCGGACTGCAGCCCGTGTTGGAAGGACAGAGCGGCGAGGACTGAGTGCTTCCGCCGGTATCGATGCAGCCATGCCAGCATATCTAAGGTAAGCGATGTTGGTTTTGTTGGTTTTTCTAATGTTTTCTTTTTCTTTTTCAGGCGGACTCACTCTCTACTACTCTAATACTCTCTACTACTCTCTAGTACTCTTTGCTACTCTTTGCTACTCTCTACTACTCACTCTCTACTACCCACTCTCTAATACTCAATATGCCAAAACAGTGTGACCTTTCTCCAACCCTTTACTCTTTGCCAAAAGGCACTAGAGAACAAGCAAAGGTAGCTTTTTTGCTTTGCTTTTATTACAGTTTTTCAAACTTTCATGTACATCACATGCATATGTATGCATATATATATGTATTTACATGCATATATATGCATATGCATTTAGATAGATATATATATATATACATACATTTAGAAACATATATATATACACATCTGCATATCTATATGAATACAAATATTAATGCATGCATAAATATACATATATACATACATATGCATGTTATGTACATGAAAGTTTGAAAAACACTAATAAAAGCAACGCTAAAAAGCCACCTAATTACAAACAGAATTGCTTAAACTTTAATAAAGACGAAACTTTTGCATTTTTAATGCTTGTTATGTAATGGACCCAGCAGTCCTTCAGCAGCTGTCCCTAAAGCAAGGTGTTCAATGGTGAAGCTAGTTGAGGTTTGCTTTCAAAAACTAAGCAGTTTCCTCATGACTTAATGAGGTCGGTCAACCGAGAAGTGAGCGGCCAGGAATAATGCCGATTCTCACTGGACTTCCAGTTACTGACCACCTGTAAATGAGATCCATAATCTGATCCTAAAGAAAGACAAGCTCTCTCCTTAAATGAAGAACCAAAAGATAGACAATATAGTTAAAACTCAGAATAGATGGTTTTCTGGTGAACTTAAAGATGCTAAACTTAATTTCCGACTACCGGAATGTATTTTGAGATGACAACACAAACTAGAAGACACTCTTAAATATCTGTAAAGTCAGTTCTGGATTAGCATAGGGTCTAGCCCTCTTTATATGCTAGTTTTGGAAAATAGGGACCCCTACATACAAAATGTACTTGCTAGTCGTAGGGAAATAAGCAATTAAGGAAGGAAGGCACTCAAGCAAGTGTATAACTCTCAAAACAATTTTCTGGGCAACACAGCAAAATATTTTGTAACAATAAACAATGTGCATCCTTTAAAAAAAAAAAAAAAGAGAAAAAAATAGAAACATAACAATATGATTGTGTTGTTTTATTGATGGTTTTAACTATTTTTCATTAAAAAAAACATAATATATTGTTTATGAAGATTAAGATATAAATTAAAAATAATAAATGTCAATATTGTTATGTTTCTATTTTTTTCTCTTTTTCCGAAATGATGCAGAAAATAGTTTTGAGAGTTATACACTTGCTTGAGTGCCTTCCTTCCTTAATTGCTCTCTTTATATGCTACCTTTGACTAAAACTTTACAAGTATATAAACCACCTTTTTTTTACAGATTTATATAGCGTGAACTCGACCCGAAGGTATTGGAGCACTTTACATGAGCACCAGTTACATTACACAAGGACACATTCAATTATTATTATTATTATTTTGGTAGGCACGGTGAGATTAAGTGATTTGCCCAGAATCACATGATGTGGAGACAACCCGAGTCTCGAACCTTGGTTTCCCAGCTCCAAAGTCGGCAATCTAGCCGTGAGACCACATCCTCTCCCTACCTTAACTCTCAACTTCCGACAGCAAAAAAAACCTATTTAAACAACACCATGCCTAATGTGCTCTTAAAGGGCTGTCTGATGATAAACCAATGGTGGGAATCAAATAGAATTCCCACCATTAAGTAGGCCTATTCTTGCAGGCTTACCCAAAGCAAGGTTGGTGCCACTAAGGACCACATTGAACTCGGCTGCTAGGCTCCTTGCAGATTCAGAAGATTCAACCACATTACACCAGACCTAAAACATCTAAAATGGCTCCCGTTTGATTTAAGGATCTCGTTGAAGATAGCCTGCATGAGACACAAGGTCCTTCACCACAACTCTCTCGTTTGTCAGTCCAATAAACTAGAACTGTCTGGGGTTAGTCGTCCTTAATAGCACCAACTCCCTATTGTTGAAACCACAGAAGTTCAACAAAAACAAAACTTACAACTGCTCCTTCTCCGGTCTAGTCCCAAGAATATGTAACACAATGCCTCCTGAAACCAGGTCAACCCTCTCGAATACTTCCTTCAAAAAAGTCACTCAGCTTAACTATTTTCCTTTGGGCACCTCCGGATCTTGAAACTCCCAGGCCGATTGTTATATTGTATCTGTATTGCTGCTTGCTTATTCCCTGTTGCATTATTCCCTGTATGTATGACTTGTCTGCTATTTGTACAGCGTTCTGACACCCTGATGGGTCATGTTTGTGCTATATAAAACTCCTCAAACAAACAACCAAACAAATTGAACTCCAACTACAACGGGGATATTGCTACCCACATAGGAATACCCCTTATAGAATGCCAAACTCTTTCCGGCTTCATGGGCCAATACCTGAATTATACATTACCCTGATAAAAAAAAAACGTAATTGTAGATAGGATCATGTTTGGAAATCAGGTGAAGGCAGTTTTGAGAAAAGATCTCTTTTATTTAGAAATTCTAAAGCCTACCTTCCTCCTTAATGAAATTCAGGTACCAAATGTCTTTAACCAAGGCTTGAGCCTTGAATACGCGACCACGTTTATTTAGAAATCTTGGCAAAGCTTCTGGGTAGGACTGTGACTAAAGTAGGCCTGGGTTCGAAAATAAATTGGTCTAAATATCGAATAAGATAGCTAAAGTTGTAGACCACATCTGTAAATGGGGTCAGTTTTGAACTTGTAAAGACCAAACTATATACGTGTTGTGCAAGCTATGGGAGACTGCATGATTTAGTGCTTGCTGCCGTCAGTTTGTGCTGATATCGGGAAAGTCAACAGTAACAACCGGCCCAGTGATCATAGCACAGGCCTACAAACAGCCAGTATTCCGTGCATACTTTGTGTGCAAAATGCCATGGCTAGGGTCTTTTTAGGACTCCAAAAATATGGCCACATATCAGCTGCATTGGGAAGTCTCCGTGGGTTTGCTGTGCATAGATATGAACCTTCAATACCATCTGTGTGATCCACCCCTCATTCATTTCTTTATTTAGCCATGTTATTACCATTTTATACACCAGCTCATGAGTTGAGGTCCCTTTTCAGCGGTACATTGTACGTCACAAAATACAAGAAAGTGCGTGGGGCAGAGCCTTCCAAGCGGCTGCCGCAAAGCTTTGGAATGCTCAACTGAATAAGAGACCCAGTTCTCCTTATCACAAACAACATAGAATAAGGCTGTTTTATCCTTAAAATAAGCATCTTTGCAACACTGATGCTTTTATCGATCATATTGGAGTAAAAAAAATATGGGGTATATGCACTGCATAAATACAGTTTAATCAGTCAGTCATGATGTCCTCTAGGAGCTGAGAGTTTGCTTGGCAATCTTGGTACTCTGCACCAAAGAGTGAGATTTTTATTTACAAATAATAGCTATCCTCCTGACCTCCGTCAAGAATGAGCATGATGCTACACCAGCCTTCTACCTAGGTACCGGAAGACTGGCCCGTGCCACAAAAGCCCCTGATCCAGCCACAACATGCAGACGTCCAGCCACCAGTCTGCCCCTGGATCCCTAGGTTGTGGACTAGATGAAATCCCTTTGTCACTGACCGACCCTAATGTGCCTGGATTGCAATCATCATGCGGAGGGACTCCGCAGCGGGTGGTCCTATGGTCCTACCTCGAGTACTTGAGGTACAACAACCCCGTAGGCTGAAGGAGCCCCTGGCAGAGATACTGTCCAGGTCTCCCTCTGTTCAGAAATTAGAACAATCTGTGGACTGTGGAACAGGCCTCTAGCCCGAAGGATATTTTCATTATTATCTTTGAATGGGCAGAGCTGGAGACTTGAGATTACCATATTTTTTATGTTTTGTTGCGGTGTAGTATAAATTGGTTAATAAAGTGTTGTTTATTTTCAAGCAAAACCCCCAACTGGACATTCAAAATACCTACTGATTTTGTAGAAAAGTGTGTTCCACCGTATTTGGCTCCGCCTTCACCACGCCTCCCGTTAGCTAAACCTTGGCCGTTCGACCATCCTATCAGGGTCGAGGAGGCTTTGAGGTCTGCTTTCCATCTCTGGCCAAGTACCCAAAAAGCTGGTCAGTAAGGAAGATGTTTATTTTTATTTCAGTAGACACACCCTGCTCTAATTTCGAAGTCGTTTTCTATTGCAATATTCAATAATCCTCATGCCTTGCAATTGACTGTAGAGTTGAAGGTGCACAAGATGTTCAAGGGCTTCGGGAAGCTTCTTTGCTCCCGCTGAGTTTTTATCGAAATGCATCCTCGAGTAATGGGCTCAGTGCATCAGACTTTGAGGTCCCTCTGAGTCTTGGGGGAGACACCTCGGCCTCAGACTGATCAGCTTGCAAATACATTCACAGAGAGAGACATTCAAGACAGCAAAGAGCTCCCCAGAGTACCAGCCCAAAGGCAGGTTAACTAAGCGCTTAGAAGACTAGTCCTATGCGTGTGGCCCTGCTGTGGTCTGCAGGTCCTTAAGGAAGTGTGGCCAGAGGCATTGTTGTAAAAGTCGCCCAGCGCTATTGGCCTTTCGGATGCATGGAGTTCTCCCAGTTTCCCTGAAGGACTCACAACTTCTGATACAAGGTGCCCCGCCCGCAGATCCATATCAGATTGTGCCTTGAAGCAATTTCAAAGCACTGTTGGAAGATACACTGACCAACATTAGCAAGTGTACTGTTGCCCCCTCTGAGAATGTGACCCGTGTTTTGGGGTACAGGGAGTTGGGGACCCAATGTTATTTTGATGTTGTCCTGAATATTAAGGGATGACCAGGAAGTGGGAGGGCATCGGTTATGCTTTATATGGTAGGTGACACCTGCGGCCACCTTTGATGCTTGAGAATAAGCTGGAGCCAACTCTGATTCTACAGCAGTGTTCTGAAACCAGGTGAATGACAAGCACCGAAAGGAGGGACAGATGCACAATATTAACCAACCAGAGAAAAGGAAAATTAAAAAGCAGGCCAACTAACCAACCAAAAGCAGTGGGCATGTCCAAAGTCCCTGATAACCCATATACCGACTACTGCATGCCTCGGATAGCAGCACATGTGCTGCCCAGGCTCGATCTAAAAATGGAACAAAATCTGCCCTGTGAAGGGCCCCACACAAAAGGACTGCAGTGAGAGCTGGCGGCTGCAACGAGGGAGGAAAGTGCTCTGAAAAGAGACAAAAAATAACTTCTGTAAATTGGTGATTGAGTCACACAATGGATCATTAATTATTCTGTTGTTTCTTACATAGTGGAAAACCGTGTCTTTGCCCACTAATGATTTCTAAGTGCTCACTTCACAGGTTCTGCTCGTCTGAGCAGGTTACACCACAAGTGAGATCACACTCAGGGATGTGCTTTTCTTCAGAGCGGGGCTTTTCTTGTGCACAGCCTTGCTTGGTTTTGCTTGGCATAAAAAATGAAACTGTAAAACTGGGCTGGCTGGCTGCTCAGTCCTTTGTCCCATGCGTCTCCCTCTTAGAAATCTGGGGGAGATCTATTCACCACATCATTCCGGCTCCTACACCCATGCTTCTGCATGATGTCATATGAAACAAGTGACATCATACTGTGGTGCTTGCGCCTTCCCCAGGAAATACCGTTTTGATGATGTGACCCGCCCCCACCCGAAACCTCATGTTAAGCCATGCTGAGCACAGTTATGCAAAGTTTATTTTTAAGTCTGGCTTTAGCCAAGACCTTTTGATGTTCCTAACACTATGTATGTAACATATTTATATAGGGGCTGTCAGCCAGCCCTTTTCATTTACTAGGTTGCTATTGTGTCATTCACATTTTTCTTTCACCCACTACAGCAAACAGCATGGGACAGATATTGGCTGACTTCCCTGTGAGTGAAGGCATTCTGGTCTTTCACAAGGTACATGAATGCAAAAAAAATAGTTACTTCAGTGCCAGGGACTATTATAGCAATGCGTGCTTTTACATTTTTCAAACATATTTTGGGTGTTCTCTATTTTTTAATATATTTTGTCACGGGTCTAGGAGTTCCCCCAACAAAGTTTTACAAAAGCCATGACAAAACTAAGCAACCATTGACAAAGCCTAAAGCCTGGATGCCAGTGCCATACCTGTTGGCTTTGCTAGTGCTTGTTTAGAAGTGTCCTACCTTCTCATCTATACTCTGCTCCCCCTACATACTTCTACAGCTGCATCTTGTAGTTCAGCTGAAAGAGAAAGAAAGTCACGGTCATGCCACTGTATAAGAGGAAAACAGTCATATAGCACAGTTATATCTAATGAAATACCTGTTTATAGTTATTTCCGTGTTTCCCATTAGCCCTCTAACAATTCCCGTAAAGGTTTCACCGTTTAGCATGCTTTCAGGTAGGGTCGGACGGGACAAAAACATAGGCCCGGGCACCAAACTACAAATGGCCCCATTAGCGAACAAGATTACTAAAAAACTTGCCCACATCTGCAAATCAGGCCAGTTTTGGACTTGTAAACACACACTATATGGGTATTTTGTGAGGTGGAGGAGAATGCATACATTTGTCCTTGCTGCAGGCAATGGTGGTGCTAATATCAGGAAAATCAACAGTAAAAACCGGCCCACTAGACCGTAAAATTGGCCCAAAAACTGCTGAAACAATCATTGGCATAGCCAATAGGTCTCGCCTTTGGGGCAGAGCTATTGGCTTTGTTAACGTTTTTAATATGTGTTGTAGAGCATTTTGGATGGATGGAAAGACTCAATGATTGAAAGATGGATGGAAGAGTGTGAAGCAAGGGATGAATGCAAGACCGGTGAGTGGGAGACAATGAGGGTTAGAGGGCTGGAGTGATGGATGGTGGAAAGATGGAGGGAAGAAAAAGCTAATATTTAAGGAAGGACATAACGGGAAGTTAATATGTTTAGCCTGCTAAAAACATAAAATACAAAATAGTTGTGGGAGTAAATTGGTTGATAAATGGAGCATGGTACTAGGAGGGCCGGATGGTTGTATGCAAGGATAGACGGATGAATGGAAATGGAAGAGAATGAGTGTGATGTGGGTGTGACTGATGGGCGGGGAAAGGCGGGATGGACGTAACTGCAAGATAAATAATGGGGTTGTGGCTGGATGCCAGAATGAATGGACAGATGGATGGATAACATAAGGACTGGATGGATGGATGGAGTGTGAGTGGTGTGATTAACGCAAAAATGGAGAGAGGGAGACAATGAGGGTGAGAAGGATGGATGGATGGAAATTGGGTGGATGGATGGCTCTCAGTCTGTATATTTATTCAAATGTCAAATTTATCATTACGGAAAATATAAACACATAAAGATAGTTAGAAGCAGAAGTCAAAGTTGTTATTTAATATAGTAGGCAATGTGCCTTTAAATAAATGAAATAGCCGCGGCTGCAGCACATATGACAAAAGTCAAATTAACAATAACAAGCCCTTATGCAAAAGGACCACACAGCAAATAGTCCTCTCTTGTGAATGAATGAAAGGAGTTAGAATGATAATCATGTGAGCAATGCCGCTCTAAAGTAGAACAGGACTTTGAAAATGTGGAGTGTGCCTCATTTATAGGACGGAGTTGCCACAGTCTTTTTTCTCTGGAGGTACCTCCTGTACTATTCATCCAGGTGATGTCTTGGGTGTGGGGGAAATAAATGCCCACTGCAGTATCTGTCAGTAATACATTTTCCGTTGTAGCTGCCACCGGAAGGGCCTCTGCCACACCGGAGGTTCAGTGGTTAGGCCACCAAAATAAAGTAGGCCGTAAATCACTAAAGTAATACAACCATTCGAAAATGCAAAGCAAGTGAGTTCTTGGAGATTACTGATTTATATCTTAAACTTCTACTGTACAAGACATGCCTTGAAACATGCGTGGGCATGAGCCACCCCCCCCCCTAATAACATGCATGCAGGACCTTCTAGCGTCCTGTTGTTTGGTGAGTTTTGCTCTATACATTGTTGTGTTTGCATTGGAAACAAATTAAACTTGACATAAGCATGTTTTTTAAGGGTTCAATTTCCACGGGCTTTCTCTTTTAATAAAGGGAATTTATTTCCAAATGAAACGCGCCCTGGCTTCGGAAACCGAGGGCGAGACAGGCAGGGGAGCGAGAGTAGAGCAATATAAACAAGCACGCGTGGCCACGTTAATTACAAACAGATGGCCCCTGCGTGCCGTTGCTCGCTCCCGCAAGGTGGATGCCACCACAAGCACGAGTGCTTGAAAAGAGGTTCTAAAGAGGTTCTAAAGGTCAATCCTAGAGGAGCGCTGCGCGCTTCCTAGGCAAGACCTAAAATACGGCCCACACACTGATGTGTCAGACCAGCCCATTGGACACTGCCTAAATGTTTTATAGGCCTGTCCGACCATGATTTCAGGCCAATAGAAATGTATTACAAAATGACATTTAAAGAATCATGTTTTGCACATGCCCCTTCTTTATTGCTGACTTGCACAGGAAGGAGGATTTTAACATGCCAATATGTTAAACGCATTCTAGGGCTATCCAGTGAATGTTGTATTTAATTTCAACTTTCATGTAGCACCTACTACCCCTATGTGGTGCACTGAAGAGTTTACCTACATGAGCAGTGTTAGAAATGGGGGTCTCTAGTTGGCAGGATGTTACCCTGTCCAAGAAGGGACCCTTCTTTCTAGTCACGATAAGGGGGATACACTTCTAACATATCCCCTGCTCACCCACTTGGTTGCTGGGCATGAGCAGTCCGGCTTATCTCAGAAGCACCATGTAAAGCATTTGCACATACTAGCAGTAATACAGTGAAGACACTACTAAAGGACACCACACCACTTATATCCAATATATTATCTGTACAAAACAAGACCAAAAATTATAACAATCCATCATACAGTTCTTGGAAATATCAATAAGCAACAATAGCTCAATCCGGAGCTATCATGGTGTCATGAACAACAAGTACCTCAAAGGTCGCGGTGCACGCTGTTGCTCGGTGGCGGAGTTAGGCATCGGTAAGACTAGGGTTGCTGCGCAAAGTGCGGCGTGTGCTCTCTGGTGCCTTCAAGACACAGAGTCAGTCATTGACGGTGTTGGGTTTCTATTTCTTCTGTTGCAGCAAAAAACACACAGTTCCCAGTGCTGGTAGCAGATGAACTTGAAGTCTTGGCTGTTCCTGAGACTTCTTGAACAGGGGGCAAGCTCTACTTCAAGCCCTTGGAGAAACTCAAACAAATAAGTTGCAGAAAGTTCAGTCCAGTCCTTTCTCTGCCTCAGACAGAAGCAGGCCAACACAGCAAAGTGGTAGTTCCTCCTCGCAGCTTCTCCAGCTCTTCTTCCTGGCAGGTTCCTTGATCCAAAAGAGTTCTAAAGTCCTGGGGTTAGGGCCCCCATATTTAAACCACTTTTCCTCTTTGTTCTCTTTGTGGCAAGGGTCTCTGAGCCCAGTCCAAACAAGTTTGGCCCTCTCTGGCCCAGTTTCACTGCCTGAGGTGAAGACAGCATTATGCAGAGGAGACACTACTTATTCAGGTGCTAGTGAAAACACCTCCCACCACTCTAAATGCAGACCAGGCCTATTCAGCCATTGTTGGACTTGGCCCTTCTGGCAGGTTCACCCCTGAACTTTTTGCCTTAAGCTCTGACATACTGGTAGTGATTTTTGGCCTCTGCGCACTTTAGCGCTGTGGCACAGTGTAAAGTCTGTGCGCTCTCTGAGTGCGTGTGATGAGATTGGCCTGCCCTCCCATAGGAATGCATGGGGGATATGTGTGTCCATGGTAATTCCTGATGTGAGTGGAGTGCAGCGTCGAGTTTAGTATGTGCGAACTCGTGAGAATAAATGCTGCACAATGGTGTGCGCAGATTTATTGTGGCTAGTGGAAAAGTGCCACTTTTAGAAGTTGGCATTTCTGTGTGCTGTGTGATGTGAATTGCATGTCTGGCTTGTGATTGACAGGAGCTGAGAGGACTGGGGAATTCCAGGAGCCAGGGTGTGTCTGCCCGGTGGTGAATGGAGAGATCTGCATGTAGATGGGAGGGAGGAGTTGCACCTGGGACCTGAATAGGGCTGTGCCTTCCCTCCACAATGCTGGCTCCGCCCCTTGTGGTGTGTCTGAGCACCTAGCCTGTCCTGTGAAAGGGAGAGAGGAGCTGAGCAAAACAAAGTGCTCAGGAGCTCCTCTGAACCAGTTGTATCTGGTTCCCTCATGCCCTACACTTTGAGACAAAGGAAAATGCTGTATAAAAGAAGGGGCTGTGACCCCATGAAAATGTTCTGCTTTGGATCCTGGCTGGAGGGGGCTTGCTGCTGGTGGGGCCCAGGAGGGACCGCCATGGGGGCTGCCTCCTTGCTGGAGGGCCCTGTGTGCTGGCCCCTGAGCCCTACATTGCCCCCCTGATGCCTCCAGGACTTTTTGGACCTTTTTGCTGTTTCCTTGATCTACCAAGGACATTGTGCTGTGCTCCTAGCGCCCTGTGAGCGCTTTATTTTCTATGTCTACAGAGCGCTTTGTGGTCCTTAGGAGGGGCGCTTTATTTTGCTTTACCCAGCTGATGGGTAGCTTGGGCTTCGCAGCGCCGAGCTGCCTCTCGCCAGGAGGGAATCCCCAGCTTAGGGATTCCCCCGTGATGCCGGCCGAAGCAGGTGCCCACCCCGCTTTATACTTTTAATTGGGAGGGAACCTACCCCTCATTGCCGTTTTCGTTGTTCTCTTTTGCGGGTGCCCACCCCGCATTCTTTGTGAGCCTTTGCGGGTGCCCACCCCGCGTTATGATTATTATTGACTGCGGGTGCCCACCCCGCATTCTCCGCCTTGTGAAGAGCACTGCCGCGGCCCGATTGGCATTCCCGACCCAGAAGCCAGGCAGAATCCACCTGACCCCGGGCGGGACCAAAGCAGGAAGTAATGGCTGGCGGCGCCTGCCCGTGCGGAGCTCCCGTGAGTGAGGGAGAGCCCCGCGGGCGCCAGCCAGCAACGAGAAACACCCATGAGGAGTCCCGGGTCCCAGGAGGGGGCCCGGGTGAAGAATGGTGCAGCCGGATCATCGGCAAGGCTCTCATGAGCGAGAGAGCCCCGCCTGCCGCCCGCGGAATCCAGAGAAGTCCCGGTCCCAGGAGAGGGACCGGGCGAAGTGAGGGGAGACGAGGCGGCACCAGAAGACCCCCGAGAGGAGCCTACGCAGCCCGGTGAGTGGGGCCTAGGCCGTCCTCTGTTCTTTGTTGTGGTGCCCGCAAGGCACCGGGACAGTCCTGGGTGGTCAAGGCGGTCCCGCGAGAGAGTGGGCCGCCCCTACGTGTGGCATAGGCATTTGGGGAGCCCCCAGAGAGGAGCTTCATGTGGGGCACCCTGCCAGTGCCTATTTCCTGAGTGGACCCGCCGTAGCGGGCTGCTCCAACGTGGGGCACAGTTGTTCCGAGCCTAGGTGGCTCCAACGCTATGGGGGCATGTTTTGTTTCTAAGAGCCTGCGCGCTCCAACGAGGGTGCAAAGCTTCTGTAGAATCTCCATGTGGGGCCAGTGAGGGCCCCGTGGAAGTCAGAGCGGCCCCGTCTAGCAGCGGGCCGCTCCAACGTGGAGCATAATTGTTTTAGAGACTAGGTGGCTACAACGATGGCCTGATTGTTATTAGAGCCTAGGTGGCTCCAACGGTTGCCTTGATTTATCTACAGAGCCCTGTGTGGCTCCCACGTGGGGCATAGTTTGCTGTAAGGGCCATTGAGGGCCCATGCCTCATTCTTACATTTCCAGCTGCCCAGCAAGTAGTGGGCAGCTGCACCGTTTAGGTCTTTCTTTTAGGGGACATATTTGAATTCCGAGTGAGATGCACTCCTTCACCCCCTGACCTTCACAGCTGCGCAGCACTTAGTGCCAGCTTCAACGTTTAGGTCTGCGCAAAAGTGCGCACCCTTGACTTTCGCTGCATAGGCAGCGCGCCCTGACTTTTGTGACACAGGGCATTTGAGCCCCTCTTTGGGATGGCCAGTTGGCCAGGGGGATCGTTAGGTTTATAGGGCGCCAGCCCCTACTGTGATTTTGGGTGCTAGGAAATGTGATTCATGTAGAATGATTTGCGCACCTGTGTTGATACCTCTAAATGTGTTTTATGATTATGAGGTTGGTTCGCATATTATGGTTTATGCGAGTGAGATTTATTTCCTAATGTAGTTTTACTTAGGAGGTCAGGGTCTAATGCGTTTAGACTTGTGAGATGATGGCCTCATGTGTTTATGATGGTGAGGTTGGCGCCGAATGTAATTCGTGCCTGATATGATGCTGTGCATAATGTAGTTTATGTTACAGGCCGATGCTAAGTACAGTGATTACCAGTAGTTACTGGTTGTGTTCTCTGTTTATGATAAATTCTACATTTACTAAGTTCACTTTGTGATGGTACTGACAGTGGTCCAGTTGACCCTGTTAGGTGTAAATAATCCCTTGTAAATATAATCTAGTGCCAGGTGGCACCGTGTATAATATGTGTTTACTATTCTAATGTGTTATGATAATACAAAGGCTATTTTTATATATAACCTTGTGTGGAGTTCCTTTTGTGGTGTGCCTGGGATGTTGTTGCTGGGTGCGTGCGCAAATGCTTTACACATTGCCTCCGGGATAAGCCTGACTGCTCATGCCAAGCTACCAAGGGGGGGGTGAGCAGGGGTTGTCTTTGGCGTGTAACTTCCTTGCCCTGACTAGAGTGGTGGTCTCTGCCTAGCTTTGGCGCAAGCGATCCCATTTCTAACAGCCATGCTAGGAGTCACCCAGGAAAGGCAGACACACCTCAACCCCCCTTGTGATTGTCTACAGTGAATGCACATCCCAAGCCTCTACTTTCTAAGAATGCCATTTTCAAACACACAATTTAAAAACCACCTCCCTCAAAAGAGGTGTTATTAAACTCTGAGTTCAGAGAGCCTAAACTCAATTTTTCCATCTTGTCCCAATGGAAAGTTATACTTGTAACATGTTACAAAGCAACTCCCATGTTAGCCTATATAACAGATAGCCTTGCAATAGTAAAAAGACCATATTGGCAGTATTTTGCTATCAGGACATGTCGCACACACCAGGACATGCCCTATCTTTCACATACACTTCACCCTACCTAGTGGGGTACTTTAGGCCTACCGAAGCGGTGCCTTACATGTAAGAAAAGGAAAGGTTAGGGCCTGGCAAGTGGGGGCACTCACCAGGTCGACATGGAGGTAAGAACTGCGCAGACACTGCAGTAGCAGGTATGAGACACCTTTGAAAGGCTGCTTGTGTGTGTGGCACAATAAGTGCTGCAGACCCAATAGCTACAAACAACAAAGTGTCAGGGTGTGTGCTATCAAATGAAAAACATTTATACAAAAGCCACCTAAACTGCTAGAGTGGTTTCTTGTGTTTATTACACTTTCATCAATTAGTCATATTTAAACATAAACATTCAATTTTTGAATCCTATCACGACCAAGAAGAACAACAATTTTGGAACAATACGCACAACATGAATAACAAAATAGAAAAGCACGACAAATTACGAACAATTACACAATATTACAAACAAATGGAGGCGACCAGTCCTTTGATTGTACAGAGAGGTGTGGCGGCACAGACCATTTTCAATTTCAGAGGCTTCAACATGCCAACAACAGCCAGTCATGTAAAACAATCACAACAGGCAGATTGCCCTGTTTGCATACTATATAATTCTGTAGTTGGGGATTAGAGTTGTGACTAGCTGAGTGGGTTCACTGCGTTTCAGAACCCCGAATTTCTTTAAAGGTTCTTCCTCAGGACCAGGACTAGACAAAGCACTGTGATTCACATAAAAAATACAAAAGGAGTGATTAGATAACTGTCCCTAGTATTGAAATTGGCCCTACTTCTCGTTGTAAGGATAACGAGTGTGTCCTTACCCTTCAAGCTTGCGAAATAAACACAGTAATATGAAACCCATGAGGGCACTTGTATCCTCATTAAATGCGGGTTTTTGAAAATAGTAGAGAACAAAATACAGCCCAATAGCAGCATTTGATTTCTAGGCCCTGGGCACACATAGTGCACCATACTAGGGACTCAGTAGTAAATAAAATAAGCCAAACATGGAAACACCAATCCATAAACACAATTTACAGTAGGAGCACTTGCACTTTAACACTGAACAGCAGTGAGAAAGTGCGCAGAGGCACTAAACCAGAAAAACGTAGTCCAACCTACCATTAAAACCAGGAGGCCAGAAAGCAAAAACACAGAGGAAACATTCCAAAAGATACCAGGTCTAACAGGCAGCAAGCCACACCATGTAGAGTGTGTTTTTAGAAGGCTGTTGTCTTTGTTTTGTCATCCTATGTTGGAGATTTTTCCACATGATGAATGATGAGCACCGAGGTGCAGTTTTCGTGTTCTGGGACATATTACCTAGCAGTGTGATGGATGAAGAGGTGTGCGAGAAGTACTGTTTACAGTAAGCTGGAAGCTTTGAGCAGCTCTGCAGGTGTCTTAGTTGTATTTGTTATTATCTTAGACTACTTTCGAGGTTCCTGCACTGGGTTGTCCAACCTGAAGTTTTGTTTATAGTGTTGGTCTTGCACTGGCATGATTGGAGAAAAAAAGTGGAGAGATCTGCAGGGATGGGCGTTGTAACTATCATCCCGTATCTCAGTGTGATTGTGAGATGCAAAAAAGTCATGGTTATTATTTGGGACCTGCAGCAGTGGACTAGATTAAAGTCCTTGAATGTTTTTAACTATCTTCTGAAGTGTATATGCTCCTGGATGCTTAAAACGTTGACTAGTAGTGAGTTCCCAAGCTTGGCAGCTTGTTTTGGCAAAGCAACGGCTCCTATGAATTTCTTATGGTAACATGGTATGATGATTTGCGGAACAAGCCTGGATCTTCGCAGTGTCCTGTTTAGTTTGTATTGCTTGAATGTAACTAATCGGTATAGTGGCCCTTTTCCTTAAGAGGCTCCATGGACAATTCAGGGTACATTGCATATTTCCCATCTAGCTGTAGGTAGCGAGTGAAGTGATTGCAAGACTGGAGTCATGCATTCTCTTGGGTGAAGGAGGAGAAGAAGTCTTGCAGCAGCATTTTGGATGAGTTTTATTTTGTATTTTGCGGATTATGAAACTGGGTGCAGTAATATATAGGCTATTGGCATATTCAGGCTTGAAGATTACGTGTTTGAGGATGGCTTGCAGTTTCTTATGGCAGTGTATGGTAAGATGGGTCGTGGTGTTTTCGTTGCGTCAAAGGCACTCTTAGTGACTTCACCATGTAGTATCAAGGATAGGTCTGAATCCATGCTTACCCCTGGGTCTCTGACTTCTCTTGATGTTGCTGGAGAGGCCACAAGTTCCTTGGGCCATATGGTGATAGGCTGGTATTGGTACAAAGGCAATCATTACGTTTTGAGTTGTAGAGGTCTTCCCGGCTATCCAATTTTATTAAATGAGTTGGGTGTTATCTGTATAGTTGTAACAGGTGAGGCTGAATGATTTAATCAGGTTTGTTAAGGAGGTCAGGTAGATGTTGAATAATAGAAAGGTTGTGATGAAACTAGAGGGACACTACAGTGTTGGGTGGGAGGAACTGATATGAAAGGTAGCAGGTAAACTAGAATTTGTCTCTGAGATCAGAAGCAATCAATTTTAGAGCTTTTTCTCATACTCGGTGATCATACTCTGTGATCATTAGTGTGAGGTAGTGGGCAGTGTCAAATGCAGCTGATAAATCTAGAAGCAATACGGTGGGCACTCCGTTCTTGTCCACTGTGAGTTTTAGATCATTCCAAATGGATATGATGGCTGACTCTGTCTCTGCCTGGCCTGAAGCTTGACTGTTGGTCTGAAATTAGGTAATTAACTTCCCTAAAATTTGAAAGTTGGGTAAACACTGCTCTTTCAAATATTTTTCCTAAGAATTGCCCATGTGATATAGACTTGTAGTTGGCTGGCTTGGATCGGTCGAATACAAATGCTACAAAAAACTGAATGCATTTGACCCACAATTCTGACTATCAGTCTTCTCGAGTACACCACGCATCAGCGAGTTCAGCAATAGGGTTAGATGTGGAAATGTCATTCTTGGTGTGTTACTATTATTCTTACTCCTGTTCATACTAAGGCCTTCATACTTACTCCTAGTGTTATCTTGAGGGGCAATGTCACTGCTCTCTCTCCCTTTCTCAGATACTGATTCTTGTTTTAGTCTAGGCGAGCCACTTCTTCTCGGCTCTTTATCATGCTAGTGGTGCTTGTGAGGCACTTTACTTCCCTTATTTCTATTCATACTCCGCTCCTTCTACTAATCATTAGTGTTAATCTTGTGAGCTGACTTACTTCCTTACATTCCCAAAGGTATACTACTGACTCCAGTGATCTTGTTAAGCAGCGCTTAATGTGTAAAAAAAATAAAAAATGTGCCGGGGTCCAAGGTATTTCACACATGGCCACCGCTTGTTGCACCACCCGCAGCACTAGATAGATCTGCCAAATGCCAATGCCTTCCATGCCCACTAACCATCACACTCCAACAAATGTCACAATTTTGACGATTCCTTCTCACCCAATAAAAATACCAGGCCACCCACGCTGTGATTATTACCTGCGCAAGTGTAGCAAGGTCTTCTGGAAGAAATCCAAGACGAGGTATCCGAAAGAGTAAAATATGTTTATTAGATAAACAAGACCCACAACCTCCTGCTAACAGCTCCACAGCAGGTTCTCAAATAATGCCTACTCCAACATTCTTCAAAAGGGAATACTACAACATAGAACATTCCTTTTAAAGATTCTTTAAAGAAAACACAACAAAGAATACATTACCACATATTACACACCCCCATTCCTTAATAAAATATAATTAAAATAAAGGAAAATAAAAAATAAGAAATAAAAAAAGTATTTACATCAAGAATGTTTAATCAATAGTACACGTAATCTCTGGAGTGAATAGGAGCAGATCTTACTCTTGAACTACTTCTAATCAAATTGTCTCCGCCACTATCAGGAATAGTACTAGATGATGGTACAACCCTTTCAACATTATTTCCAAAATCACCTCTGTCAAAGTTATTACAATCTTAATGAGTTTGCCTCATTACATTGTGACCAGAATGTGTTAAGGTATCTAAATCAAACCAATCCTGTCTTTCAGATCCTCTAGAGGAACTAACTTTTTGCAAAATAATTTTAGCTTGTTCCGCAGCGACTTTAACTAAAGCATTACTATTCCACCATCCTCTCTCTTGTAATAAAACAGAATTTAGACTGTCCTTTACTAACTTTATTGTTTTTTTTAAATTAAAACCCAATCACCAATATTTTATGTTCCTTCTTTAACATGCATTCTTCTATCGTAATTCCGTTTATAACTATTCTGTTTTTCTTTTACATGTTCTCTGACATCCTGTAAATCAATATTATGATAATGTTCAACTTTTTCTAATAACCATGTTGGACTAATGGCAGAAATAGGTTTTCTTCCTCTCAGTAAAACAAAAGGAGCAACATCAGTGGTACTCTGTGGGGTAATATTGTAATTCCAAACTTTAAAATATAAATATTCCACAACATCAAGATTGTTGGCTACAGCTGTCTGAACACCCTCTTTAATTAATCTATTGGCACTTTCCACCAGACCATTAGAGGCTGGACTATATAATGGTACCCTAACCTGCTTAACATCATATTTGTCAAGAAAACTTGTAAACTCCTCAGAAATAAAGTGGGACCCATTGTCGGTAACCACTTCCTTGACTTTAACTTCAATACCAAACAGATGTTTCAAAAATAAAACAGCTGAAGAAGAATTAGCCCTGCGAACGAAAGAAAAATATAACCACTTTGAGTAGTAGTCAATGGCAACAGCAAGAAATCTTTTGTCACAACCAAAAACATTAAACGGACCTGTAAAATCAAGACCAATTTTTTCACAAGCATTATTTGGCCAACTAACGGGGCATAAAGGAGCTATAGAAGTTTTCCAATGCTTGTCAGAGCATAAACATTCCGCACATGTTTCCACATATCTCTTAACCTGACCGTCAATACCTGGCCACCAATAAATGTGTTTGATTTCCTTCACAGTAGCTGAGATTCCTAAATGTCCTTCATGTGCTAATGAAATAATTTTAGACCTGAGACTGACAGGAGGAATAAATAAATCTTGTCTGACCAAGATATTATTAACTAGGGATAATTCTGATGCAACCTGAGTAAAACATCTTAAATCCATGGACATGCACCTATCACTTGGCCAACCATTTATGAGAAATTTCTTTACTTGAACCATGCAATCATCTTTGTCACAGCACTCAAACCATTCTTTTTCGGATATCTTAAACTGTTCATTAATGTCACTAACTGTGAATACATACTCCACATCTTCCCAATCCGTTTTTTCATCCTCATAAACACCATCCCCTACAACAGGTAACCTTGATAAGCAATCCGCCCTTACATTTATTCCTCCTGGAATATACGTTATCTCAAAATTGAATTCCTGTAACCTTGCTAATAGCCTTATAAGTCTTGAAGAAGCCTTATTTGAACAACTATCACCCAACATATATATTAAAGGTTTGTGATCAGTGTGCAGCTCAAATTTTGTTCCCCAAATATACATTTTGAATTTCTCGGATGCCCAAGAGCAAGCCAGTGCTTCATGCTCAATTGTGCTATAGTTCTTTTCAGCAACATTTAATGTGCGTGAAGCAAAAGCGATAGTGCACTCCTGACCTCCAACTATTTGCCCCCAAACCTTTAGCACTGGCATCTACAGTAATTATACATTTAGCTCCATGCGTAAATGGTTTAATGGCTGGCGCTGTAGTAATTAATGTCTTTACAGATTAAAAAGCTTGTTGACATTCATCAGACCAAACATATTTGGCCTTTTTTTTTAAAAAGATCCCTTTAAGGTTGGACAATAACAGCATATCCCTGAACGAACCATGTATAGTATTCACTTAAGCCTAAAAAAGCCCTAAGTGAATCTTTGTCATTGGGAACGGTAGCATCATTAATTCCTTTCAATAAGGAAACCTTTAGTTTTATACCTTCTGCTGAGATATTATGTCCTAAATAATTAACTTCTTGTACTAAAAATTTACATTTGTCAATGTTTCCTGTCATTCCATGAGAACTTAACTTTCTCAAAACATCCTCTAACAACGTAATATGTTGTTCCATGCTCTCTGTGTGCACTAAAATGTCATCCTGGAAGGCTTGTATACCTTTCTGATCTCCAAACATTTCATCCATTAAGCGTTGAAATACACTGGCTGCGGATGCCAATCCGAATGGCAACCGCTTGTACATATATACACCAAAAGGTGTTACAAAAGTAGTGAGGTGCGGGGAACTTTCGGATAAAGGTATTTGATGATACGCAGAGCGTAAATCAATAGTTGAAAAGAACTTACTCCCTCCTTTCCTAGCCAACATTTCATCAATTCTCTGGAGGGGATGGCAATCTACAAGGATGTTTCTATTTAGGACTCTTAAATCCGCACAGAAGTGTATATCCACAGAACTTTTGCGTGCGACAACAGCGGTAGAAATCAATTCAGAGGACTCTACTTGCTTAATTATGCCCTGAGAACACATATTATTAAGTAATCTTTTAAGGTCTTCCCTGGCTGAAAGGGGAACAGGTCTAACTTTTTGTATAACAGGAACAGCGTTACTTTGTAATTTAATAGCGTGTTCAAAATTCTTAATAACACCAACTTTGTTTGAAAATACTTCAGAAAATGTCACTAGTAATTTCTGGGCAAAACTATCATCCATAATTGTGTCCTGAACAGCAAGAATAGGCATTTCACCAAGAGTGACAGGTTCATCATGTCCTGGTCTTAGTATAATTCCTAATTTAGCTTGATCTTGCCATCCCAAAATGTCACGTCCATTGACTGCCACGTAAATTTTTGTATAAATATTTCTTCCTTTGAACAAAATGCTATCATCAAAATAACCCTTCATTATTATGTCATATTCCTCAAATGCCTTAGGGTTAATGGTAGTAGACTTCAATAACTTTTCTGACCAAAATTTGTAAAATATTTTTTCAGCTAGAATTGTGATGGGAGACCCTGAGTCAGCCATGACTTCTAAATCGATCACCCCAATTTTTACATCACACAAGGGACCTTTACAACATTTCTCAGAGTTCCCTAATGCATTGACTTCAACTGATGATAAAGATACATTGCTAATAGCCTCAGATAGTATATCATTTTCAACATCAAGTTGACTGACTTTAACCTTTGTTTTGTTAGCATGACAAACATTATAAAAATGTCCAATTCTTTTGCAATTGTTGCATTGCCTCTCTTGAGCAGGACAATTAGGAAAATTGCCCAAATGAAACTTAGAACCACATCTATAACCAGTTCCACCAACTCTCTTATCGCTACTTTTTTTAACCACTTTTTTGTGTGAGACAAAGTGTACATTTGTTTCATTACCACCAGATGTCATGTCTACCACAGCCACTTTAGAAGTGTCTGTAGGCCTAAAAGATTCGGATAAATTTTTTGAAGAGACAACAGAACGTTCAATACTTCTGGCTATGTCCATAACTTCATCAAGAGAAGGATTCTTACAAGTCAATATGCGTTCCTGAATTTTCTTGTTAAAACAATTGAAAACCAACTGATCACGAAGAGCAGTATCCAAATAATTGCCAAAAAAACACTTAGAAGCTAAAACACGCAATACTGCAAGATAGATTCCTCAGAGGATTGTTTACGTTTGAAGAATTTATGTCTCTCAACCATAACCGACGGTTCATTCACATACTGTTTTCCAATTCGTGCTAAGTCCTCTTTAAATACGTCCCAAGATTCTTCTCCTGAAGGTGCAGGAACTATAGGCAAATTATCGAAAATTTCTTGCCCAGCGTTGCCCAAATGGTTAAATAATAATGCTTTTTGCGTGATGCTGAATATTTGCTAGCGTCTATAGCTTCAAGATCGTTCTCAAAAATTCTAAACCATTTATGCCAAGGTTTAATAGGCTTGCCAGGTAATTCTAAAAATGGAGGTGGTTGCATAACATTGTTACTGCTACTAGAAGCCATGACACTTTTAAAGGTAAGTATGAAAAATGTTCACTTCAATTGTAAACAATATTGCAATAGTTTGTATGAAGTTTTCTATGACTGGTTCTTTGAATTTATCACTATTGTTCAAGTAGGCTTTAAATAAAGCATTATTTTAAAAAAAAATGTTTAAAACGTGTTAACTGCTTAAAAACGCGTTATTTCAATGTTATTCCAGTTGCTAGGTGACGAATCTAAATTTTTCCTGCAAAATGGAGGCACGTAAGGTCACATAGCGTGACCTTGCGTGATAGTATATGACTTGATACATCGATTGAGCTTCCGTGAAGAACGGAGATGTTTTTGCCTCGGTCCGCGCACAGCAACTTTCAAAGGATGCAGGCAATGGAACGCCGCTCGAACAATGCGGACGAAACCGCCAAAGCAACGAAGCAGCTAAGGTACAGTGCAACACTCAGCATACTTTAGTTGAAGCATCCAAATCCAAGTGCCCACACACGTTCGAAGACGCAGTCGCTCCAAAAGAGAAATCCAAACATTTATACACACATTGGCTAGCTGCCCCGATATAACGCTCAAGCTTTCCACCTTCAGCGCGAACATCCAAAGTATGCGCTTCGTAAAATTAAGCTATATGCGCAACGGTAGCATATCCGGAAAGTACATTACCATGGAAATCCCAATCGTATACAAAGTTCAGCAACAAATATCCAATTTATTTTTAGTGTTCTTTCTTTCTTTGCGGTGAATAATAAAATTCACGACATCAATCCACTGTCGGTGGGTCCAAATTCAAAATCGTCACCATAAAATGTAGCAAGGTCTTCTGGAAGAAATCCAAGACAAGGTATCCAGAAGAGTAAAATATGTTTATTAGATAAACAAAACCCACGACCTCCTGCTAACAGCTCCACAGCAGGTTCTCAAATAATGCCGACTCCAACATTCTACAAAAGGGAATACTACAACATAGAAGATTCCTTTTAAAGATTCTTTAAAGAAAACACAACAAAGAATACATTACCACATATTACAGCAAGCTGTTGTTTTTAATTTTGTAATGTATATTCAATTGTTACAAAATGTTGCCGATGTGCTCTGCTAAATTAACGGATAGACAGCACCATCATCTGGTGGACTGTCAAAAATAAGTTTCAGTTCTTATGGACACAAATTAAGCACTGTTGTTAAGCCATGTTGAGTCTGTTAATATCTTTCTTAACCTGGTGTAGCTCGCACCTCTTGTGTGACTGTGGTAAATCACATTACTTTCCTTATTCCCACTTATATTAGGCCTCATTACTGAGTCTTTGTGTGCTCTTGCTGAGTCCCTTTTTTTTCCCTGTGTTTACTGCGGTGGTACTAATTACCTTATGTGTGATCTTGTGGAGTCACTCCACTCTTCTAAGTCTTTTTCAAAGCTTGATGCAGTGCCGCTGCCATTTCTTTGTGGTTTTGGTCCTCAATTTTCATATGTTTCATTGCTCCCCAGGCTAATTTAAAAAAACTGAATCTGTGCTCCTTTGGATAGGTTTTTGATTTCTGTCCCTCTTTAGCTCAACTTAACCTCTTTTTGAGTAACTTCAATCATGGAATTATAAAGCGCGCTACTCACCCGCGAGGGTCTCAAGGCGCTAGGGGGGTGCAGCTCCAATTCAGCCGAAGTGCCAGGTCTTGAGGTTCTTCCTGAAAGTGTGAAGGTTGGGAGAGCGTCTGATGTTGACAGGGAGCTTGTTCCAGGTCCTGGCAGCGATGTAGGAGAAAGCTCTTCCGCCTGCTCTGGTTCTGTGAATGCTGGGGGGGTCTCTGCGAGGGCAAGTTCTGCACATCGGTGGTTCGGCTTGGTTACGTGGAAGTAGACTCTCTTGTTGAGGTATTTGGGTCCGATGTTGTGGAGGGATTTGTAGGCATGGGTGAGTAGTTTGAAGGTTACTCTCTTCTCAACGGGGAGCCAGTGGAGGTCTCGTAGGTGTTGAGTCATGTGTTCGTGCTGAGGGATTCCGAGGACGAGTCAGGCTGCGGCGTTCTGGATGGTTTGGAGCTTGTGGAGAAGGGTTTTGTTGATTCCTGTGTAGAGGGTGTTGCCGTAATCCAGGCTGCTGGTTATGAGAGTGTGGGTGATGTTTTTTCTGCATTCTGGTGGGACCCATTTGAAGGTCTTGCAGAGGATCCGGAGGCATTTGAAGCAGGTGGAGGAGATGAAGTTGATCTGGCGGGTCATGGTGAGGGAGGAGTCGAGGATGATGCCGAGGTTACTTGCGTGGTCTGTCGGGGTGGGCGGGCTCCCAAGGGCGGAGGGCCACCAGGTGTTGTCCCAGGCGGAGGTGGAGGGTCCAAGGATGAGGACCTCGGTCTATGTCTCAGTTTTACTAAAAGGTTATTTTAATGGCATTTGTAATGCACACAAGTTTTACAGGTTCTGCTGTGTGATAAAAAGATCTGCATTGTCCTTGTATGATATTGCTAATATTACATACGAAGACACATACTCATAATGAGTGTCTGAAATGGGTAGAGGACTGGGGAGGGGCCTCTGTATGCCCAAGCCAATGTGGGGTGGAATATGTTTGGGGCCTCCGGAAACTGATGGCTCCGCTCTTGACTAGAAAGCCGATCTAATTGGGTACCAAGAGGGTCAGTAGGTATATGTGCTGATGTCAAATTGCCCTCAAGCTTTAAAGGACAAGTGCAGTGGCCCCTACATAGTATTAAGGAAGGTCCTGGATGCCAACTACCTTGTTACTGGCACCACTCAAGAAACCACCACAGAGCGGGAGGGAGGTGGCCCATGCCCCCTTGCGAGCTCCAAAGCTAGTCTCAGTTGTATTAAACAAACAAAAAGCAGCCACAATGGCCATTGGGGTATAGGTGAGAGTAGGGTCCCCCAACACATAACACATGTCCAGTTCTCGCCCGTCTAGTATTTATTAAGATAACCACCTGAATAATACTAATTCCTCCCAGCTGGAGGAGAGGACACCGAAGGCAGACGGGTACCTCAAGATCCTTTATGCATACGGACGTCCCCAAAAGTTACACTTGCATTCAACATGTTATCCTAACTTTGCTCTATGGTGAACCTAAAGATGGCATGTCAGTGCGCACCCAGATGTTGATGCTTATGTCATTTATGACTATGTGACTCCAATGCATAAGTTCTTGGCACCAGGATGAGGCCCGAGAATGTTATTGCTCTGTGCTGTAAAACAAATAAAGAAATGAAAGAAAAAACGGACTGAAGCCATGTATCTGCACAGACCACACTACTAGCATTCTGGCCATTGCAAAAGAGATGGAAGAGGAGAGTGAGCCCTCCCAAAGCAGCGATGAAAAAGATGACTCCATAAATGGGATACATTCATCCCGCAGCCTCCTGAGAGTGTAGAATGGTGCTTGGGAGGTTTTTCCACCTCTGCTTCCTCACCACATGGTGGACTTCTATTTGTGGATGTCAGGCCCAGGAGTGCGTCGCGGAGGAAATGACCAACACTTTGGATATGGGAGTGACTGAGTGCAACAGTAGTAGTCCTTAGATCCATCCTGTGGTGCTGATACCTAAGCATTGCTTGATGGACCAATGTCAATGGTCCATGGCAGTGAAAACAACTGGTGTGTGGTCTAGCTATTCAATGCAACCAGTCCTTGCTCTGAAAGCTATATTAAAAGCCGCAAGTACATGCAGGTGACGCACATGCTCTATTGGACCAGATGGTCCATGAAACCCAGACTTTGTTTTTAAATCCTCATTAAAAACCACAACGGCATGTTTTTGATGTAAATACTGACTCGATACCAGGCCATTGGTTTTACAGCCCCACAAAGGGTGGAGGGTAGTCGACTCTGACATACGACGGACAGGAGTAAGGTAAGTAAATAAATAAATAAATAAAACTATTTACCTTTGCGCTTGCTGCATCTCCGAGTTGGCGATGCAGCGAGTGCAAGGTAAATAGTTTTATTTATTTAATTACTTACCTTACTCATGTCCGTCGTATGTTCCAGTCCACTACCCCTCACCATACCCCTCCCCGCAGCACTCTCTCAGCGAGCCGCCACTGCCTACATTGCTACACAGAGGGGCTGAGGCAGAGGGCCGATGTATTTAGCCCAGGGTCAATCAATTTAGTAAAGCTCATAAACTGGGATTGAAGCTGAGGATATTTTCAGAGGGAGACAAAGGGCGAGTCTGATCATTTTCATCTGCAAGCATCTTTTTAGTCTTTAGATCCTGGGAAACCCACGGCAATTTCAGAATGACACATCTTGAGCAGATGCCTCAAAATGTGGTGGAAAAGTGTACTGGCCTTACTGAGCTTACATACCAGGCTATTGAAACTGGATTAGATGTCGTTTATGACACTACAATAATTTAGGTTTTACAGACAGCTTCTAGCAGTTCCAGTCTCTACCTCTCATTTTATTTGCCGCAGTGAACTTAATTTGCACTACATAATTGATTATATTAGAGCTGGAACGCTAATATTTTTGTTGTTGAATTGGAAGAATGAGAAGGCGGCTCTACCCAGAGATATTATACATGGCTGCCTTTCTTGCCTTCAAATTCCGTGGCTGGCATATGTTTGTATTTGTCCGTGGCTGGCATATGTTAAACGGAAATTGAATAATATTGGCATACAGAAGACTTTTGCTGAGCCAGACACGTCTTAGCCTCAATACGAATCAGCATCCGCTTTCAATGACTCTGAAAGGGAACATCACTTTTATAAAGTGGAAGGGAAAACTCAGGTCATGTCGTATCTATGAGAGCTCCCAACGGCCCAGGTACTTACCTCTGGCAACCGCGGGGGCGATGGGGGCGCCCTTATTATTTCTTATTATTCTTAGACCTGACACTGCTAATATTTGCTGTGCTTTCCTCTGGGTCGTCACTCAAACCTGGGTGCTATCCCATTTCCATGTGATGGAAGAACAGGCCAAACGATGACACACTTTGTGTTTTTTTGCAAAGTTTGTGATATGTATACTAGGCTGTTTTTAATCCCATTAGTTAAAAAGAAGTGCAATAATCAGGCAGTCTAGAATTGCATTTACATTTGTTATGCAATTATCTGATGAAGAAATTAGTTTACATGTAGGTTCTTTTCTGAGACATGCTGTAAGGGCGCGAGGCACTGTGTTGTTTTAACTTATGCTGCTAGTTTTTAATGGACTTTTTGACTGTTTTATGTAATGCTTTTATTAATGTTTTTATATCCCTTTTATGGGCGAAATGTCGCCCGAATGAAGTTATTTGAATGGAATTGAATTTACACTCCAATAAACAAGTTATCAACATTTTAAATTTGTGTAGATGTCCTTTCCTTTAGCTTCTGGAGGATATTAAGTTCTTCCTAGCTCTAATCATTTTTTTGCCGTCGTTATTTTTCTGTTTAGTTTCCATTTTATGTCTTCTCTCCGCCAGCCTCCTTTCCTTTCTCCCATTACCTTTCTTTCTACTGCATCTTCCTCCTTCCCTTTTGACCTTTTTCATCGTGTCCACATCTTTGTTTCTGTCCTTCAAGCTGCTTATTGTTTCTTTCGTTCGCTTGCACTTGTTTCCATTTCCTGCCGCCTTTCACTAGTTCTCCTATCATCTGGCCTAGTCTGTGTCTCTGGGACGTTCCATACACGTGGCGCGCGGCCTCGCCGCCTGTGAGCCAGGTGTCCTCTGAGCGGTCTCTGTTGTCCTTCCCAATCTCTTGGGTTTCCTCTGACACTATATTTCAGCCAAAAGCACAGATTAGCATGTGGCTGCCTCTCATCCCTGCCTTCCCCAGAGAGTCAGCGCACACAGCTGCTTCCTTCCTGACTTCCTCTCCGTTCCCCTCACATCCTGTGACCCCCCCCAGGAATCCCCCACCTCCGGGCCCTGCACATCTGCCTGCCACCAATAGAAGAGATCGCCGCTTTTCTATCTACCCCTGATGAGAGGGGCAACAGCCATCTTCAGGAGAAGGCCCGTGTTGTCTGCGTTGCCTGTCATTTTGGGAGTCCCTGGACAGCAGAGGGAAGTGAGGAGTGAGGGGGATGTTGTGAGAGTTCATGGAGAGGTCAGGCGGCAGCCCAATCGAGTGTATAAGGACGGCTTGTTCCTTCCCAACTACTTAGTTCTCCCTCCTACAATTTAGAAGAAAATAAAATCCACAGTGTATGTACTTAATTTCCTCTTTGAACTAACATTTCAAAATTTCCCTCATTATCTTTCCAGTGTTCTGTTTGTTTAATCATTTTCGCTCCATATTTTTCCTTCTGTATTCTTCTCTTCGTTCCCCATTTTGCTATCTTTCTTTTCCCACTTCCCATACTTCCTCCCCCCCACCGCAGTTTATTTTTTCTTTCTCCTCTTTCTCATACCATTGCCAGTGCTATTTTCTTATTCTCTTTTTATCCTTTTTATTCCGCTTTCATCTTTCACATTCCTCTTTATGACCAGATGATTAACCTTTCTAAAAACGTATTTTTGGTTTCCAATACGTTGAATGGGAGTTTAGAAACCCCCTAAAGGATATTTCCTATTTATCAATTCTTTTTTAAAAGTCGGTAAACTGTTCATGACTCCTAAAATGGGATTGCGACTGGACGCCGATTTGGCATTTGGAAAGCGTGTGTTTTGAGCGCCGGTCGAGACGCGGATTCTGCGGTGCATTATGCATCGGCAGTACACAATCTCAGTTCCAGTCTCCTGGTTGCAAACCATTGCAAAGTTACTGGTCCCCAAGGGGGCGGGGGCGGAGGTAACTCATGTGCAGTAGGGCACGAGTCCCATTTGGACTTCTTGACTTTTCTGAATTGAGACAAACGTTTTTGGTGGAGTAGACCACTGCCAATTCTCAGGGAAGCTTTAAAAAAAGAAACCTTTCTCTTAAGAAAAAGAAGCAGCCTTATTTCAAGGGAACTGGGCTGCTTTGAAAAAACCTCTTTATTCAATAGCAATCACAGACATGGATGACTGCTGACCCTTGCAGGCCACCATCCCTGTGAGTGCAGCCTATCAGCGAGGGTCGCAGTTTGCCTCTCTTGTCTCTTCCACTGTGCCCAAACTTCCCACAATATGAAATTTAGGACAGTTAAAACAAGTGCCTATTACTCATGCTGTTACATATTAAGCAATCTTTTAGAAGGAGCGGGGAGAGGCATGATAGGTCAGTGGGGTACGTTTCTGAGTATTGTGCAAGATTAATGCTTTGCTAAGGCAAAACTTGGCAACCGCCCAGGGTGCCACCAGCAAGGGTGCGAGTGAAAGCACATCGCGCAGTGATGACTGGAGACAGGCAGCTGGTTTATGAGTAATTTATTCTAATTACTGTCATTATATTTACACACACACATATGGATGCAGATACTCAGAGTGTAATGGGCTATTTATTTCCGTTC
The DNA here is from genome assembly GCF_964204655.1 of Triturus cristatus. Taxonomy (NCBI): domain Eukaryota; kingdom Metazoa; phylum Chordata; class Amphibia; order Caudata; family Salamandridae; genus Triturus; species Triturus cristatus. Next base: position 856,243,627 of record NC_140584.1, on the reverse strand, counting down.
TTGAGTGTCATCACTCAGGGCCACAATCATGGATTTGGGAGAGCGCTCCAAGGGCAGCAGAAGTGGAAGGAGGTGAAGGACGTCCAAGGCAGGTCCATCTTTACACCCCCACCCCTTTCACCCGTGTCAGTTCTCAGAGCCTCAGTCAGAGATTCTTAGGCTTGTGTTAAAGGAGGGAGTACCCTCACCTAGCTGCTGTCTGAAGGTTGCCTGGCAGGTGACAGCAAACTAGATTTCAGGTACATTTTGGCTTGTTGTACCCACTAGGAATGACCACTCTAGACCTAATCTCCAGTAAGCCCATAGCAGCTAGAGCTTGTCTTCCACAAAAGTGCATAGTTGAAGTCACTTTATAGTGATCTGTTGCGTGTGTTTTGGCAGCCTGCTCACCTCCAGTGGGATCTAATGTGGAAGGGAAACCTATAAGATTGTTTTCTTTCTCTGGAACCTCCTGGGCCTTCAGGCATCTTGGTCAAACACTTTTGTGAGAAGAAATTCCAATTCTGTTGGACCTGGAAGTTTTTAATAGAATCAACTTGGGTTTGAGTCACCAGGCACCTTGACTTTGAAAGATATATATCTAGAATTGAACAGGCGCGGCTGGGGCAGGTAAGAGTGGTGAGGCTGTGGGGGCGGGGCGGGAAGTTAACAAACGACGGAATAGGAAAAATAAAATAAAAACGTTTATAAAACCACTTACTTTGTGCTCACGGCAGTGAGTGCAAGGTAAGTGGTTCCATTTTTTATTATTTTCCCAATTCTGTCGGCTGTCGACTAACCCCCCGCCTCGCCCCACCAGTCTAACACTCTGACCTGCACCGGTCGCACCTGGAATTGAAGTTGTGACACCCTCCTAGCTCCAAAATCCTGTGATGTACTGAGTTTCTGAGGTAAGTTGAGAAAGGATCATGGAAGAGCAATTCCAGGGGGAGACCAAATATGGTTCTCATCTCCTTAATAAACATGGAGAAGTGGGCATACCAATACCCCAGTGATACGTCTGACTTTTGCATGCAGCCCCCTGGTCAACAGCAGCACGGGCTCCACTCTGCACTAACAAAAAAAAGATGTTAAATGAACAGGAAGCATTTATCTCAAGGTTAATTGAAGTTAAAGAAAGGAAATAACTAGGGTGTCCTGCACCACTTAACTTTAGGAACACTTTTATTTTTAAAGACATCTTGCAGCAAAGTGTAAAAAAATGATAAAGCTAATTCAAAATTCAAAATAAGTATTTCATTAACATGCACAACCGTTTCACCTTAGTACATCAGATTACCCATGACTTCTTAGATACAGACGGAAGCTCTGCTCTGTCGAGAACACCTACTATGTCTTCATGGCTAATATACCTGTGTTTCTTCTGTATTGATGTAGAAAAGTTAGCTATTTGTGGCTACTGCCACATATAAAGTGAAATAAAACTATTGCCTAGGATCACACAATTTGGTTAAGTGGGGAAGGCAAGATTAATACCAGGTTTTCTGGTTTCACATTGTGCAATTCAGCAACTAGATGTATATTCTTTGCTTCGTCTACAACCACCTTACCACCAATCCCCCTCCCCCACCCATGCCCAAACCCCGACCACCACCCTGCGGGCATCAATGCGAGCCGAAAATCTATGTGAGTACCCATGCAATACCCGATGCCCTCAAGAAGCCTGCTGTGCCCCCTTTCCTGACTACTCAACAGTGAAAAGGCGACCTGCTGCCGAACTTCAGCATCCTGTCCATCCCGGTGGAGGCATCAAGGACCAAGAGAGTAAAATATCGGAGGACCCCCTTCCTCCTTGCAAGAATATGTCTCCGTTGCTGTTCCTGGTAAGCCAAAGGGGCTACAGAATATTTGCCTACATTCTTAATCCCTTGTGTCCCGTTTCCAGGCCAGCAGGGCGGCTCACAGAACTGGCTTTGGGAATGCTTGCTTCTATATTTTTTTGTTACCATGTTTTGTGGTATTTTCTGTCAGTAAGAACCAGGATGTGACGAATGCTGACTGCAGTGATTTGTACACTAATTGGTCGCACACTGCTCGTCACACCAGCAAGTTGCCCCAAAGGACTGTGGTAAATGAAGTGGCGACGGCGGGTACGCCTATGCCACGATGTGTAAAGAGAACAGTATGTGTAGCATTTAGCCATCCCTGGACACGTGTTTCGAGGTAGTTGCCTCTCGTCAGCAGGGAGTAGGACAGTGTAAAGGGGTGCCGTGTGGACTGCCAAAATGTAATTAAAAACAGGTCAAGTACCTCTCATGGCGCGCAGGTGCAGATCCAAGGCTCGTCAGCCCTTGCTGGTGTGACGAGCAGTGTGCGACCAACCTTTGCTTAGCTGACTGCAGTGATGACCGAATGGCTGCATCCGACTGCCAGCCTCAGGGCCACTACCAATGTTGAGCTAGTGAAGGCCACCTTTTTCACCAGACTCCTCAACCTATTCAGGAACTGAAATGTGGTGAGAATTACAGTGAACATTCCTGCTCCACTGATTACATGTCCTCTCTTACGTGCCCCACGTTTCATTCCAGGTACTTTTGTGTGGCATGCGAACAATAAAGAAATCACAGGAAAACAAACACATGAACAGAGTACAGCACTATGATGCCCACTTGTACCAGGTCCATACTTAAAAAAAATAAACCCAAAATAAATAACTAAATTAGGGTGGGGGTAACTGCTACAGACCAAGACACTTGCATTGTGGTGGACTTAGCTTCCGCTTTACTTAGAAGTGGAGGAAACCTCCATGTTTCTGGGAACTTGAATCTGGGTGTTACCCACTTTTACTTCTCCTTAGAACCAATCTTCCCAGATGGAATATACTGCAGCTGGTGAAGAAGAAATGTCCCCCACATCAAATACTATAACCACCACTTCAAGACTAAATCATGCATACAGAATCAGCAAATGAAACATATTTACACTACTTTATGTCTTCATATATAGCTCTTTATTAGTTTTCCATGAAATGCAGCATAGAAACATGGCTGATACACGTGTAGTACAAGCAAAATTGCACGACAGGTCATCTACATGACATCTTTCTGCGTTAAAATCATGTTAGTGTGTATCACAAAGAGTCACAACATTTGCAGTGAGCATTATATTTACATTATAAACAGACTAGAACAATCGTGACACCCAACCCCCCACCCCTCACTAGATCCGCTCAATGCACATATCTACATAGGTATAGTTGTCATCAACCAGGCTTTAGCCGTGCCACGCCCCATGGAACACCAGGTACTACAGAATTGATCTCAAAGTCTCCAGACCTTTTCTGTATGCTAAGCAGCACTGCCTCTGCAGTACCCCATGGCTCCACACCCTTAAGTCGCTGTCCCACTCTAAGTGCACCCCTGGCCGTCCAACCCATGGTGATATTTCCCTGGTTACGACTAAGCCCTGATCTATGAACCTACATACTTGTTTGGTGCCATGCGTCCTAACTGTGTCTCCATCAGACAGAACTCTGGGTTGAGCTCCAGCTGTTTCTCTGTAACCTCCTGTAACGTCTCAAGTATTTAATTCCTGAAACACTGAGGGCCTAAATTATGAGGCCCCTTGCGCCGCTGGAATGTCATTTTTTGTGACGTTCCGTGGCGCAGGAGCCTGCTCCATATTTACGAGGCAACACTAAGCCACTTATTTTGGCTTAATCCTGCCTCGTAAATATCGTTCCCTTCAACGCAGTTTTCTGCGTTAAAGGGGCGTGCAATGGGTGTTGCTGGGGGCGTTCCCAGCAACATCCATGACTTATTGACACTGCCCCAGATTTATGGCAAATCATAACTCTGAGGCAGCACCAAAAACGTGAGCCTCCCAGGGGGAGGCATAAGGGAGGCACAACGAGGAGAAAGATCTTTATTTCTCCTCGCTTTTCCTTTTTCTATGTGTGCTGCACTCTGCAGCACACATAGAAAGAGGAAAAAGCCTCTTGTGAAGGTTTCCCTTCCTGCACAAAAATAATCAACCATGGTGCAAATGTGCCTGCGTTGACGCACGGCAGCCCATTGTACGCCGGCGGAGGGAGGACAGCGATTCTCCGTATTTGATAGATACGGCACATTCCTGCCTTTTTCTTTTGCCGTAGGGCAGCGCAGCGGGAAGGCCTGCGGCGCTGCCCTGCGGCAAAAACTTATAAACGATGCCCTGAATCTCTGCGCATTCCCAGGCAGCATGCACACCATGCACGGTCTGCCCATAATTTCCCACACCGAGGTATTTGTGTGGGCTTTTGGCATAGGCAAGCCTGGCAAGGCCCAGAGTGCCACTCTTCGGGGGTGGGTGGGGGGGGGGGCAGAAATAGCTGCATAAAGGGCGTACGAACAGCAAAGTCTCTCTTCCGTGGCACCAGTGATTCCGGTTAAAACACTTCTGATCGTTTTTAATGTGCCGCAGTTGCTGTTTTCAGCACCCTATCAGCTGTCTACCTTGCCCTCCATCTATCATGCCCTGCCGCAACACACCAAGACCCCCTCCTCATCCCTACAAACAACTTGGGACCAGCCTGATGTAGCCGTGGGTGATTCAGGTGACTTGGGGGCGGTGGGAACATGTGTGTTCAGATGCAAGTCCCTGCTTTGATGTACCCTGTGAAAAGGGGCTGCTGCCTCATTCTATTCACCTGGAGCAGCAAAGGTGACGCATTTCTTTCCACCCCGGGTGTTATTGGCAGGTAAACAGGGCACCACCGTACATAGGGGTCAGTTGAGCAGGGTCAGGTAGGCTTTGTGTAGGTAGTTAAACTACGTGAACTGAAATCGGGGGATTCTAGACACGGTTTTGAGATATGCCAACAACCGCTCCCAGGCACAGTCTGAGATCTCTGTATTAAGCCTGCCCTCCCAGGCAATTTTCAGCGAGGATGTGTGTGGAAGAATGCTGGCATCACCACCATGTACAACAAATCACCGCCCACCAGCCCGCACCGCTCGTCAGGATCCCCATCAACGTCTTGGATCTGTCGAACTCCTGCTCTTTTACACCCCAAGTCAGAAGTGTCGCTTGTTTCAGAGTGAAGTAGGCCAGAGGCCAGATCAAAGTCCTCCTGAAAAGATTGAAATGCCCACACTGTACCTCCTGTTAAAAGTCTACCATGCACATCAGCCCAGACTCTATGCAGGTTCTCTTGTCATGAATAAAAGCCACTTCTCTGAACCTGGTGAGAACCAGACAGGCAGCTCACGTGCATGCAGGGTTCGACTGCCCAGCTTTTTCAGATGAAGGTGCTAGCAATGCTTAGCTGTCCGCAATGCCTTTGGTACTAACCCCCGAAATGGTGCATCCCCAATCAAAAAAATGTCTATGGTACCTCCCTGTATGAGCTCTTCCATGACAACTCCAAAGAAATCCAGTCCATTATGTGGTCCAAGTCAGCTGTGCTGCATGAAATACACGTCAAAATATGAGGCGTCCAAACGGTCGAGGTCCGATGTCTAGAAGTGCCCCTGATTAGCTCTGCTAACCGTCCATTAAGGTAATTGAAGAGTTGTGGAAGAGCAGGACATAATATAAAAGCCGTGGGAGGATGAACATTTTGGCTAACTCCACTTTACTTAATGGAGAGAGGGGCACATAGTCCAGAATGGAATCCGCTATCTAAAGGCAGTGACAGCTTTCTCTATATTGCCCGCCAGCAGCTTGGTTTCACCATGATAAATCTGGTAGCCTCGGTATTTGATGGTGGCCCAGTGCTGCACCAATGGGGAGCCTGTTTCGAGGGGATCGGGCTCATCGATTGCTGGCAACAGAGGGAACAAACAGGATTTACTCCAATTTGTTTTTAAACCATAGTGCCAACGAAATCTATCCAATTCTTGCATTATACTGGGGAGGCTGTCCACAGGGTCTTTAACTTATAACAGGGTGTCATCCATGTACACCGAGATCACTTGAATGGTGCTCTCTATCCTTATACCCCAGTCCAGCACTCTATGGCGCAACAGACTAGCAAGCGGTTTCAGTGCCAGAGCAATTAATAAGGGGGGGGGGGACAACCTTGCCTGGTGCTCCTCCTATTAGACCATCTTTTGGAGTGCACCCAACCTGGGCACACTCTAGCAGTGGATGAGTGTATAATCATTTGATCCATTTAAGGATCCCCTCCCCTAGGCCCATCCTACTGAGGACAGCAAACAAAAAGTCCCATGACAATGTATCAAAAGCCTTTTTGATGTCCAGGGAGGCAATGGCTGCCCATCTATGATCTTGGGGGACCCTATCCATGACATAAAACAGACGTCTCAGATTGGAGTGTGCATTACAGCCTGGAAAAGCCACTCTGATCCAAATGAACCAATTTTCACACTAACGGTAGTAACCCGCCTGCTTTCATTTTCCCAAGTATTTTAAAATCCATCTTCAAAAGGAATGATTGTACTTCCATGGGATCCGTTCCAGCCTTCGGGAGCACAACGATGATTCCCTCTCTAGTGGAGGCAGGAAGAGGACCAGTCTTCAAGGCAACTTTAAACATGGATTGCGATTTCGGGGCTACTTTGTCTTTATATGGCATGTAAAATTCAGGCAGGAGTCTATTCTCTTCCGGGTTATTTCCCCATGCCAGTTGGTTATTGACCACCCTGACCTCCTGCTCTGCGAAGGGTGCTTCTGGTGTAGCCACCTGTTCTCCACTCAGTGTGTTCAGTGGAATCGCCCTTGGGTAGTTCTTAATACCATCCGGATCTGTTGTACACAGGGCCTCATATGACATTTTATAATCATCTACAAATGCCTGACTGATGCTCGTTGGATCTGCATGATTGTGCCTGTAGTGGCGTGAAGAGCGCCTGTAGGTTTACTTTTATGATCAGACCTCACTAGCCACGCCAGTCAAACACATTTACACTTCTAATCATACATCTAGACTCTGGTGTGAGATGGAACCCTCAGAACCATCCTGTGATGGACTCCAGAACCTGACAGTGCTGCAAGACAGAGCCCCTCTAATGGAAGGGTGTGAAAAATAGAAATCAATAGCATGCCATACCATGAGTCCACCCTCCCAGCCTCTTGCCCTCCATCCCTACCGCTGTCTCTCACTGTAGTGCCATTCAACGCCTGAAGATTAGTGTACTATAGAAATATTTAATTTAAAATATCATTCAAAAGTATTTAGGCATAACTCTCTGGTTGCACTATAAAATTCACTCACCAGCATAATGTAATTCCATACACCAGCATGAAATGCCCGGTAACCTTGCACTAGCTGCTTAATGTCAGTCATTTTCCTACTTCATTATTCAGGAACACAGAGGTCAAATCCTCCTGCACTACAGCACTATCATGAATCACTCCTTCTTCAGATAATGTCTGTGTTTAAAAAATTTTAAACTGAAAAACTCATCAAAAAGGTCAGGTGGTCCTAGGATTCCTTCAGTTCTGCAGCCAATAACCCAGAAAAGTCTGCTGAGGGAAAAGCAATGTCTTCTCCTTCATGTGGAGACTGAAGTGGAAGTGTTGAGAATGATAGGACGCTGGTACCCCCAGAGTGGTGTGCCTTTTGACAAATGTGTGACTATAAAGGACATCACCACTCCGTGACCAGGATGCTGGTATCCCCTAAAGTTTAGGGAATCAAAGAAATCCTTGTCAAGCTCCAGGTAGGTCACACTTTTTTTTAGCATTGTGTGTTACTGACTAGTAGAACCACTTCAATTATTTTTAGGGATCCACTAGCCCTGAAGAATGCCCCAGAATGTTTAGGCTACCAAGAATGGGCAGAAACATGTTGGCAGATAGGAGACGAATTGAGCTATTGCTCTCAACATACTCATCCGCGATTGGTTTTAGACATTACCGGTGTCCTGTTGAATAAAGGTAATAACCAAGGACCACTGAGGTATTTTTTGTTTAATATGGATCCCCCTCTTTTTGCCCAGTAGATTTCATCTAAGAATTCCCTCCTTCCATCACAATCTTCGAGGGGCTCGAGTCTGCCTTGGTGGCATTGACCTACAAGGGTGGGGAGAGGATGCTGATGATGAAACAAAACACTATTATTTGTGTGAGGACAACTTCCACAAAGGATGACTTTCCCCAGACACGTAGCAGCTTTTCTGTGATTACATTACTTGCATCATTCAACGCCACCATACGGTTGTCTGTGACTGTAATGATAGAAACTGGGACATGGCTGGTGCCTCTGGTCAGCAGAGGCTGATATTTTTATCAGTCATTTACCATTAACCTGTTGCATCTGTAGGCATCTCCAATATCGAGGGCAGTGGGAGACAAGCCTCCCTGATCTTAGGTAATATTCCTCCTGACGTACATCAGATTCTTTACGATGGGGCCTATTTACGAGCTGGTTTGCGTCTCTCCTGCACCACGCAATGTGGTGCAAGAGCGACGCAAACCTTATGTCAGATTTATGAAGTCAAACAAGGCGACTTTGTGTGACCCTGAGTGGCTCTATAAATCTGGCGTAAGGCATTTTATGGCCATCGCGTGGGTGCTCCCACGCAACTCCCATTGCTTTTTACGCTTTCCCAGATATACCAGTACTGGTAAACCTGGGAATGCATCAGAATGATGCACCTTCCCAGGAGAGGTGTAAGAAGGAGAAATATCTCTACTTCTTGTTGTTACTTCCTCTTTCTATGTGTGCTGCATTGTGCATCACACATAGAAAGAGGAAAATGCCTCAGGATTTTTTTCGTGCAGAAAGGTGTCCTTTCCTGCACAAAAACATTCCTGCATGCACCCTTGTGCAAGAATGCCTGTGTAGGCGCTAGGCTTCCAAAAGGGCACCATCGCAGAGAGGAAAAGGCAAGAATGCGCTGTATTGCCTTAACTGGGGTGCGTTCCTGCCCTTTCCTTGTCACGCAGTGCAGCGCCGCAAGGTGACTCACTGCGTTGCACTGCGGGACTTTTTCCATAAATAGGCCCCCGAGAGCTTAGCACAGGGCAGTGAAATCCATGATGCATTGTATATTACAGACATTAACATCTAATCTAGTTTTCAAGAGGTGTGCTGCACATGGGCTACTGTACCTGTGTCCTCAGTAGTGGGAGCTTTCCTTTATTTTGGGATCAGTGGGATTCGATAGCCAAAGAATTGCGGTGGGGAGGCAAGGGCATGGCAAGAGCCTTCATGGGGTTCTTCCATCGTTGGATTTCTACATACCCCAGTCTTCGTCAATCAAGGATGGAATATCCACGCAGATTCCCGCCGCGCCCCCTTCCATGACGGTCTGCTGTGTACTCACAGCAAGTGCTCTTGTAGTTTTATCTAAAAGGAGAGAATCAGGGCATTCAAGAGACCTTCATTTATGATATTATTTTGTTTGGGGTGGGGGCAAAAGCAGTGTAATGCTCACAGCCCTTGCATTTGTAGGGTTGTGGTTGTACAGCAAACAATAAAAAGCAAATTCTCATTGCTCTAGGTTGGCTTGGCAAATCTCTACACACGTTTCCTGGTATTTGGAGGTGAGGGGGGACTGACTGTGAAAGTTCCCACAATCCTCTTTATAATTATAATTTTTTGGGAGGTGGGATTCAGACATATTACACAGCCTTCCCTGCTCGTTGTGTGTATTCATGTTGAGATAAAGATGGGTGTTAAAAGGAAGTAGTACATTCCTATATCCTATATTTAGTCATATTTTGGCGGTAGAGCAGAGAGAAGGTATCCACCGCCACCCTGGTTCTTTTGTTTTGGGATAGGGTCTAGGCGAGCACAGAGTACCCACAGATGTCAGTGTTTTATTTTTACTTCCCAGATGTCCCACATTATGAGAGACTGTCCTGATTGTGAGATTTACACTTGACAAATTGTACGTACCGCGCTCTGCTGCCTTTTGGCTACGCTTACGCTATAGAAATACCATATACATAGAAATACCATATATACATATGCCCTATTTCAGCTTTCGAGCAGCAGCAGATATTCGGAATCAAGAACGTTGAAAATAAATAATTTTTGTTCTAAAATACAACAGTAGCATGTTTTTAGATCCGACTAGAGACACTTTGGTTTTTTCCAAGGAGTTAATAGACTTTGAAGAAAATAGACTTTGTTAGTATGAAGTTTGTACGCTTTGTGATTGGTTCTTTGGGATCATACTAAAGTAGTTTAACTGTTGCACCATCGTCATATGAAATGTCTTCATGCATTCATTTGAGGTGTAAGAGAGTCCATGTCCTTGAATCGTTCCTGCCAAGCCCTTTCTCTTCCTTCTAGGTCACTGGTCGTTATCACCTCAATCAGCTAAATTAAACTGAATCAAAGGAAACTCAGCCCTGCTTGAGTCCGTGTCATCCAGCTACATTAATTTCTCTCCATAGGCAGTGTCACCTATACTTTAATTCTGTTGACTCAATTTCCAGCATAGAAATAAAGATGGGTCCAGTCAGTAAAAGCTCACAATTTACTCTAAAACTTGAGGTGTGCAGTATGGGTTTAAAATCTGGTTTTCTGAACTAGGCTTTGGAGTAAACGTTTTCAAAATATAAAGCGTATATCAATCTCAAACTGAAACTTTAAGGATTTTAAGAAAAATAAAATGCATAAAGGAGTTTTAAATAAAGAAAATGAGAACCCCTGAAATTGTGGGGTAACTGGTCATCCGTGCAATGGAAAAGTTGGGAAACAGGAATGTATTGATTTCTTGTACTTTGTATTGATCCAACGAATGTTAAAGTGAATTGAAAAATGTGTTGAGAAATTAAATAGAGGCTTCAGAAAGCAGGCTGCCTGCATTATTGAACCGGAAGTTATCCCACATAGTATCTACTTCACTAGACCTCACTGCTCATAGAGATGCTTTAATAATATCCTACAGGGCCATCATAAGTGATGTCAACCAGCAGTGAGGGACGATGGGAGAAGGAACTTGGGGGCATTTCCAAGCTAAAGAATGGGCTAAAATCCTGCCACTGGTACACAGCGCCTCTAACAATGCTAAGTTCAAAGGTATACACTCTGATCTATTGCATACGATAGTCACGCTCACGTACATGTTGCTACAGAATACTCCAAAGGGTCGTTCATTGGGGATACCCTCATTTAAGGCTTAACTTTAAAGTCAAAGGTGGAAGAAAGGAGCACTGACATACTCCATTGCTAGCCACATGACAGCGATCCACCGGTGGGTCAAGAATGCTCTCCGACGTAGAGGACTGGAATAGGGATGTCTTTAGACTAGCCTTCTACTGAAACAACTCTTACGAAGATGTCCTATATGGACAGTAGCCTGAAGGACAACCTATCTGACTGCCATGAATATGGACAGCAGTTATTGTTGCCCAATGTAGTCGTCTCCTCTAGATTGGATGAATTCTATCCGCTGTTGGTGTATAGCGGGGTTTATCACCTCTACTACTAGTCTATCCACATTTCATTCAAGAATGTCTCAGCGCTCATGGATAGACAACTACTCGGCCCCGGAGGGGTGATGGGAGCCCTTTACAACCCTAAAAGAGGTCGCGTTCCGGCGGGGCCCGCAGCCCATACCCTCCGGATATGGCACGCGGTGCAGCGGGCGATGGGCTGGGCCGGGAGGATTACCCAGGCAACGCCGCTTTGGGACACTAGGCAGCTCGGGGTACTTCGCACTACCAAGGGATTCCACCAGTGGGATCTTATTGGTATCTCCAGGGTTGGAGACCTCTGGCGTAAGGGAGAGGTAGTCACTTTTGCCCAACTGCGGGCGGAGTACGACTTGGCGGACACCGAACACTTCCGATATTTACAAGTCCATCACGCTCTTCGGACGGCGATTCCACATGGGACTCGGCTCCCTGAGTCATCGCCCTTGGAAGACCGGCTCCTCATGGAGCATCTGCTCCAGAGAGCGACGTCCCTGACGTACCGGAAGATAATAAATAACCGCCCCGACCCTTTTTCCACCCTTAAGGGGAAATGGGAGGCAGAACTTGGAGAATTTGATGAGACGGACTGGAGTTCCGCGCTCTCGTCCCCTAGGGAAGTGGGCATATCTTCCAAGCTAAGACTGGTCCAACTTAAAATTCTGCACCGCACATACTATACCCGTACCCTCCTGTTCAAACTCCACCGGGTGGAGTCCCCGCTGTGTCTCAGGAACTGTGGCCTCGAGGGGACCTTCTTGCATACCCTCTGGGAGTGCCCTGTCGTAGCGACTTATTGGAAAGGGGTGTTGCGTATTCTTTCCCATGTAACCAAAATTCCCACGCTGCCGGAACCTCGGCGATGTCTCCTTAATGTCTGGGAACAGACGGACCACAATAGAGAGACCCAGCTTTGGGTGACATTGGGGCTCATGCTTGCGAAACGTAATATAGCCCAGAAATGGGGATCGGGGCAGGTGCCTACCCTGACGCATTGGATCCGAGATATGGACCTTGTAATGGTGACTGAAAAAACTGTGTATGTTCATAGAGGGTGCCCCAGGAAATGGTCCCAGGTCTGGGGTGGATGGAACGTCTACAGGGGGAACATCTGTGAGCCCCCACCGGATGCAGCAGATTCGGACCTCAGTGACCATGACTAGTGGCTCCACCGCTGGCGATGAACAGGGAGGGGAACGATGGTCTGATATCTCTGGGCTGTTTATTTCTCTCTGTGACACCTGTGCTGCCATTGCAGCGATACCTCGAAACCTTTGTATGCCATGCCTTGCACTAAACGAGTGGTGTTTATTTTCTGTGTTGTTGAGAAACTCAATAAAAATATTTTTTTTAAAAAAGAATGTCTCAGCGCTTTACCATACTACAATGATCACGTATATAAAACATGTCCAATTTCCACTACTCTTAATGTGTTTTTTTAAAAAAAAGAAACTAAATGGAAACAAAATTATGTTTTGGTGGCAACTATAGTTTGTATTATCTCAAAGGGTGCAGATTTGGATTTGGGATGTACTATTAACTGTGGCACAATAGTGAGGATTCTTCAAAGCACCGTTGTTATTGTGTGATGTTTGTGGGGTTATTCAATGATACCTAAACAACTGACAAACTCCAGTCCCGTACCTACACTTGCTGGTTGTAGCTTGCCTTGTTTCTTCATGCATTCTTAGCAGCAGCAAGTTGAGAGGCTTGTACCACTTGCCGATTCAGTTTCTGCACAACCCTCAGATGGGGGTCAGGGTTCACATATGTATTAATTCTAAACCTAGGGCAATGGTTTTAATATGTTGTAATATTTCTAACGCTAGTATTTCTCTACCCGCCAGGTGACTGCTCAAAGTTGATAAACTGTTGTCAATATCCTATCGCACCCGATAGGAAAGCAGTATATAGACGCCTGTCTCTTTCCAGGGGTATTAGCTAACATTTAAAGTGGCTCATAATTTCTGAAAATATCTGAGAAAAGATAAATGCTGCATAGTCGTGGAGACCTGAAGCATTGTCTACTGGTTATAACTCTAAAGAGGCCAAGGATTGAATGGGCACATAGAATGGCCTGCTGCGTTATAGACATGGGATCAAAAGACAATGAAGTGATGAACAAGTAAGGGAACTCCCCTGCAATGTAACCTGTATGGTATAAGGTACAGAGAAATGTTTAGTGCTAAATCCCACACACTGAAAGGGAAGGGGAGACTCCATTCAGTAAATGGCTGGAGATTTAAGTAACTCCATTCCATGACAGGAAAGAGAATGGACCACCCCAGATATTGTGGGTCTGTAGGGAAAGGACTTTCTTGGTGGGGTAAAATGTTTGCCCAATGAAGGAAAAAAAGTGCATTTGTGCATGAGGTTCCAAAAAATGCATGTAATTTTATTTTTTTAACGCGGCTTCACGCTATGTTTTTATTTATTTTATTTACCTATTTATCTCTGTTGCGATACATATTTTGACTAAAGTGGACTTAAAGCATGCCAATTTCTTATAATTTGGTTGGCTTCATTGTCGCTCACATTTGCTTGCTTTTTATTCATCAACTTTCTTAGGCTTTTCTTCCTCTTCTTGTGTTTGTCCCACCAGTGGAGCATAGGTGCATTGTTTGTGTCCTTCCACGACGCAATTTTCGACTCACAATTTTCGACTCAATTTTCAGGCACTACTTTTTTCTTTTTGTTTGAGCCATCTATGAAAGTGTGCATGTTTTCCAGCTGTCTCTCTCCCTCATTTGCCATTCTTGCTTCCTCCCCCCATGATTGATCCCCCGACCCTGCCCTTCTACACTCCATTGTTGGTCTGCTTCCCTGGCCCCCGTAACCAGGCCGGACTGGGAACCAAAACCGGCCCTGGCAAAGTGCTGGGCCGGCCACCCGGGGCTTGGGGGTGCCGTCGAGCTCTTTGCCAGGGCCAGTTTTCGGCCAATTTTGTTACAGAGCCGATTTTGCAGCTAAGCTGCATAAACGACCCTGTAACAAAAACGGCGCCCAGGGGCCCAAAACCGGCCCCCACCCGTGCGGCGCACCGGGGGATTGCCCGGTGCCCGCTAAGGCCAGTCCGGCCCTGCCTGTAACCAGCCTCTGTTGTCCTCGTATTTCCCCATTCCTACACGACTGCCCTCTGTTGTACGTGTACTTTCAAATCCCCTCCCACCCATCCTCAGCTGTCAATGTGCTGCCCCAGACCCACCCTCCATTGTTAGCTTGCTTCCCCAGCCCCTCCATCCCTTCCTCCGTTGTCAGCTTGCTGCCCCAACAATTCCTTCATGCCTTACATTGTCAGCTTGCTGCCTCTTGCTCCTCCCGCCTGCCCGCTATTGTCAGCTTGCTCTCCCTGCCTGTCACCAACCCTCCATTGTTAGCTTGCTGTCCCAGCCACTCCCACTCACTGTTGTCAGTTTGCACCTCCAGGCTCTTCCACCTGCCCTCCATTGTCAGCCTGCTTTCCCAGCCCCTCTCACCTGTCCTCCATTGTCATTTTGCTGCCCCAGCCTTTCCCGCCTGCCCTCCATTGTCAGCTTGCTGCCCCATTGCCTCCCGCTCACCATCTGTCGTAAGCTTGCTGTCCCAGCCCCTCCTGCCCAACCTTTATTGTCAGTGTGCTGCCCCAGCCCCTCCCACTTGCCCTTCATTGAAGGCGAGGCCGGCACAGGTAAGAGCAGTGGGACGAGGACGGTGTGGTGGGGGAAGTCGACAGATGACGGGATAGGTAAAATTAAATAAAAAAATAAATAAAACCACCTACCTTGCGTTTGCCGCTTTGCTGAGTCAGCTTGTTTCCCCATATCCTCCCACCTGCCCTCTGTTGAAAGCTTGTTCCCGCATCGCCTCCTGCCCATCCATGGTTGTCCGTTTGCCTCCCCAGCCGCTCCTGCCCATCCTCTGTTGTCCTTGTGCTTGTCCTCTCACCCCACTCGTGGCCTTCTCTCCCTCCCTTCCTCCCTCTGTGTTGTGTCTTTTTCCAACCTACTCGGCTGTATTTGCTTGTTTTTTTAATAAAAAAGAGCACATTAGAATTGGCCACGTCATAGCGCTTATTTAAAATTTTTTTTAGCTATGATGCACAGCAGCCGTTCTGCTGTAGAGCATATAGTCAATTGATTTGAAAATGCATTTGGCTTCAATGACCAGGTCATTGTAACTGGTTTAATGAGGTCAGAACAGCGGGTTTGGGGGGCCCAGACACTCCTATGCACATAGTACAACTTTAAGAAGGGCAGTCTGATATGCAGAAGAACCATGAGCAAGAGCAGGGCGTTGCCGTAGAAAAGTTTTTATAGGAGCAGTTCTTGGATAATTAGCTGGAAGTCTGGTTTAGCAGGATGTGTTGCGTGTTTCTCAGCAGTCGAAGTTGGTACAGAGCTACCTTAGCTTTGTTTGTAATGTGAATGTCAAATTGTAGTTTACTGTTAAGCAGATAAGCAAAAAATGTTGTATTGTCAAGCCTGGTGGATGGGATTCCTTCTCTGGGAGATGCTAGTCATTTTTAGGTCTAACCTACCAGACTACAGAGCTGTCTGGTTGAGGAAGACCTATTGTCAGCTTACCAAGAACTTACAGTGGTCTTAGAGCCCACCCATTGCTTTCCATTGGTTGGGTCTATTGTCAGTGTCATTTGCTGCCTTCTTATACGATTGCTTGCCTTAGCCATCTTGTTTGTTCCTCCCGTGGAGCATAGCCTCTTTATTTGTGTCCTTTCACTGCTCACTTTTAGGGGACAACTTTTTTCTTTTTGCTTATACACTTAGGGGCATATTTTCAATGTTTTGGCATTGGGCAGCACTGCAAGCCTTCTAGCTGCATTGCCAGTGTCTGCACACAAACTGCAGCCGAGCGCCAACACAGGCACCCTTGCACTGTGACTGTGGTGCAAGGGTGTCTGTGTTGTTGGCATGATTGCTTTTGTGCAGGAAAAGATACCTTTCTCCACAAAAACAAAGGAGGCATTTTCCTCATTCTGTGTGGAAAGAGGAAAAAACGAGGAGAAATGTATACATTTAGCCTGCTTTGGGAAGGCGTTAGTTTTGGCGCTGCCCAAGATTTACGCTATGTTGTAAACCTGGGTCAGTGTCAAAAACCATGGGTGTTGTGTGTGAACACCCACAGCAACACCCATGGAATGCCCCTGGAACGCGCCTTTCACGCAGAGTAATGCATTGCGTACTTCATATTTACAAGGCCATGAAAAGCCTCGCAGGGTGCCGTTGTAAATATGATCCGGCACACTGCGCCTCCAGAGCATCACAAAACTCATGACCCGGTGGCATGAAAGTGCTGCAGGGGCATTGTGAATATGCCCCTGAATATTTTTCAGCAGTCCTCCTTGTGTGATTCTCTTTCTCTATGCTATGTACCTTCTGTAGCCCTGTGCAGCAGCGATGGACTCGCAGACAAAGTTGTACAAGCAAAACTAACAAAAGTTTTGGAGTAAAAGTTAATAAACTACTATAACAAGGCGGGACTGAAATTTTTGCTTTTTCATTGAAAAGAATCACCTTTGATGTGAAGATATACAAACTCCGATTAATACTGAATACGTTGGCAGTATTTGTGCGGGAGTGACTTCTCAATCATAAGTCCACCAAGGGCCAGTGACCAAGAAGCTATTGAGGTAAAGAATTAGCAAGGGACTGCCTGTTTTGTTTCTGGTGAGCACCTTGCCATGCAATGAGACTTTTAGGCCTCATCAAATGTACAAGCAAACTTGTTTACTATAACTAGAAACAGTGTCGATTCAGATTAACCCTGGGCGTAGTTTGCTTAGTGGCGCTACGCTACGCGCACTTCGCACTACGCGAACTGCGTAGTGCGGTAGGGAAAATGCTGTTCGCACTGATTGCACAGTGCTGGATGCTTGTCCGCACTGTGCAATCATTGCAAACAGCATCTTGCACAGTGCAAGCGGTCGTTTTCTGCCGCTCGAGTAGATTTGTACTCGAGCGGCAGCTTTCTCAACGCGGACTGGTAGTTTCTCATTGCGAGTGGTCGCGAGCATACGTGACCACTCGCAATGAGAAACCTGACCTCCCCGCATTGAGAATCTCGCCGGGAGGTTTATTTTCCATGCTCGCGGTCGGCAACCTGATGTTGCTGATCGCGAACGAGGAAAAAGTCTCGCCGGGATGTCATTTTGCTCGCTCGCGTTCGCCAACTTGACGCTGAGGACCGCAAGCAAAAAATGCCCGCTACGCTACGTGTTTTTGCACTGTTCTACGTGCAATTCACGTAGCGCGTAGTAGCGCAAACAACGCAAACTACGCAAGTGTAGCATAGTACTATTCCCAGGGTTAATTTAGATCGTCATCACGTTTCCAGCCATCTAGTCCTGATTTGCTTCCAACTGGAACATTTATTGCCCCCCAGAAGAAAAGCAGTCGACCATGTATGATAGACTGAGTGTGATCTTAAAGGAAATATTGTCTTGTCTCAATGATCTTACCAAATGTTCCGACAGGTAAAAACATACATCTCGAGTAAACCACTTCACCTGGGGCTCTGGAGAGACTTTTACTATATCGGACAACTCTGTGCATGAAATCAGGGTAAGAAAATCTAGCAGGAGATGTGGATTTACCATGAAAAACGAAAGTACTCTAAAGACTCACAAATAGGCATGGTTCCTTGACAGGAATAATATACAAAACAATCAATTGCACGAGCTGAGAGGGTCATACTCCTGTGGGGCGGAGCTAAAGTCTTCTCCATGTATATGTTGAAGAATTAGCAACAATAGGTAACGCTGCACTGTCAAGCCAATCCGAAAAACGGTGAAATGCAGAAGGTGGGATAGTCAAAGCAATGGCGAGGTCAGCAGCCTGGCTGTAAAAAGGCCTCTTGTAGACTGTCCCAAGAACATACAGTGGGCTTTATTATGGCTTTATGGCCATGCTTCTTAATAGTTGGCTTTTCGTACCTCTTCTTGTGTTATGCGACCCCACCACCCCCGAAGGGAAAGTCTTTTTACCATTCCTATAATTGGCTGAGATATTTCCTTCCAGTGCTCACTTTTAGAGAACTGCTTTGTTTGTTTTTTAAGCACCCCATGTGTTTAACAGCCTAATACTCACCCCTACACTCCATTTTGCTCTCTCCCTTGTGTGCTGCTCTCCCTCTCATGTCTTCTCCTACCCCACACAAACCACCCGTGCTCTGTGTTGCTCGCTCCCTCATGTGTTGCTTTTGACCTCCGTTACCCCACCTCCCCCCCATCGGGCTTTATTATTTTTTCCAATTGCCCACATCCCGTTGTTTTCCCCACATTTAAATGTATTTATTTATTAACAGCACGAAGTGGCATCTGCTTTCTTGGATTGGTAAAAAAAAGTTAAACAAAATGGCACCGGCGTTATTCAGTAGGTGCGTGCATACATCATCGGGATGTGCGACCCTCCTATTTGATGCAGACGCCACTAGTGTTATAATGCATATGTTCTATGTATGCATAGCGTTATGATGCAATATTCTTTTCTTAGCTGATGCTTCGTCTCATCTGCAATAAGCATTGGCAAAGCCAATAGGACTCAAAGGCAAAACCAATTGACTTTGCTAATGCTTGTTGAATAGGAAGGTGGGGGGTAGATGTGGTACTCAATTTCTTACGGTTTTAGTCTTAGGTGGTGTTTGATCATCCATTTTTGCATATTAATGCTGCCCTGAGCGAGGTTTGAATGTGCTTCAGTGTGGACTGTACATTAGAGCTGGGCATCATGGGCAATCTGATGTATGAATGTGCCCAGGCCAGCTAATATCTCCATGCAGATACTGAAGAGTAGGGGGACAAGGACAGACCCCTGCAGAGGACATTGGGGTGCAGGGATGTGGAAGTGCATGGTGTTCCATCCTTACTTGGTAAATCTAAGATCTAACCTATTTCTGCACGTTGCCTCCACAGCCCATATGCACAGAATGTTCTGTATGTAGTTATTACAGAGGCCACTGAATAAATGGGTATCAGAAATATGTGCAGTGTTATTTCCGTGGCAATTATATTTTATGTTATTTATGATGATTATCATGAATCTTGCCAATTGACTCTCCGAACAAATCTCAGTGCAAAGCAAATAATAAAAGTGCAGTTGAAAAGCAAGGACTCGTAATAAAGCCTGCTAAAAGATACCTGTGACCCCTACACCCACTCACATTACAAGCAAGAGTGCCAGAAACAAGAATCAGTCCACCCTTCAGAAAGCAGCAGGCAGCAGCGGAAGCAAATCCTGTCGCTCTATGAGCAGGCTACTGCAAATAAACAGATTCTAATGTGAGTCGCAAAATTGTAAATATGGGAAAAGGCTGCGGCAAGATGGGTAGAAACCAGGGGATGCTGCAGAGCGTCCTCCTTGAGGATTCCCTAAATGTGAAAATACCAGAGATCAATGGCTGAATGTGCCTGAAAACTGGCCTCCAGCATTAACTACTGGCGATAATTTCAGGTGGCAGTGAAGGAATGGGCATGAAGACCGGCCAGCCTGCGATCATTCAAAAGAGGCCACGAATTGAATGTGCATACACAGACGTACCTACATCATAATCCTTCCATATCACAGTCCTGCACGTTGCTCCTCTCATGCCTATATGTGATTTCCTCCTCCGGGAGGTGAAAAGAGGCCTTAGAGAAAAAGCCTTCATCCCTAGAGCTCCATTAATCTTGGCTGTTGCAGAAAGGGGTCCTTTTAAAATGTTCCTTCTGGAGTGTGCAGTTTGCAGTGCTGTTGTAGCACCCTCGCAGTCTATATCGGGGTGCCCTCATTTGGATAATGCCTGCTCCATGCCAGTGAGTAAGCATGCTTGCCTCCAGTGCTGAAGCAGGCACAGGGAGACCTCTGAGGGACCTGTCGTATGTACATCAGGTCATGCAGAGGGCATTTAACATTCCCCTATGGCCTGGAGGTGTCTACGAACCTTCCATGGCACAGTCATGTCAAACGTGTGGGCACTGTGCACATCACAGGGATGACCCCCAGCAGGGATGAACTTGCCTGCCATTTTTTCCATGTTTCTGAAGTCAATTAAACGAGCAGCACTGAGTGAGTACCAGTAGCATATGTTATTTGCATGGGTAAAACATATGTCATTTGCCTGGGTAACAGTAACGTATGTTGTTTGCAGTAGGATGATGCGAAAGGCTGACATTAAACGAATTCAGTAATATTGTCTATTAATGTTTTGTTGGAGTGATGGTTCCTTCTCTGCCAGGGAGGGTGACTCAGAATGCCCGAACACTCGCTCTTCCTTTCGGAAAGTAATTTTAGTTCATGTAGAATTGAAATCTAAGAGATGAGGCAATTTGGTGATTCTTGTTTCTGCTGCTGAGCTAGCTTGACAAGCGTGGTGCTTTGATGATCAAAATATTGTTATATTTTATCCACCAGCCCTTGCAGATCCAAGTCGGGGAGATTAAGTGAGCTATTGCCTAGAGTCACATGATGTTGAGCTGCCGCCGGTGCTAGGGATCTACCCGTGAGCCTTGCACTCCGGAGTCATCTCCTCTGGCCGCTACACCACCACTTCTGCCATTCATCCACCCTATGTATTCATCCATGTAGCCATCCATCAAACAACACTCAACCATGCATCTATCAATCTGCAGCCATTGCATTACATCATCCACTCACACAAACATGCTCACATGCACCTCAATGCATACAACACACTCATCTACGTAGACGCATATATACATTCATCCATCTTTACACATCCATTCATCCACCTACACATACATGCAGCCATTCATTCATACACATCCATCTATGCATGTAACTATCTATATTCGCTCACTCTATGGGCGTAACATAGGCCCCCGCATTGCAGGGGTGCCCCAGCGCAACAGTAGAGTCATTGACAGACAGCAGGGTCGGGGTCTGCTGGGACATAGTTTTAAAGTTACGCTCCAGTCCCCTCATAATAAATTAAATGGTGCACCGCTTCGTGGTCTTCAACCAAGGTGGGACAAGGCTGGGGAAGGGGGCGAGGCTAGCCAGCCAATATGGCGGACGCAAATCCCTAGTGCTCCGTCCAT
This sequence comes from Triturus cristatus, assembly GCF_964204655.1. Lineage (NCBI taxonomy): Eukaryota > Metazoa > Chordata > Amphibia > Caudata > Salamandridae > Triturus > Triturus cristatus. The sequence continues at coordinate 856,222,284 of NC_140584.1, read as the reverse complement.
CATTCCCCTCTTATCCGCAATAATTATCCTGTGAATGCAATCTACAACACTGATGACCAGGACCAGGCGTCGGAAGGCGAGCTGCATCCGAGAAGCCTTGAACTGAGCGATTTGACCCGCCGGGAGCGTGGCGGTGCAGGTGACAAGCGCGCGGCCCTGCTAACGGTGAGGCCGCGCGCTGATATTTTGTGCCAGAAGATGGCAGCCCGCGGCGGAGCGCCTGCCCCGTAATCGCAGCGTCTCGGAAAATGGCATGCCCGGACAGTGGAAACGCTCCCGCATAACCGGAGGACTGGAGCCGTGCTGCGGTATCCCTCAGGACTATCGCTGACGAGCCGTGGCAGACAAAATTACGAGGCGCGCGAAGAGTTCATTCACACAGGGTGGCAGCGGAAAAGAACAGTGACAAGCTCCCCATGCAGGAGCTAAGAGCGCCCAAGCACACGGATGCTGCAGTGACTACCGAACACCTCTACCCACGCTCCCCTGCCCCCTGAGACAACAAACGCCGCGGACACACCACATAGGGGCCCATATGGTGAGGGCTGCGCGGTGTCGGCGGATGAGTGGTGGGAATCCATCAAGAACTGCGGTGAACACCGGGAGTGTGGACCAGAACCCTCACAAGCCCCTCGAGGCACTGAATAGCACGACAGACAACGCCGAGCGGTCCCACAGAGGAGCCCGGGAACTGGGGGCTACACGGTGAATGCTCCTGATCAAGGAGCAGCCATCTGAGATGGGGTAAGCGACGCGAAAGGCGACTGAGAGCTGGGAACTCTGAGGCGCGCGGGAACGCGAAGGACCATGACAGACATCACCACTGGTCCAGGTGGGAGCTCATGGTATACCGCCGCCATTGCAGTAGTGCGGCCAGAGGCGAAGTAGTGAACACAGGGAGCCTGGGCCTGGATTGCCACTGGGGAGCTGAAGAGGCCCTTGGTGAATGGGTAACTGGACCCGGTTTCACCGGAGAAGGAAGCATATGAAACACCGGTGAGGAGGCAATAGTGGATGTGCGGGCGGTTCTCACTGCGGGCGGCCTGAAGGGAACTAGGCTAATGCTGGCGAGACACTATGGTACTTGCAGGATCCCCATGACCAGGGCACTAACGCTGCCCGAAGACTACCACTGGGGACAGAGCAGCGCCTAACCAACTCTCCTGACTGCAGCCCCCTGTCTCCCGGAACGCAAATCATGGCGGTGTTGCTGCCTGGGGGTCCGTAAACTGGGGCCGCGTGGAGCCGACAGCCTGTAAGGGAGGGTTGGCCACGCTGACGGGAGAGGCAGGCGCGGGGCTGGTAACCTCGCAGGCCCTACAACATTACGGACACTATATGCACACCGGGCGTCCCGCTGAACCTGAATGACACGGGCCCCAATGCACTGCGGCTCCTGGAGGGACCCTGCTGTGATGAGGGGTGTGTAGCTGCGGGGCGGCGGAACTACGGCGCTCACTGTGAGGTGAAGCTGGATCTGGGCCACCGTGTAGGTGTCGACAATTCGAGGTAGCGACTGGAGCAGGCCCAGGTTGAAGCATCGCACCATACTTCATCAGTGCGGCCCAGCAGCACTGCAGGAGGTGCTGCGCTGTGTACCTGTGAGCAGGCTGCGACCATCACGCCGGCAGTGCCTGGGGAGGAATAACTGAATATCCCTAAGAGGACAAGAGTGGATGGGTGAGATAACTGCGGGGACTCTCGCAACCCCTTCAGCCGGACTCTTAGAGCCGATCCAACACTGCGCGCCCGGACAGATACGGGGTGGAAACACCGAGTAGACGAAGGCGCTGCAGTCTACCCCCTTTTGCACACGTGGACCACTGTGACCTTTGGGGACGGTACTCACGCAGGCGGCCACCGCCGGTGCGCATAGCCTCGATCTCGCCGCCGAGCGGCTGTGCCGGTTGACAACGTGTTGACTTACCTTGCAACTAACCACGAATGCCCACGGCGCAGTAGTTGGTAATGGGCCGGATGAGAGCCAGGCTCCAGCAAGGGCCTCTGTGCACGACCTGTTTGGACCCCGCCAGTATGAATGCAGGAGGGGGGATAGAGACAGCGACCATGGCCCTTGAGGCCAAAATGGACTCAGTACTTGCAGCAGTGGAAAAGATCGGGACCGCGCTGAATCACACAAGGACATCCATTGAGACTCGGATAGACAATGTCACCTCGGACTTCACCTTACTCCACGCAAACCACCGCAAGTTAGCTGACAAAGTCGCTGCACAAGACCAAACACTGAAAGAACTCCAACCTATAACGCGAAACCACGCAGCGGCATTGCAAGATCTGATAGACTGCGTTCACGAACTCGAAGACAGAGCAGAAGATGCAGAAGGATGCTCCCGCCGCAACAATGTCCACGTAGGGGCCTGCCGGAAGGCGAAGAAGGGAGAAACCCAGAACAATTCACGGAAAAGTGGCTGCGCAATCTCTTACCCCAAGGAACACTGTCAATGCAATTCGCGGTCGAGAGAGCCCACTGCATGACGGCACAGAGACCCCAACCAGGAGCCAGACCTCGACCGTTCATTTTCAAATTGCTAAATTACAGGGACAGAGACGCGGTACTTCGTGAAACGCGCAAGATGAATGGCCTCAAAGTGAGCGGCAATCAGGTTATGCTCTTCCCAGATTACACCGCCTTAGTGCAGAGACGCAGGAGCAACTATACGGCGGTGAAACGCCAACTCAGATCTCTGGAGTTACCATATTCGTTGTTGTTCCCAGCCCGACTGCGAGTGGTCACAAAAGAAGGGACTCGCTTCTTTGACTCCTCGGAAGAAACGTGGGACTGGCTGAAAGAGTCGGGGTTGTGGGCAGGCGTGTGGCCTCGGCCCCAGAAGGCGACAACTCAGCGAGCAGATGACCCAGGAGGCGACGAAAGCGAGGAACCCAAAGGAACGCAAAACCGATGACTGCGGCACCGAATCCGGAGAAAATGAGGAAGGAAAGACAGGACGCGCTGAAGCGGTCACAACTCTCTGATCTACTCAGCCCACAGAAAGACCGGACTTATACACGTGGGAAACGCTGGTAGCCAGTGGATCCTCGTCTCCGTCAACAGAGATATCCGAAGAGTTCAACTTGCCAACGATTACCCCACAAACTGCTGATGGTATCATATGAAGAAGGACTGACGTGTTAGACGATGGCATATCCAGCTCACGCAAGTAGAACTATGTTTGTTGACATCTTTGATATTGCTAGCTGTAATGTGAGGAACTGGCCCCACTGGGTTAAACACGACACGCACTTCATACTGTATTGATGTGGCCACAATACATCCGCCGTTAGCCGCAACACACATAATATTGGAGGGCAAGCTCACACTCGACCCAAACAACTGGGTCAGCATCCTATCGGTCCTATGAGATGACTTTCATGACTAGATAGATGGCGGATCGCGCACACTGGAACTAAGGGGGTGGCCATATCACAACACCACTAGTACACGCACCCCAATAGGCTACACGTTGGCCTGGTTTGTACCACTCATTTGTTGTAAGAGGTTTGGACAGACATTATGCAATGTCTGTTCCAGATGTTATGTTGTTTTTAGTTCACTTATTGTTGTTGATTTTATTGCAGCACATCGACACGCTCACGCATGCCCCTGTTTTCCGTACCCTGAGGTGCACCCAGCCCTTGGCGTCCCTATCACCTAAACTCCACCAGAAATGACACGAGCTGACATAATCACATGGAACAAACGTGGTATGTACACGCCTGTGCATCGCTACTCCATTTTTGCGTACCTTCAGAGACACTCGGCTGCAATCGCCCTACTGCAGGAAACACACATGACCCAGACGGAACTGGACAGGCTGTGCAAACGTTGGAGGGGACAATTAGATGGCACGACATACTCGGCGCACGCGAGGGGAACATTAATCTGGGTGAGGGCGGGCACCCCATTCATTTGCACGGAAAGAGTGACAGATCCCGCAGGCAGATAAACCTTAGCGAAGGGGACACTCAATGGCCAACAGATACTACTAGGTTCCATATATGCCCCGAACACAGATCAACCCTTGTTTCTGACACAGCTGTCTGCTGCACTGACCCCCTATGTTTGACCCCCCTGGCTGTTAGATGGAGATTTCAACTCGGTGCTTGATGTGCACATGGATAGATCCTTCCCACCTCTCCGGACGACGACAGCTGGATCTAATGCACGGGCACTCTCGGACTGGCTGTCGCAATGGGCATTACTGGACTTGTGGCGAGTCCTCCATCCCACTGACCATATCTACTCATATTACTCGGCAGTACATGACTTGCATGTGCGCCTAGATAGGGTGGTGGGTTCCCAATCGCTGATCCCTCTAGTTGAGGTAGCGGAATACCTGGGGCGGACATATTCTGACCATAACCCCATGACACTTTGATTGAACTGGGAGCCTGACCGTCCCCCTGTGCCCACTTGGTGTTTCCAGCCAACTGCACTGGAAGACCCAGAGTTACGTGCATCCCTAGAGTACTTTGAACTCAACGAGGAGTCGGCGAGCTCCAAATTGGTGGAATGGGATGCTCACAAAATCGCCGTCAGGGGCCACTGTCTCGGTGCCACATGGAACATACGCAAGCAACTGTATTTGTCGCTCAACTGCCTCGAATCACAGCTACTACAGTATGAGCGGGAGGGAGAGGGCGGGGGTAGACAGTCCGACCAGCTGGAAAGCCTTAGGACGCAACATGCGGAACTCATAGAAAAGCTAAGGTGCCACAACTACACTGCTCACACAGCCCGCACCCATGCCAAAGCGGATAGGGCAGGTCGCCTACTAGCCTGGCTACTGAAGCAGGAAGGTAGACATACTCCAATTGGGGCCATACGCACACCAGAGGGGTCCCCAGTGTACACACAGAGGGAGATACATAAAGTAATGTCGGATCACTACTCACTGATGTACCAATCCAAAGTACGTTGCTCTAGCCCCGACCTAGAGAGGTTCCTAGAACCTGTTCAATTAGCCACAGCCTCAGGAGCGCATCAAGAGGCACTTAATGGTCCCCTCACTCTAGAGGAAATAGGTGAAGCAATAGGGTCGATGACATCTGGGAAAACGCCAGGGCCAGATTGCCTGCCGGCTGAATATTACAAGGCCTACCGGGAGCCTCTGACGCGGCATCTGCATGCCCTATATTCCACAGCCCTGGAGGAACACACATTGCCCCTGTCGATGCGAGAGGCCTACCTGGTGTGTCTGTTAAAACCAGACAGAGACCCTGAAAGCTTAGGGTCATATAGACCACTGGCACTCCTAAATGTGGATTATAAAATACTCGCCAAAGTGCTAGCGGAGCGGTTGGCGCCGGTGGTCCCCGAACTGGTCCACACTGACCAGAATGGATTTGTGCCCAAGCGTAGCACATCATTGAATCTACGGAGATTCTTCAGGGTGGCCGAAGACGGGGTGAAGGAATGGCCTAGGGCGGGATGCCTGGTACTCGACCTTGAGAAAGCCTTCGACTGCTTGGAGTGGAGCTACCTGGCAGCAGTGCTTCTACGGTACGACCTAGGTTGGGGTTTCCTCCAGATGGTAGACCTACTATACAAAAACCCTACAGTTAGAGTGCGGTTGGGACCATACATCTCCGACGCCATCCCTATACGCAGAGGTACTAGGCAGGGGTGTCCGCTATCGCCTCTCCTGTTCGCACTAGCAATCGAACCCCTGGCTGCGGCTATGCGTGTGACGCTAGGTGATGGCATACCACTAGGAGATGCGACACACCAGGTGTCGCTATACGCGGACGACCTCCTCGTATTTGTGAGAGATGTGGGAAACATACCGGCCCAACTGGAGCACACACTGCGTGACTTCGCCGATCTCTCGGGCCTCCGAGTGAATGCCAACAAGTCCTGCCTCTACGCATTCAGGCGAGACACGCAGGATCCGGGCTATATTTTAGAGGGCATGAGGGTGCAGTGGAATGCGGACACTTTCCGCTATTTCGGTATCCAGATATACCGTCAACCAGCAGACCTCTTTGACGGTAATCTGGGACGAGCAGTGACAGCCATCAAATCAAAAGTGAACTTTTGGAGAACGCTACCACTGACAGTCACTGGCAGGGTGGCACTATCCAAGATGGTGATCCTTCCTCAACTCCTGTACTACTTTGCTAATCTGCCATCTATGTCCCAGCAGCCTTCTTCGCCACTCTCACTAAGCTGCTCCAGGACTTCCTCTGGGGAAATACACGTCACAGGTTGGCGCTAGCAAAGCTATACTTGCCTACCGATCAAGGGAGACTAGCTGCACCTTGTTTCGAGCACTACTATTTGGCTACACAACTGCAGTGGATAGCCTGCTGGCTCGCTAACAGAGGCCGTGAAGATACCGCAACCTCAGCTCCTCCCCTCTCTCTAGATTTTATCACCAAACTTTTCCACCCAGCCTCTAAAGCCCCAATGCCTACCCCCCTCCTCCTGGCGGTGGCTTATAGGTGCTACCGTCGCTGCCTGCATCTCACCAAAACACTGGTCCCCTATGCGCCGAGCATACCGCTAGTGGGCTCCCCCAGCGGGCCGGGGGTGCTTACACCTCTTGAACTTACGGACTGGCACGAAGCTGACATACAGACATTGGGAGACCTGTACCAAGATGGCATGGTCATACCATATGAGTCCGTGGTCGACGAGGTGGGGCTGCCGTCGGGACAATTTCTAAGGCATTGTTCACTGATCGCGACACTATCCTCTAGATGGGGAGAAATGCAAGAGGAACCAAGCCAACACCTTACCATCCAGTACCTCCATGTTATGGGACATGGTAGACACTTGATCCGCTGGTTTGCAGCATCCCTTCGTACACACGCAGTGATAATTCTAGACCCGCTGTGCCGTAAATGGGAGGCAGACCTGGAACGGCCGATAGAGGACAGGGGATGGGAAAGAATACTAAGGAGTCCAACACGAATTCCTAGGAATATGAGATTCCGACAAATACAGCTATTTATAGTTCACATAGTATACCTCACACCCGAAAAGATAAACAGGTACTTTCACTGCACAGATGCTTTATGCCCACGGTGCGTGGAGGTGGTGGTTGGAATGGTACACATGCTATGGGGCTGTAACAAGCTACACACCTATTGGCAAGCTGTAGGCGCAGCGCTGCACACCTGTACAAGCCGAGACATACCCTTTGAATGGCCCGTTTATTTATTACATCATTTCCACAGGTCTCCGACCACGAAGGTCTCCTCTCGCTTCCTAGAACTAGGTTTGGTGGTAGCCAAGCGGCTCCTAACCAAGAAATGGAAGGCACGAGACCCACCACACATACGGGCATGGAGGTACTCACTTTTAGCATGGGCCAAAGCAGAAGGAATCGCCATCCTGCGGGAGGAAACGTTGAGGCTACGGAAGACACCGATAGCAACGCAATGGGAGGGACTGATCCACATTGAGGGGGACGACCCAGAGGGACAACAGGGGAGTGGAGGAGATGCCCCGATAGGGAGGGATGAGTAACCTGATAGCAAACATCCGCAATGACGAGTAGGAGTGCACATACCATCTGACACCTAAGATGCGCTACGACATGGGTGGTGGGTAGGGAGGTAGACCCGAGGGGGGAGGGACACGAAAACGGGGGGGAGAGGCAGGGTGCAAAATACACACCTGAGAATCGATGCATGCTGCTGTTGTTAGTTTTGAACTTTTGTTGGTTGTTTTCTTCTGTTTATAACGTCTGTGCACTTACCCGAACTGTATGATCCGCAAAGACTCTGCACAAAACGTAAATGGAACCACGTTGAATGTATGATGGCTGTTATCCTTGTGGAACATGCACTATCTGCCGTAGCTGTGCCTACGACAGCACCAAATGTATATCTGAAATAAGCCGCTATTCAACCGTAATATATCTTTGACGTAGACGGGTGGTTCACTGTATGGTCAACTTTATGTGCTACATGTTATCTTTCATGATGCTGTAATCTTTTAGAAGGGAACAAAAATAATAAAACCAGATTTAAACAAAAAAAAGGTGGGGCAAGGCTGGGCTGGAAGTTGTCTTGCACATTGTAAACTGCACTACCGTGAGGCGGCGGCTGGTCGGTCGGGGGACTGAGAGTAAAATTGCAGTCTTGCTCTAATTTTCTGACTTCAGCCTTCTTGAGCCAGAAAAGTCAGAGACATTCTTGTCACAGAAGATATCAGCTGAAGCCATTTCACTCTTCGTTCGTGTCCCTGATAGGCCCTAGCGACCGTAAGCAACTACTGGTGCCGTGCCACTTTTGACTTACATCATGCACATGCTATGCGCTTACATGCTAGTGATCACAGCAGCTTTTTGGGGTTTGCTGCTAGGTATATCGGTGCGGCTCCCACCGCCTTAATATGTCTCTTGTGGACATATTTTAAGGTCTCAGCCTTTCAGGTGGCCCCCTGATAGAACCAGCTCTGTTCTGCTGTCTTGCCCTGATAGCACTGAATGATACTTAAACAGATTGTTTTAAATAGAACTTTCCGTAGCTTTATTTTCATTGTGGATGATATGTGTGTCTATTACATTTTTTAGAGAAATGTTGTGTTTATGTTTCATGCAACATCCTTAAAATAGTCTTTTTTGGATCAAATCAGGACCACAGAAGGTGCATGCATACATTTGCAGAAGCCAGCTGGTTGTCGCTGAAGGTTGGCAATGCACATGATTGGTGAAGAGGGTGTGGGCTGTGGTGAAGGTGCATGGATGTTGCCAATACGGAACGTCTCTCCCACTGTCTTTGAACTCAATAAAATAACACAAGGCATTTTTCCCCTCCCTTTGGACCACAGGGTACACAAGCTTAGATTAATGCCAGCTGTCTATATTATGTGGCTACATAAAAGTCACAATATCGGGAGTTGTGGGGGATGTACCCCCTGGAAAAAGTATATGTAGTGCGAATCGCACGCACTCTTTAAGCATCATGTGCAGCGTGCAAACGCTCTGGGTGCGCATTCGGAGCGGTAGTGGCACATACTGCGATGGTCATGCATTTTAGGAAGCAGTGATAATTGTGAAAAGTGAAGGCTGTCTGGTGATCATCGCACACACACTGGGAGGAGGTGGCATTTGTCCATCCGAATGCAAATGGGATGCAGATGGGGGCCGGGCTTGTGCCTTAAAAAGGGATCCGGTACCTTGAGGAAGGTGAGGTACAGCACTCCGCCAGCCACTTCACTGTTTGTACCGTGATGCTTGTACTGGCCTTTGTGTGGTGGTTGCTGTCACTGTGCTGGCTCTGTGGTCCGGTTTAGGCCTTGTCCGATTAGCTGTGTGCCTCATCTTGCACGATTGGGTGCCATGGCCAGTACAGTTCAGTCCAAGGGGCGTAGATTCCTTTGGTACCGAAGGTGCATTGGTACCGGGGTCCAGTGGCTTGTGGAGCCAATGGAACACTAAGTATTGGTGTATTTTAAAATTCAAACAGTAGTCGTGATGCCAGGTCCTTTTTTGCACTAGGATCCAAGACACACTGGCTGCGCTACTGTTCAGACCATTGCTTGTGTGCGATAGGTTGCCTTGGTCAAATTCGGTGTAGCTGAAGCTGTTGACACAGTGGGTGATGGTTGAAGTGTGGCCTGTGTGGGAAGTATTCGGTTTATGTGTAATGTTCTGAGAGGAGCTCCAAACCAATGCTTGCATCGCAAAGAGGAGAAACGTGGATAGAACTGGTCACTTTTTCGCTTAATACATACCCCACTCGATCTAAACTTGCATTGGGATATGGCACTGTGTAGCGCGAGACCCAACTAGATGTCCTCCACTCCCATACACTAACTAAAGCTTAGCACACCGTGAAAGGACTTGAATATTTATTGAGTGTTTTTAGGGCTTTTTCTCTTTTTAGCAAATTCATATGAAAATTGTGCATTAAAATGCACTAGTAAAGGCAATTTTTTCAAACTTTTCTCATGGAAGAGACACCCCCACCCTTATTCTCCCCTAGAAGAATATATAATATTAATTATGCAATTATGTATATTCAGCAATTATTGTGATGTCATCTGGATTAAGGTTATGTTACATCTCTTCTTAGGAAGATGCAGGATCAAAGGCCATATAATATCACTTCCTGTGACATCATTAAGGTGAAAGGGTATGTGATGCCACTTCCACTACCCTTGAGAGTTTTGGTGAATCGACGTCCATGGATACTAACTAAAGTTTTAGGGCCTCATTTATGAAAAGTGATGCATCGCTGTGTGAAAACAGCGATGCGTCACCTTTCACTGCGCCCTCCTTGCGACATGCTGGATGCGTCATATTTATAATATGACAAATCATGTCGCAAGGAGTTACAGATACATCAGTATTTCTAACGTATCTGTAGGCACAAAAATGACACATTGCTGGAGTGTGTCACAAAAGGGACGCAACTTCAGCAATGAGTCATTTAACATGGGCAAGTCCCATTTCAATGTGCCTGCATCAGTCTTACGCCTTCTGTGAGGCCGGCGTAAGATATTGACGCATTTGCGTCCTAGAAGTGGCGCAGTGAAATCTCAGAGATTTCACTGCGTCACTTCTACGAGGCTTACTTACACCAGAATGCCCACCCTGCATACATTATACCTGGAGCAGGTATAATGTGGCGCAGGGGTTTACAAAGTGACGCATCTACCTAGATGCGTCACTTTGTAAATATGACGCAACATGGTGCCTTTTTTACGCTGCTGGTACGTCACAAAAGGTGATGCACCGGCGGCGCAAAAGTGATGCAAGGGCTCATAAATAAGCCCCTTAGTGTCCAATTTCACATTTCTTCAGTTACATAATTTTTTTTAATTTTCTGATTTATATTTTGCTTCTTCATTTATATACACTTAATTCGTTTTCTGAGCAGTCACAGACCGCTTGAGTAGGCTTCATGGACACCCCCCAGGGTTCCCCAGACCACAGGTTAAGAACCCGTCCCCTGCGCTGGGTCGTTCGGGTGCCACCAGCACCAGCACAGCTCTACTGTTCTTCTGTATCCCCAGCACTGCACCTTTCCCACGGCTGCTCCTTGGTTTGCTCCTGAATTATACTTGTGCAAATATGCAAATCGGGTGGTATCTCGTGTCTGTTTGAGTTGTTCTTCCCAGGCTCTGGCCGGATGTCTGAAGACGCCATTTCCTGCTCGGCCTGGGAACAAGGCGGCGCTCTCTCCCTTTCACTCAGGAGCCGGCGAGGCTTTGTCGGCCGCGGGCGCTGCTTGCATTAAGCAGGCGGAAGCCCCGGTCTTTTGACAGCTGCAGCCAGGTTGCAGTGCGAGCGTGCCCACTGGATGTCAGGAGAGACATACAGCTGTGAGACTGAATCTAGGAAGGCACGATATTTCATGTTTTCATTTCAGTTTAGCCTTTTCCTAACGCGCGCCTCATTTCCAAGGGGAATTCCAGCTAATACCTCCGCCGGTCGTTTCTTTCTTCTCCTATCACATTTTTATTGACATTTTGTTGAGCTGTCTGAAGGTAATTGAAGATTAGGTGCCATTGTACATTTTGTAGCTTTTGGTTCAACTGGTTCTTAAATTGTTCTCTACATCTTGAGGACTTCAAGGCTCGAGCACAGCACTTCCACCCGAAGACCAGTGGCTGGAAACGACTGTGGGAAGGGTGAGCCTCCTGCTCCCACCAAGGGTCAGTGCACGAACATCCTCCCATCACGGCGACTTTTGCCCTTTGCCCTCTGTGTGCATGCTCAGAAAACATTCTTACTGGATTGGCCTTCCTCATTTGGTGCTGCCCAGGACTCTCTGCCCTCCTCCTTTTGCTAGCGAGAAACCTTTCTTTTTTCTATAACTCTGGCGACACTTCTATTTGTGATGGCTGCACGGACCGTCATCCTCCCCTCAGACTGCACACTGCTTTGTGAAATCTGTCCACTCGCAGGCACCACTGTCCACTGGGCACCTGTATTAATACAAACAAAAAAAGATGGCTTCCTTGGCCTTCGCTTTCAGAGGCTGCTGGCCTGATGAAATGGACATACCAGGATAAAGCGTTCTAGTGTTTGTTTACGCCCCTGCCCTGTCTCCAACAACAAATCCCATTGGTGTCCTCTCCCTGCTTTTCTGGGTCTCATTCACACCTTGTTCGAACAAAGGGCCTTCTTTCTTCCAATGAGCTAAGGGCAGTCATGAGTGGTTGTGAATTATTCCCAAGCTCTAAATGTGTTTACAGGGAAAAGGCTACAGCATATTACCCCTTACTGAAATGAGCATCTCATAGTGCATATACACCCGGGCCAGGATGCTGTCTCTTGCAAAGAGAAGCATCAGCTCATTCACGTCGAATCGTGCCTGGAGGTCCTCTCATAGGAAGGTGAGCGTCTGATAGTCCACATCCACTAGGGCAGGGATGTTGTCCCATTTGTGCGGCAGCATCAGGTTGTTCTCCTCCACTAAGGCCAGGAGGTGGGCATCACATAGCTCATGTCACCTATGGCCAGGATGTCCTCACCTACTGAGATGAGCATCTGACGCATTGCCAGATGAGCATCTGATAGTTCCCCCTGGCACTAGAGCCAGGGTTTCCTCCCATATATATGGAAGTATCGGGTAGTTTGCATCCACTAGTACCAGGATCTTGCCTCACACAGAGGTGGGCAACAGGTAATTCACTTTCAAAAGTGTCAGGATGTCTTCTCCTACAGAGCTAAACATCTCATCCCTTAAGACCAGGATGTCACCCCTTACACAGTGAGCATGTGATTGTTCAGATCCACCTGGGTTTGGATGACATTGCTTACAGAGATGTTAAAAAGGAGTCCACTAGTGCCAGGGTGCCATCCCATACTGAGATGAGCATCAGGTAATTCACGTCAACAATCTGCTAACCACCTCCTGAGTAGTTGTTACCAAATTCTCAATTTTTCCATTTAAAAGATAGCCAAAATCTAAGAGAACTTTGATGTTAAACCACCATTATTATCCTTGTACTTCTTGGACCATGCCTCGTCTGCTCCAAATGGCGCATCCTTAACTACTTTCCGCCATCTTTCCGATTCTGATTCCCTTGCAACCGTCTCAATGATTAACCATCAGTACTCCTGTATCCCCAGGAGTAAACACCTATGCATCCCCTTGACAACTCTGTATATATCTTCCAGCACTCTAGGATGCTGCAGCAGTACCCATCTACACATCTCGTAGAACTCCCTGCATAACCAACAGTTGCACACGCTTTGATGCCTAATACAGTGCAACCTTGCATGTCCCTGCAGCGACCACCTGGACAGCCCATGTAGCACCCCCTCAATAGCCTGCTAGACCCCCTATTTAGAAGTAGACCCTGTTTTTCCCAGTGGAAATCTCCTCCCTGCCCTTCGCCTGGAGTCCCAGGCGTTCAGTTGCTGGCAGCCACAGGCCTGCTGCTCTCACCTTCAGATAATTAATATCACATTTGCTTCTCTGTCTCACTCTATATTCCCAGCAGCGAGCCCTGTAGTATCATTTTCACATTTTAAACCCCCTGTCTGCCTACAATTATCCAGCTCCATTATGCTTGCTTTTTAATTACATCCAGGCTTCTCAGCACATCAACAGTTGTGTTGGAGCTAGGGGGCATTCTTCAAATAGATTTTGCTTATGTATTCAAGAGGGATACCCCGATGAGTTAGTGCCAGGGTACGATCTATGAGAGGTTACAGGTTTGAATCCCACAGGATAGACTCAAACCTTCCTCCTTCCAAGGCTGCTAACTTATGTAACAGCTGCATTTTATTGTATAAAACAAAACCCTATTGAAAAAGCTCTCTAGCAGGTTATTAGAATAAACCCTTTGCTATAGGTTGATCCCTTTTGCTCAACAATGATCATTTTTAGTCTAGCCTTCGGACGGCTTTAACTCTGTTGTCGAGTTACCAATTGTGGAAAATCCCAATACTTGCATGTGGACAAACCCAATACTCAGAGCGGGCTTGAGGAACGATCATTGTTATCCATTGATTGTCTTTCCTGTCACTCTCGTTCCCTTGCTTTCTACTAGATGCCCTACCTTCCTACTCATGTTTTTGCATAGCTTCTTCACAAACCATGTGAGTGGAGGACTTGTATCCTTTCACTTCTTACATTCAGGAAACTAATTTTTAGGTCGAGGCCTACCAGAAAATTGTCTGGTTTGCTAATGGCATCTTCGGGGCATTCGGAAAGCTTCCTTTGGCATGCACTCCGACCTTTGCTTACCATTGGCTTTCTGGTTTGTAGCTCACATTTTCTTGCTCTCTGTTTGCTGCCTTTAATTATTTTAGGCTGTCCAGTTTCAGTTTGTCCCTTCCCTTGCCCAAACCGTATTTACAGTATCCTCTCCAGTGCTCCCTTTCTGTAAACAGTCCTTTAAATCTTGTTCTTTTCGTGTCACATTTGCTGTGCATTGAAAAACAGAGTTCAGTCAGTCAGTCAAATATCTTTATTCGGCTGACTTGCAGCCATAAAAGACTACATCATTAAAATATTTTTTTTTAAACAGATACAAGAAAATCTAATACAGACAATGTATGGTACACTTTTTGACAGTGGTAATTCATAATCAGAGTATAACAGAGGTGATTAATAAAGTTTATATTTCTACGAAATAGCAGCATGACCTACAAACAGCGTGTAATGAACTTTGTGAAAAGCCCCTGTCCCATGGACCATAAGATCCAAAAGTAATTAATTAAAAACCAAGTAAAAGGAATCATTTCCCAACAATATTACGTAAACGAACAGCTGTAGAGATATATCTGTAGACCATTAGACAAGTAAATTCATAATTTAAAAGCTGGAGGTGATATAGAGCTGGCCGACACTACCTGATATTTGAACATTTTAAAAGAATAATAAAATCGCGCCTTGCCTTGAAATAAAGTTGACAAAAAAACAGGAAGTGGAGCGTGCTCTGTGTAGATGTAGAATCACAAGCGAAAAGCTCCAGTTTAGGATCACAGTAGGCTTTACGAGGATAAGAAACCAGAAGATGCCAGATGCCAAACCTGAATCTGATGAGATAAAACAATTTGGTGTGACAGAAATAAAAAGAGAGATAAGGCTTAAGACCTGGAGAACGTACTAGAAGCAAGAGTTCAGAGACTCTCCTTTTCACCATCTCTAGGCGCTCACTAGACAACTTTAAGCAGGTCAGGAATCCTTTTTCAATTTGACTTTTGGGATCTTTACAATGTGCACTGGGTTGTGAAAACAGTCCACCAGCCCCATTGTCTCCAACTGATTTTTTATGTAGCTAAACCAGGGTATCTTCAACATGTGATCAAGTTTAAAACAGTCCAAGATAATTGCACGATTAAGGACTGGCTCCTCCTTTGCCCAAATTGAATGCCATATAAAATTGCTGCAGTTTGTATACGAAAGGACAGAGGGGTCAAACCAAGCTCACTGTGACAGATGGTAGCAGGGACACTACCAGGGACTGTCAAAAAGCGTCTCATAAAGTTGTTGGAGACAAGCCGGATTGCAGAAGCCCAATACTCCAGCCTCATACAAGGTAACATAACACGAGCGAGCCTTATAAATAATAATTATTGAATTAATCGGTCTTGAGCCTAACTTCTTCTTGAACCTGAATACCGCCTCCAGGTTTTGATTAAAATTACTATCCCTTGATTTAACTAGATGGTGCCAAGTGCTTTTCTGATCAAACGGGATTCCCAAGTATGAAAAAGTTGGGACATAAGACAGCCTTTCGTTGTTAATAAAACATGATCTTAAGATGGTGGGAGATTTACCTGCCACCATAGTGTAGAACTTTGCTGTGTTAGTCTTTAGGCCCAGATCGGTCAACAAATCGTTAAATCTTGTTACAAGCTTCTGTAGGCCCACACTGGTTCTGGACATTAGAACACAGTCATCGGCATAAAGTGATGCCGGAAGATTTCTAGTACTTATCT
Organism: Triturus cristatus; assembly: GCF_964204655.1. Classification (NCBI taxonomy): domain Eukaryota; kingdom Metazoa; phylum Chordata; class Amphibia; order Caudata; family Salamandridae; genus Triturus; species Triturus cristatus. The sequence continues at coordinate 856,206,406 of NC_140584.1, read as the reverse complement.
TAGGAACATCCACATTCCCTTGATTAATGTAACTTTCTAGGTCATTAATATAGAGACAAAATAAAAAAGGGCAAGGACACACCCTTGACAAACCCAATGGGAGTTGAAAGTTTCCCACCCGTTCTTTACCTGACCCTCCCAGTCACATCCGCCTGCATCTGGGCTTAAAAGTGGACTAAAGACGGATCAATGCCCAAATCCAGCATTTTTTCCCCATAATCTCCCTCTCTGCACCCAGTCAAAAGCTGATGTAAGATCCATGAACCCGATATAAAGGGATCTGGTCTTGGCTATAGTGTTCTTGCTTATGACCAGGTGCAGATTAAGACACTGTTCAACAATTCCCAGGCCCCGCCTGAAGCCATAATGTACGTCTGAAAACTCACCACCTTCGGCTACCCAGGCCTTCACACGATCTAGTATGACCCTGCCTATCAGTTTACAAGTGCAATCAATTAATGAAATTGGGCAGTAGCATTTTGGGTTCGACCTGTCCCCTTTTTTGAAAATGGGTACTATAATCACGGTGCCCCATGATTTTGGTGGGCCCAGGGAAGCTATACAGCTTACAATGTTGGTCAACAGGGGGAGCCATAGGGCGGGATTGGTAAAAAACAAATAGGCAGGCACGCTATCCGGGCCAGATGCCTTGTTCTTTACAGTTTGACTTAATGCCATTTCAACTTCATCGAGCGTTGATCATGCCAGCTCTGATGTCCCATAATTTAAGGTGGGACAATACTCACCATTAGCACTATATAGGCTGGAACATTGTTGTACCCAAAAATCTGGCATAATTGTGGCATCAATTTGCTACTGTTGTGAGAACTTTAGAAAAAATTAGAGTTAACAGTTTTCCAGAAGAGTCTAGGGTCTTTATTTTGACATGCTTCATGCAATTGTTCTCAAACCTCTTTTCTTATGTCCAGTTTACATTTCTCCAGAGCCCATTTATATTTATTTCGAAGATATTTTACCACTAATTTAGCCCACTTTTTTTTCAGTGCCTTCATAAGATTATTATGGGATTGTGAGCAGTCACTGTTAAACCATTTATATAGCTTATGGGGTCTTGGTCTATTGTCACTTCGTAAAGCAGCATTAATGGTCTTAATTATTACGGCAAAAGCCTTTAACATGGATGAGGGATTTACACTACATTCCAGGCACTCCAAAGTGTATCTCATGTTAGTGGATGAATCCGTTGAAGAACGGAATCTGGATCTACAGTAGACCACTTGCGCAACAGGCCTTAATTTCTATTATAAGATATGGGATGTAGATTAGTTTTCCCAGAGAGATAACCAGTTTGGGTCTCTAAACGAATGGCCTGAGGAAAGTGGTCGTTAAAGCAAACCTTAAGGATAGAAAAAGCTACAGATTGAGGTTTAAAATATTCGTAAAGGTCAATGTAGTCAATGAGGGTGCCTTGACCTCTGCCCGTAAAAGAAACATGATCTGGGACTAATGGTTGGATGAGATCTATTGTAAGAAAAAGAGAACGTTTTGAGAGCAGCAAATTAAAGATGTTCCCACATGGATTATGATAAAAATGGCAACCCCCCATCCGTGACCCCATCTGCTAGACAACATGCAGACTGCTTTGATAAGGGACATAATTTACAATTAAAATCACACCCCCAGAGAACGATGAAATCAGTGTTTAGTTCCTGTATGTGCCTGCTTAGTGATTTCTTTAAGTCTTCAGCAATGGCGGTATTGTTGGCGACAAAGCTATTATGATAAAAATTGACAATGACCAGCGTTACATTCTGTTTAAAACGAATATTAATAATTTAGAAATGTGGTGAGTGAAGCTTAGTCTTGCCTACTCTATCTGATAATGTTGTTGCTACTAAAGTTAGAAGGCCACCCTTAAGATGGGCACCCATAGCTGCACCAGCAGGAGTGTGTATGGAAGCATAACCGTTAATATGAACTGACTCTCTCGTCCAGGTTTCTTGGAGGCATATGATGCTATAAACTTTTATGAAATCATGCCAGGTTTCAGGCTTCAATCTATTTGATAGACCTGCAATATTCCAAAACAAGCCTCCATGGACAGTTGTACTATTATAGCCAAGATGTTCTCTCTTGTTGCTTGTGTGAGCAGTTATCTGGCAATCATACTGGGATTTCTGGGCTATATTTCGAGACATCATATGTTGGGCCTTCTCAGCTGGTAAAATGTTAACGGGTTCCTCCAGTGTTATCTTTACCAAGTCAGAGAGGACAGGGCTACCTACAAGTGCCGGACCATTAGTCACTGAAATGACAATTCTACCAGTGATATCCCTCAGCCTCTATCATGACTGAGTCACAGTTAATGGTCAGTGCAGTTCCACGCACCCTATAGTGCAGTCAATCCACATGATCTAGTGAAGAGAAATGATTAAAAGTTGGTATAACAAAGTTATGTGGAGCGTTGCCAGTTACATGATGTGACCTCAGCTCTGCCTTTAAACTTGGCTTATAAAAATATCCAAGGAGTACCGCCACAATAGGGCCACTGGCATTTCTACACCAAAAGAACCTATCCATAATAGAGTGGACCAATGACATATTTTTAAAATTAACAACAACACAATCGCCTACATCGGTTTTAGGTTCTGTACCCACCCACGGTACTCGTTCAACATTATTTATGTTCCTAAATAAGTCTTCACTATTTGACCAGTCCGTGGCTTTTGCTCACCAGTGTACAGTTTTATTCCTTAACTGTGGCAAGTCTTCCTCTTTGTTAGGTGACAGAGGTGGAACATTCTTGAGGACTATAACCAGCGAAGTTGCTTCCGGTGGAAGGTGGAGGACTCTATCATGATTTTTCCTTAATTCAACTTGGCGATTGACAACTGATTCAGTGGTTCCTGTATAGTTTGTCCCATTTAAAATTGTTGGGTGGCCTCCACCAGCCGCTGAGGAAGATGCAACATGTGCCCGAGATTGAGAAGAGCGATGTGGAATATTATTGGTTGTAGTGTTGGGGTGGCATCCAGGTGATCTCTGGGGGAGCGAAGTAGCGCTACGAATGGGCAAAGGGTCAAAGTCTGTTGCATTGTTGGTCCAAGTAGTTAAACTCGAAAGACTAGAGCCGATCAAAATTTTCAGCGAAGTGTCAATGCTGTTGAGGATACTTAAAAAAGGTTCAAGAAAGGATTTCACTATTGTTTCCAGGGAATTAACATACTGAGCATGCAACAGTGCGTCTCCCTTCTTCTTGGAACCTAAGTCAGCTTCCAACTCAGGTGCCCTAGCACTCTCCCTTGCTGTCGGAACCAACGTTTTTTTCTGGGTTACAGGTGGCAATACCTCTCTCACCGATTTGCTGCATGCCTTTGCCTTTTTGGGAGGGGGATGGCATAAGATGTCAAGAGGGCAACCTTGCTGAATAATGTTGGAAGCTTCAGGGTCATTAGGTTTTATGTCGGCCCTGGGTGGATTAGAGCCCCTGGGTTGCTGACTCTGGGGTGGACTCTGTGATGGACAGGCTGATTCTGCTAGTGAACTCGTATGAAGAGCCCACTTTGTAGCCCCCCGTTCTCTCTTCCACACATTCGATTTTGCTATTAATTTCCCCCATGGCAGTGGTGAGGAAGCTAGTGATGGTAGAGGTAAGAGGGCGGTCCTTAGCAGATGGCATGGTTAATTTACATTTCCCTATCCTCTTACCTGTAGTAACAAGTAGCCCACCAAGGGACGATTGAGGCTGTATCACCGAGCCAAGAGACAGGGCCCAGACCAGCCTTGTGTGGCCACAGACGGGTGCAGACGGGCCTGCCCTTGGCCCGGGCTTCGCCTGGGCTGCCTTAAATGCGCCTCCTGGCACGAACTGTCTCAGTTGCCAGCTCCTGCCGCTTTGCGCTGTGGAAACTGAAGTCCCTCTCCGACAGACTGCTGCTGCCAGAAAAGTCAAAGCCAATAATGAAGGGCTCCCAGAGTTCTAATATCAGGCTCTGTCTTCCAGGGAGCTTGATGTTTACTTTTCTTTCTCTGACTTCAAAGAGGATTTGTGTGACAACCATACTGGCTACTAGGGGTAATTCTGGAGTGTGGTGGAAAGAAATATTTTAATGCCATCAAAACAAATCAATACAGTAGCTGACAACATTTCCACACATTATAGTTTTTGCGCTGTGTACCTTTATCAGTTAAACTGTAAGTCTGTGCAAATGCAATGGTCATTTCAATCGAAGATGTGTTGTCTTGCAATGACGGTGCGCTAACACATCATGCATGCTCCACTTTATCCCACTCCACTCTATTCAGCACCACTCCATGCAACTGCACTCTACTCTGTACCACTCCACTCTACGCCACTCCACACTGTGTCTCTGCACTCTACTCAGCACCATTCCACTCTTTGTTACTTCAGTTTATGCCACACTACTCTGTTTCACTCTCTGCTAGTGCACTCTACTCAACTCTACTCTACACCATTGTACTCTTCGCAACTGCAATCTACACCACTCCACTCTGTGTCACTTCACTCTGCAACACCCTGCTCTATGCCAATGTAGTTTGTAAAAAACATAAGTGCCAGGGGTCTCGTCAGGAGTCCACTGCAGCGTGCACCACCCATTGCCCCCTGCCAGCACTGCTAGTGAAAGTAACAACACAGCTACTAACCATCACACTCCTATATACAAAAGAGTTGAGAGGCAACTTTCAAAGAGAAAAACATAACGCAGCCCAATGCTGTATTTATAACATAAGGCTGATTGGGGAGGTCTTTTCTTTGCTTGTTGTGATTCTTTTATTCAACATCTTCTCAAAATGTAAAAGACAGTTCAGCACAGCCGACCTGTTTCGCCCAACATTTGGGCTACTTCAGGCCATTAAAGAAGGAAAGGTGCTCACAGGTCACTCCTGTGCCTGCACAAATAACAACCATTGGCAAAGCCAATAGTTCTCGCCTATCTGAGAGCTATTGGCTTTGACAATGTCTTTTAGCCAGTTTACAGCCATGCTGTTGTTCAGCGTGGCTAAATGTTAGTGGTATGGCATGGAGTAGAGTGACACAGAAGTGAGTGAAGTAGAGTGGCATAGAGCGGACTGGTGTGTAGTGGAGAGGCATAGAGTAGCATAGAGTGAAGTGGAGTGGAGTAGAGTAGCGTGACATAGAGTAGAGTGGTGTATAATGGAGAGGCGTAGAGAAGAGTGGCATAAAGTAGAATGGCATATAGTGCATATAGTGTAGTGGTGTAGAGTTAAGTGGCTTAGAATGGACTGGCCTAGAGTGGAATGAAGTGGCATAATGTAGAGTGGCATTGGTTACAGTGGTGTTTGAATGGAGAGGAGTAGAATAGAGTGTAGAGTCAAGTGGCTTAGAGTATCATAGAGGGGCATTGTGTGGAGTGGAGTGGAGTTGCGTTGAGTGGGATAGAGTGGCATAGACTGGTGTAGAGTAGAATAACATGAAGTGGGGTAGAGTGGCGTGGGGTAGAGTGGCATGGAGTAGAGTGGCATGGCATAGAGTGGCATGAAGTAGTGTTGAGTGGTGTATTGTGGAGTGGAATGGAGTGGCGTAGAGTAGGGTGATATAGAGCAGAGTAGATTTGAGTGGAGTACAGTAGCGTGGTGTAGAGTGAAGTGGCATAGAGTGTGGTGACAAACATTGGGTTGAAGTGGAGTAGAGTGGAGTGGAGTACAGTAGCATAGAGTGGCGTGGTGTAGACCAGTCTAGCATAGAATGCAGTGGCATAGAATAGAATGGCATAGGGTAGGGTGGGAAAGAGTGGGATGGGGTGGAGTGGAGTGGCATAGAGTGGAGTTCGGTAGTGCTGTAAAGTGGCATTGTATAAAGTGGCATAGGATGGAGTGGCGTGGGGTGGAGTAGCATAGAGTGGAGGTGTGTAGAGTAGGGTGGCATAGAGTGTGGAGTAGTAGAGTGGCATGGAGTAGAGTGGGGTAGACTGGAGAGGTGTAGAGTAAAGTGGCATAGAGTGAGGTGGAGTGGAGTGAAGTTACGTGGAGTGGTGTAGAGTAGAGTGGTGCAGAGTGGCATGGAGTGGTATAGAATGGGATGGGGTAGAATAGAGTGTATAGAGTATTGTGCCATAGAGTGCTGTAAAGTGGTATTATGTGAGGTGGAGCCGCATGGTTTGGAGTAGAGTTTAGTGGTGTAGAGTAGAGTTACATAGCGTGAAGGGGCATAGATAGGCATAGAGTAGAGTAGAATGCCTTAGAGTAGCGTAGAGTGGAATGGTGTACAGTGGCATTGAGTGGAGTGGCGTAGAATGGAGTAGACTAGAGTGGCATAGAGTGGTACAGGTGTGGGTGTAAGTAACTAATGGGCCAGTAAAGGTGGCAGATCGGGTGGAAGCAACATACATAAGAAACTGTATGCCTGTGTTAAAAGGAGGTAAGCACATTTCATGTCCATGAATAATATCAAAACACTTTAAAAATATAACAATTAGAGCTTTGCAAAAAGATGAGGAAGAACACATGTACTTGATCCAAGCTCTAAGGAGGAGTAAACAGAAGAAAGGAAGGGAAGCCTCTGGGAGCTTAGCATTAGAAAGTTGTCATTCTCATTACAAATGAGAATGACAACAAAAACAACAAATGTTATGCTGTGGGCAGGGTGTAAGACCACTAAATTGTGCAATAAGGTGCCGATTCCGATCCTGTAAAAAGGTCCTACGAATTGTCGTACGGAGCATTTTCTCCATACGACTCGTACCCGGTAAACTGTCCATACAACCTAGGAAGTACGATTCATACAGAAAGCCTATTTCCGTACGAATCGTACAAAAGACTGTACGGGAAAAAAAACCCTACGAATCAGATCCGGAACAGCCTGTATGCGACGTCCATACATATGTAAGCAGCGTTTTACGGCCCAGCAAGTACGATTCGTCCCTATGGCACTCCGTACGGCTCTTTTTTTACGGGAGCCAATAACAGCCGTAAAAGCAGAGTCCCCAGGGATACGAGTCGTACATGCCCCCACCCCGCGTATGTACGCACCGTACCCCACCCGCGTATGTATGCACCGTACCCCACCCGCATATGTACGCACCGTACCCCACCCGCATATGTACGCACCGTACCCCACCTGCGTATGTTCGCACCGTACACGCTGGGGGTATGGTGCGTACATACGCGGGTGGGGTACGGTGCGTACATACGTGGGTGGGGTACAGTGCGTACATACGCAGGTGGGGTAGGGTGCGTACATATGTGGGTGGGGTACGGTGCGTACATACGTGGGTGGGGTACGGTGCGTACATACACGGGTGGGGTACGGTGCGTACATATGCAGGGGGGGCCTGTATGACTCGTACCCTGGGAACAACTTTCCCCGGGCTACGAGTCGTACAAACTTCGCTTCGTAGCGGGTAGAGTCATTCCCCGTGTACGGGACGTTTTCCGTACGATTCGTAAATCGGATAGCCGGTCCGGATCGTACTTGTACGCTCGGACTGTATTTTTACGAATCGTACGGACAAGTGTCCGGGTACGTCTCGTACAACTTTCCCGCTACGATTCGTACGGATCGGGCCAATCCGTATGTACTTTTTCCTGTACAAATCGTACTTCACTGGTCGGACGTGACTTGTACGATTCGTACGGAAAAAAATACGGATACGAGTCGTACGGAATTTTTTTTACCGGGTCGGAATCGGCACCTATGTCTTGCAGCATAAACCAAGCGTTGTGTAGACTATACGTAAAAACTGAATCCATGTAGATTCACCCAGTAGATTTCGCATTCTCTAAATGCAGACATTAGTCCTTCCACGGATAAATCTGCTCCATTTTGTTTCAGTTTGAGGGTTTGTGTTCTTGCTGTAGGCCAACGAAGATGGCAATACTATGAACTATGCGACATTTCCCATTATTTGAGCGGTAGACGTGTTTTCCATGTATTAATACTGTATATGTCCTGGTACTTGTATGCTACACCTCAATAAACTGCCACATGGCAGCTTTTAGGTGCTGTATAGCTGCATAATACAAGTGCCTCCGCCCTTTTTTAACCATTTTAGAGTGCTGTGGTAATAAACAGGAGAGGGTACCTCACTCACATGCTTTCCAAGGGCTACTGTGACTTGACTGCTTTCTCATAGAGTAATTAGGGCTCGATTTAGAGTATGGCGCATGGGTACTTCATCACAAGGTTGACAGATATAATGTCTGTCTTACTACAAGTGCATTATACTATGTAGGGTATATTGCACAAACTTAAAATTGTTTGGATTATCATTCAATGAACTGAAATACTTATCATAGTGTTTTCGCTCTTTTATGTATCTCTAAGCTCTCTAATGTGTAATAGACGGATATCACCAAACATACTCTCAAGGAACTACATAGGCAGCTATAAGACACATTGGCAACATCATGACTTGGGTGTATAACATTCTGTTTATTTTGGAGCTGTGCCTCTGTATGCATTAGAAAGGAAGTGGTTCGATGAGGAAATAAACCTGGGTCTAGTTCACTCCGTCAGGCTTTGGGCATAAGGGAATAGGGCTTTTATCTACCTTGGGCACTTTAAAAAATGTTGCTGCTCTTCTTTCTCGACATGTGAACCGTCCTCTGCTATCAGCTTTGGCGGTGCAAGGGACCTTAATATATATTTGGTTTACAATTCAATATTTGTGTCTCAGCATACCTGGAAATAAAGTCCCTGCTCTTACTGGGCCCTAAGGCTACAGACCTTTGCCGTAGGTAAGACTTAATCAGAAGCTGCTTATAAACATTCAAATCTCATATCACAGTTAAACATCAATTACTGGGAGTCACTGATGAAATTTTGGTATGAGTTAAAAAGGTTTTAATAATCTCTTTTAGTAGATATTATTTTATTAGTCAGCAATAAGTTATCAATGTATCAGTAATACAATACAGAACAATTGAATAAGCACATTCCATATAATTAGAGTTCCTGTTCTAAATATTAAGATGAGAAATGTATGTTAAACCTATAAAGAGTTCAAAATTCAGAGATGAAAGCATAAAGCTCTAAGCAATTCAATTAGTACTTCTCATGAAAAGAAGTTCAGAAATTCAGTGGAGTTTCAGAAAATATACCATAGATTCTGGCAAGGGGAAACGAATAAAAGGTCTGCTCAGAGCACGTCTTTAATCTATGAACTGCACCAATGTAACATTTTGATATCTAAACGAATACAACGGCTGCAGTATTCCGGTTTCTTTGACCAATGGAATCGCTAAATCTTCATGGGAACGGAAATCTACGTCCCCTTGAAACAAAGATTTGGACATTTAAGTGTTACAAATACATTATTAACAACATTGTATAAGTTGTGGTAAGGTTTTCACTCGCCACTCTTCTAAAAAGCAAAATATTTCATGGTTAGGTCTGTCATTCCATAAATGAATTAATCTCTTTCGCACATATTCTATCGGAAATCTTCCGCCATCTACGCTCTCTTGAAACAAGCACTTACACACTTTAAGTGTTACAAATGCATTACTAACCACATTTTACGAGTCGTGGTTTAGTTCCCACTTGCCTCTCTTCTAAAATACAAAACAGTTCACTGTTCGAGCTGTTGTTCCATAAATGAAATCATCTCTTTCTCACATATTCAACCTTACAAATCTTATTCATGAAGAAACATTTAAGTAAGATATATATACATTTCTTTTATTTTTCTGGGGTAATGTATCCATGGGAAGGCTGAAAACTATCTTTTCTATTAGATTCTGTCATTTCAACACATTTTATTATTGAGCTCTTCACTTATTCATATTACCAAGAACGTCGACCTAAGGTCAGAGAGAATGTCGAAAAAAAACTGCGTTGATAAGCACTTCTAAAGTAACATGGGCAGATATGGAAGCCTGGTGCATCCCATTCGCCTTTTAAGATGTGGCTTCTCGTTTTAGGCCTACACGTTATTTGCGCACGTTAATTACACACATTTGCATCTATTGGGAACGCCCCATGAATAGCGTTCTGTTTATTTGGCAGCTGTGCCTCTGTACGCATTAGAAAGGATGCGAGTTTGATGAGGGAATAGACCTGTGTCTAGCTCATTCAATGCCATTCTCTGGTATGCGCTTTGAATGTCTTGCTCCATTGTACCACGGTCAGTGGCGCTCAGCATCTCACGGTGTTTCAGGCTGTTCGCCCGTGAGTCAACAATAAGTAGCAAACAGGTGACATGAGAAGCTCAGCCATTCGAGGTCAGCTGAAGGTCAAGAATGCTTGATTCTGAACTCACACCGCCCATTATGCCACAAGACTCCATTGTTATTGATGCTGCTTTGCACTTCATTCTTTTCATTGAATAAGGAAGTGAATTTGTTATAAGCTTAAGTCAGACCTTGTGACCACATAATATGTTCACAACACTTTTCCTCCGGTTAGCTCACACTGTTACATTCCATAAATGCCTAGTTACGCCCGAAATAGTTGTATGTTTGCCTGAACACCAATACGCATGTGCTGTAACCTCTATCTTGGGCCAAGTTCCCAAAGTAGATGAATTCATGCAAAATGTTTGTCCCGAAAAGAGACAAGAAATACCTTGGAGAACTGTGGGTCCACCTAGCTCGTTTAGGTTTCTGAAATCTTTCACTCAGAATAGTCACTTACTTTTTAAATGTAACACAACCTTGACTGAAACTTCATTTTTTCCTTACGACAGCTCGTTATGGAACTCACTCAGTGGCCATTGCTGCTATACGGGGATACTCACAGATGTTATCTTTCTATACAGCAAATAGTCACCATCATTCATGTTATCTTTTAGCGTCGGTGAATGACCTTCTTTTAATGCCACTTAATTTGGGATCCTGATGGTTGACCTGTAATCCTGTTATTACAGGGCCTGCCCCTCACATTGACATAAGGGTTATACTTTACCAAATAGGTCAGAAGTTTGGAGCCTGAGACCCCTCTATTGGCTAACATGGGTCAATCATGGGATGGGTTCCAGGTGCCCCTGGTACTCTGAGACTACTTGAATGAAGGTTTTCAGGAGACCTGGATAAAAAGCTCCTTTGAATCTTCAGCGACTTTTCATTCTCTGATCTCCAACATTGACATCACATGCTCTCTGCAGCTCGGGCTGCCTCTTGATGGGAAAGTATCTGCAGCATTCACACAGTCAGACACATAGGTGTGGACGCGTGGTCCTCTGCAATTCTTGCACCCAAAACATTTACCTCCACAATACACCCATGGATTGATGATTCGAAGGCTGGGTAAAACCTGAATTTCATGAGGGAATGCGTCCGGGGTTACGGCACTTCCCAACACATCAAAATATAAGAAAAACAGTCAATTAGGTATAGGGCGCTGACTGAGTTCTAGATCAGCAGAATAGATGTATGAGTTTTATTGCAAAATTCAAAAGATGCGGTGCATAATTATTGCCATGAAAGCACTCAGCAAATAAAGCAATACAGAGCAGTGCAAAATTAGAAATATTCTAAGTCCCAAATTGGCAGCAAAATCAATAAAGAAATAGACAGCATGCCTAGTAGCACGGGCAACTTCTCTGGCTCACCCCCAACATCACGGGTTTTTATGGAAAATCTTCACATAGTATAAAATATTAGAAAGTGCACATTCATCATGTTGTAAGCATACATGTGTGATATTATCAAAACATAGTTTTATTAAACGTCATATTTCCTTAACAGCTAAGCACTATTCAACTACATGAATATTGATTCTGCCTACTCTATGCAAATGTCATCTGGAGAGGGTAGAAAAAATAGATACATTAACAACTATTATGAATGGAGTAGAGTGAGCTAGGGAAAGGACCCTGACATAAGATACAGTTTTGTGACCAAGCTAGGAAGATTTCCTCGAGAACAGCAGTAAGAACAAGGCCAGTGAAAATAAACACACATGACTCTGCTTGACTGTGTGCTGCAGAAATAGCAATCAGTGAAATGTGAAGGGGAAAGACATCCATTGTGGAAAACATGGCTACCAAGCCTAAATTGGGATCTAGTTAACAAGGGAAGGAAAACACACTTCTACATGCCATAGGAAATTTGATCAAAAAATAATAACCCCAAATCTTGTTAATGATGCACAAAAATATGAATTTTTCGCCACCTTCTTCCACCGCAAGATCGCCGACATCCACGATAGCTTCAACCCCCGGACGACCCTAACAAGCCCCAACACGCCGTAACCACCACACCGACCACGACCCCCTGACAACCTGGGCCAACGTGAGCATCGAAGACACAATCAAGACCATGGGCACAATCCACTCCGGCTTGCCGTCTGACCCTTTTCCACACCACATCTTCAACAAAGCCGGCAGCTCCATCGCACCCCACCTGCGCAACATCATCAACCTCTGCTTCGAGACCGCGACCTTCCCTGAAAGCTGGAAACACGCCGAGATCAACGCCCTACTGAAGAAATCCAAGGCGGACCCGAGCGAACTCAATAACCTCCGGCCCATCTCCCTGCTTCCGTTCCCAGCTAAGGTCATCGAGAAGATAGTCAACATCTAGCTCACCTGCTACCTCGAAGACAACAGCATCCTGGACCCCTCCCAGTCAAGATTCCGCAGCAACCATAGCACCAAGACCGCCCTCATCGCTGCCACAGACGACATCAGGATCCTACCGGACAACGGCAAGATGGTAGCCCTCATCCTTCTGGACCTCTCCGCCGCCTTCGACACCATCTGCCACCGCACACTACGCACACGACTCCACGACACAGGGATCCGAGACAAGGCCCTGGACTGGACCTCCTCCTTCCTCTCTGGCAGAACCCAGAGAGTCCGCCTCCCCCGTTCCGATCCGAAGCCTCCGAGATCATCTGCGGCGTCCCGCAGGGATCCTCCCTCAGCCTGACGCTGTTCAACGTCTACATGGTGCCTCTCGCACGCATCGCCCGACACCACAACCCCAACATAATCGCCTATGCCGACGACACGCAACTGATCCTCTCCCTCACCAAGGACCCCCTCACCGCCAAATCCAACCTCCACCAGGAAATGAAGGCCGTCGCCGACTCGATCGAGGATAGCCGCCTTAAGCTGAACACAGACAAGGCGGAGATCCTCATCCTCGGGCCCAACCCCTCAGCATGGGACGACTCCTGGCGGCCCGCGTCGCTGGAGACACCTCCCGCACCCACCAACCACGCACGGAACCTGGGAGTCATACTCGACTCGAAACTCACCATGACCAAACAAGTCAACGCTGTCTCCTCCACCTGCTTCAACACCCTCCGTATGCACAGCAAGATCTACAGATGGATCCCGACAGACACATGGAAAGCAGTCACCCAGGCCCTAGTCAGCAGCAGACTCGACTACGGAAACGCCCTCTACGCTGGAGCCCCGACCAAGCTCATCAACAGACTGCAAAGAATCCAGAATGCCTCCGCACGCCTGATCCTCGACGTCCCGCACCGCGACCACATCACCCCCCACCTGAGGAACCTGCACTGGCTCCCTGTCGACAAAAGAATCTCCTTCAAACTCCTGATCCACGCACACAAGGCACTCCACAAGACCGGCCCAGCTTATCTCAACAGTCGACTCTCCTTCTACTTACCCAACAGGAAACTCTGCTCTGCAGACCTCTCCCTGGCTACCGTCCCACGCATCCATAGAACCACAGTCGGAGGCAAATCCTTCTCCCACCGCGCCGCCAAGACCTGGGACACCCTCCCCCTCATCCTACGACAAACCGAAGACCTCCTAGCCTTCAGGAGACAACTCAAGACCAACGTGAGCATCGAAGACACAATCAAGACCATGGGCACAACCCACTCCGGCTTGCAGTCTGACCCTTTTCCACACCACATCTTCAACAAAGCCGTTAGCTCCATCGCACCCCACCTGCGCAACATCATCAACCTCTGCTTCGAGACCGGGACCTTCCCTGAAAGCTGGAAACACCCCGAGATCAACGCCCTACTGAAGAAACCCAAGGCGGACCCAAGCGAACTCAAAAACCTCCGGCCCATCTCCCTGCTTCCGTTCCCAGCTAAGGTCATCGAGAAGATAGTCAACATCCAGCTCACCCGCTACCTCGAAGACAACAGCATCCTGGACCCCTCCCAGTCAGGATTCCGCAGCAACCACAGCACCAAGACCGCCCTCATCGCCGCCACAGACGACATCAGGATCCTACTGGACAACGGCGAGACGGCAGCCCTCATCCTTCTGGACCTCTCTGCCGCCTTCGACACCATCTGCCACCGCACACTACGCACACGACTCCACGACACAGGATCCGAATAAGGCCCTGGACTGGACCTCCTCCTTCCTCTCTGGCAGAACCCAGAGAGTCCGCCTCCCCCGTTCCGATCCGAAGCCTCCGAGATCATCTGCGGTGTCCCGCAGGGATCCTCCCTCAGCCCGACGCTGTTCAACGTCTACATGGTGCCTCTCACACGCATCGCCCGACACCATGACCTCAACATAATCTCCTACGCCGACGACACACAACTGATTCTCTCCTTCACCAAGGACCCCCTCACCACCAAATCCAACCTCCACCAGGAAATGAAGGCCGTCGCCGACTGGATGGATGATAGCCACCTTAAGCTGAACACAGACAAGACGGAGATCCTCATCCTCGGGCCCAACCCCTCAGCATGGGACGACTCCTGGTGGCCCGCGTCGCTGGGGACACCCCCCGCACCCACCAACCACGCACGGAACCTGGGAGTCATCCTCGACTCGAAACTCACCATGACCAAACAAGTCAACGCTGTCTCCTTCACCTGCTCCAACACCCTCCGTATGCTCCGCAAGATCTACAGATGGATCCCGACAGACACAAGGAAAGCAGTCACCCAGGCCCTAGTCAGCAGCAGACACGACTACGGAAACACCCTTTACGCCGGAGCCCCAACCAAGCTCATCAACAGACTGCAAAGAATCCAGAATGCCTCCGCACGCCTGATCCTCGACGTCCCGCGCCGCGACTACATCACCCCCCACCTGAGGAACCTGCACTGGCTCCCTGTCGACAAAAGAATCTCCTTCAAACTCCTGATCCGCGCCCACAAGGCACTCCACAAGACCGGCCCAGCTCATCTCAACAGTCGACTCTCCTTCTACGTACCCAACAGGAAACTCCGCTCTGCGGACCTCTCCCTGGCTACCGTCCCACACATCCATAGAACCACAGCCGGAGGCAAATCCTTCTCCCGCCGCGCCGCCAAGACCTGGAACACCCTCCCCCTCATCTTACGACAAACCAAAGACCTTCTAGCCTTCAGGAGACAACTCAAGACCTGGCTGTTCGACCAGTAGCAACATCACCCCTCTCTCCCCACCCTCAGCACCTTGAAACCCCCTGCGGGTATGTAGTGCGCTCTACAAATTATTGATTGATTAATTGATTGAATACACAAAAATCCTCAGCACAGGCAGGCCCCAGTCAAGATGCAAACACCAAGGCAATCAGCATTCTGTTTCAAAAACATGCTGCATCTAAAGAAAAAATTATGCTCAACTCATCCGCAGCCAGGATCCAGAATTCTTGACTGCACCCCTGATAGATGTTACTTTTGGTTTTGCTTTCCCACTAAAAATGCAGAACTACAAAGTGTTTCATTAATGATGAAAAAAGTGGGCGGGGGGGCTCTCTAAAGATTCAAGAAAGAATGTTTATTTGGGAGCTTGCCCAAGATTTGTAAGTGAAGAGGTGTGGTCTAGGTACTGAGGGGAGTGGCCTATTACAAGAGGGCAAGAATCCTGTGTTCAATAAATTCTTAAATGGAACCTTATTTTAAAAAGAGCATTAGAGTTACCAGCAAAACAACACAATATTACGGAATTACATCAGCAACAAGAAAATAAATATCCTGTGTGTTTAAAGAAAAAGGTAGTTCAGTCCAGTGTAACTTTTAAAAACTGTCAAAACCAAGCACTACTTGAGTGTGATTTCCACAGATAGTTCATGAACTGTCCTAGCATCAGTAGAAAGTTGGTTTAATTTACCAGATATGCTCAAATCACCCATTATGTGAACCACTGTACCAGAGAATAGTTCTCATCAATCCCAGTGTAAACTTGGTCAGTGACGCACAATATCAGTGCTGGATTAAACCCTGTGGAGGCCCCTAGGCAGTTGAAATTTCAGGGCCCCGCTTGCAAATGATCTCATTATACATTTTTAATTTTACCAACCAACAATTTTAATAAACCGATTTTATTACACAAAACTAAACATTAACAATTATTGTTATTTAACAAAAAAGATTATTTTTTATTTTAATAAGCCAACAAAACATTAAATATTCAATGGGTACATTACATTAATACAGTATTTTCTCTAAATAGTCTTTAATGTAAAGTTTTCGTGTCTTTGAGTTGATTGTTTTTTTCTATCTTTTGGAAACAATTTAAGAAAGCTTGATTGTAACTTTCTTTCAAGAGCAAATCAATATTAGTTTGATCCGTTGTTGCAGACTCCGAATCGGAGTGGGGGCCATAGACTGGTGCCTCTTTTGCATATTTGGTAATCTGGAACTGCACAATATTGAACTTCATTGCCATAGGACAATGACCAGATACTGTAAAGAAACTATTGAGACATCACAATGAATTAATGCACTATCTTTAGAGACGTGTGTACTAATTAGTTTGGGGTTAGTTGGGGATGACTTGGACAAGCAGCTGGTCCTTTTACACGATTACAAGCTGATTTTATAGAACTACAAAAATGTAATGGAGTAAAATATGTTCTGGTGATTGTATGTTTGTCCTTTGCTGTGTACTAATTAGTTTGGTGCATTCCATTAACTATTTCCCATACTGTTGTATTGTGATACCATAAATGTAATGTTTGCTGCGTCATGACATTCTTTAGCATCATGCCATTCTGCTCTGCCTGGAGTTCCACAGTTGTCCAGCGAGTCACTCTGTACTGGATTTCTCACTAAAAAGGAGTATCTCCTGTGGCTCTTCACTGTTTCTATTTTGTGGGCTTGTTTATGATCTTATTCAGTTACTCGATAAAGCCTGCCACCTGTACAGTCCATGCATCTTTGCCTTCTTGGATTTCCTCTTAGAACACAACATTAAATGGCTACAAGAAAGAAAACCTGCTGCATTTCAAGCCCACCGAAGGATTTCAACTAGCCACTGTCTGCTAAATGGTTTGTGGACATCTTGTCAACTGTACACTGATTTATTAGTTATTTATTGCGAAACCTAAAGCCATAGGTGTCCTCACACGCTGTTCGTGCAATGCTTTCCGTAACATTCATTCCTCGTTGGAATCCTCAGACAACTTGCACCTGATGGAGCAGGGTTTTCTGTAAATAAACCTGCTCAGATTAAACCTCTCATTGTGTGAAAATCATTAACAAAGTTTTGAAATTAACCTAGAACACATTATTAACCATTGCTTTGGAAAATAAAATAAGAGATGTGCAGGAAAATGTCAATGGGTTTAAGAAGGCCACAAATTATTCCTGCACAAAAGACATCAAAATAAGGAGCAAATGATATTATTTTCATGAGCAAATTTGAATGAAAACTTATTCAATCAAGCAAATATTAATTACATAGAATGATTGTGTTTATATTAGACTAATGAAAAATTGAAATGACAATGAAATGGATCTTTTATTTTGAGCAAATAACTGAATCTGTTTATTTCTCCTAGAGAAAACTGCACGCTTTACAAAGAAGGCCTCAAAAAGCTGGCATTGGGGTTAATTTTGCTTTAAAATGTAGAAATGCAGAAAAATGTGTTTTTATTCTTCATAGATGACTAGTGTGTTCTTTCTTGTCGACGGCTGCTACGTGTTCAGAGTATCAGCGGAACTTCCTATTGGCCGAAGAAATATTTAGTTTTGTGGATAACTGCGCTAGTAAAAAGTTACAACTTTTGCCTGAATATGCACGTGTGCCGAGGAAGGAGAAGATTTTGATTTCCTGAAGGATGATGATGACAGCATGAGACTAAACAAAGAACTTGAAGAGCGACGGAAATTGTGTGACTTTACATCCCATGTTTCTAACCAATCAGGAGAGAGACTTTCCCTGATTTTGAAACAAGAGTAGGGATGTACTTTAACTTTAGGGTATAACTATTAGTGTTAGAATCCGTGTTTTTTGGTCGGGTCAGAACGAGACTTCTGTACGAGGCGTTCGTGTCAGCTGTTTCCTAGAGATTCTTTGGCTGATGCGGTCTGTAAGCTGACTCCTTAACTTTGCTCATTATACTTTTGTGAGGATTGCCCCAGCCTTCCCTTCCGGCCAGAGGGTTAGCTTTTCCAGCTATTAGCACACCGTGCTATAGTTTCCTTAGGTTCGTATGAATTCTGTATTTGCAATAATCTTGTTATAATGCACTTTTGCCTCTTAATCTACCCACTCAACTCATGCTCCTTAAATGAGATGCTAATGTGAATTACTGATTTGTGTTCTCTTGCGTGATGGTTGTAATTCGATACTGTAATTGTGTTTAACCATTTCATATGCTTTCATAGAAAATAGATAAAGCAAAGTAATAGAGAAACTGAGTCTGCTGTTATTGATTATATGTAAATAATGAGATATATATAGATGTATATAGTGTAGTTTGTATAATATTCCCTTTGTTCTAGGTCCTCATGAGGGGTATATTCATCTAAATCTTTTGCGAAATCCCTGTCAACTCTCCGATCTGTCGGAGGACCTGATGTTCATATGGGCCAAAATGCAGTCTTATATAATAGAGATTATTTTTAGACTGATTCCGCGCGTGGTGTAAATATTACACACTCTGCCTTAAGTTAACCAAAATCCCTTTTCCGCTATGCCACACGCTATCAGTTTTTGGTAGCAGAGGATGGTTAGTGTAGATTGATTATATTGGCAAATGATTAAGAGGAAAATTATTGTTTGTTATTAATCTTTCGTACTTTTTGTTACATGTAGTGGTCGTACCGGTTTAAACTTAAAAGAATTTGTTAGCAGGTCCGAAGAGCCCTAAGATCCCGGGATAAGCCCAAGGGCTTGTCTTAGTGTGGCATACACTAAATAGTATTGCGTTGTCTGCTGTTGATGCAAGTATTGAGCAATAGTCGTATTGTCAGTATTGCACAGGGAACTTTGGAGTTAGATAGTAGAGATTTTGTTTGGGTACCTATAGAAAGCGCTTATGGAGAAGTCCTGAAAGTCTTTACTTGAATGAGAGTAGAATCACGCTGGTTGGAGATTTTACTAGAAGCGAGAGAATTCTTGGAGAGTTTGTATCTATCTTCTTTTAGTGGAACAGACAAGCTAGAATGTCTATGTGTTCTAACCTTGTTTGTTTAAAACCTTTGTAAATAGTTGCCGATAATCTTTGCAAAGGGAGGGTCAATGGCAGGAGTTATACCGACATCACAGAAAGTCGTGCTGCTATTGGTTAGCTAACGTGAGTCGTCACAGAAAGTCGCGCTGCTATTGGATAGCTAGTGTGAATTGTCATAAAGAGAAATACGCTGTTATTGGTTGGTTGGTGTGAACAGCGATGGTATTGGTCAGCGAGAACAAATTGGATCAGTTACAAATACGGAAGGAGTTTCTTGAATAGAGTTTTCGCAATTGATCAAAACAAAAATGAAGTTATTAAAATTGTTGAAAACCTTGTTTAGAAAAGATGAACCTATACCCCTTAGAGAGGGAATTCTTGTAGCACCTGAGGGTACGCCTGCTTCTTTTATGTCATTAGAAAGGGGTTATCATACATGTACATGGTTGTAAAATTAGGTGACGCATACAGAGAGAGATGGTAATATGGCATTACCAGGGCTTGGTACTTTTAACACTAGGATTTTAGAGAATTTAGGATATCAAATGACTGAGTTGAAACCAAGTCCGAGACCTATGCAGAATGAAGCGTTTGAAGAGTGGGAGCATGATGCATACAAAAGAGATAAGGATAGAGCTGAGAATAGATATAGAAACACTGTGAGTAGAAATGGGATACACAGATGAAAAAAATGAGGATAGATGTAGTGGCAATGGGTGAAAGAATGTATCCAGTCATATCACTGGAGAATAATGAAGGAGGAAAATGTAAAGCAAAGAAGAAAAACATTCCAGAAACAGAATCAGATCCAAATGAGGTGGAAGATGAGTTGTTGGATGAGCTATTAATTAATAGATCTCCGCCATATCAGGAAGAAAAAAAGAGACCTTAACTGAGTGCTCCATTGATTCAAATAGAAGATTCCCAAAGGATAAAATCCAAGTGTAGTAAATCAGGCAAAGGGAGGTCTACCCAAAAGAATAAATCAGTTGAGTTTGAATGCAGATGCTTTGTCAGTTCCCGTGACATTGGTCCTATAGTTCTATTATATAATAATAAACAAAGTGTTTCACAGGTACATGCTCTAACAGTTCCTGCAGTACTAAATGTCAGAATTAGTAATGGAGCAAGTGAATCAGAATCATTGATTGATATTTCTGAAAGGTCAGTTGAAACTCCAAAACATAGTGTACAGATAGATCCAAGGAGATTATTTCAGAATACAAAAGGAGTGACACCTACATCAGGAGGGTTGTTATGGCTTTAATCGGAGGAATTGGATGAGTAGATTAGAGGCATGACATCTAGTAAAGTGAGCATGGCTGTAGGTAGATTAAAAGCGGATTTGGAAGAAAGGATATTGGGTACGATTAAGTAGATATCAGGAAGAAGAGTTGTTATTCTTGTGTAAAAATATCACAATGAGAGTGAGGAATCTTCATGAGAAATTTTCTGAAGTTGCACAGACATATGGAGTGGATGTAGAAAAGTCAAAGGCCTTCCAAAAAACATACAGATTGGATTTCAGTGACAAATATCTGGAGTGTTTGAATGTTTCAGGGAAGCAATTGCAGAATAAGGAGTTCATTAACAGATTGAGACAATGGGGTGAATTAGATTGTTGGAAAGGAAGATAGGCTGAAAAGAAGGACGAAACAGCGGTAAATACAGGTTCTTTATCAATGTTTCCAGTGAGAGAAACAGGTACATGAGCGACTGAAATGATATATCCCATGAGAGAGGTCCCAGGAGGTGGATATGTTCATGCCGTGTGGTCAAGACAGGATATATTGTCTTTTACAAATGAATTTCCCTCATTGAGAGAAAAACCAGTAGAGTGGTACAAACAAGTAGAGAGGTTTGTGAATGTTTCAAACGTTTTGTGGGAAGACTTATTAGATGGGTGTTTTGATATTGTGGTTCCAACTGATTTCTGGATTGGGTGTAAAATTGCAGTAGATGGGCCAAAAGCAGAATATCCAAGAGATGCAAAACTGGAGCACCATATGATGAAGTGATGAAAAAATATAATCAGGTCATAACCTATTTGAAAGGGAAGATTTCGCCAGAAGAGACAGATTGGGTTAACATAGGCAGAACCACACAAGAAACAAAAGAGACAGTGCATGCTTCCTACGAAAGGCTTCATCAAGTGTTTAAACAGCATGATGGCATTGAGAATATTACTGACAAGGCCATGGCTCATTTTGTATATAGGTTTGTGTTTAGATTGAGACAATACATTAGCATGATGATTCAACAACATTTGATCTGTTGGCAAAACAAGTCTATTGACAAGATTTAGCGCTATGCAAAATATTGTAGTGATGATATTGAAACGAGGCATAAAAAGTTGAAAAAGAAACTAATCTGGACTCAGATGAAAGCAGCACAGAAAGGTGGATTTGTAGATTTTTCTCAATCTGGTTTTCAGGGCAAAGATCAGGGTGTTCAAGATACTCAGAATGCTACTGCTACTAAAGGTGGTGGGGCAAAAGGTGGAAATAATAAAGAGGATATGAAGAAGAAATATCCGTGTCATGCTTGCAGTAAATGTGGACATTGGAAATATGAGTGTAGGAGTTTTTTGACAAATACAGGTGGTTGTACAAGTGTTAATGATATGAATCAGAATCAGCTAGTTTAGATGCAAAATCAGAATTTTCAAATACCAGACGGGAGAGGACAGGGTTTACAAATCCCTCAATCTCAAATACTTCAAGCTCCCATGCCAAATCAGAATATGAGTGGTCAAGTACAGTGATACAGTTCGAATGTGGGTTTTCACACGGATGAAACAGTGAAACAAAATGTACAAGTGGCTTCACAGTATTGGTTACAGTCACAAGGGAGTGATTCAGATACATCTCAATGGCGATGCCTGAGGGGGAGGACGAGTGCGTGCTTGGCACATCCCTAAAGATAGATCAGTGTGGTCCTTTTGTGGATGGAGAAGTAGAAGGAAATGTGATTACATACCTTGTAGACACTGGTGCTACCCGTTCCACTGTGAGAACTGTGGAAATTCCTAACCTACCCCTCTCGGGAGATAATATCCAAGTTGTAGGCGTTTCAAATCAATTGATCAAAACTCCAGTAACGAAACCAATGAAAGTGCAAATTGGAGATTTGCATCGTTTTGTGGTGTGTGATACAAGTCTGGTTAACTTTTTGAGTAGAGACTTGTTGTGCAAAATGATTTGCACCATTTACTGTACAGCAGATGGAATAGCATTCCATACAAAGGATGAGGACGTTGTTTTTAAAATGGCAAGGCAAGGGACAGATGTGAATGATTTGTATCCTTTATTTACAGCGAAGGATTTGCCTGTTGAATTGAGAGAAACTGTGTTGACTGATGTGTGGGATTTTTCAGGGAAAGACAGTGTATCGATGAGAGGAGTGGATCCTATTCAAATTACAGTCAAACAAGGTACAGAATTTCTGAACACCCCACCTTACAAAAAGAGTCCTGAAAACAATTGCGGGAGTAACGCCTGTGATTGAAATGATGATTGAACAAGGTATTCTAAAGGAGATACTAAGCAGTCCTTGTAATTCCCCTATTATGGGAATTAAGAAACCGAGTGGGAAATATAGTATTGTCCAGGATTTAAGGAAAATTAATCAGATACTAGTACCTTGTTGTCCAACTATGCCAAATCCAGTCGTAATTCTTTATCAAATTCCATGTGACTGGTTCGCAGTGATTGACTTGTGTCAAGCATTTTTCTTGATACACTTGCATCCGGATAGCCAATATTTATTAGCTTTCCAGTTCGGAGACCGTGTCTTTGCATGGTGCTGAGTTCCTCAAGGGTATACTGAAAGCTCCTCAATCGTCAATCAGATCCTAAAGAGGTGCTTAGAGTCATTGTTAATGCCCAATTACTCAGTGCTGGTACAGTATATAGATGATTTGTTTGTTGCATCAAAGATGAGAGAAGCTTGTTTGACAGATACTATTGCTTTACTGAATCATTTGGCAGTAGGTGGGCATAAAGTGTCACCAGTGTCACCAGCAAAATTGCGATTTTGCCAAAAAGAAGTTATTTATTTGGGGCATGAAATTAAAAAAGAAGTCAGAAAAGTGTCACAAGATCGAATAAATGCGACCTTTCAAATGAAACCTCCCAAGACACAGAAATTTGAATGTTTTTGGGTATGGTTAAATACTGCAGACAGTGGATCAATGGATTTTCATTGATAGCCAAGCCATTACAGATATTGACTCACAAAGATGTGTTAGATCCGATTCAATTGGATGAAGAATGTATAAAGGCATTTGTTGAGTTGCGGGACAGCCTTTGTCGTGCACCAGCATTAGGAATGCCAGATTTCAACAAGGATTTTGCATTATTCTGTTATGAAAGAGATGGTTGTGCACTTTTAGTTCTAACGCAAATGCATGGAACAGCACGTCGTCCTGTGGCATATTTTTCAGCAACACTTGATTGTGTAGCTGCAGCTTTACCAGGTTGTTTGAAAGCAGTTGCTGCTGCTACTTGTGTGAGTTTGGAACAAAGTGAAGCAATTGTTATGGAACATCCATTAAGAGTGTATGTACTGCATTCTGTTAAGATTTTTTTTACATGAACGCGAACACATCTAACGACTAGTCTGTTGACACAATATGAACGAGTTATACTAGGAGCTGAAAATGTGACAGTGACAAGATGTACGAATCTAAATCCAGCCACTTTGTTGCCAAATCCAGATTGTGAAATGGTGGTGGAAGAAGCATATCATTATTGTCTGGATGTGACTGAATTGTGTACAAAATCAAGACCTGATATAAAAGATATTCCATTATTGGAATCAGATTTTGTGATGTTTGTGGATGGATCTTGCTTGAAAGATGAAATGGTTACATTGCAAGCTTCCTATGCAGTTTGTACAGTGGCTAACGTCATTGAAGCTTCATGCTTGAAAGGAAGAAAATCTGCTCAAATTTTGGAGCTAGTGGCTCCGACAAGAGCATGCTACTTTAGAGAGAACTGGGGAATAGCCATATTTACTGATAGCCAGTATGGCTTCGGGGTTGTCCATGACTTTGGACAATTGTGGTCTCAACGTGGTTTCTTGACCTCATCGGGTTCACCAATTCAAAATGGATGTAAAAGAACTACTGTTGACACTACAATTGCCCAAGGAAATCGGGGTTGTGAAATGTTCAGCACACAGAACTGGCAGTGATTATATCATGGTTGGAAACAAGTATGATGACGAACTTGCGCATTTTTGTGCCCTTAATTTGATTTCAATAAATAAAAAGATACAGAAATCTGATGAAAAAGAATGCAATCTGATGTTCTCATCTGTTGAAACATGGGAAGAAATTAGACAGCTACAAGAGGAAGCAAGTGCAGAAGAAAAAGAGATTCGGATCAAGGCAAGTTGCTCACATAGGGAAGAGGATGAAGTGTGGGTTTATCCTGATGGAAGACCAATAATGCCAGATAGTCTGTTGTCCCAAATGGTGAGGTTTTATCATGGTCCTACACACATAGGTAGAGATGCTATGATCAGGATGTTTGAGGAATCCTGGTTCAACCCTAAGTTCAGTGTCATTGCAGAAAGTCTTTGCCAGAGGTGTGTGACTTGTCAGCAGCAAAATGCAGGGAAAAAGACAGTTGTTAGTTGGGGATGAATTGGACAACCAGCTGGTCCATTTACACGATTACAAGCTGATTTCATAGAACTGCCAAGATGTAATGGACTAAAATATGTTCTGGTGATTGTCTGTTTGTTGTCTCGATGGGTGGAAGTCTACTCAATAAGATGCAATGATAGTCTAACATTTGCTAAATTGCTTCTTAGAGAGATCATCCCAAGATTCTGAGTTCCAGTCTCTTTAGAATCTGATAGGGGGACGCATTTCAAGAATGAAATAATTCAGATGATTTGTTCAGCATTACAAATTGAACAAAAAT
Source organism: Triturus cristatus (assembly GCF_964204655.1). Classification (NCBI taxonomy): domain Eukaryota; kingdom Metazoa; phylum Chordata; class Amphibia; order Caudata; family Salamandridae; genus Triturus; species Triturus cristatus. Next base: position 856,181,261 of record NC_140584.1, on the reverse strand, counting down.
TGCATTGTGCCTATCAACCAGGTGTGGCTGAGCAGGTCAATGGGACAATTAACTCAAGACCTGAAAAGGTGTGTGCGTCCACTGCACTGAAATGGCCAGATGCATTACCACTAATTTGTATGAGTCTGAGAAGTATTCCTGAAAGAAAAACTGGATTATCTCCGCACAAAATAGTTATGGGCAAAGCAATGAGACAGCCAGTAGTTCCAGCGAATCGACTAATTAATATAACTGATGATTTGGAACTCGATTACTGCAAAGGATTGGCTGATGTGGTGCGTTCTGTGTCTCATCAGGTTGGAGAAGTTGCAACCACAACACAGCAAGAACAGGCACACAACCTGAACCCTGGAGAGTGGGTTATTGTCAACTAGCACATGAGAAAATCGTGTTTGGAACGTCGATGGCATGGGCCATATCAAGTGAAATTGGTGACAACGACAGCACTAAAGTATGGTGGCTTGCCAAGTTGGATTTATACTATCCATACATGAAGAGTCCCAAGTCCACTTGAAGGTAAAGAATCAGTTGAAGGTGATCGAGAAAAGAAAGTGATCAAAAAGAACCTGAACAGACTGAAATTCAAGTAAAGTGGGCACCAGCTACTGGTTCTCATGAGACTGCCGATGTCGATACAGTGAAGAGATTGATTCCAGAACAAAACAGTGAGGAGGAGAGAAGGTAATCAATTAAAATAAATATTGAGGCAAGTCAAGAACAAAATGAAACAAAAGAAATTACAAAGAAGTAGGCAAGAAAGAGAGACATATGGCTAAGAGCAGTGAAAAGACTGACATACACTTTGAATGAGAGTGTTCCCAATACAATAGTCGAAATATCTGAACAATGTGATCCAGAAGAAGATACAGTTCGAAGAACAAAAAGAGCAAGAGTACCAAACAAGAAATACATAGGCACCTGAATGGATATACTTGATTGCTGAAGCAATTGATCAAGAAGTCAACAGTGGAGAAGAAATCAAGCCAAATCACAGCAATTGCTATGAGCCACCCTCAATGAACTGTGTTAAAACCTTGGGTGCATAAGATTGAAAATTGTTCTGGAAATACAGAAAAAAAACTGAAATTGAAACTGGAACTGGTACTGTGCTAAGAAGACTCAAAAATAAAATTAAAAAGGAGGGGCTTGAAGACGGTCTGGAAAAGGTCTTGGAGAAGTTTCAGGAGAGAAAACAAGCTGTAGAGACCTAAGGCCTGGAAGTGCTTGGATACATATCTTGGATATACATATTTTATCAACTATAAATCTTTTTAGTTTTTTAAAACATTTAGCTTAAGATGGCTAGGATTCAGGGGACTGGTAATCAGAATCAAGGATCAATTAGGCGTAAGTGTATTAATGTTTGTTGTATATTTGTTTTACTAATAATGATTGGTTAATACTAATTGGGCCTTATTTTATGTTTCCTACTAAGAGTAATACTACTAATGATTTAGTGAAAATAGAAACAAATGTGGGAGAAACTCTTAAAGAAGACCCACATCCTAACATTAAGAGATTAACTGGGAATGATTTACATCAAGATAATTCTATGAATGCTTTTTCTTTAAATGTCCTTACTAAACTTCTTTATGACTATGTAAACACTATGGATGCTAGAGATTGTTATGTGTGCATGCAATTACCGTCTTCTGTGTTAGAAGGGGTGACTTATCACTACCTTCCCTTAACATATGGAGTTTTGTGTAGTGTACTAACAAGTTTGTTCTATGAGAAAGGCTAGATACAATATTTTTATTCTAATCTAAAGTTAGTATTTTCTGAACTTCCAATTCGAAGAATAAGAATGTAGTAAGTAGTGTGAAAAATGCAGAGTATATGGGAGAGTTATTTCATACTACTAAGACAAAAGATACTGTATATGACCATAGAAATAACTTAACTTGTAGTTTACGGAGTGAAGAACTTTAATTCAGTAATGTTGTAGAAGATAGAAGAGAAAGTTTTCAGAGAAAAGTTGCTAAGGAAAAGAGTCCTATTCCTCCTTGGGCTCATAGAGAGGGAAATTACAAGAAAGGTGAGACATATGCTGCAATGGCCCTGGATTGACATAATAGAGGGACGCTTTGCTTACTAAGACAGAAAACACATTATACTAACTATTTCATTGGTTCTAGTGAATGTGATCATACCTTTCTAATTACAGGAGGCTGGGGTTTGAAAGGTGGTACATATCCTGTTTTCCCTGGAATTTATTATGTGTGTGGTAAGAATGCTTATTATAGGTTACCGTGACTGACAAGTGGGAAACCCAATATACCCTTAGAGGCTTGGGCAAGACAATTAATAACAGGTAACTGTGCCTTTAAGGGATTTTGTTTAAAACACTCAGTTGGTTATTTCCAATCAATTACTTGTTGGTCAAGTCCCTAATGGTGACTGACTATTAAGCAATCTAAACATTAATGTATTTCTTTAAAAATGAATAATCTGGTAAACAATTTCACAAAACAGGAATGTATTCTTCCAGCTGTAAACAAATTTATTGTGAACAAATCAGGAAGGGGTAGTAACAAAACACCATGATAGAGGATATTAAATGTTGTACAGCAGAATGAACCTTCAAATCATAAGTGTAAACATCTATTCCAAATGATATAACATAGGAAATGAATCTGAAAACAGCAGATAACAATTCCTGAACGCAAAGGGTGCTGAGGAATTAGAAGAGTTTGTCGAGGTTTCGGTCTTTCTTGACAAATTAGTCCATTAGACCATCTTCAGGACAAAGAGTAAGATGTTAAAACAGTCCCCAATTTCGTTATAATCAGACTCCATGCTGAAGGAAATCTTATTGGCGCCACTTACAAAGTCCAGAATCTCCAAATTACTTTGTGGCTTCAAACGTGTATCGCTGGAACATCAAACGGCGAAATTGTTTACCACAGATTTTTAAAGAAATACATTAATGTTTAGATTGCTTAATAGTCAGTCACCATTAGGGACTTGACCAACAAGTAATTGATTGGAAATAACCAACTGATTGTTTTAAACAAAATCACTTGAAGGCACAGTTACCTATTATAGGTTACCAGCATGCTGGTATGGGTGTTGTTATATGGGTATTGTTTTCCCCAATGTCTACCATGTAGACTAGAATCATGGAACCAATGAAAAGAGTAAGAGTGGATTAATACATAGTAAAAGGGAAATTAGTGCTGCTGAGATTGTGGGTGATATTTTTAGAGCATTAATACCTTCAATTGGAGTCATTTTAAATTCTCACAAAATGTGAAAATTGTCCACGGTGGTTGATCGTTTATCAACAAATACTGCTGGTGGATTTTTGATGATTGACACTGAAATGGTGGCTATGAGATCTATGGTTTTGCAAATTAGAATCGCTCTTGATGTATTATTGGCAAAAGAGGGCAGAGTCTGTAGCATGTTGAAAATTCAACAATGCTGTACATATATCCCTGACAAAAGTAAGAATCTAGAGGGATATATTACTAATATTACACATTTAAGAGAAGATTTGACTAAACTGAAGGTTTACGGTGCTTGGGAGAAACTATGTAAGGATTTCTCTTCTATGGGAGACTGTTTTTTAACATTTGGAAATATCTTGTTCTGGAGAATACTAATACCTATTACTGCTACTACTATTATATGAATGCTACAAGTGTAAGGGTAAAACGCTAGAAACAAAATGAAGAGCAAAGAAAAGAAACAGAGAAGAAACAGAAATGGAAGACAGGAAGAGAAATTATTATGAGGTAATGAAAAATAATGAGAACAAGTGTGTTATGATAAAATCAGATTGTAATCAGATTTTTGGTTTTATTGATGGCTTAAATTGCCATCAAAGGGGGCATTGATAAAGCAGGGTTTTCCGTAAATAAACCTGCTTGGAGTAAACCTCTAATTGTGTGAAAATCAATAACAAAGTTTTGAAATTCAGAAAGAAAGCATTATTATTCTTTTGCTTTGGAAAAGAAATTAAGAACGGTGCGGGAAAATTACAATGGGTTTAAGTAGGCCACAAATGATTCCTTCACAGAAGACAGCAAAAGAAGGAGCAAATGATATTTTCATGAGCAAATGTGAATGAAAACGTATTTAATTAAGCAAATATTAATTACATAGAATGATTGCGTTTATATTAGACTAATGAAAGATTGAAATGAAAATGAAATAGAGTTTTTATTTTGAGCAAAGAATTGAATCTGTTTATTTCTCCTAGAGAAAACTGAACGCTTTACAAAGAAGGCCTCAAAAAGCTGGCATTAGGGTTAATTTTGCTTTGAAACGTAGAAATGCAGAAAAATGTGTTTTATTCTTCATAGATGACTATTGTGTTCTTTCTTGTAGATGGCTGCTACGTGTTCAGAGTATCAGCGAAACTTCCTATTGTCCAAGGATATATTTAGTTTTGGGGATAGCTGTGCTAATAAAAAGTTACAACTTTTGCCTGAATATGCGTGTGTGCCGAGGAAGGAGAAGATTTTGATTTCCTTTGCTGTAGGACGCTGATGACAGCATGAGTCTAAAGAAATAACTTTTAAGAGTGAAAAGCGACGGAAATGGTGTGACTTGACTCCCCATATTTCTAACCAATGAGGAGAGAGACTTTCTTGATTTTAAAACAAGCGTAGAGATGGACTTTAACTTTAGGGTATAACTATTAGTGTTAGAATCCATGTTTTTTGGTTGGGTCAGAACGAGACTTCCTTGAGATTCTTTGGCTGATGCTATCTGTAAGCTGACTCCTTAACTTTGCTCCTCATACTTTTGTGAAGATTGCCCCAGCTTTCCCTTCCAGCCGGAGGGTTTGCTTTTCCAGCTATTAGCACGCCATGCTATAGTTTCCTTAGATTTGTATGAATTCTGTATTTGCATTAATCTTGTTATAATTGACTTTTGTCTCTAACCACTCAACTCATGCTCCTTAAATGAGATGTTAATGTGAATTACTGATTTGTGTTCTATTGTGTGATGGTACTAATTTGATTCTGTACCTGTGTTTGACCATTCCATATGCTTTCAAAGGAAATAGATAAAGCAAAGTAATAGAGAAACGGAGTCTGTCGTTATTGAATATTTGTAAATAATGAGATATATATAGATGTATATAGAGTGGTTTGTATAATATTCCCTTTGTTCTAGGTCCTCATGAGGGGGATATTCAGCTAAATCTTTTGCCAAATCTCTGTCAACTCTCCGAACTGTCGGAGGATCTGATGTTGATATGTGCCAAAATAGAGTCTTATAAAATAGAGATTTTTTTTAGACTGAATCAGCGCGTGGTGTAAATATTACACCCTAAATGGGAAGGGTATGCCCAGACGTGGGTTCCATGCTCACTACACCACTGGATTCAAGTTAGCCTGGCTAATGAAGTGTGATGCCCTCAAACCTGTCCCAGGATGCTTGTTTGCTGTCCAGGGAGGACCTGGCTTGGCAGTTCGGGCTTGACTGTTCCCATAAGGAACAGGGTCAAGACTGATTTGCATATGGCTGGGTCCAAAATGGGGTGGTGTGGTGAGCAAAAGAATGATGGATTAAACCCAGATCCTTGTGCCTGGGGGAGAATGTTTGCATTGTCCAGCATTCCATCCATCAATTGTTTCTTTTGAATACTACATGCTCCAACTTAAATTAGCCAAAACCCCTTTTCCGCTGTGCCACGGGCTATCACACCTACCTCACTACATCGGCTCATTGACGTCCTTCCACTGATGCATTCTGGGATGCTCTGTGCTGTGTATTCTGTGAATGAACACATTTTCACTCAATGCGTGAAGCTAGAGCGCCTCATGGACACACATTACTCCCAGTCTGCGCTTCTGATAATCGCGCTCTGGGCATTTGAAAATGTAATGCTCATCATTTCAAGAATTATTTCAGGACTTTTGAGTTGGGATTCCTCCTGTTATGTGCTTTCTGGATATATTTCTTATATGATTGCTTCCAGGTAAATGTTTCACAGCCTACTTAGCCCTTTCCTACAGAACCCTGGTAAACTAATGTGAAATTGCTTCAGTGGTTTAGAGCCCTTGAGAACTTTGGGGCTCATTTTGATGTTGGTGGGACCGCCACAGACAGGCCATCGGTGGCAGTCCCACCGACAGAAAGCCCTTTGGTCCGACCACTGCATTATTATTCAGGCAGTCGGACCCTTGTCGTACGGGGGACAGACCGCTGCCTTCGTCAGGATCTACTGATTCCGACGGTGTGGCTGTTGGAATCGCTAACCTTAATGACGATGGTGCCAAGGCAGGCATCGCAGTCGGAATTACTATATCCCTTTCCGACAGCCTTTTCATTGCAGTCCGACTGCCATGAAAAGGTTGTCAGAAACAGACTTTGGGGGCCCCAAACAGCGCCCGTCCATCGTGGGCACCTGCAAAGTGGCCCTGGAGGCATATGTATGGCCCCCACAAACATCCATGCACCGTGTGCCATGCACCACATAGTGCATAGCACACAGTGCATGGATGTGCACAAAGTGCTTTTTTACACTGCGGCTTGTGCAGCAGCCCTTTTCCTGGGCCCTTGCACAAGCTGCTGTGTAAAATCCATCCATGCACGGCGGTCCTATCGTAATTGGGCTGTTGGACAGTGGCCTGCTTGTTGAGCGGTTCCCTGACTGCTGCGAAAGCAGGCGGCAGTCTGACCGCCCTCTATCAAAATAGGGCCATATATTTTTGCAAGTGATGGAAATGATTTCTCATGTGAAAGAAAAAAAGCATTGTAGTTAAGCTTGTTGGAGATTCTGTTCAAGAGATTTTCAACAATCCTCCTGAAATAGAGCCACCACCTGGACAGTTTATTGCTTGGGATATTTTTGCAGAAGGTGTTAAATGACTGGAAAAACATTCTACTGAAGAACCAAATATTATTCTTGAGAGACAATTTTTTTTCAACCGAATCAGTTTTGCTGATGAGAGTATTGAGGAGTACCTTTCTAACTTACTCATTTTGGCATCCAAATGTGAATTTGGTGAAAACATTGATCTTACCTGTGGGATTAGTTTGTTTTCAACTGTTTTTGTGAAACAAATTCAAGAACATTTATCAGTCTACAGGAATCCAACTCGTTGTTGATGAATTTGAAGATGAGATGGTCAATAATTTGGTGTTATCTCTTGACAGTGAGAGAGCGGTCAAACCTTTGAGAGCACCATTTGGTTTAGCGCAAATTGGTGAAGTAGTTTTGGAAATTATGGTGGACCCTGGTTCTCCCATAACTATGTTGTCTGGTATCACATTTTATAAGAAGAATTTTGATAAACAATGAATTGAAATGGATATTCATCTCAAAGCATTCGGAGGACAAGACATTGCTTTGGAGTCTACTGTCAGCGTATTTCAATAACTTATGTACACTTTGTTTAAAGGCGAAGCGGTTCGGGAATTTCTGGGTGACGTTCTAATTTTTTGAAAAAATATCGCAGAACATAATTTGATTCTGGAACGCGTGCTTGGTATTCTTTGTGAGAGAGGTATGACCGTGTTGAAGAAAAATAAAAATTTTTGGTCAAAGAACGTGCATACTTGGACCTCACTATTACTGCTGATGGTATCAAACCGAAAAAGGACCTAATTGATGCTGTTATCAATGCTCCTAACGCTCCTGTGCGGATGAAGGAAACATTTGTGTGGGCAAAAGAACCGGATGACACATTTCAGGCAATCATGATCACGTCTGCACCTGCATGGCAACCTTTTTGTAGCTCTGACCACGTCTGTAATTGTGAATGCCAACTCTGTAGGTCTGGGTGCAGTCTTAACACAATTGCACTATGGTTAAGAACACACAATTGCTTTTATTTCTTGTATACTCAAACCACCAGAAAAATCACCAAGTACCACTGAAAGAGAAGCTTTGGCATATATATATGGGCTGTTGAGGAATGTAAAATGTATCTTGGGAGGTTTATAACTGATCATAAACCACTTTTATATCTCATGAGTGATAAGGGCACCGTCTTAACTTCCTCCAGACCTGTATGCTTGTTATCCAAATTCCACTAATATAATTTTGATATCAAGTGCATTCCAGGAGGAAAGAATATTCGAGCAGTCTGCCTTTTTCATAGACCTGTAAGAAATTACTCTGAGCTCATTTTGAGGTATGAAAACAAATGTGTTGTTTCTTCTGTTCATGCTTCTGCTGTGTCTGTAGGATCTATTAGTGAGAATTAATGGATAGAAGCATGTGAGAAGGATACAGTGTTTTGTGAAGTTAAGAGATATGTTACTGAGGGTGGCCACCAATAAGGAATTTGCCAAAGAGTATTGTTCCTTTCTAGCAAATTTCAGCAGAGTTGTCCTCAGAAAATGGCATGATGAATAGGCAAGGTTTTTTTGTTACACCTGTAGCATTAAAAGCCAAATGAAACCATGCAGCTCACAAAGTCACAAAGGGCACCCTGGTATTTCAGGCACAAAAAGCTGTTGAGAAAATGCTATTGTTGGCCAAGTATGGATGTTTGTTTTGAACAGTTTATCAATGAATGTCTTGAGTGTTTATTGTCTGACAAACACTGTAAAGTTAGTAAAAATCATAGCTGGTTTTATTCCATTGGCTGCTCAACTATGGGCCAAATTGGCTATTAACTTTTCATGACCTTTTAAAGTGTTACCAAAAGAGATTAGATTTGTTATTGTTCTCACGGATTATTAATCTAAATAGGTTTGCTATGATTCTGTTCCCATCCCCACTACGAATAGTGTAGTTAACTGATAATGGAACTCAGTTTAATGCAGAGAAAATATTGGCCTTTTAAAGTAAATAAGATATAAGACAAAAAGAGGAGTGTTCTTTCATAACTGCTGCTAATGGTTTGGTGGAAAGGTTAAATTCGTTTTTTGAAAAAGGTATACAGACTGCATTATCATCTAAAATGGATGTACAGAAAGATTTGTGAGAGAATCTATGGAGTTATTTAAATACCCCTCACTCTGTACCAGGATGTTCACCTTTCTTTCTTCTGAAGTGCACTTTGCACCTTGGGCACATATAGTTCACTATTATAGTATCTTCTCCGCCATATGGATAACAGGCAAGGTAATCTTGTAATCCACCTGCATTATTGCGATGACACAGCACCTCAGCAGGACTCAGAATGATCAAAAACGCCCTTTTGTTTTCATATTGCTGTTTGCCAGATCACTGTCTGGGAACTGCTTTATTCCTTTAAGCCCAAGTGTAACATTACACTTGCCCAAGGTGTAAGGTTTTTATGATATGAGCAAGGAGATCTGATCTGAATAAAGGATGAAAAACTTGTTTAAAAAGGCACATTTGTGTACTTAAACATGTGGACTTTTTAGCCAAGATGTTTTAATCAAACATATATATCGAACTGCTATTGTCCTGAAGAAGGTGGTCTTTACAATTTTACCCACCGAAACATATCACTAGAAAATATGGTGCATCTGAAGATGTATGTTTAGTAATGCCTTTCTTATTAGCATTGATATTTTAAACTGTTTGAAGATTTTCTTACATTTTCATTGTAGAGGCATGCGTGGTAAAGGTTAATGCGTGGTAAAAATTTGCATGGTAAAGGCATGCGTGGTAAAGGCATATACGTTGTAATGGATGTGTTGTAAAGGTATTGCGTGGTAATAGTGAGTGAAGTTAAAAATCATTATAGTAGTCAATAGCGTTTTTAATGTAGAATGAAAACTATATGATATTAAAATTAAAGTGTGACGGTGATTGGGATGGTTATTGTTCCCAACCGTCTAGTGGACGGTCGACATGTTTCTGCCTAAGTGGCCCAAGTGGGTCCATGGCATTCATCAGGACCTAGAAGTAAAGAAAGGGGGCTCCGTTCTTACCAATTTTGGTAAGATATTACCACTGCGGGAGTGTGGCGGTGGTCACACTTCACCGTTTTAAGCTGCTTCCAATAGTGAATGATACATTCGGGAGGACCGGGAGCAGACGTATAGGTTTCGGGACGCATTGATCACAAGTTACAAGGAGACACAACTGTGGATCCCCCCGCCCCTTCCCCCATGGGACAAGTTGTCCATTTAACTAGGGCTTCACTATTGGAAGCAGCTTAAAACGGTGAAGTGTGACCACCGCCACACTCCCGCAGTGGTAATATCTTACCAAAATTGGTAAGAACAGAGCCCCTTTTCTTTACTTCTAGGTCCTGATGAATGCCATGGACCCACTTGGGCCACTTAGGCAGAAACATGTCGACCGTCCACTAGACGGTTGGGAACAATAACCATCCCAATCACCGTCACACTTTAATTTTAATATCATATAGTTTTCATTCTACATTAAAAACGCTATTGACTACTATAATGATTTTTAACTTCACTCACATAGTCACGGGCCCCCACTTAATCACTTAGAAGTGCATCCTTGTCGTCAAGTGTATGCCCGCCCTCCATCAAACGAAGGTTTTGGAGGGCGAGGACTGGTCAATGATGAAGCATGACACCAGGTGGTCGTTGAGACCAGTCCGGAACTTTTTGTGAGATGCCCACACTCACAACGTTCTTGTAACTCGTTTGGGTTATCACACTAGGAGCAGCTCTTTTGTGGTAAACATTTAGTATTGGAGGCTGCTAGCTCCTAGAACCCCACGCCTCTTGTTCCCTCCTCCACACATCCAGTGGAGTTTTCTTGTGATTTGATTGCGTGGTAATAACCACATTGTAAAGGCTGTTTTCTGTGCAAATTGTGGAAGTGTCTCACTCTGATGTTTTGTTGTAAGACCGTGAATGGTAGAACAAAGGGGCAGTGGTACATATTTAATATTTCCAAACGCAGTTGAATAAATGCAAGGTAGAATTCCATAGTGGAAATATTTATGTTGGTTGGGATTTGTGTTCTGATAAAAAAAATTATCAAATACATCTGCAAATATTTTTCAAACTCAACATCAGAGTGTAAGTTCAGGTAGTTTCAATGAGATTGTACATGTTGTGAATGCTAAGTCTCCCAACACTGCATCTACTTATATGGCTGCTTGTGGGACTGATGTAGAAGTCACCTCTGGTGTTATTTCTAAGATAAAAACTGTAATTCCGGTTAAGTTTCAAGATTATCTATTGTATTGATTTGTTTATGTTTTCATTGTTTAGTTTATTTTGTATTCATTTTGTGGGAAGGGAGGTGTTGTATTGTGATACCTTAAATTTAATTTGTACTTTTGATGTTACTATGTCATGACATTGTTTTGTGCCATAACATTCTGCTCTGCCTGTTGTCCAGTGAGACACTCTGTACTGGATTTCTCACTGGACAGGAGTATCTCCTGTGGCTTTTCACTGTTTCTAATTCGTGGGCTTGTTTGCGCTCTTAGGGCCAGTTGCATCAAAAAAATGTTTTGCGATTCCCTAATTGCAATTCGCAATTAGGGAATCGCCAAACAGCAAGCATAAAAGTATGCAATACACTTTCTGCGATTCCTAAGGGGGCTCAAATGACCTACCTCATGAATATTAATGAGGTAGATCAGCAGACCACCATGTCTGTGATTGCTTTCAAATAAAGCAATAATTTTTAGCTCGAGCCTAGAGCAGCGCGCGTGCGCTGCTGCTCGACTTTTAGTAAGGGGCTTCAGAAAGCTCCCCAAGCTCACCACGCGCTCGTGCATGTGTTTCTTTTCCTCAAAGGCTAATGGGCTTTGCGTGCATCTTTCAAATAAAGACAGCACACAATTGGGCAAAGGCATGTCCCGCCTTTGCTCCGCCCATGGCCTTTTGCTTGTGGTTACCCGCAGGGGCCACATCTGTTTTGAATTATCGTATACAGATGCGTGCGCAATAATGCAAAACAGATTGCTCGCTGTGGCTTGTTTTTATCGCATTCTGCCTCTGGTTACCTATCCCTCTTATTCCATTGTTCTCTCCCTCCCACACGTTCTTCCCACGCATCCTCCCACACTATCCTTCCCTCATTTATGTCCGGCTGCTCACTCCCATTTGTCCCTCTAAGTCTCAGTATTTTCCAAACCCTCCCCTTTTTCTTCCTTTTCTTCTCTCGCTCCATCCTTTCACATCTCTTGCTGCAATCTTTGCATCTTAATCTCTAGTCTCTCTGCCCCTTCTATCATTCCCTCTCTGTTCCTTTCCTTGGTTCCATTACTTTCTCTCTATTTTGAAGTGTTTCCCTCCTTCCCTATCCTACTTTTCTCATTCCCCGTGTCCAATCTTTCCTCGTCATGTTTCCCGCTCTCCACCGTATCTGTCTCCCTCTCTCCTTTGTTTCTAACTTTTCAATGCCCCTTTCCCTCTCCGCAGCTCTCACTCTTCTCACATTTCTCCACCTTCCCAAGGACATCCTGTACTCTTTAGAACAAATAGGCTAAAAATCATTAAAAAATTCATGATCCGCTGACATTGGCTGGGATCGGGTTCTCTTAGGATGGTCTGTGTGTCCCTGGCATGGCCATGCGCGGAACCAAACCCAACCCCGCGCCCAACACGAGCGCTGCCATTGGCTGCCAGCACCGCTCATTAGTGCTCACCAGCTGTCGCGCGTGTTCGCTCCGAACTCACCATCCTGCTCGTCATGCGAGGAAAGACTAGAGGCTTTAGGAAACAAAACGCTTTTATGTCAAAGCATGGAAAACGAATGCTGTATGTGTCTTTCTCAAAAAACAGATGCGGAACTCCGATTTAGTCAGCAAATGGCGGCTGTAGTGCGACAGGTATGTAGTCAAAAACAGTGTTGTGCCGGGTCTGGTCACACTCCTCATCAGGGGCGCACAGAGACTGTGTTCCTAATGACCTGGATTTTGCTTGGCCAGACTAGCCACAGTGGACCTAACCCCATGTACTGCCCTGTGTACACACTGCACACCTCTGTAAACTGCCTCTTTAATCCCATCCTGCTGAGCAAGTTAGGGCGACTGCTCTGCTTCCTGCATGTACCGGCAGGGTCACTTATTTTATGCAATTACACCTGAAAGATAATTCTGAACATGATTAAAACAGAAAAACCGCAGCAGGGCGGCTGCTGTCATTAGGGACGAACTTTGGAATGTACTCATGTACTTTATTGACATTTTTGCAAAGCACAATGCAGCTCTGTGGGATCTGAGACATAGGTAAAAAGTTGCAGAATTGTATTTGGTGACATACTCACAGAATGTATGGAATGCTGGAATGGCACAGCCATTTGAAATGCCCACAAGCTCTAACTCCTGTTTCTTCCCTGTCGTCTGGGTTCTGTGACAGGGGCATGAATCAACAAGCATTGGCATAGCCAATAGGTCTCGCCTTTGGAACCTTATGAGTGTTTAGCCATGCAACAGTTGATGTTGTTGCACCAAGGATATTGTGCTGGATAACTAAACACTTATAAGGTCCCAAAGGCGAGACCTATTGGCTATGTCAATGCTTCTTTTTGTAAAGCAGCCCGTTTTCCTTAAAGGAAAACGAGATGCTTTACAAAAAGAAAAATGAAACGTTTTCTTTTCATTTTTTAAGAGCAGGCAGTGGTCCGTGAGACCACTGCCTGCTCTTAAAAATGCTTTTACAAACATTCGCAAAAGGGGAGGGAGTCCTTGGGTACCCCTTCCCATTTGCGAATGTCTTACCGCCTACTTGAAGTAGGTGGTAATATGCGAATGTTTTGCGACCGCAATCACGGTCTCCAAACATTTGTGAATACTGTTAGGATTCGCTATTTGGCAGGGACGGCCTAAACACCCTCCTTCCAAATAGCGAATCACAAACCCATCTTGCGATTCGGTAACAGGTTACGAATCGTAAAATTGGGTTTGATGCATCGCAAAAGCATTTTTTGCGATCGCAAACAGGCCAATTCTGCGAATCGGACCGTTTGTGAAGAGAAAAATGCTTGATGCATCTGGCCCATATTCAGTTACTCAGTAGACTGCCACCGGTACCACCTGTGCGTCATTGCCTCCTAGGATTTCCTCTTGGAACACAACACAAACATTCACAATAGGTAGGGGTAAATTAAATTTTTAACGGATAGGGAGCACACTGCTTTTCTACCACTACTGCCCACCCCAGCCACTTCCAGCTTCCCCTAGAACGTCACATTTCTCACCCCCACCAGAGCTGCAGACTTTTCAGACTATTTGCCTTCCTATAGAACTAGCTTGTACATGATACTTAAGCTATATATTTAGAGAGAATAATAAACAGGAATCAATGGAAATATTTTGATAACTAGGCACACTTATCTGCCCATATCCTGCCTGCTGAAGCACTTAGGAGCAGCAGCTGCACTGCTTAATTTTTAAAAGAATGAGTGCTGATCCCCAAAGCACTGGCCAGAAGACCGCAACTGGTGCTATTTATTAAATGTTGGTGTGCTGAATACCAAGGTTGGTAGTCTTGAATCCTCTTCATACCTCTTTAATCCACTACCAGACACTCCCTGTCCCTTTATCTCACTCTTGCAGGTTACTGTTTTCTCGCTTCACAATATATTTTTTCCTTTCTCCTTGTCCTTCATTCCCCTTTGTGTGTTTTTCCCTCTCTTGCTCTCGGTAACTGTTTGATGAGGAAAAATAAGTGGCGGTCTCCAAAAATGATTGCCAGTGGGCCCAACAGGCAACAACTGGCTCGAAATAAGCACTGTCAGCAGGGGGATTGTGGAATTAATGAGCGGTGGTTTCACCCATGAGTGGATTTACCGTTATTGCCTGGTTAGGTATTTTCCAGGGTCAAATTACTTCCCCCTTTCGATTTTGCATGTTAGAATGGAGGTGTGTGTGTGGGGGGGGGGGGGGTTACGTGCAGATGAAGTTTTAACGCAGTGAGAAAACATTGTGTCTTCATGTTCTGAGCTGCAGAACTTGGACTTTATACCCTTAAACATTTTGCAACTTTTTTACCTGGCAGATTGTGTGCAGGGACAAACTCACCACATCTGTGCACATGAATTGGGATTAGGCTATGAATCAGAATAAGATCTTTAGGCCCTGACTACAAGTCATTTTATTACTGGGTGCGTTAAAGTCGCACCCGATAAAATTGATGCCTTAAACAAAATCAGGGCCTATGGGATATTTTTACACAGTTTTTCTGAGTCCAGGAGAATTCGATTTATCGAGTACTTATCAGCATCCGGTAACACCTGCTGCAGAATTGTTGTGCACAGTGTTACAGCACGTGCGAATGCTACAAAAAGTCATACAAGGAAAAATATATCCTAGTAGAGTATGACCACCTCCTGTCTCCATCAGTTAACAGTGAGGTAGCAGCTAAGAAGCGCTTCTCAACCAACAAGTTGTATTAACACTAGGAGTGGGCAGTAAACATCGCTCCGCCGGCAGAGTTTGCTGAGTTTTTGCCACTATGTATTCCCCTTGGAATGGGGAGTTCGGCAAAAAACTCTGTGTCCCGCTGCTGCCTAGCGGAGTTTACCACCCACCACCACACTACCTCCAAAGGATGGTGCATTGCACCTCCTAAAGCTTAACTAAGAGAAAACAGCTTCCTGTGAAGAGAAAAATGCTTGATGCATCTGGCCCATATTCAGTTACTCAGTAGACTGCCACCGGTACCACCTGTGCGTCATTGCCTCCTAGGATTTCCTCTTGGAACACAACACAAACATTCACAATAGGTAGGGGTAAATTAAATTTTTAACGGATAGGGAGCACACTGCTTTTCTACCACTACTGCCCACCCCAGCCACTTCCAGCTTCCCCTAGAACGTCACATTTCTCACCCCCACCAGAGCTGCAGACTTTTCAGACTATTTGCCTTCCTATAGAACTAGCTTGTACATGATACTTAAGCTATATATTTAGAGAGAATAATAAACAGGAATCAATGGAAATATTTTGATAACTAGGCACACTTATCTGCCCATATCCTGCCTGCTGAAGCACTTAGGAGCAGCAGCTGCACTGCTTAATTTTTAAAAGAATGAGTGCTGATCCCCAAAGCACTGGCCAGAAGACCGCAACTGGTGCTATTTATTAAATGTTGGTGTGCTGAATACCAAGGTTGGTAGTCTTGAATCCTCTTCATACCTCTTTAATCCACTACCAGACACTCCCTGTCCCTTTATCTCACTCTTGCAGGTTACTGTTTTCTCGCTTCACAATATATTTTTTCCTTTCTCCTTGTCCTTCATTCCCCTTTGTGTGTTTTTCCCTCTCTTGCTCTCGGTAACTGTTTGATGAGGAAAAATAAGTGGCGGTCTCCAAAAATGATTGCCAGTGGGCCCAACAGGCAACAACTGGCTCGAAATAAGCACTGTCAGCAGGGGGATTGTGGAATTAATGAGCGGTGGTTTCACCCATGAGTGGATTTACCGTTATTGCCTGGTTAGGTATTTTCCAGGGTCAAATTACTTCCCCCTTTCGATTTTGCATGTTAGAATGGAGGTGTGTGTGTGTGGGGGGGGGGGGGGTTACGTGCAGATGAAGTTTTAACGCAGTGAGAAAACATTGTGTCTTCATGTTCTGAGCTGCAGAACTTGGACTTTATACCCTTAAACATTTTGCAACTTTTTTACCTGGCAGATTGTGTGCAGGGACAAACTCACCACATCTGTGCACATGAATTGGGATTAGGCTATGAATCAGAATAAGATCTTTAGGCCCTGACTACAAGTCATTTTATTACTGGGTGCGTTAAAGTCGCACCCGATAAAATTGATGCCTTAAACAAAATCAGGGCCTATGGGATATTTTTACACAGTTTTTCTGAGTCCAGGAGAATTCGATTTATCGAGTACTTATCAGCATCCGGTAACACCTGCTGCAGAATTGTTGTGCACAGTGTTACAGCACGTGCGAATGCTACAAAAAGTCATACAAGGAAAAATATATCCTAGTAGAGTATGACCACCTCCTGTCTCCATCAGTTAACAGTGAGGTAGCAGCTAAGAAGCGCTTCTCAACCAACAAGTTGTATTAACACTAGGAGTGGGCAGTAAACATCGCTCCGCCGGCAGAGTTTGCTGAGTTTTTGCCACTATGTATTCCCCTTGGAATGGGGAGTTCGGCAAAAAACTCTGTGTCCCGCTGCTGCCTAGCGGAGTTTACCACCCACCACCACACTACCTCCAAAGGATGGTGCATGGCACCTCCTAAAGCTTAACTAAGAGAAAACAGCTTCCTAAAAACACAGAAAATGACAAAACTGGCTTCAAAAGCGAGCCGGAGATGACAACAGAGCTGTAAGACATCAAAGTCAGACACATGGGTGGCAGGTAGTAAAAGAAGCTGTGAAGTCTTGATAAAGTGCCCCATCATCTGCCTACCTCCGGCATCAGCTCGAGCCTGACAACTGCTGTTGAACCACTGATTGTCCTCACCTCATTTCCACTTTATAATAACTTATGTTATTAGTTCCTATGTTGTAGCAGCATAGTAACTGAAGAGCTGGGTGGCAGGGCACATGCGTAGAGCTGCAAGGGGCTCGCAGTCGCTGCAAGTTTCTTGTACGCATGCATACAATAACACTCTTGCTCACATAAGAGCATGGGGTATTTATTTATTTATTTATAAAGTTTTTTATATAGCGTGAACTTGACCCAAGAGGGTATCAGAGTGCTTTACATTTAGGAGTGTTGCTTTAAAAATTACATCAGATACAGGAGCATAGTAAGGTACAGTACACATAAACAAAGTTTCAAGAATTCGTAGGAGGGAGGGGAAGAAGGAGTAATAGCGGAGAGACAAGGAGGAACTGTGCCCATTGTCCGGCTGGGTAGGTGACGGTCAAGGGGGAAACCAACGCCTATCTCCTCATTAGCTGTCTAGCAGGTCCACCGGGCATCAGCCATGTTGCTCAGGTCTCAATGTTCAGGAAAAACAGTTTTTTAGTTTATTTGATTTGAGAAGGTTATATAGCGCTGTCTAGACCTGGAGGTATCAGAGCGCTTAACCAAGAGGATCGTTGCATTACAAGGTATATCAAAAAGGATTATGTAGCACTTGCTAAACCAGAAATATCAGAGCGCTATAACAGAGGAACATTGCGTTACAAATTACATCAGTTACTATAGCGTAATAAGGTACAGTAAACAAACAACAAGGTTGAGAGAATTTGTAGGAAAGGAGGGGAGGAAGGAGCCATAGCAGGGAGACAAGGAAGAACTGTGTCCAATGTCTGGCTGGGTAGGTGACGGTCGAGGGGGAAACCAGGCCAATCTCCTCATTAGTTGCCTAGCAACTCCACCGGGCTTCAGCCATGTTGCTCACGTCTCAACGTTCGAGGAAATCAGTTTTGAATAGATACATAGGCATTTCCCAACTTTCTTCCAGGCTCCAGGTCCCGTCTGGTTACGGAGAAGATATAAGTCTCAGATCCAAAGCAAGGCCGGCAAAGTTCCACTTCAGCACACAAGCTTCTTGACACCTGTAGCAGGAGGCAGAGGAGGAGCCCAAGGCCCCAGGGCGGGGGCCGGTGCTGCCGGCCCATGGAGGCTCCATCCAGGTGTGTCAGTCAGCCCGGCAGAGGGTACAAGTCCAGGCAGGCTGAGGTAATCCTCGAGAGGCTGGATGCAGGAGGCAGCGGGAGAGTGTCGTCGACCTTGAGGATCTGCAGCCAAGGAGAAGGTACGGGCATGTGATGTGCTGGCAGAAACTCCATCTCCTTCCTCCACAAAATGTTCTCTACTCCCCAGCCTCGGCTGCCCCCTGCCCCTGCACTGCCTGGCTCTGGGTGCTTCCAGCCCCCCACTCTCCTAGCCGACCCTCTGAGGTCTCCGACTACAGGTGAAGTGTCTCTGAGTGCACTTGGTCTGTTGTGGGGGGTGCGTACTTGTTTCATGGACAATTTGTTTGCGTTTGTTGCTGTTGCAATGCCTTGTTTAGTTGCCCAAACTCTGACGCAGTCTAACAATGGGCGTAGCTGAATTTCACGGAGTTTTTATTCAACTCTGTGGAATTCCGCATAGTGAAGCTCCGTGAGCTCCGCCCACCCTTAATTAATACTGGCAGCAATTTTGCTACATTGAAAATTCGGATTTCGTACCAAACTGCAAAGTCCGTTTTTAGGTCGAGCCTAGCGCAGCGCGCATGCGCTACCCTATGGGAGGCTTCTTGTAAGCACTGCAAACTTCTCCGTGTAGGTTTAACTCCTCCCACACATTGGATTGGCCTTTGTGTGTGTCTTTCAATAATGAAAGCACGCAAATGGCCAAAGGAGGGTGCATGTCCCACCTCCTTTCCAATGTGTCACTCCCATGGCGTTTTGCTGTCAGGAGCGAGCAGCAGCGTGCAGGGTGGCAGCTGCATTCCTGGTGGGTCAGGTTACAATTTACACACAACGCGCCATGCATTCGCTTGTTTTTTAACCGGCACGACGCCCTTTATTATATGTATTTCCGCTTTCACTTTAAAGAGGTGAGCACTGCCCTCTAACACATTGCCACTTTAATCACCCCTTTAATTGTTTATGAACTGTGCCGCTTTTATTTAATTTTATTTTAGACTGGTAAAGCAATTTATTGCCTTTCCGAACGCGCACAGCAGCTGGTTTTTCTCCCGTCCTCCAATCTCCTCCCTCCCACTGTCAAGTACTTGCTGTCCTGTCCGAGACTCATCGCCCCACATCTCCTCCATTCTTAACCATTTCCCTTGCTGCTTGCTCCGGTGTGCCGCTCCTTTTATGACTTGTGTCCTGGCAATAAGGGCTTGGGTTCAGTGCATCAGCTCGTTGTATGTGTACGCGCCTGGATGCACTTTGTCTGGGTGTCTCACAAGTGTATTTGTGCAGTGTTTTTGTGTATTGCGCGTGTCTGTACTGTGCACAGTTAATTCACCTTATGCGCCTCACCAGAACAGTTACTCCTGTTGGCACATTCTGAGCTATCTCTCCCTCAGAGATACAAGCTAGTCAAAAAGCAAACCAAAGTCTCTCTCTTGGTGTTGCAACGTGTTGAGTTTTCTGAAATGAAGTTTGCACCACGCTGGTCTTTTTTACATTCCGGCCGAGCCTTTCTCTCTCAGCACGGCAGTTTCAGTCCCGGTGTCATCTCAACAACCAATAAATGTACTCCTTGTTTTACCAATAGCAACTCTGCGCTTCACAAGCCTTTTTTTAATTGCTATCTCACATCATAAGATGCCCACGCAGTGAATTGCGCACATAACTTACATGTGCACTGGCACCGATTTAGGTCTTGTGTTTTTAAGACGTAAGCTATTTCCAGAGGTAATGAAAAAATGGTGCAATGCAGGTAAAAAGGTATGGGCCTTAAAGCACTCGGAGGGTTGCTAAAAAATTCACCCACTTTAGAGAATCAGCTATTCTGGAGCACGAGTTTCGTTGATAGCAGGTAAGCATAGTAAATACAACTCTGCAGTTTGTTCTGAGTTTCAATCTAAGATCAAACGTTGCCTATCTTTTGCATGGAGTGATTTTGTTAGTAGCTATTTTTCTTCTTACAGGCAAGGCACTGTGAAACCTAATCCAATGATTTAGCCTGGAACATAAAACAGCCTAAAATCCAGTATACTCTTGACTGTTGACTAAGCTTGTGTATGACGATGTAATGCATTCTGGGTATTGTAGTCTTAGTGTCAGTGGACCTAATTAAACTAACACGTGATATCCGTTATTTAAGTGTGAGAAGCACAGGACTAGAAACAGTGTCTGTACTGACATGGTGTAGAGGGGCCACCGTAGTCATAGGACTTAATTTTCAAAAATCTTAGGCGCATACATTCCAAAATTAGTGGAATCACATATGATGGCAGATTGCAGTGTGCACACACCTTCCTTTGTTGACAAGTATAACATGGCCAGTAGCAAGCCAAGTGTCGGAGCTTTAGCGTATAGTGAGGGCCTCAGAATCAAATTAAAGATTATATTACCCGATAACCACATAAGTCCTCTGTGTTATCACTGCCCAAAAAAAAAGACTATTTTGCCAACTTTTTTATATCATTTACAAAGCCAACTCGTATCAGGAAATGAAAAAAACAAAGCCATTTCGAGACCTATTGAATTTGCCAATGCTTGTTAAAGGAAAGCTTTCCAGCAGGATAACTTACATTTTCTTTAGGCTGTATTTGCTGACCACCTAAGGAAACCCAGATTTTCAGAAAGGGAGCTCAAAGTTCTTAGCAGAGGAAGTTCTTAAGGAAGAGGCACAACTAAAGGTAAATCTAATACTGGTAAAAAACACCGCGAAGGTCTGTTCCGTGCCGCGTGTGGCAGCAGATTACTGATAAGCTAATGGTGGTTCTATTCAGCCAAGACCAGTGGATCTGAAGGGAAGGGTATGTGATCTGCTTTTCATGCACTTGAAGGAAATTGGTGCAAAAGGTAAGAGGCCACCATCTGAACTGAATCTCGAGCCTGGGGAGGAAAAGTACACATTATTGATACTATTATTACTAGTATGACCTCTGGAGGCCATCGAAGGTGGTGTTGAAGTAGGAGAAACAGTGGAAACTGCTCCAAAATACACCGCTTATTCCACTGTACCTGTGATCAGAGTATGTATGTATGTATGTAACAGTTTCTATATGTTTAACATTTTATGATAATTAATGTTTCTCGTTTCATAGCCATTGTCACTACAAGTATATTTTTATCATAAGGATACTGCTCACTGGGTAGGACAACATCGGATCCAGCAATGGATGGATTAACAAGCAGGACAGAGAGCTAGAACCACGCCACTAGAGAATGACCGTACAAATACAAAGGTTTATAGAAGAATGACTTAGTTGGTCACAGACGTGTAATATATTGGCAGAAGACCAGATACCCCTTCTTCAGAGAAGAAATCCTACTTTACAGAGATGTGAGTGACATAGAAAGCCTGTGAGCCAACTAGATAGCATCCCTACGGATGGTCGTACAATAAACCATTTTCCCCTGCATCAAGTACATTTTAGTTCCATTCATCTCAGCAGATCTTCCCTCTCAGGCCACAGAGAAGATCAGTCCATACCACTGATCATTCTGCTGACGGAAGAGAAAGAAAGTACCTTGGACATCCCCAGGGCATAGTGCACATCTTGTTTGACACTCTTGTAATTGTTTTGCAGTGGATGGACTACTGGTTAGATAATGGTAGACTGGGTAAGTTACTTATTTTATGTGCTACTATGAATTCTTACAAAGATAACATTGATTTGTAAGGGACTATGGGGCATATTCTCAAGCAGTTATTGGCATCTTATCGCAGCCAAAGTTGCGATAAGTTTATCGCCCCATTCACAAGCTGGTGCTAACAGCCGATATCACCAGGTTTCCGGCGATAGCATCCTCAAAGAACTTCGCCACGGATGACCCCGGCAATGATCACTAATGAGATGCAGAGTAGGCGTTCCAGAGCAAAAAGCCGTGACAACACCACACCTCAACATTCTCAACAACCAGCCAGATCGGCGAGAAGAACACAAAACATGCGATAAGGCGCATTAGCAGCAGGAAATTAAGACCTGCTCTGACCTGGTGCAAAGTCGGACGACAACCGGCACCAGAAAAGGGAGTACAGCCCAGAGCCACACCTGAAGACCAACAGATGCCATGGAGCCACTGATCATGCAGCACGGAGCCCCAACAGGGCCACAACATCCACCGCCACCACACCCAGGACAGCCATGCCCCCCATATACCCCCCGGACCACCACAGAGGCAGCGCAGACCAAGACAGCAGACCTCCAGAAAATGCAGCAACCTCACAGACCCAACACCAGAGAATGTCATTGCCCACTCCGGGCTCAAAAGGACAACCATCCTATGCATCCTGACCACCATTGCCCACAGGCTGACGGAACCAACACAGCGGACAACCAACATCTCTCCGCAGAAAAAACTGCTGACTGTGCTGCACATGTTGGCCTCTCGTACCTTCCAACCAACAACTGCCAAAGTCAGGGGAATCTCACAGCCAGCACAATCCAAGTTCATCACAACTGTCTTGGATGCCATCATCAGCTTGGTACCCCAGTACCCATAATCCCCTCCACACTGCAAATGAACAGCCGAAGACCAAGCAAGGCGTCTATGCCATAGCTGGATTCTTGCACGTGTCAGGGAGCAATTGACTGCACACATGTCCTACTTGTGCCCCCTGGTGACACTGTACACAATTACCTCAACAGGAAGCACACGCATTCCATCCATGTGCAGGCAACAGTGGACCACCTGGGAATCGCCACCAACGTCGTCGCCAACTACACAGGCAGTGTGCATGATTCCTACCCCTACCCACAGTCTATCATCAACCAGCGCTAACAGGATGACACCCATGGAAATGCACTGCTCGTTGGCAAGTACCAAATAAACACACCGCACCCCCCATCTCAACAATCATGGAAATCACAACTCTGGGAACGCACACGTCACAGACTCACATTCAACATGCAAACAACATGCCCACCCACCAGACATGACAGCATAACTTACTGCGGCAACCTGGGCTAGCCATGTACATGAGCCATCAACGGCATGGCACCTCAGCCACACAATAGCGAAATGTGGGGAGAGGTGGAAACCAGGCATATGCGAAGGAGGCAAGAGACCCATGAATGAGAAGGTACACAATGCCTAGTATGGCGGAGATGTGCTGGACAGACTGCAGTATGCAGACCACAGACATATCCATGTCCACATACACCGCTGGTGTATGTAGTGTAGTGGACAGTGAACGCAACCATGTCACCACAGCCAGTGGGGAAGATCGTGGAAATGTAGCTTGTGACGTTCCCCCCCTGTAAGCGTGTGCAGAGTGGGCTGGCCCGGCGTATGCCAGGCACATGTAGGGGTGTGAATAAAAAGCACGTAGCTCTGGGCGTGGTCCTCTTCCTGAGTGTCCAACGTCTCTGCCAGGGCGGCGCTTCCCAGCCCGCCACGAGGCCGACGCCGTTGCCGTGAGCAGTGGTGCCTGCGAACATGTGCGCCTGCTGCACCCTGGGACGCTAGTCCCCGACCCGTCATGCCCGCCTCTGCGCAGCCAGGCCTCACTGCTCACCTGCCGACACCGGCGTGTGACAAGGAGATCCCATTACGGCCTCCGTGACACAGGGCCACTGTACTCCTTTCTTGTTTACATACTCCACCGGCCCACACAGCTGCCAGGTCACACATTTGGAACTGAGTCTTGATTACGCAATGGCTGCGTTTATGTCACTATACTCCCTTCGATGTGGTGCCACCAACTCCGTGAATAGCATCCTGCACGACACCTGTCTGTGGTCCGTTTCTGACTACTGCCTTCGGCCTACTTTACGGTCGAGTAGGTCACACAGTTGGAACTGAGTCTTGATTTGTGTATGGCAGAGTTCATATCATTGAACGCATGGAGAGGAGTGAGAGGAAGACGTGGTGCAATCCGGAGGAAAAAAGGATCCTCTTTACGGAGGTGATCGAACACTGCCAACAACTGCTCTGGTGTCACTGACATCATGAGCCTACGACACGTGGCTGTGGGCTCCTGCTGACGGCTGCCTCAGGCCTACACTGCGGTCGAGTATGTTACACATTGGGAACTCAGTCTTGATTACTTATGGCAGTTTTGATATCATTGTACTGGCTCATCGCAGACTGCATACCCCTACAGCTCCGTCTGTTCCGCGACAGCCATGGACACTTTCTGGTTGAACTTTGGTGGCGACTGAGTCTATGGACTTTGGGTTGTCTTCATCATCATGTCGGTGATACAGATTTTTGGGCGAAAACGAGGCTGTAGCATTTCACTCCTCAATTTGCCACTTCCGTATGGTTTCTACCCTCTGCATCATGCCCTGGAGGACACCTTCCACTGTCACCCACAACCCTCTGCCACATTCAGCTCGGATATCGATGAGGACCGGCTCAGCTTGCATGGCCCATCTCACTGCACCACAAGTCACCGCCCCGTTGTTGTGTGCCTGTGCCGGCCGCAGTGTGTCCGGGGCTACTAACTCTGTGCAGTTCAAGGCAGGGACCCTGTCCGGTGAGATATTGGATGGCCTCTGAGATGATGGCCTTGGGGTCCACAACGCCATGTGTCTGTGACCCTGCGCTGTCCGCTGCCTCCGTACTCGAATGCGGTCCACCAGGGCTCACACATCAAATCGAGTTCTGACTGGCCCGGACGTCGCATCACCGCAGAAAGCACACGCCACCACCACCAGGACCTCCTCCAAACGCCAACTGCCAGAGTTGAAACAGCCGTACTGGCAGACTAACGGAGTTGCTCACACCTGTCGTGGATGCCATCGCCTGCCTGCTACCCTGCTCAGCACTCCAGGTGCCACTAACTCAGTGCACCACGACTCATGGACCATTTCTGAATTAATTGTGTGCTGTGGTGAGCTCATGCAGCAATGTCACCTCAGGCAGTGTGGGAGACCTGAGACGATGATGAGGAAGATAATGCATGTGTAACACACACCTCACAGCTGCATCAGGAATAACCCGAAGGGACACAATCCTCAACATTTTTTTCACATGAGCACGCTCATCTCTAGTGCCCCAACCTCAGTGCACTGCAACTCACGGACACTTCTGTTTGCAAATTGGGTGACCTCTGTACTTGCTCCTGCTACCACCATGATGCACCGCAGTTGTCTCTGTCATGCTGGTGTTTTCGGTTTCCGTTTTAATGATGTTCACGGTTCAAGTTGTTGCCAGCACCAACCACTCCGTGCGGGCTGGCTTACACTCACCCCACACCCATCCAGCAAAGGCATCACTGTACATGTGACCCTGCCAATAAAGGGGCAGGGCGCACGTGCCTGTAGCCATTTCTACAAACTATCTGTGTGTGTCCGTGTGGTCATGATGTATGTCTGAGGGCCACGGGGCCTCCAACATCACATTGTGCTCTGTACAGCGGAGGCAACCATGTCACCGCTGGCAGCGGGGAAGACCTTGGACATGTAGCTTTGTCGTCAGCCACTAAGTGCGTAAGAGGAGTGGACTAGGCCAGCGTACGCAAGTCCAGCGTGGGGTTGTGAATGATGATTCTGTGGCTCTGGGCGTGGTTCATTGCAGGAAATGTGCACATGCATGTGTATCTGTCGCTTTGTGGGTCTCCTTTGTGGGGTATAGATGGTCCCTGATGGGAGTTGAACACCCACGTATGTGATCTAGTTCGGGTTCCTTGAGCTCTGACCTCACCCGCACCTGTTTGTCCACTTCCTTTTGGCATTCTGACACCTGGCATTGGAATTCGATGTGTGCCTATGTGAAGTGTTGGGAGCCAGCCGTGGTGGCGGGAGCTTCCTGCTGTGTGGTCTGTGCAGGGGCTGGGGTATCCTCTGTGTGGCTTGGCTGCCCTGCTCCTGGGGGTGGGCTGCCTGAGATGTCCATGGGCTGTTGAAGGGCGTCGGTGTCGAAGGTGTGGTGGTCCTCTCCAGCATCACTGATGAGTGGTCTGGTCTGCTCTGCTGGAGGTGTTGTTTGTCCATATGCAATGTGAAGGGGAGATGCATGTTGACATTGTGTTGGAATGTATGTTGGTACATTGTTCTAGTTTACAGGCAGACTGTATGACAATGTATTTTGTGACTGTTTGGGAGGAGAGGACTATTTGATGCGGGACAGTGGACATTTGGACTACATGACCGATGTGTGGTTTAACACGTGCATTTCCATCTCACAGTTTCCTGCTATGTTCGATGTGATTGGCCTGTTTCTGCCCATGAGCGGACCCAGTTGTGTCCTCTGTTCTGCAGTGTCGGTGTTGCACTTTGTGCCACATTGTCGTCGGATGTGCTGTTATTGCTATGTGTGTTTGCTGCAGTGTGCCACGGGGATCAGGGACATGATCGAGGGTCATTGTGGGTGTGCAGTGTGCTACACATCTTTGTGCATGTGTGACATTGTGCCCATCTCACCCCGTCCCCACAGGACCTGTGTCGTTACTCACCCTGTTGATGTTGTGTCAGGTCCCATAGAGCTGTGTCTGGACTCCCAACTCCTTGCGTCGTCTTCACACTGATGACTGTGGCCTCCGTTTCCTCCAGCTCCTCCTGTGGCGCAGGACTCCCACCTCCTGTTGCCGTTGCTGCCTTCCTGTTGGCAGCGGGTTTGTGCTTGGTTTGGCTGTTCACATCATGACAGCGCCTCTTGTCCTCCTCCATTGACCTTCTCGACACTCCGATTGCATTCACGTTTGTCATTTTGACGTTCAGTGGGTGGTAGTGTTCTGTCACCTCCGTGACGCTGATCTGGTTTTCCTGTGGACTGCACCCCGTCTGCCTCTTCTGATTCTCCTTGGCCTTCCCCGACCATGAGGTTCCTTGCTGGTGGTCTGTGGGGCTTGTGGGGTTTGCGTTGGCCTCTGCACTCGGTCCGGGTGCATCCATGGTGCTACGCAGTTTCTTTTTTTCTCCCTTTTATTTCTCTGCTTTTATAGTGCATTTTCCCACATGATGCGTGGGAATTGCAGGCCTGTCGCTGGTTTTTGCAGATTTTTGTATCGCGCTTGGCCTCATCGCAACTTTTTATGCGCTCGTGTTTTGCATTTTTGTGGCGTCGCGTTGACTTTATCGTGGACATTTGACGCGTTATCATGAGCCTATCGCATGGTACCGCCTGCTTGTGAATACCACGTTACCACGTTGTTAATTTCCAGCGATGGACTGCAATGTGAAGAGTTGCGTTAAGCTACTTTTGTGGTAGTTATCACACGTTCTTGAGAATATACCCCTAGGATGGTATGTGAAAGAATGAGCTATTGAAGAAAATCTTTTGTTGTTGTTGCTTGACCCTAAAGGATGTATACATAGATAACTCGCATTGTTTACATGACATAATAAAAACAGTAGCCGAAAATCCAAAGGGAATCCAAAAAGAAATGGTACTAAACATAACATATTTTGTCTAATGTAATTGTTAGATGTTAATTTGTTATGGCTGCACTATCACCAACATGCTCACAATTAATTTCTTCTACGTGTGGCATAGAATATTCATTATGATAATCATCATCTCCATATTCAACATCTATGGGCAAGGACACTCTACTCCTCTTTGCCAGTTTGTGCAGCAAGCAACATACCACAGTCTTTTTGCTCACCTTGTCAAGTGTATACTTTAGAGCAACACTTGCACAACACAGACATCTGAATAGTTATTTCAGCAAACCAAATGTGCACTCATTAATATTGCACATGAACCTCATTGACTGTGTTTGGGCATCTTGAAGGACATTCATAGCCATCTCCTCAGTGGAACCACCGATAAGAATTAAGAAGTGAGTGATCCTCAACCATCATATTTTTATTATTTAGTAGGACATTAACAATATGATTGCAAAAATCTGAGAACGCATGATATTGTAACTTTCTCTATGATTGTGCACAGCCATTCAGATAGTAAAATGTGAATCCAATAATGCTGTTAATAGTCATATCGTTCACACCGATAATCAGCCAAGAGTATGTTTTTTAAGTAAGCTACATCACAAATAGGTGGGATGGTCCACAGGATTCAATGAATGAGTGCTTATGTGTGTCTCTCAAATCTAGAAAATGGCCCACTGTAAGAACAACATTAACTTATTAGTATCCATACTCACTAATCCTCTGTTAAAAAGTCTTCACCACTGTAGCCCTCTGCATAAAAATGCATTTCCTGCAAAGAGGGAAATGAATACCTGGCTTTTGCGGGAACCTTCAATATTAAAGCATTTGCGCAAATCATATTGCTCAATGCTTAGAACCCTGTATCTTCAGATGGCTAAGATTTGTAAACAGCAAATTAAAAAAGCAAAAAAACCTTCTATAACCAAATCTTGCACAAGAATTACATTGCTTCAATGGGCTACAATCTCCTGCTGTTATTAATAATATCTGTAACTCTCCTGTGAAGTAAGTCTGGGGCAGTGAACTCGGCTCCGCTCGCAGAGTTTGTGGAGTTGTTAGCACTCCGTGTTACGCGGAGCTCGCAGAGTTCCGAAAAACTCCGCTAAGTGGAGCGGAGTATTTTTCCTCACTGGCGTTTGTCAACGTCAAGTTGGCCAGCGTGAGCGAGGAAAATCCACCTCCTGGTGAGATTTTTCCTCGTTCGCAATCGTCAATATCAAGTTGGCGATCAGGAGCGTGGAAAATCAGCCTCCCGGCGAGATTTCTCAATGCTTGCTGTCAGATATCTCATTGCAAGTGGTCGCGTAGGCATACAACAGCTTGCGTTGAAAAACTGTCCGTTTGCATTGAGAAAGCTGCTGCTGGAGTAAAAATCTACTTGAGCGGCAAAAAGGAAGCAGCACCCGCTTGCGCTGTGCATGGTGAGGTTCGCGATGATTGCCCAGTGCGGACAAGCATCTGGCACTGAAAATCCCCCCAAACAGCATTTATCTAACACTCTCCACCCCTTGCGGAGCTTCACGTAGCGCGGTGTAGTTGGTTTTGCACTTAGCGGAGTTCTGCATTGCGGAATTCTGTGAACTCCACCCAGGCTTACTCTGAAGTAGATTCCTTTTTTCAAAAAACCTAAGAGAAGCTATCACACTGAAATCATCTCCAAACCTGCTACTTATGATAACCCGCATGATTCAAGAATATCATTCAAGTAAATTGAGCAACTTCTAGACTGTTACTGATGAGGAGTTACTGAAAACTATTGCAAGCAGGCACCACTTGAATCATCTCCTGCAAACTGGTTACACTCTTTTAGTACCCTGATAGTGGAAGACTTACTTGCAGTTGTTAATAGATCATTAATGATGGGCATCTTTCCTGATAGCTGGAAAAAGGAAATCCTAAACCTCTGTTAAAAAAGCCTTCACTTGACCCATCTGATCCTAGCAATTTTAGAACCCATCTTGTCGCTTCTGCACTGGATTAAACTGTTAAAGCAACCTGCTTTTTTCCAAATCCAAAAATATGTCGAAGGCGGTAGCATCCTTCATCCAGTCCAGGCAGGCTTTAGACCAGGCAGAAGCAATGAATTGTTTGCAGTAGCAGTCTTGGATGACCTTTGGTGGACAAGTGTGAAACTGGCTGTTTCCTCAGCCTTTCACACAGTTCATCACACCATCCTAGACTGAAGACTTTATTCAAGTGACATCACAGGCTGTGCACTACTCTGATTAACCTCCTATCCAATCAAGCATCAACAGGTAATCACTGTATCTCCTTTCAAGCCCAAACCATAAGCTCTCAATTGTGATGTCCCTCAAGGATCTTTACTATCACTTTTCTTGTTCAGTGCATATATGCGCCCTCTCGCAAAACTCCTAAACTCTGTTGGTGCAGTGTCTGTTTGCAGTTGACACACAACTGATCTTTGGGTGTGCTCAAAACCTCTATTCACCTGGTGATTTATCAGAAAGTCTACTGTAGCATGTTGGTGACTGTCACTACTTCATTTTATTAAATTGAATCCCACCAAAACTGAACTTTAGATTGTCCCTGGCCAGATGCTCAACTTATCCTTTTCTTGATTTCAGCCATGGGTCCTTACCCTGTGCCCTCCTTGGTAGTCCGCAATTTGAGTATCCATCTGGACTCCAAACTATCTCTTTGCTCTTAAGGAGGCAAAGTCTGCCGCACATGTTTTTTTGTCAGTTAAGAAGTCTTTGTAATATTCTTTCTTACATTGAGTAAAGACTTAGCCAATCCTCTTGTTTAGTCTTGCCTGGATTAAAGGAATGGTTTCTACCTATCAGTTCCTCAAATGTTGATGAATTTCAATTGGTTCAAAATGCTGCAGCTCATTAATATGTGATATCCCTAATATCAGCATATCTCCCCCCCCAGACATTGTCTGAAAAATAATTGTGTTCAAAGCTATGGTCATTGTTCACAGGGAGATTATTCAATCTATTCCTGATTTCATAGCACCTAAATTCTGCTGACAGTCGTGACTTAAAAGCCAATGACCGGTACCTAATAATTCAAGTCTTTTGTGACAGGGTAGCAGTTTATTTCAGGGGTAACAATTTGAATATCTACTCAGGCTTCAATTTACCTATGGAAAGCGAGTCTCTACCCAAAACGGCAACCTCTGACTCTTAGCCCATTCAGCTGTCTGTATTCTCCATATGCCAAACCGAGGATCTGCTGCTGAGCATAAAATCTGGATCTCATTTGGATCCCTATCAACCCAGAACTCTCCAATTGGCCCCAGTCCCAACTGCTGACTTTTTGCAGAACAATTTCACTCTCACACTGCAATCAGGAATCTTCCCTATCCCCTGGAAGGAAGCGATCATAACTCTGCTACTTAAAAAACTCAATGCAGATCCTGAAGATCTAAAGAACCTCCATCCCACATCCCTGCTACCAAGATACTTGTTAAATTCATTGATACGCATAACATCCTGGTCCCTTTGTAGAAAGGTTTCAGGAGTGTCCACAGTACAGAATATGCCCTCATTGTGACTGCAGACAGTATCCATCGCTAGGTTGACCAGGCTGCGACGGCCTTTTTGGTAAAGCTCGATTTGTCTTTAGCTTTGGACACCATCTCGCCTGTATGGATGGTCCAACGTCTGCGGCAAGTCGGTGTCTGTGGGACCACCCTAAGGCTCCTCCATTTTGTTTTTTAACCAACAAAGTACAAATTGTAAGCTGCGGGGGTTTCTGGGCGGAAGCCTTCAGTCTTTCTTGTGGGGTTCCCTTAGACATGTCCCTTAGCCCGACCCTCTTTAATGTCCCTGCTGACTGAACTGGTGTCCTCCGTCGGATTCCATGTGCTGTCGTACGCAGATGACACCCAGATCGTCATGTCCATTTCTAACGACCTGACATCTGTCGCTGAGAAGTTCAATCTATGCATATTCAGCATCAGTAGATGAATGAAAGACAATGCCTTAAAACTCATTGCAGATAAAACATAGGATTTGGTGTTTGGCATTCAGGAGTCCATCAGGTCCAACATCTGGTAGCCGGATGACTGTGGACCCCTTCCTATTGCGGTTGTGTCTTGGATGACACCTGACACCTTGAACTTTGAGACTAGAGTCAACTGGATGGAACACGAGCACCTGTTTCCTCATCATTAGGACCTTCATCAAGATCTTCCTATATATGCCCTTGAAACTACGAAACTCAGCCATCATCGCACTTGTAACCTCGGAGATGAACTATTGTAACTCATTGTATTTCAACATCAAGGCTTCAAGCCTCAATAAACTTCAAAGCGCTCAGAATGTGGTTGTCCACCTCGCCTTCAACAGCCTTAGACGTCTCTCGGGCAGAGACAGGGTCTGACTCACAGTCAGAAAGAGGATCACATTCAAGGCTCTCTGAATAGGTTCAGACAGGATCCAGCCAACTTAATACACTCTTTTGCTGGTGCACGCATAGCCGGCTTCTCATATCCTCCTTCTGTAAGAATGTGATAATTCCCAGATTTCGGAAGGCCAGATGTGGAGGCCGTTCCTTTTTGATGGCTGCTGCCAAACTATGGAACACCTTGCCTACTCACATTTTGGAACCAAACTCCCTGATTGTTTTTTAAGAACACCTGAAAAATGGTTCTTTTTTCACTTAGTCCCCCTAGTATCTCTCTGGGTGCTTTTAGAATACAGCAAAATGCCTTCCCTCAGCTCTTTGACACCTTTGGGTATAATGCTCTATATAAACTCATTTCATTTAATTTCAAAGAAAGAGAACAGTCTGCTTTGGTAATGGGGCTTTTTCAGTCACAGAAGCTAGAATCAGGTATTCTTCACAAATATTCTTCAGTAATTTGTTTTAGGAAACGAAAAGACCTTCCTATTCACTAACTAGGATTTCTTGGTAATTCCTGCAAGGCTGGTTATTTCAAACAATACCAGACTACAGGAGGTAGCCCATATACCCTAATGAGACTAGGGCAAACATCTGCAACGTACAACAATATCTCAAAAGGGTGTCAGTAGGAGGACAATTAGAATTAGTACAATTAATTACTGAAGAATAAATCAAGAAGGGGAGAAAACCAGGGAGACGAGATACTTTGCCGAACAAATTGTATTAGTACATTTACATATTTGACATATTCAGTTTCATATGATCAAACAATTGAAGAGTTGTACTGCTTTACATTGAATGCCATGTAACCTGTTGGATACTGTGCACAAGTGCTCATGAAGGATTGTGACGGCGCAAGTGACACGTGAGGTAGTATGTACAGCGACGGTGAAGGGCGCGTCTGCAAACAAGTGAGCTTTAAAATTATACAGAATCAGGATAACCAAACAGTAAATGATAATTAATACAAAAGTAATTAAGTATGGTATGCTTGAGGGGAGCTCCGAAAGTTCCGCTGTGAAAGTCGACGGCGTTTCGGCCTGTAGGGGTGTTAAGCCATCATTAGGACCAGGTTACAATAATTTATATTGTCTAGAGAAAGATTCCCCTCTTTGGCACATATGAAAAACCTCAAACACTCATACAAGTATATCGCCAATCAGTCACCAGAACAAGACACCAAAATTCAACCCACTCAGTTGTATGTGTAGATACAGTACATGCATTTTATTAAAAGGCCCTGAATATCATTACAGTGACAAAAATATATAGCAAAATAGAAAGATTAAAAACACATCTTAGTAATCAGTAAATACATGATGCGCACAAAATACAAAAATTCAAAACCATAAGAATGGTTCCAAACATAGGGAGAAAGACAAGTAAGACGGATATTGTCTTATCCAACTAAGAAGGAAGACATAAGATCCAGATCAACTGTTCTCTCAAGCACCGATGCACATATTTAATTATTTTGGAAAACAGATGTCACTCCAATCTATAGTCTGCCTTCTATAGCTTGCGTCGACGCGTTTCGGTGGAAGTATATGGATAAGGGACTACCTTCTTCAGGACAAAAGTTAAAATCTCCCAAGGAGTGAATTATCAGTCTAAATTAAATGATAGAGAATAAACATTAACACCGTTGACATTTGTATACTACATAACCATATCCGAAAAAAAACATTTTCACAGATCACGAGTTAAACATTATTTCTCGTTCTAAAAACAATTCTATCCAGCACAATTGATAATAAAAAATTTTTTAAAGAAATAAATAGAACAATATAGTACTTGTGGTGAGTCAACATTAATTCAAGGATCCCATAGACAATAAAAAAGTCAAGCAGTGTAGTTCTTCTGGTGATTTAACATACATGCCATTCATACCCACTAAAAGCCTCGGACCCTCGTTATCACCATACCATATTTTTATTGTAGTTTATCTAAGACTGAGTTTGTTTTTAAGAAAGGGATTTTACCTTCTACGAAGAACAGTACATCCAAAAAGGTAGGTACTGCAAAGAATCCTTGCCCTCTTTTTTCTTTTTTTCAAATGAATGCAATACATGCATCAAGGTCATCTAGGGATAGGTCACTCGTTCTAAAGAGAATTTGGCGCATTTGTAATCAAATATCATCACAACCTCCAACCTCCTGGTAGTATAAAACCCGTTTTCATATTTTGTTTACCTGCCGTCCTGTAGATCAGTTAATTTTTAAGGGTCAGGATAAGAATGTATATCGAGAAAGGGATTGTTTCTGAAAGGCAAGGACCATGCATGAGTGTTTTATATACGCACTCACCTACCCAGAATAAAGCATTAATTAAACATTTAGGCCACCTACTTACTTATGCCTCAGATATATTATTATTCATGTCGCTGTATTCCTTAGAAAGATGTGGGCTAGTAAAGTGCTGATGTTGGAGGTCTCTGTTCCTCCACACCAATTCAGTGATTTTCTCTGTTTAGTTTAATTTTGGTGAGAACCTTTTGAGCCAAACCCGTCTTCACTATCGAAGAAGGAGGATAGGTTCAACTCTAGCGCTTGTACTAAAGGGAGATAGTGATACTGGGACGAATTAATCTATAATGATATTATGATCCCCTGATACTGGATTCTCTATTCTTTTCAGAAACCAAGTAATCTCGTGCATGAATGTAATCCGAGATTGTATATACATTTCTGTGGATCTGAGGATAATCTATCCCAACAGTACCTCATCTGGACCTGTGGTATGTTTGGCTGTTGCCTCTGCTGTTGTTCGTGCTGTTTCACTTGCATCTGTGTCTGCATTAGTAAAAACTCAATCTCCTCCTGTCTTTAGTGATGCTTCACCAGTGCTGTGTCCATGCTGCTTCTAATGAGTCTGAGTCCAACTTTTATCAGGTACTTTGATTATGTACAAGCTCCACCTGCACTTATTGATAACACTTAGTTTGCCGTCAGGTATATCCCCAATGTTGCTTATGGTTTAGTTAATGTGAGTTTTGATTTTTTTTTCCGGAATTAATTCTTTTACATTGATCTAGGTCATTTACTTATAACTGAACTTTCATTTTTTTGGGGGGTTTTAAAAATATTTTTTTTGTTAACTACTAAGGTTTTTTCTGACAATTTAAAATCTTAGGGCCATATGTAGGTAAATGTATTTTACCGATTCATAAATACCGATTTTTACCGAATCGGTATTTATGAATGGGTAAGTTATATGTAGGTAAACATTCGGTAATAATTACCGAATCGGTAACAATCGGTATTCAAGAATCGGAATTTACCGAATCGGTAAATACCGAAGTGTTATTTACCGATTCGGTAAATCCCGAAGTGGTATTTACTGATTCGGTAAATACCGAATCGGTAGTTACCGAATTGGAAATTCAAAAACACATGACTGGATGATTCAGCCAATCCTGTGCAACCAAACCCCACCCAACCAGGAAGTGGCCACACCCAGGCAGGTGCACACAATCGTCAGACTCTGGAGAGGCTGGGAGTGCAGAGGAGAGGCAGGGAGCCAGTGCCTGATTGTGCAGCTCAAACTCACAATGTCCAGCCAGGAGACACAGAGAGATGGAGGGGAAAGGAGGAGAAAGCAGAAATTTAGCCCTAAGGAACTGCAGGTACTAGTGGAGGAGGTGGTCAAGCAGCACCACAAGCTGTTTGGGAAGCAGTCCCTGCAAGTGCCTGAGTCGGAGAAGCCTAACATATGGCTGGGAATCCAGGCGCAGGTCAATGCAATTGGAGTGACCCCCAGGGACATTGAGGTGCTGAAAAAGCACTGGTGCGACCTAAGGATCGTCACGAAGAGGAAGATGGGGGAACTGCAGAAGGAGGCCAGCCGGACAGGAGGTGGAAGGAACAGGGCACCTGCCCTTACCGAACTGGAGGAGCTGGTGGAGTCCACAATAGAGGCCGAGAGTGTCGTGGGGATTGGGGATGCCGACAGCTCTGCCAGAGCTGCCACCCAACAAGGTAAGACGCATGCACAGCAATGTTGCCCCCCCTACCCCTATCCCACATCCCCAATTGTGAAATGAGTATCCCACTCCAGTCCATGTGTTAGTGCATACTGGCAATGCATTATGGGAGATGTAGTCTGGGAAACCCCAACCATGAACTGAATAGCACAGAACAACAAGGCATGGTACACACATTAGTGAAAAGCAGGCAGAGGACAATGTGAGAGTGTTACAGAAATGTATTGTGATGCTTGCAATGCAGGGCTTCAGGTACACTGAGCTGATGTTGCATTTCTGTCCACAGATGATACATTGCGCAGGACTGCACATGCAACGGGAGAGAGGGCACACTGGCAAGACAGTTCAGGGAAGGCCAGCACAAGTTCTGCCCAGAGATCAGTACCACATGCAGCCTCACCACCACAGCCAGCATCACCACCACAGCCAGCATCACCACCACAGCCAGAATCACCACCACAGCCAGCATCACCACTCATGCTGGAGTCACCGGCATCATCACCGCCTGCATTGGTGAGGTCGAGGAGGCGTGCAGCTTCCAGGTTGCGAGTGTTAGAGTCCTCATCTGACGACTGCAGGGGGCCGGAGCCAACCACTGTGCCCCAGGATGGGAGCCATGCCACTGTGCCCTCCACCTCAGAGGGAGCACACACAGGTGCCAGACGTCGCCGCAGGTCTCGGGTGCAGAGTCCACCAGCACACGATGAGAGCCATGGGGTGTTCTCGGGGCTCGAGGGCACCATGTTAAAGATACAGCGCCTACAAACAAAGGCAATGATGTCAGTTCAGCACCAAATGCGGGGACTGAAAGCTACATTTGAAAACTTGGACAGGGGCATCAGCGCTATGGCGGTGGGGATGAGTGAGATGGCTGCGGGCATGCGGGACATGTCCCAGTCCGTCATGCTGTTGTGCAGCAAGTATGATGCGGACAGAGCTGCACGGCGCAGGGAACGGCAGAGGAGAGATACTCATACGAGGGCACTCAACCGGCTGGCAACTGCCACTTCGCTGCTCTGCAGGCGCTCTGTGGCTATGCAGGAGGGCCTGACGCACAGCAGCACTGACGTTTCAAGGGGGATGGTGCAGGTCACCAGTGCACTGGAAGTACTACTGACAAGCCAGGCGGCCACAACTGGTGCTGGGGATGCTGTGGAAAGCATAGAAACCAGCAGCAGGAGCAGCATTACCCCCCCTGTCCCAGATACACGGAGGAGCAGCAGGCGGCATGGGGCTGCCACTAGTCAGGATGCACAATCCGTGGCATCCCACACTGTAGTGCGTGGCTGCAAACAGTAATGCTGCACAGTATAGCCTAAGACAATTGGGTGTAGTAACCCTGGACTTGCAAGTAGTCATTGCACAATGTTGACAGAACGGCTTTTTCTTGTTCTTGTGGCGTAGTGCCGCATTATTAAACTACGTCATGACATCCAACAACTGGCTGTGTCCCCTTACTTACTCAGAAATAGTTGCATGTGATCTCTGCCCGTCTCTCTCTCCCATCTGTTGCTGTTGGCACTCCAGCTACGTTGGCCTCTGGCTGTCCTGACTCATCATCATTGTCCTCAAAATCAGTTAGTTCCACCTCTGTACCTCTCTTCGTGGCAAGGTTGTGCAGCATTGCACAAGTGGCAATGATCTTGCAGCAGATGATGGGTGTGTACTGGCGTGCGCCTCCGCTTTTGTGGAGGCAGCGGAACCTGCTTTTCAATAGTCCAAACGTGTGCTCCACCACGTTGCGTGTAGATTTGTGTGCCACATTATAGCGTCTCTCACTCTTGGTTGATGGGTGTAGGTAGGGAGTGAGGATGAATGACTGCACGGCATATGCACTGTCGCCTAGGTGAGTATGAGAGAACCATCAGTCACATGCCTCAATACACAATGATTTGCACTAAGTAGAATGGAGCGTCACTGTTACTTACCTAGCAGGTATCCTTCTCCAAATTCTCCCGCAAGCAGTCGTGTGTAGATCCCACTGTTCTGGAAGATGAAGGAGTCGTGGGTGCTCCCAGGAAACTTAGCTACGATATCTGTGATGATGTTCCCTGCATCGCAGATTACC
The DNA here is from genome assembly GCF_964204655.1 of Triturus cristatus. Lineage (NCBI taxonomy): Eukaryota > Metazoa > Chordata > Amphibia > Caudata > Salamandridae > Triturus > Triturus cristatus. The sequence goes on along the minus strand of NC_140584.1, from coordinate 856,143,135 downwards.
TGCACATTTATGGAGTGGGTGGACTTTCTGTTCCTGTAGATGTGCTCAGTGGCAGCTGGTGGGCAGATTGGAATGTGTGTGCCATCAATACAGCCTATGACATGGGGGAACTGTGCCATGTGATAAAAGTCTGTTTTGGTTTTCTGCAGTTCAGCCTGTGTGTTTGGGAAGCTGTTTTAGTGGTGCATTCTCTGCATCATGGCATCCAGGAAATTCCTGAAGAAACGGGACAGGCAACTCTGGGATACACCGCCCACCGCAGCTATCACCCCCTGGTAACTGCCAGATGCGAGTAGATGTAGGCTGCAGAGAACCTGCACATGTGGCGGTATGGCATGCGCCCTTCTTGTTGGCTGGTCCAGGAGTGGGTGCAGGTCCCTTATCAGGTCCATGATGGTTTGTGGGTGTAGCCTGTACCTTTCATGTATCTCTGCCTCAGTCTGTTGGAAGAGTGTGATGCGCTGTCTGTAAATGCGTTCCTCCCGTCTCCAAATCCTCAGAACTGCTGCCTGTAGACGTAGGCGCCTTGCAATGACATACAGAGCGGCCATGTTGTCCACGCTGTTGCATTTTGGGATTGCTTATATGCACTGTTGATGCTTACCACCTGCTTTCAATCTGTGTTAATTACCGACTCTTAATTACCAAATGTCATGGATTCCTTAAATACCGAATTTACCTACATATCTTTTCTCGTTTTACCACTTCATATTTACCGAATCAGAAAATATGTATTCGGTAAATATGAATCGGTATTTTAGAATTCGGTAATTATGAATCGGTATTTACCGATTCATATTTACCGAAAACTGGTTTTTGGCCTCCTACATCTCACTTGACTAAATACCGGTCGGTAACGGGATATTTACCGAATTTCGGCCGTTACCGACCGGTATTTAGCTACCTACATATGGCCCTTACTGCCTTATTTACGTATAACTCCACTTTAAGCTTTTTTTTTTTTCACTGTGCTTCTATGTTTTTAAATTTAAAGTAATTTTGTATTATGATAGATCTGTGCCCAACCCCCTGCCATGCCACTCACCTAACTAAGAATGAAATAGAGCAACTGGTGTAAAGGCAGCGATGCTTTAAAGGTGGGCGTCATCTATTCTACATATTCCAGGGGTACCCTGGTGTGGATTGCACCAGGGGTGCTGTTCATCCTACTGTCACACCAACAGTATATGCATTGTAGTGGAAGAAAGCAAATGTATATGCTATGAATTATGATCAAATGTAGCTCTACAACTCCCTGATGCCTGTACTGGTTGGGCATCGTGGTGTTCCACTGACTCTGGTGACTACAACGCAGAATTATATATACTAAAGGACAGGTTCCTTCTCCTCTAAAATGGGCAGCAGCCAGGTACACAAAGCGAACGTTCGCCACATGGGTACAGCATGGGCGGCTTATAGATGCCTGGAGACAGCAGCAGCCCAGAACTTCAGGGTATTCATCTTACTCCTCAGTCCATGGGAAATACACAGATCTGGAATATTATGACATATTATAATTATGAAATTGATGTGACATTATGACATATTATTACTTGAACTGAGTATTAGGTCCAAAAAGATTCATACCACAATCGGCTGCTATCAGATGTCCAGTTGTTGGGTTAATTCTAGTGATGCCAATCTGCGGACTCCAGTTGGAGGCATTGGAAGATTGTCTCTTTCAAGTCATAATATGCATAGATATAGATCACTATTTCACACAAAATGAGGGTACTATGTTAGACTCAGCTAATGAATGGGAAGCTTTCAAGGTAGTGCTTCAAGGATAGAGAAGGCATTCAATATATTGCTGAGGCAGTATTCGCGATGGTGCTATGCAGAATGGGGATTAGCCAATCCTTTCACTAGGTGGGTGGAGCTGTTATGTGCTAGTCCAGTGCTTAGAGTACGAACAGGAAAAATTATAATATTCTCCCTATGGCCAGTATAGAGGCGCACAAGACAGGGGTGATCCCTCTCACTTTTACTGTTTGCTCTTGAGATGGAGCCCCTTGCACATATATTGTACAGACCAGACCAAGAATGGGGAGTACGGCTGTAGTGTTGCTTTACACAGAAGACGCCCTTTTGTACTTATGGCACCCCCAAAGCAGTATTCCCGACATTATAAAAACAATGGACAAATTTGGTGTCATGTCTGGGTTATGGATTACCTGAAATAAATCCTGTCTTTCAGTGATACACCTGATGTACGAGTACATTAGATTGAAAACGAACAAGGCTCTCTTACAATAGGAACCCATTACATACTTTCAAGGGGCCAGGGATATCCTAAGTTCTTATCTTGTTTCATTTGCTGTGCATTTAAAAACAGAGGTCAAATGCAAAGCTCTCTCTTCCAGGATGCTTAATGTATACTTTTCTTTCTCTGACTTCAAAGTGAGAAAAAATGTTGACAATCCTGCTGAGTATCCATATAAGAGGAGAGGGTGTAGAGTGTTCTTTTTTTATCAAACAAAAAAATGGGCTCTGCTGATGTTTCAGAATTTATCAGAATTGATAAAAATAAAGCACATTTTAGCAAATTCTGAAGTGTGGTGCACACAAATATTTGAATATGATCAAAACACATCAATACTCTAGGTGATGACATTTGCACAAATTATCGTTTGTGTGCAGTAAAACCTTATTTCGGTGCAAATTTAATAGTAGTTTCAATTGAAAATATGTTGTCTGTAATGGCAGTGCACTACTACATAATTGACAAAGGTAATAGAATTCACACCTCCTTATCTTATTTATGTTTTGATTTTGAGTCATGGTGTGCTGGCTGCTTCCGCAATCTGCCCCAAAAAATCACGGATATGAATCACAGTACAAATGACACCTGTTTAACGCGCCAATCAGTCGCACCGCCTGATGAAGGAATAGTTCCATCCAGTGAACTAATTTACATCATGTACTCCACACTTAGGGGTCTATTGGAATGTCGGGCGGACCGCCACCGCCTGCATGGCGGTGGTGATCCGCCCGACATTCTCCTCCGCCAGCATGCCATTTCCCCCACCATATTAGTATAGCGGGGGGACCCCGGCGGACGGAAAGACCATCCGCCATTTTTCCGCCGGTTACACAGGTGACCGGGCGGAAAAGGGGCCTGATATGGTGGTGGTGTCTGCTAGACACCGTCATCCATATTAGGATGGCAGCGGGAAGCAGCCTTTCCGTGGCGGAAAGGCATGCGGTTTCCTCAGTAGGATGTTGGGGGGTGGGAGGGCGCACATGGGGGGTACCTATGGTACCCCCCAGCACTTGCATGGAAGGTTGTGCATGCAAATGCTCACCTGCCTTTTTTGTATTGCAGCGGGTGCTGCTGACAGCACCGCCCGCCGCAACACAAAAAATGCGGGATGCGCCCGCCAATGTGGCGGGCGCATCCTAATTGCCCATGCGGGACCGCCGCATCCTTAGCTAGCGGTCCCATTTCCCGGAGCGATGTTTTTCCGCCCGCCATCATAATAGGCCCCTTAGTCCAAACATTAATCCGTTTTTTAAAGATTATGCTTTTTTCAAATTGTATCCATCAGTTTACATCCACTTTGAAGACAGCACAATTCCACAATTATTTTATGTTTTTAATTGTCCTCTGCATGCCCTTCCGGGCCTTGTCAGCGACACGTTAAAAGAAACTAACATTTCATATTGAGTGGCCTCATGTTATTCCACCCAATGTATTTCGGGCTGTACAGCCCTTCGTCACGGGTAATTAAAACAATAAAAAAGAAACATCTAAGTTATCTGCAAAAATAAAAAATACAAAATACTCCCCTTAGTATCTACGTTTAAATAATATCCCCAATGTTTACCGTGAACAATCATGTGAACAGAATACTACAGCATAATAGTGCAACTCCCTGTGTGCTGCTAACAAAATTCCTCTACCTAAATTACCTGCTACTTAAACCGCGTCTGCTCCCAACCCAAAACATTTGCTTAAACGATAATGAAACCATTATTTTTTTTACAGAGTTTTATATAGTAGGAGCTTGACCCTAATCGGGTATCAGAGCGCCTCACATAGCACCAGTTGTATTATATGAGGACATATTCATTCTTTTTTTTGTTGCGCGGGGTGAATAAGCGACTTGCTCAGAATCACAGGATGTTCAGCGTCTTTGCCGAGACTCGAACCTAGTTCCCCAGATTCGAGGTGGACCGCCCTAGCCGTTAGGCCAACTCCTCTCTTCTATACCTAGGAAACCCTTTATTAAATCCATTGCTACAGAGACCTCTGCCATAGTCGTCGCTTCCTACTTAGTGTGTGCTGTTAAACATCCATTTCATACCCCGTAGTGTGACCTGTGAAAAATTACCTTTAAAGCCGTGACCGGCAGCTTACTCGCCTCCTCCGCGCTCTCTCATCAAAGCATGCTCCCTCGCTTTCGCCTCCATCTACAACCCCACACTGAAAAACATCTGTTTATAAGCTCTTCAGGAGGGTGTAGCCCTGACCCTATGACCCCGTGCCGACTCCTTTTGTGAACCTTGCAGGAATATGTAACCCAACCCCTCGGCTTGATAATACACTTCCTGGTAACATAAATGAACCAACACTGATCCACCCCCCCAACACATTAATAACCTACCCCAATACTTAATATACCCAATAAGTTTAAACAATACAAATAACATATTAATTCGAATTAAAAAAATCCAAAATTCATGTGCACGAGTTTTTAATGTCCTTCATAAAATGTGTTGCAGTTCCTTAGATCTACATCGTCTAAAATCACGAGAGCTCACTTCTGCACTACCACACTATGCATACTCCACATTACGCCACTCTACTCCACTATTTGCCCTTCCACTCTATGACACGCCACTCCATTCTATGACCCTCCACTCCACTCTATGACATGCCACTCCTCTCTACGCCCCTACACTATAAGACACTCTACGACATGTCACACCACTCGACTCCATTCCACTTCAATCTATGCCACTCACTCCACGACACAACACGCCATTCCACTCTATGCTCCTCCTCACCACTTACCCCACTCCACTCTACCCCACTCTACACTATCCCACTCCCCTCCAATGTACCCCATCAACCCCACCCCACTCCCCTTCGTTACAATGAACTCCACTCCAGTTTACCTTAATCCACCCAATCTACTCCAATCCAATCTACTCCACTCCAATCTAACCCACTTCAATTTACCCACCCCACTCCAGTGTACCCCGCTGCAATCTACCCCACTCTAAACTAATTTACCACACTCCAATGTTCCCCAATCCACTCCAATATGAACCAATCTACCCCACTCCATTACAATCTACCCCACTCCATTCTGCCCTACTCCACCCCAATATACCGCATTCCACTCAAATTGACCCCACTCTGCTCCAGTCTACCCCACTTTTACCACCCACTCCAGTCCAGTCTACCGCAGTCCACTCCCCTACGATCCAATCTACCCCACTGCACTACAATCTACCCTACTCCAATCAACTCCACTCCACTGCAATCTGCCTCAGTCTACCCCACTCCACCCCAATCTACCCTACTCCAGTCTGCCCCACTCCACTCAATCAACTCCCATTCCATTCTGCCCCACTCCACCCCCATCTAACGCACTCCACTCAAATCTACCACACTCTGCTCTAATCTACCCGTCTACTCCACTCCACTCCATTCCAATCTCCACTCCAATCTACCCTCTGCCCACTCCATTTAACTACCTTCACTCTAAATTCCACTGCAATCTATCCAACTCCTCTCCACTCTATTCTATGCCACTCAACCCAATCTACCCCACTCCAACACAGTCTACCCCGCTCCAATCTGCCACAATCTACCCCACTCCACTCCAATCTACTACACTCCAATCCACCCAATTTCCCCCACTCCAACCCAATCTACCCTACACAACTCCATTTCACTCCAGTCTATCCCATCCCACTGAAATCTACCCCACTCCAATCTAACCCACTTCACCCCAATCTAACCCACTCTACCCCACTCTAATCTACTCCACTACACTCCACTCTACCCCACTCCACTCCAATCTACCCCTCTTCACTCCAATCTACCCTACCATAATCCACCCAATCTACCCCACTCCACTCCAGTCTATTCATCTTCACCACTATCTACTCCCCTCAACTCCTATCTACCCGCAGTCCTCTCCAATCTTCCCCACTCCACTCCAATGTACCTCAATCCACTGCACTCCATTCTTCCCCATTCCACCCCAAGATATCCCACTCTACTCTACTCCAATCTACCCCACTTCACCCCAATTCAATCTACCTCACTCCCGGCTCCAATCTATCCCACTCCGAACTACCCCAATCTACTCCCACTCCATTCCATTCTACCCTACTATAAGCCACCCAATCTACCCCACTTCACTCCAATCTACTCAACTCCACTCCAGTCTACCCTACTCCACTCTACCTCAAACCACTCCACTCTCGCCCAGTCTACCTCACTCAAATGTACCCCAATGTTTCCCCCCTCACTCCATACCAATCTACCCCGATCTACCCTACTCCTATCTACTCCACTCAGTCAACCCCACTCCACCCCAATCTACCCAACTGCAATCTACCACGCTAATCTACCCAACTTCCCCACTCCAATCTACTCCACTCTACCCTACCCCACTCCAATCTACCTAACTCCAGTATACCCCACTCTACCCTCACTCCACTCTACGCCAATCCACCCCATTCCACTCTACCCCAATCTACCCCACTCTAATCTACTCCATCACACTCAACTCCACACCACTAACTTTCGGCCATGCTGAACAGACGCCACACTGGTATATAATGTCTAAAACACATTGGCAAAACAAACAGCCTTTGCATTAGCGAGACCTATTGACTTTGCCAATGCCTGTTTTATTATGCTGTCTAGCTTGCTCTGGTTTCCCAATTCTGACACATGTAGGAAGAGGCTGCAAAAATATAAATATATTGTAAATGTGTATTAGTCTTGGTCTTGGCAGGCCAGCGGGACAACATTTGCTTAGGGGTTAGTTCATCTGAAGGGAGGGTTGAAATGCCAGCAGGTTTCCTGTCACAGCTGGTGTCCAGGGTGCTTGTAAATCGAAGATAATATTGGTAAATGCCTTCTGCCCGGGCCACAGGCGCGTCACAGGCGCGGCCTCTGGGCGTCCATGTTAATTCCCATCCATTCCTTGGCAGCAATTGTGACGTTGCTGAGTGATACCCGGAGTCCAGCTGTTTCTCATGCAGGCATTCCTGGCCTGAAGTCGTTCTGTCCAACCTAAACCTCTGCAGGCGAGGACTCGTGCGGAGGCGACACCTTGCGCAATCTGAACAAACAGAACACAATCCGGCTACTTTTCAACAGAGAAGTTATCTGTCGTGTTAAATTGCCGCCAAGATAGCCCAGTGGGGCAGAGATGTAGGAATAAAATGCCGGACACGCCCAGGAATGGAGTCTTCACGCTGTTTTCTACCCCGGGGGTCGAGAAATGAGGCGATTGTTCAACGTTGTCTGTTTAGTGTGTGCACTGTGCAGTGTGCTTCAGGGAACATTAAAGTGAAATCAAAGCAAGTGGACACATACCAATAGCTAGATGGCGACAAACACGAAAAGGGACTTCCCACAATCCCTTCCCTGTGGGCAGATCCTTGAAAGGCCTTCCCTAAAACTCCGTGTCGCGAGAGCGTCACTTTTCCTGTTCTCGGCTTTCGTTGTATGAAGCAAAGTGTTCTCACCAGGCTTGTTGGGCCATTTGGCTCTGTAACGTTCAATTGAGCCGCCGCCGGAACGCGATTTTGTTTAAATAAAATCCCACGACTGGAAATGTGGTGTCCCCGCGACACACAGTCCTATGGCAGGAGGCCGCATATACGGCTGGACAGATATACGGCTCAGGAGACGAGCAAGAACCAAGGGGTCCTCTATCATAGTTGAGGTTTTATATATCATTTAGTTTGCTGTAATAATGCTCAACAGCCCTCAAACTAGCTGCGGGAATTTCTGAAAGGTTGCAAAGCACGAACTCAACACCTGGCCATTTCCAGTAAGGAGTTAATTTGAATTATATGGCAGCAGACACAATATAAGAGGGTACGAACGAATATCTTTTCAAGGAGTTCTAAGTTGACTGTTCCAACCGAATTCGGCACCTGTGGGGCACCCGTGGAGGGGGGCTATCGTCAAGTGCGGCTGTTCACTAAGGTGAGCGCCATGACGTAGCCCGCCGTGCAGAATGACGCAGCCAGTGTCTGGTATTTAGGAACTGCCATTTCCAGCCATCCTATGGCTTTATCTACTTACTGGAATACGCCATTCTGCTGATACCACATTACGAGCAGGCACATGCCAACATTTGGAAACAGATAAGAGTGACATTTAGAGAAAAAAAACAAGGGGGGATTTAATTTCTCCATTCATTGCATTTAAGTAAAGGGTGTAATAAGTGGGAGAAATCTAGACTAAAGCTATTTTAAATTACACCTACATATATAGAGCATTGACGTTTATGGCTGAGGTTATAATGTCAATTTTCAGGTCGTAACCTATAAACCATAACATTCCTACCCAATTTAGGACAGAGAAATTAAAGCATCAGATTTCACACAGTTTGACCTAAATGTCTCAGGTGTCATATTAGCTACAAAGTCCTTCTGCTTGTGAGACGGCAGCGGATGGGATTGGTTGCATGTGATGCGTATGCTTCAAAGCTTGTGTGCGTGGCCCTTCGGACAGACCTGGTGAAGATGGTGTTTCCGAACAGATTCTGCTGACAGTATAGTGCAGGAGGAGCAGCCACCATGCAGCTGCCTGGCCCACTGTAGACTGTTCCTGGAATATGGCATAGGACTTTGAGTGAGCGATGCGGCGCCCAACTCATTTCAAAGCTTTCTTGGTGTGAGAAACATACCGGGACAGCAGTTTGTCCATTCTTTGAGCAGTGATCAAGGCACCTGTCCTGGTCACCACCCTTCATGGTCCCAGGTCATGCGGCGTGCATCTTGTGTGACGATCATTCGCGTTCCTCAACCTCAATGTGAAAATTCTGGAATTATCCCTTGTGGTGCTTTCTGCACCTCAAGGTTTCACTTGAGTGTGTGGTCATTGGTGTCTACCTGGGATCCCAAGGAATACATTTGGGGTGTTGTTGGTTGAATCTTGTCAATGAGTATTCCCTTGTTCAGGGTTTTCACAAAGCGTTTGAGTGTACCCGTGACTTTCGGACATCTCAGCATTAATTTCCCGTGCCTGATTCTTACTGAGCTTAGGTATGAATATGATGTAAAGTTGCGTCATTAAAAGAAGGGACCATTGACCATCGAGCTCTGATGGAAAGCCGTGGGTCAACAGATATTCCTATATTTTAATATTCATTATTCTGCTAATGTGAAATGCACTACCTTCCTCCTTGGATAGTTGCTAAAATCACCGACAAAGCCAAGGAGATGTTATCCATCTGGGAGGGAGGCAAAGTGGGCACTCACTCAGGCCCACGGTATCTCTGCGTTGTCTTCAGTTGTTATTGGAGGCGGTAACTCTTCTTCATTTTCATCTTCAGCTTTGCTTGGAAGGCAGTTGACTGCCATTTCTTCCACTTATCGATGTCTGGGAACCAGAACTTTTACAAAATCATCAGTTGTGCTTTAACGGTTGTATGATAGAGGCACGCATGGCTAAACCATGTGACCCTCTACCACGCAGCCCGAACCGCAAATGCGTCTTAACCATGCATTCCTTTACCACGCATGTCTTTACCATGCAATTTCGTGGTAAGGGCATGAATGGTAAAGGGGTATGCGTGGCTAAGGTAGCCACTACTTCAACCCCCCACTCCTGCCCTAACCTACAAACCCTCTACCTGCCCCCCCCCCACCCTGAGGTCCAAATCCTGACAACTACCCATTCTCCTCCACCTGCGGCCTAAAACCCTGAGCGTAACATACACTACCCCGACCCCCTCCCACACCACCCTGTCCCTAACCTTTCACAGACACTACCCCTAAAACTACCCCAACCCCTTCCACTGCCCTTAGGCCTAAAACCCTAACCCCTAATTTAAAAAACTACCCCAACTCCCCTGAGCCCTGAAAACTACCCGACACCCCAGCCCTGAAAACTACCCCGACCCTCCTCCAGCCCTGAAAACTACTTAGACCCCCCAGCCCTGAAAACAACCTCGACCTCTCCAGCCCTGAAAACTACCCCCAAACCTTACAATCTACCCCAACACTTATAAACTACCCCCAAAACCCAGCCCCAGTCCCACTTACCTCACGCGCCCTCTCCCGAACCTTCCTGCTTCCTTCTTCCTGCTTCTGCCCGGAAGCAGCTAGACCACGCACTGCCTTAACCTCTCAAATGCGTGGTTAAGGCATATGCATGGTTTAGCTAAGCGTGGTAACACTTGCGATGTTGGAACACGCGTGGTTGAGGCCGCAGTGTTCCGACTGTTTCCAGTGTTTTAACAGTGCCCTGGTAGCCACTCGAGGTTACTTTTAGCAAATGTGGCACCACAGTTGTTTGGATGGTAATTCAAGTCTCGCACATTAGCAGTCTCTCCTCAATAATTTATGGCGCACACATCATATAATGATTTGCCTGACTTTTGTGTACTTCCAGTGCAGTCACGCTGTCCCTGTAGGATGTACTTCCATTTCTTGTGCTCTGTAGCAGTCATCAGTATTATAAGGCATTCATCTGTCATGTTGTACTGTATTGTGCTGCATTGAAGCATTTTCGCAGCACATTATACCCCGACAATGATGCAAAGCGGTCCAATTCTCATTAGTTCATGGTTGAGGAGCATGAGGTTCGAAGACATGCTCCAAATGCGCTTCAGCACAAATTGGAACATATCATGAGGTGATGTGGAGGGTGGGAGAGAAGATGCAGCCACACACAAAATTAAACTGCATCTTTTTATCGTTCTTCTGTTTAGCTTAGTTTTATTGTATCAGTTACAAACTGCACCGTTTTGACTTTATAAAAAGCACACTTCGCAAATTGCACTTAAAATTGTACTGTACCTGAATCTGTGTGGGAAAACATTCACCTACCAGCATCAGGAGGGCGGGAGTCACATCTGATCCCACGGGATCCACCTGCCGTTGAAGGCACCAACCCACCCATCGCTTCCAGGAAGCTGAATATCGTTTCCGGGTGGACGGAGCCCAAGCTTGTCGTATAAAGCCGGCAGCTGCCTGTGAAAGGCCTGCAATGCTCTTGTATCTCCCGAGGGCGTCCACACCATGAGAGGAAGTTGGTTTTGCAGGATCAGCGGGTGGCACTCTCCCACTGGGTCCTGGAGAATCGTCGGGAAAGTCGGGAGCTGAAATGGAAGATCCACAGACAACTCCAATAGTGTGGGAAACCACGACTGAGTCTTCCACAACGGCGTCACCAACACTATTGAAGCCGTCTGACGACGGACAAAGGCCGCCACTCTCGAGATCAGGGTAAACGGAGGGAAGGCATAATTCCTCTGTGGTCCCCAATGCTGAAGGAACGCGTCCGTTCCCATCGCCGTCGGGTCCGGCCTCCAACTGAAGAACAACGGGATCTGGAACCGAATCACCCCAGACTTGTTTGCCTCACATTTCTCTCACTATAATCCTTTCACACTCCACATCAACTCCCTCCAAGAGAGTGCTGAACTACTGCATAAAGAAATCGAGAAGGCTCCCGATAAATGCGCCCCTAAACTATTAAGTAAACTCAATAAAAAACCATCATCCGAAAAGTGGTATTCATCAGAACTAAAATGAATGAAAAGAAAGTGCAAGGCCCAGGAGCACAAATAGAGATTATCAAAGGACAAGAATGACAGACGGAATTATCTAACCAAGCTTAAAAACTACCACTGTGCTCTAAAAAATGCAAAGAAAAACTATTACACAGAAAGGAATGAAAAAAATGGCAATTGCTCCAAAGAACTTTATAAAGTAATTTGCGAGCTCTGCAAACCCACCAACCTGTCCCAAAATATGGCACCCACAATAGAAACCTGCGAGTTACTTAAAAACTTTTTTACTGATAAAGTGACAAAAATCTACGCCTCCTTTAACAATCAGACCGAGGCTAACAATACAAACTGGGAAGCCTTGACTCCTCACCCACTGGCTCAGGTCCACCTAGCCAGACTGCCCCCCCTCTCAGAAGAACAGGTAGCCAAAGCCATGACTGAGGTCAAGGCAGGATCTCCAACCACTCCCTGTCCACACTTTATCTTCTCCAAACAAGTGTCTGCCATATGTCCCCATGTCACAAATATCTTCAATCAACCCTTAGAGCTAGCCACCTTCCCCACCATTTGGAAGGAAACTGTGGTCTTTCCTCTATTCAAAAAATCAGGCCTAGAAATGTACGATCCAGCAAACTATCGCCCAATTTCATAGTTACCATTTCTATCCAAAGTCTTAGAGAGATAGGCAACTCACCACATTACTCAAAACCAATAACCTTTTAGACCCCTCCCAGACTGGTTTTAGAACCAATAACAGTACTAAGGCCATGCTTCTCGCCATATCTGACAACATTAGATCCCTAGTGGATCAAGGCAGACCCGTAGCACTGATCCTCCTAGACCATACGGCGGCATTCGACACGTGTTTCATAACAATTTACTTCAATCCTTTACGAGAAAGGACTACACTCAAAAGCCCTCTCAAGGTTCTCATCCTTCCTGAAAAATGGAACCCAAAAAATTCAAATGGGCCCCCACTCTTCCACTCCTAAGAGTATCAAGTATGGAGTCCCACAGGGAGCCTCTCTAAGCCCCACTCTTTTTAATATATAGGTTTCTTCCCTAGCGAACATCAGCAGGAAATGGGTTTTGAAATCTGCTCATATGCAGATGATATGCAAAATGCTGATCCCTCTAGATAACAGACTGGCCAACGCTGACAATAAGAGCAACCGAATAAACTGCCTCACCGAGATGGCAACCTGGATGACGGATCACCGCCTTAAGCTATATGCTGGTAAATCCGAGATCCTGCTCTTCGGAGGGGTCTACTCAATCTGGGACAGTAGCTGGTGGCCTCAAGCGCTAAACCCAAGCGCGTAGCAAAACATTTGGGCATTCTATTCGATGACACCCTGTCCATGCAGGATCAAATACGCACACTATGCGGAAAAAGCTTTGCCACAATGAAACTTTTCCGAAGTCTTTTTCCTTGGATTCCTCTGAACTGTCGGAAGACAGTCACCCAGGCCCTCTTTCTAAGTCGACTGGACTACGGAAATGCACTTTATGTGGGCATGTCTGACTACCTTTTCTCTCGCCTCTAAGTAGTCCAAAATGCGGCTGCTAGACTGGTCTGCAATAAACCCAGATACAGCTCAGCATCTGACAGCATGAAGGAGCTACACTGGCTACTGGTGCGACAAAGAGCCAAATTCAAGCTCCTGTGCTATGCTCATAGAACCCTGCATAATACAGGCCCACATATCCTGCATGGCAAAATGACATTTCATGCCCCGTCACGCAATCTGAGATCTCACCATCTGGCCCTGGCTAAAGTTAAACGCTCTACCAGAGCCAGGATGGGAGATCGCTCATTTTCTAAGTCCGCAGTCGTCCTATGGAATAACCTCCCACTTGATCTTCGCCAGACAGATTATCATCTGCTCTTCAGAAAGAAGCTAAAAACGTTCCTGTTTCCAAGATTCTGAGCTGACCAGCTTTCAAACAAAAACAACCTATGACGAAATCAAACATTCTGTCTCTTACGCTACATTGCATGCTTCCCAGCGCCGTGATGTCTTTCGGGATGAATGCCGCGCTCTACAAATGCAAAATACAAATAAAAATACAAATCTACCTATCGTGTTATGTGGTTCAACATCAGTGGCTAGTATTAAGAGTTGGGAAGAGCCAGGCCTTACGAGGCTTCTCTCGATACTCCTTATTCTGACCGGCATGGAGCTCCAGAGTTTGGCTGTCTGAACAGAGAAGATGCCTCTGTTTGGAGGTACTGTTAGTTACGGGCAAGCCTTGAGCGCAGAGATCTTGATTGCCAGAAAAAGTGGATTTTTGTTGAAGGAATAGCTCAGTAAGCTATGCGCATTATTTCAAAGGTAACTCTTCTAGTTACTGGGAGCCAGTGTAGTGAGAAACAATCAAGTGTGAGGTCAGAACACATGGATAGATTAAGGAGCTGCTTGATGACCACATTTTATAATCTTTGTATTTCTGAAGTGTTACCAGTGACACTCCCAAATAGAGTTAGTAGGCATAGAGTACTGGTAACTCGGACCCTTTGTGAAAATCCCTGTCATGATAAAAATTAGTTGAAAACTTTTTGTTAATTTGTGGAGGTGAACATTTCTCCTACTGCTACTGGTGTGACATAAATTCCTCAAACCATATATTAATAAAGTGGTATAAGAACCACGACTTGACTAGACATAGTGCCTAGAGCACGTAGAATTGCTGGGACCCCAAGGAACCACCCAAGGTAGTGACACTGGGGACCCACGGGGGACGCGTGCAGTGTGAGAACACAGCCACGAGCTCCGTACAATCCTAGTTGCGATTGGAATTTTAGAGATTAAGGACACTTAGGAGAGAACTTGGAGCAAACCCTTTCAGACTTAGAAGGTTCTAAGGCCAGCACCCATGTGAGCCCCGGAGTACTCGTGTTACCTAACCCAGGGAAGCCGGGTGCCTAGGTGTCAAATGGTGTCGGGAATCTTCGCTGTCTTCAATGAGAGTTGCTGCAAAGTGCTGCTGCCGTGAAAAGGAAAAGTGTCCGGTGTGATCCAAGCCTGGATCGAAGATGTGAAGAGCCTGAAAGCGGAGGGGACAGAGTCTGGGTCACTTGCCAGTGACCAGGGGTACGATAGACGAATGCCCACCGATGTTGGGTATTTCAGGTGCGATGAGGTGAAGCTTGACTCCACTGCCATGGAGACCAGGAGGCGTCGACGATGACCACAGTCTGCAGGCAGGCTGTCCCACGAAGGATGTCAAGTGCTGGGGGGTCGGTGTCTGGATTGGAGACCAACAACCCTTGGCAACGGCAACCCACGCGGTGAGAATAAAACGGCTTCGGTGTAGACCAGCAAGGTCCTGTGGATTCCCCAAGCGATGGAGAGTCAGGGCACGTCTGGAGCAACCAAGTAAGCCTGTTGAAAGTCAAAGTACCCTTCTCACGGACCCACAAGTCGACAGATAAGGGATCGCGAAGGGACCTCGAGAGGAATCACTAAATACCAGCCCACGGGTCACTCGAGGAGTGTAGGCCAGTAATCTTTGGTGGAATCACTGCTCGGGTTCTGGACTACATGTAGCCCAAAGCACAGCCTCCGGGATTGAAAGAAGCATATGCTGCTGCAAGTGTGCACGGTGTCCAGGGCTTCAGGTTGCACGGTCCCCACGATGGCTTTGGATCTCAGGATTGCTGAGAGAACCGATCGGCCTCGGGGAAGCTTGGAAACCCACCTCCTGTGTTGCAAAGTCTTCGGAGTCCTTCAGGAGCTGCGTAGTTGCAAACCGGACAGATGCATCTTTGGTGCCTGACTTGCAGGGGAGTAACTCCTTTACTCCAAGGGAGATTCTTTGGTCATCCAATGTCTGTAGATAGTAGAAGTTCTGGGATTCTGTAGCAGAGATTTGTCTAGGTAAATCTAAAGTCCTGTAGTCAGGGGTTCCTACTTTATAACCAAGGAAGGGGTGGGACAATCTCTGGGGACCCACCTATGGGAGGGTCAGGACAGAGGGGTGGCTACACCCATATCCTTTGTCCAGTTTCCCACCAGAGCAGGGGCTGGAAGCCCCTGCAACCGGTTTGAGCTGGACTATGCACAGGGACACCAAATGTGCCCCCAGTGCAGACATCAAAGCACTCTTGGAGTGCACCCACCCAGCCCCAATAGACTACAGCCTGTCTGGGAGGTGGTCACACCTCCCTGTGACAGGAAACCTATTGTCCAGGCCTCCCCTGCCGGAGTTTCGTCCAGCAGCAGGAGGGCAGACTCGTGTCTGTGGCTGGCAGCATCCATTTTGTGATGCCAGGGTCTGTGACGCTGGTACCGGGTGTACCAGTGCTGTCATGTTTCTCCCTCTAGTAGGGTGGGATCATACCTCCAACACCAGTTACTGGTGTGGAGGTATGATTTCAAGGTGTTTGACACCAAACATGACATGTTTCCATGCAACCATTCCAAAGTTAGCATTTACCACGAGGTTATAATGCACTTAAGAGTATATGGTTTGGCTGCATCACAAACAACCCTGGAGTAAAGGTTCCGAAGGCTGCAGAGGGGCTCTGCTCATGCATGGGCACCCTCTCACATAAAACCCAGCACCCTGCCTTCAAGATTGATGAGGCCTGCCATAGGGGTGACTAGTAGGTTTATATGTGCAGTGATATGGATAGATATAGGGAACCTATATCTAAGTAAGGGGTGCATACACCACCTTACACAGGCTGCTGCAGCAGACCTGTTGTGTCATTTAAAATGGTCTCCCAGGGGTGGCAAAATACATGCTGCAGCCCCTGAGAGGCCTCTGGGGTACCTATGCCCTGGGTATATAGGATACCATATACTAGGGACTTATAAGGGTACCCCAGAATCCAATCTGTGGTGTACCTAAAGTACATGCAATACATTTTAGGGAGAAAGCAGATAAACTGGGGTCCTGATTAGCAGGATCCCAGTCAAACTAAGTCGAAAACCAGCAAAATACCAGGCAAAAAGTGGGGGTAACTATGCAGTCAGATTCCACCTTCCTTCAGTATCTGTGGTCCGCAGAGCCTAAGTGCCGTGATTGTACTGATTTGGTATTGTGGATATTTTTTTTATATCTGTGGAAACAGATTTCTGCTGAGAAATGGTACGAAAAGAACTCAATATTTGACTGAAAGAATTATATTTGTTTTGATGTACGGTTACACCCCTGCCTTGTATGGTATTAAGACCAGCTCTAAGGCAGATATACTCTTCTTCTATGGAGACGGCGTGCGCCCGAGTGTTGTTGCTGAGATTTATAATTCAGCCAGCCTAGACAACACCTCTCAAATGCAATTCTGTAAGACCCCTGTGGCACTTTAGATACTGAACTTCAGATGTTGATATGGCCTGTGTCACCTGTGACTTGAGAAGGTGGTGATGTACCACAAGCATTCGTCTAGGGATTGTGGAAAGTACTCTTTCCTTGAAGTATATTTATCCATTAATCTCTGATACCACGTTTCCAGCTGTTGCAGTGATGCAGTGTTCTCTCTTGATCGCCCTGTTCTCTATGCACGTGTCCAAATAGATGTGGACCTCACTGCGCTGTTTTGGTCCACAATTTTCTGATGATGATGTTGGCCAATCCTCTTTTTCAATTATACCAGCCTGTTCTCGTTTTCTAGGTCAGCTTATACTTGATTGCACACATGGAAAGCAAATTGATGTGCCACTGTGCATGTGGTTGTCTAGATTTGTAAATGAGTAGCTTCAGCTTGAAAATTTGGCCCCTCAGACAGTACATTTCCTGGAAAATGTCCTTGAAACCAACCAGCCTTTCTTCCAGTTGGATGACTGGGTGCTGAATGCAAAATTGATGCATTGGCATGCCCCTACAGCGTGCCAACCTAATACTTTAAAGCTACCTGTTAGAATTGCACTACAGCGATGCAGCCATCAATACTGGTGACACTATTCATTATTTGCCCTTCACTTCAGTAGTGTAGCTAGCTTGCAATTGGTGCACCTTCCATTAGGATGGTCAACGTGCTGCTGAATTATTAAATCTTCGCTTGGGTTACGACAATTGAGCAGAATGGCTACAATGTGTTTTTTAGGTCTCGTGACGTAAGCAGCGCATGCGCTGCCCGTCCTACGAGGGCTTCTTGGAATCATTACGATTCCAGAAGCCATGTCCCAACTCCGCCCGTGTTTTGCAATGGTGCGCGCCGTTTTGCGTCACCAATTATGCAAAACCGGGTGTTCTGATTGTCCAGGAAGGTTTTTAGTTCCTCCTGGTTACCACCCTGTCTCCTTTTGGCCCCGCCCACCAGGATTGCATCTTTTACCAGCGGCGGGACACAGTGGCTCCTAAATAGTCGCTATGCACGCTGCTCATCCTACGAGGGCTTCTTGGAATCGATACGATTCCATAAGCCGTGTCCCAGCTCCGCCTGTGGTTTGCATTGGTGTGCGTCGTTTTGCATCACCAATTATGCAAAACCGGGTGTTCTGATTGTCCAGGAGGGTTTTTAGTCCCTCCTGGTTACCACCCTGTCTCCTTTTGGCCCCGCCCACCAGGATTGCATCTTTTACTAGCGGCGGGACACAGGGGCTCCTAAATAGCCGCTACGCACTTTTTTTGTTATCACTCGGCTTTGCCAAAGGCTGCCGCGTGTTTATTTTTGCATTATAATTACATCGCGCTTTCACTTAAAGCGAAAGCGCGATGCAATTATAAACAAGCGGCTGCCTTTGCCAAAGCTGAGAGCTTGTTTTTTTCTCTCTCTCTCCACTGACGCGCCACCTTTCGCTCTGTCTCTGTGTTTCTCGCCCTCCACCCCTTTTCCCTCTCACAAACTGCCCCGCCTGTCTTTCACTATTTCCTCTGCTTCTCTGTTTGTAAATATCTCTACCCACATCACCGTTACCTCTCGCTGTCTTCCCCTCTGCGTCCTCCTCGTCCCTACATCTTCCAACCGCTCTCTCTTTCTGTCTCTCCACCCCACCCCATTCTCTTCTCTCCGTCACCCTCTCCCCTCACTCGTCCTCTCTTACACAGTCACCGCATGCCTGTGTGTCTCGCTCTGTCTCACCCATTCCCGCTTCTTTCTCTGCCCCCTTTCCTTTTCCGTCCCTCTTCTCTCAACACAAACCGAAAGTGCCTCCCAGCAGAGCAGACGGGCTTCCCAGCACTTTAAGGCAAGGATGGAGAGCAAACACTTCCTGTACGTAGAGTAACATTCTGCATCGCAAGTGCTGCATGTCTGCTCATTCACAACTCCCAAGGACATGTGTATTAGTCTAAACAGCGTCTCCCTTCGATACATCGATATGTAAACCAATATGTTGAGCATTACAACCAGGACTGCAGAGTTGAGAACAATTATGCCTAGCGGGATGGTTTTAGGTGACCCGGAAGCACAAGAAACGATCTGTCTTAGGTGAGGTCCAAAGAAACGAATAACTGGCTTGATCATAAACATGCCGTGGTTAACAAGTGAATGAGGGCAGCGACCATAGCGTGTCACCGCAAGCCAGCAGGTCAAAGAGCAGAGTGGCAGGTCAATCAGGGCAGAGAACTGCCCCTCAGAACTCTGATCTAAAACCCGGTCACAGACAGTGGGTAGCATGTGTGCCCGGGCCGTAATAGGGTGCCAGTGCTGTAATGCAAGCAAGGAAACTGGGCCCCACATCCCCTGATTTTCTAGTTTTAAAAAAACGGGCTCAATTTGCGGTCAATTGGCTGATAACGTTCTTGGGCCCTGGTGCCACTACACCTACTGCACTATTGGGAGTCACACACCTGCCCTATCCAATACTGTGTAAAATCGATCGAGTCCGTGTAGTGTCTAACTAGGAAACTCAAGATGGCACCAGGTTCCGTGGGATACAAGTGGTTCACTAGTAGAAAAATAGAGTCAAGCTTTGGCAAAGGCAATAGAATTTCAATGGTGTTATCCGAACTTTTGGTGATGCCAGTGCAATGCTGTTCAATGCGTGTTTGCCGATAAGGAGCAGCATTAACAAAAACGAAAATAAAGGTTGCTGCAGCGTGATGACATATGTGCGCAAGTCACCACCTTTGTGTATGTATACATCACGATGCGGTGCCCATTCTTTCTTTATTTTCCTTAAATTTACTGGTTTGTGGTGGTAGATGGCAATTTTGAAACCGCAAATTACATAAATACGCACAAAAGGAGAGGTCTGGTAGCAAATAGCAGCTACAGTCTCCTCCCATTTCCGTTTATTTAAAAAAGCAACAAGGAAAAACAAGCATTAAAAATGCAATAGGTATCGTCTTTTATTAAGTTAAAGCCATTTGCTTTGCTATACAATACCATTAGCAAAGCAAATGGCTTTAACTTAATCAAAGGCAAGACCTCTTGCATTTTCAATGCTTGTTTGACATGACACTGATGTACTGTTGTCCACCAAAGCAATGATTGTCTGACCTTTATTGTGCACTCTGCATTTTGTGAGTGATCCATATGTTTTCATCTTTGCCTATCAATTCCCTGTCCTTTTGCATAGCTTTAATGAATTAACATGGTGTTCTGTATCTGTATTCGGAGAGCAGAAACTTTTGAAAGATAGTTAATGTTCCAAATGCGGCACGGGTGTTCCTCTGAATGGGAAGCTGATTGGTGCAAGAATTTGCCACAACGGTAGCCACATGGCATTATGGGCTTTAGAGTTTGGCGTATAGGATACTCTTCAAAACATGTTGGATATCCCATCCACCACATTACAAGCCCCACAGGGTATAGGACACTTGTAATATGGCGGGCGGGACATTTGCCACATTTGTGAAGGAGCAGCCCCTCCGCCAAAATCTGAATTAGCCCTTTGTTTCCTGGCCAAGCTTTCTTGTTTGAATGAGATGAGTCTTTACTCACTACTCTATTTGGAATTTGATAAATGCATCAGCAAGGGTTGCTTCAGTGTGTGACTGACATACATTTATGGTTCATGAGATTGACCCAAAGTTAGCATGTTTTGTAGCATCGTTATGGGTCCCTTTGAAATTAATTGCCACAGTTTCACAGGATCGCAGTCTTGATTTATGTAGTCATGTATTTCTTTTTCTGAGTTTTCAATTTCACACATGCTGGTTCATGCAGCAGGTCAGAATCCATAGTCGTTGAATCTGAGAGCACCGGACACTAGTACTGATTATTATACTAAGTGTATTTTTGGGAGCCAGAGACACCGTCCAACATGTTTATTGATGGACTGTGTTTGCTACACCACTTCATGCCACAAAACACTTTTGCTGGAGGCCGTGGCCAGGAACGAGATGGCGTAGGATGCTCAGCTCGAGCTCCTGCCACCAATCCCCGCTCCAGTCTGTCACCCTCTTGGTTGAGAGAGGACGTCTAGGGGCCTAAAGGGAGTTTGACTCCTTACAAAATGGCAGAGGGGCACTGAGCCTGACTGGGAAACAGAGATGCTGAAGATCTGTAGGAGAGGTCTGGACCCGGTTGAGGAGGATGTCGCATTGCTCTCCTGCCTATACCTCATTTCCCTCTTTCCCCCTGGCTGAATCGAGCCTGAACAGAGGTGCCTGCTGCCACGTGGGTAATGGAACCACCTAGGACATTGCGGATGGAGGCGCCCATCCAGGGTGTGGCCCAGCCAGGAGGTAATGCAGCGGAAGTGGCTAACTGGGCAGAGCAGGTTACAACCCTATTTTCCTGCCGCCCCAGTAGCAGCCGCAGACGCTATGCAGTGAAAAGCTAAGTGCAAAGGGGCTGAAGATGGGTAGGAGAAACTGACCCTGACACACACCAATGGACTTCTAGTCCCAAACGGCACCAGAGAAAGGTTAAAGGGCTGGCCCCTGGGGGAGGGGGAGGGCAGCGGGCTGGATTCCGTACCCCGCTGATATTGCCACAGATTGTCTTGGACTGCCTACCACAAAGTCACGTGGGCAGGGAAGTACAAGGACCTGGTGCTTCCAACGTGAGATCGATTAAAGGTCAACTGATAGTGGTAGCAGGGCTGCATCATTGGAGGAGTGTGCACCCCATGACCTGAGATTACCACATAGTTGCAAAACTACTTGGGGCCACACATGGGAGCCAGTCGGAGTGAGGCGAGGCCCTGACTGGAGGAGCACTAACTGACTCACACGTGTCCACAACATGGTAAAACCCAG
Organism: Triturus cristatus; assembly: GCF_964204655.1. Classification (NCBI taxonomy): domain Eukaryota; kingdom Metazoa; phylum Chordata; class Amphibia; order Caudata; family Salamandridae; genus Triturus; species Triturus cristatus. The sequence continues at coordinate 856,121,314 of NC_140584.1, read as the reverse complement.
ACCAGAGAAGACCCCCATGAGGAGGGTACACCTTCTTCAGCCTCAGCAAGAGGAGAGGAGGTGGGGAACCTACACTCAGGTCGATGGGAGTCGTCCTGACCAAACAAGTTGACCAGCTGTGTGACCTGGGTTTGGCAGTGGAGCACCTCCAAAAAGTGAGCAGAGGATGCGGAGGTCCGCTCCTGCCAAAATAAGATATACATGATAATCCTTCCTTAGTGGATAGAGGGGCAATCAGTGGAACTCTATATGGAACAATGGCTTACTGACAATATATATATAATGGAGCCCCCCAGTCCTGTTTTCGATTGTAAGAGTTCACCACGTGCCTGGTGGACCACCGGCCCCTAGGTCACCACCAGGCCAATGATAGCAAGGCTATTGAACTTTAGGGACCGAGACCGGATCCTACAGACAGCCAGTCGCATGGCCCATGGACAGTGTAGGGCAATACAGTCCACCTCTTCCTTGCCTTCATGCTCCAGGTCCAGATGCAGCTCATTCCTGGAAGTGAAAGCAAAGCTGTGACAGCTGGGTCTGTCATAAGCTCTCATGTATCGGACCAAACTCAGGGTTATCCGAAATGGCTCGATGTACTTCTTTGAGACCCCCAAGGATGTCTGCAGATGGCTGGAACAAGAGAGAGAGGTGGTGGAGGGGGCAGAGAGTTGGCAGACGGCTGGGCAGAAAAGAGGCAAACAGGGGAGCTGATGGCCCCCTCAATGACAAGCCGTCCTTCCTTGTTGCAGGCAAGGGTTGAAAGGGTTAGAGTGGTGAAGGCACTGGTGACCTTTCACCACTCTCAAGATGCCAGAACTACAGACAGCCTGGGGCAGTCCCGCGTAGCAGACTCAGAGGTGGACTCAGTGCTGGGGCCTCTCAGCCTAGGACCCGGGTTGACATCTATGACCGCGGATGGAATCATTTGATCTGGCCTGACGGACCCCATGTGAGCCAGAGGACTTAAGGGTCATCAGGCGAAGTCGGGATACAAACCCTTTTGGGGAAGGAACCAATAAGAACTCTTTTGTATGTATGGGTCAGAGCAGGGGCTGTTGGTCAAAGATTGCTGTTGGTGGGATATAGACCCAAAACTCTCCACGTCCTTCTGAGATGATACAACTGCCTTAAACAGTTACGCTGTTTGTAAGTTGTTGGGGGAGGGCGACAACCTTTCCTGAGTTGGGATAAGCATGTTTTTGCTTATAGAGAAGAGATGTGGAAAGGGGGAGTTCAGGTTAGTTTATGGTTGACTCAATTAACAGGCAAAAACTCATGTAACAGAGATGTTGAGAACATGGGTGCCTGGAGAGAGGAGATGGTGGGGTAGCATGAGCCAGGATATCTTGATGGGGGAGGAGGAAGAATTGATTGCCTTGCAAAACTCTCCAAAAATGTAAATGGCCTAGGGGACAAGATCAAGAGAGGGGTGGTAGCACAGTACATCAAATGCATTGCTCCTGACATGGTTTTACTACAGGAGACACATCAATTTAGTGCAAATTTGTGGGTCAAGACCGCTGTCTCTCATTGGGACATACAGGATATGCTAGAGGCTCATGGGGGGGGGGAGCGGGGGGGGGAGCGATCCTGGCGAGAAAGAACCCCCCCTCCCTGGTCGCAAGAAAATGGATGGACTCTGATGGAATGGTGCTAGGGTTCCGGGGGGCCCAGGGGTCCACAAGGCTAGATGTCTGCCAATGTACATGTCCCACTCAGATTCAACAGGTGGTGATTGATAAAGTAGGTCCCATGCTGTCGGAGGAAGCATACAATCCCTATGGTGGCGGAGGGTGACTTAAATGTGTTGCTCCCGTAAGTGGACAAGTCAAGACCAAGACTGGGCAAACCAACCTCCCGATTCGCGCTTGGCAAAACACACCAAGGCACAAGAGGCTTATGGACGTCTGGAGGCTGACACATCCCAATGAGGTGGCTTATTTCTATAACTCTCGGGCCTATGGGACATATTCCCAGCTGGACTCCCTGTTTGTCCTGGTGGGTCTGATACCTCCCATTGCAGTGGCAAATTACCTGGCACTGACCGCTACAGATTCAATAATAATAGTATTAATTTGCAACTTATAATGCGCACAGCTACCCTGAAGGGGTTTCCAGGCACAGGGCAGACGCAGGTCAGATGTCCCAGAACAATGACTTAAAATAGCCACATCTTCAACTTTTTGCAAAATGTGAGAAATGACTTGCAATTTCTAAGAGCAAATGGGAACTCCCAGTTGTCCAGTAACCCCCAGTGGCGCCTCAATGCATTGGAGGTTTAGGGCCCAACCCTGGTGACACAGATCTGAGCAGACATGACGGTGTATTTTAAAGAAAACAAAGACTCAGTGGACTAGCCCGGGGTGATATGGGAGGCCTATAAAATGGTCCTTTATGACTGTTTGCAGACAATAATAGCCCGTAAAAAGAGGGCTAGACAGGCTAAAATATTGGAGTTGGAAGGGAAGGCATGGCTCCTAGAAAGACGATTGGCATGCAGCTTGGAGGAGGCAACATGTTGATTCCTGGAGGCAACAAGATTAGAGTACCATAATTTACTAGAAGAGGAGGCTCGCCGTCATTACTCTGCGGCACTGCATAAAATACACGATACAGGTGACTAGGCCGGATGCCTCCTGGCATGGCTGTGGTGAAGGGAAGAGGCAGCCAGATGGGTGGTAGAGATAATATCCACCACCGGGGATAGGCTTACCCAAACGGAGGAGATAGTCTGGGAGTTTTGTGCAATATTATTAGGTCCTCTATGACTCACGACCACACACGGAGGAGGCAGAGACAGAACTCTTCCTGAGAATGCTGACCCTCCCATAACTGGTAGAAATGGTGGAGTGAGATCTCACACTCGAGGAACAATCTGAGGCATTAAAGACCATGAGCAGTGGGAAGACCCCAGGTCCCACTGGGTTTCCAAAATAATTATTTAAGAGTCTGGGATCTCTGGTGGGCCACCATGTCCTAGCAATGTTTGAGGAATCACGTACCCAAAGGATGCTCCTCCCGGATCTAAGGCATGCCCTGATCACAGTAATATATAAAGACAGTAAGCCAAAAACAGAGCGCGGTGCTTTCCACCGTATTTCTCTGTTGAATTTCGAGGCTAAGCTCCTGGCTACTATCTCGCCATGCAGAGTGAAAGAAGTGATACCCGTGCCGGTCCATCATGACCAGACAGGATTCATAACATGTCAGTCAATGAAACAGAACATCAGACGCTTGCACAATTGGCTGGATGTTTGGTGTGTGCATAGAGCCACTGGCTTGCTGTGTCCAGGCCTTGGAGTTGGATAGCGGCCTGGATACATGTGAAATGGAGAAAATTTATTTATATGCAGATGACGTTCTAGTGTATGTCATGGAACCCATGGTGCCCTTGAATCCCCTGCTAGAGAGGGTGGATACGTTTGTAGAGTACTCCGGCTATTGGGTAAATTGGGGAAAGTTAGTTTTATTTACAGCAGGAAGGTGGGACAGGGATATATCGATCCCTGAGTCCCTGCACCTGACCACCAATGGCTTTTGATACCTGGATATTTAGATTACCCAGGAACCAGGGGAAAAAAATCTGGACCCTCAACTGGTGTAATTGGTGGAGGATGTGGCCAGGTGGAAGAAACTCCTATGACGCTCTTGAGTACAGGTGCCATTGGCAAGATGATTACCCTCCCCAAGCTCCTATGTGTCCTACAGAACCCGCCATTCCTCATACCAGAAACATTATTTAGTCACCTGGACAGGGAAGTCAGGTGACGTCTGTGGGATAGAGGGAGTCCCCGGATAGCTCTGTTAACTCTCTGCCACTCACGTATATTCGATGAATTGCACACCCACACTTCACAGCATACTACTGGGCCTCACAAATGTAGGTGATAAAATACTGGGCATATGCCAGAGGGATAATCCAGGGGTGTGCCTAGACAGGTGCTCCATGGTGGACCCTTCTTGGAGGCACTATGTGAAAGACTCAAAGGGTCTAAATATTCTTCTGATGCCTGCACGGGCAACATTGATGACATGCGATAAGGCAAAGACTCGGGTAGGGTGGAAGGAGAAAATTACTAAGTACACACTGCTCTGGGTGGGTAAGATGCTCCACAAAGTAAGTAAGTTGCAGGGTTTTGGTTGATGTCAGACGAGCGGCATAGTCTGCCTAGGAGACTTGCTAGCTGATGGAGCAATCAAATAATTGGCCTGTTTACGAGAGTATTATGGCCTCTCTCACACACAACACTATGCAGAGCTACAACATGCTTTATGGGCGGAGATGGTGGACTGGGTTTCATTGCCTGACGCCTCCCCACTGGAGACCCACCTGTTGACGGGACTCTTGAGGATGGGGGCAATCTCCTCCACATACAGAGTATTCACTAACAATAGTCCTGAGGGACTTGTAAGCCTTCAGCAACACTGGGAGGGAGGCATAGGAAAAATGGAGGACGCAGATTAGGAGGCGGTGCTGATGTACTCCTGGTAGGTAGCCATCAAGACACGCTTCCACCTGATACATCTTAAAGTCCTGCACACGGTTTACATAGCATGGCACAGGTGCAGAAAATGTGGAGGATCCCATCGCCCACCTGTCTACGCTGTAATGTGCACACTGGTTCATTCTATCATATGCTGGGGGTATGCTCGGAGATACAGAAGCATTGGTTGCTTATACTGAAAGAACTGGGAGACATATTAGAAAAAGAGTTTCCGCCAAATCCCCAGTTTGTGCTCCTGGGGATGACGGGGATATAGACCTGCCCCGCGGGAAGCTTGTGCTCTGCTCTCTGGTGGTGCCAAAGAGGGACATTGAGTGGGTATAGGGGGCACAGGAGGTCCCCACCAAGGAACAAAGGATTACAGCAATGAACGCTTGCATGGAGGCCAAAAAATCGGTTTACACTCCCAGGGGATGTCCTAGGAAGTACGAGAAAACAGGGGTCGGTGGTGGGAGTTCAATGGTCTGGGAATCGGAAGTTCTCAGCTAATACAAGATTGAGTACAGAACATGGTTACCACACCCTAGCAGGGGGGAGAAAGGATAATGAGGGCGGGACCTCCTTCCTGGATGCTGCTCGGTACCCCCTCCTGCAATCAATTCCCGAACATTTATGAACAGTGCTGTACCAATCTCTCTATCCAATGAATCATGGCCTGATCTGGAATATCTTCCTGCTTCATATGATGTAATGTGGTTATGCTCACTTTGTTTGTGTCATGAATAAAGTGCAAATAAAAAGATATATTTAAAAAAATATGTGCTAAACCTAGGGGTTGATCTAGAGTTTGGTGGAAATGGTAGTGTGTTGCAAAGGTGTTGAACAACCCTCTCCCCCAAACTGAAGGTCTGCCCGTCTGATTTACAGTCGAGTGGACCTTAAATATGTCAGCGACAGAGCTTACTCCTACTTCATCAATGACATACTCCTTGGAAGTACTGTTAGAGGCATGGCCATTCGACCGCCCACCCGATTTAGATTGACCGGTCGAATGTCCAGTTTTTTCCATCCCTTACTGCTGTGAAAAACCTAGTGCTAAGGGACTGTAAAAACCTTTCAATGACCCCCATACAGGGTGAGAAAATTGCCATTTTATGGGGTCATTTGTTTTTGTTTCTTCAAAACTAAATCCCACTTTAGGATTTTGGTTTTTGATGAAACAAAAACAAGTTAAACTTATTGACAGGAATCACCATGTCGGTACTTCTTGCCAATAACAAGAGATGTCTGCTGGGCCGGCGGACATCTCTAAATTCAGAGTACGGGTACTACATAAGGGCGAAGGCATATTTTACAATCCATACTCTGAACGGTAAATCAGACCCACGGTGCACTTCAGCAAAAGACTCAGGCTGCAAACATGTTTTCAAATGCTATAACCTTATTTACAGACTTGGAATCCATGGAGGCATTGAGTACGTGAGATTCATGCCTTCACATCTGAAGATGGTGACGTAAGCTCCCCCCATTCTCTCAGTATGGATGGATTCATTGCACTGCACACAGCAATCTGAATTGTCTCTCAGCACTCACATATTCTTGCAAGCAGGGAAACTGATGCACAGGAACATAACATGATTTATACTGTATCACACAATTTAGTATTTATATATATATATATATATATATATATATATATATATATATATATATATATAGCATTAGACTATATGTGGTTTCACTTCAACTGATGTTAACTAATTCACCATTTTGAGGAGGGTTGTATTCTTACTAGTTCTATCGAGGTTGTGGGTTCAGGAAAGCCCTTATTAATAATGTTGGTCGTAACGGATATTTAATGTTTAGAAGTTTTGTAAAGTTCTGTATTCAACCTTGTAGTAGCCTCATAGAACCTATATATGGTGATTGACGAATACGTGACAATTTCTATTGTGTCATAAAGCCTTTGGTGCTGTGCACATGAAAAAGTTGTTTATTAGCACCCCTATCAAAACCTCATTAGCTTTGGAAACATATTGATCTCTAAATAAGGAGTAGCATATGCTATGTATAGCTGGTGAATTGAAACGCATATCTCCTTATTGCTCCAGATCCCTCGCCTTTGTCTGGGAGAAAAGCCTGCAAAATCGCCCTTGCTCCTGGTTGGCTGTCCACCAAAACTTAGACACCAGCTCATGTGATGGTAGGAGCTAGACCCCTCTCCAGCGCCTCCAGAAACTGTGTAAATGCTGAATTATTTGTACTTCTAAAGGCTAGACCAACACCCCAGTAACTTGAAGAGGTCCCAGTGAGCACTTCCTGTTAGCCACTGGGACCAAGCTGGCAAGAGTTCTCATGTTTTCCTTCTAAAGAGTTTGACTCTGGGCCAGATGCACCCCTATAATATCTTCCAAGACCAACGCAGGACTCACCTGTCCACCCCGACCTAGATACCCTGTTATAATTCTAATTGAGGACCATTAATAATTACCTTGGGAGCCTATCTGGATGATCAGAATGACAGTAATGATGAGGAAGTTCCAGAGAGCCGCCTAGAGTAGTGATTCTACCTGGTGTGCGTACTCACCTGCAGCTATGAGGGACTATTCGCCCACCCCCTCATAACAACCATATCCGAACACACACCCTTCACTTTGCTGGTATCAAACCGAGACCTGCTAACAGACTCCAGTCTGCTATCAGACTGGTGACACATTGGGCCCATGTGCCATCCACCCTCAGTGACTTTGAGATCTCGCAGTCAGTGGTCAGTACATGAGCTCTTTAATCCCCTTAGAGAACTCAAGGTCCCTCCTGCTTCTGGAAGCGTGATCGTGATCCCAGACCATGCCCCAGGCCAGTAGGGAGCTACCATTAAAAATAAATGGAAGTGTGATTGGTTGGTCCGGGGATATAGGAATTTGAATAATCCTTCGCTAGCCCTTCTTAGGCCTAGACCTAACCTTGCTTCTCCTGGGACAACAATGGCACTGAAAGTATTGAGAAGCACCGGTCAGTTAAAAAATATGGGCTCATAAAGCCTGCCCGATGGGCCCATTTCTGCCAGCGCGGAAAATACCAGACTGCAGCTGGTCACTTTAAAGATACTGGTCTTTTTGTCTTTCCTCTAGCCTCAATTGGCAACACATTTGATGAGGGAGGCCCAGGCTCTCGTTTACGAGGTGCAATTAAAACTTTGAAAGTAAGTTTGGGAAGGAAAACGTAAATGTCCCTTTTTATCAAACAAACTCTTTTTATTTGAGTGTATTACAGCTTTATTTGTTTTAGAGAGGGATACAGCAGCTGTAAAAACCAATTTCGCTGCCCTGGAACCTCTGCCAGATTTCCTGATTGTGTGTGCTTGACCAGTCAGGAGTACTTGAATACACTGATTACCTTTATTGACTGAATACTTGTAAACCATGTAGTGATGTACAAAATACAGAATGATTGGGAAGCCTAAACACAGCGTAGCATTAGTTTTTTCAAAGTTTAGGTGGAATGTAGCATTTTGTTTTTTTGAGCTCTATTTGGATCTGCTCTGTTCTTCACTATGGTATCTTAAGTTAACTGTGCCATCTTTCTACCTGTGTATTAAAAATGATTCACTGTGGGGTGAAAAGTTTGTCCTGTAGTTGCACTGTGCCGCCCTGCTCTTGATCTAATCTTTTCTAGTGCAGTTGCTGTGTTTGCACAGGAGAGTCAAATCCTGAGTCCCCATTGTAGGTGTTCTGCATGGGGAGTAATGCGTTGCTCACCAGCAATAAAGGTGATAGTGTTAAGATGTTTGTAATCCAGATGAACAGGATCCAATGGAGAGCATTCAAAGGATATTTATGCTGGTCAGGAGTCGACCCCACGAAAGGCGAAGAGAACAAGAAGAGGCTGTGGTCCGTCGGCTGCGCTGCCGACTTTGGTGCTGGAAACCAGGGTTCGAGCCTCGAGGCCGCGTCCACATCCTGTGATTCTGGGCAAATCACTTAATCTCCCCGTGCCTGAATGTATAATGTAAATACGGTGCTATGTAAAGCGCTCCAATACCTTCGGGTCGAGCTCGCGCTATATAAATATGCAAAGAAGGAGAAACAGAGACACATGGTATTTCCACTCTGCCTCTTTTTATTGCTGAGCTCAGCCTGCACTGCAGAGGTGCTGAAATCTGCAACAATAAATAACTGATTCAAAAGTTGGTCGCACTCTACTCGTCACACCAGCAAGTTGCCCCAAGGAACTGTGGTAGATGTAGTGGCGACGGCGAGTACGCCTATGCCACGATGTATGAAGAAAAGTATGTGTTGCAATAGCCATCCCTGGACACGTGTTTCGAGGTAGTTGCCTCTCGTCAGCAGGGAGGAGGTCAGTGTAAAGGGGTGCCGCGTGGATTGCCAAAATGTAATTAAAACAGGTGAAGTACCTCTCATGGCGCGCAGGTGCAGATCCAAGGCTCGTCAGCCCGTTGGCTCAAGGGAGCCGTAATAAATGATTCAAAAGTTGGTCGCACTCTACTCGTCACACCAGCAAGTTGCCCCAAGGAACTGTGGTAGATGTAGTGGCGACGGCGAGTACGCCTATGCCACGATGTATGAAGAAAAGTATGTGTTGCAATAGCCATCCCTGGACACGTGTTTCGAGGTAGTTGCCTCTCGTCAGCAGGGAGGAGGTCAGTGTAAAGGGGTGCCGCGTGGATTGCCAAAATGTAATTAAAACAGGTGAAGTACCTCTCATGGCGCGCAGGTGCAGATCCAAGGCTCGTCAGCCCGTTGGCTCAAGGGAGCCGTAATAAATGATTCAAAAGTTGGTCGCACTCTACTCGTCACACCAGCAAGTTGCCCCAAGGAACTGTGGTAGATGTAGTGGCGACGGCGAGTACGCCTATGCCACGATGTATGAAGAAAAGTATGTGTTGCAATAGCCATCCCTGGACACGTGTTTCGAGGTAGTTGCCTCTCGTCAGCAGGGAGGAGGTCAGTGTAAAGGGGTGCCGCGTGGATTGCCAAAATATAATTAAAACAGGTGAAGTACCTCTCATGGCGCGCAGGTGCAGATCCAAGGCTCGTCAGCCCGTTGGCTCAAGGGAGCCGTAATAAATGATTCAAAAGTTGGTCGCACTCTACTCGTCACACCAGCAAGTTGCCCCAAGGAACTGTGGTAGATGTAGTGGCGACGGCGAGTACGCCTATGCCACGATGTATGAAGAAAAGTATGTGTTGCAATAGCCATCCCTGGACACGTGTTTCGAGGTAGTTGCCTCTCGTCAGCAGGGAGGAGGTCAGTGTAAAGGGGTGCCGCGTGGATTGCCAAAATGTAATTAAAACAGGTGAAGTACCTGTGTCCAGGGATGGCTAACGCAACACATACTGTTCTTTTTACACATCGTGGCATAGGCGTACCCGCCGTCGCCACTACATTTACCACAGTCCTTTGGGGCAACTTGCTGGTGTGACGAGCAGTGTGCAACCAACTTTTGCATAATTTATTACGGCTCCCTTGAGCCAACGGGCTGACGAGCCTTGGATCTGCACCTGCGTGCCATGAGAGGTACTTGACCTGTTTTAATTACATTTTGGCAGTCCACACGGCACCCCTTCACACTGACCTGCTCCCTGCTGACGAGAGGCAACTACCTCGAAACACGTGTCCAGGGATGGCTAACGCAACACATACTGTTCTTTTTACACATCGTGGCATAGGCGTACCCGCCGTCGCCACTACATTTACCACAGTCCTTTGGGGCAACTTGCTGGTGTGACGAGCAGTGTGCGACCAACTTTTGCATAATTTATTACGGCTCCCTTGAGCCAACGGGCTGACGAGCCTTGGATCTGCACCTGCGTGCCATGAGAGGTACTTGACCTGTTTTAATTACATTTTGGCAGTCCACACGGCACCCCTTCACACTGACCTGCTCCCTGCTGACGAGAGGCAACTACCTCGAAACACGTGTCCAGGGATGGCTAACGCAACACATACTGTTCTTTTTACACATCGTGGCATAGGCGTACCCGCCGTCGCCACTACATTTACCACAGTCCTTTGGGGCAACTTGCTGGTGTGACGAGCAGTGTGCGACCAACTTTTGCATAATTTATTACGGCTCCCTTGAGCCAACGGGCTGACGAGCCTTGGATCTGCACCTGCGTGCCATGAGAGGTACTTGACCTGTTTTAATTACATTTTGGCAGTCCACACGGCACCCCTTCACACTGACCTGCTCCCTGCTGACGAGAGGCAACTACCTCGAAACACGTGTCCAGGGATGGCTAACGCAACACATACTGTTCTTTTTACACATCGTGGCATAGGCGTACCCGCCGTCGCCACTACATTTACCACAGTCCTTTGGGGCAACTTGCTGGTGTGACGAGCAGTGTGCGACCAACTTTTGCATAATTTATTACGGCTCCCTTGAGGCAACGGGCTGACGAGCCTTGGATCTGCACCTGCGTGCCAGGAGAGGTACTTGACCTGTTTTAATTACATTTTGGCAGTCCACACGGCACCCCTTCACACTGACCTGCTCCCTGCTGACGAGAGGCAACTACCTCGAAACACGTGTCCAGGGATGGCTAACGCAACACATACTGTTCTTTTTACACATCGTGGCATAGGCGTACCCGCCGTCGCCACTACATTTACCACAGTCCTTTGGGGCAACTTGCTGGTGTGACGAGCAGTGTGCGACCAACTTTTGCATAATTTATTACGGCTCCCTTGAGCCAACGGGCTGACGAGCCTTGGATCTGCACCTGCGTGCCATGAGAGGTACTTGACCTGTTTTAATTACATTTTGGCAGTCCACACGGCACCCCTTCACACTGACCTGCTCCCTGCTGACGAGAGGCAACTACCTCGAAACACGTGTCCAGGGATGGCTAACGCAACACATACTGTTCTTTTTACACATCGTGGCATAGGCGTACCCGCCGTCGCCACTACATTTACCACAGTCCTTTGGGGCAACTTGCTGGTGTGACGAGCAGTGTGCGACCAACTTTTGAACAATAAATAACTCTTTAAGTAATTTGTCAATTGCTTTACAGTTCACTATTTCTGCTGTATCTTAAGAAACTCTGTGGAACCCACTCTCCATGGTTGGTGAAAACTCTATGACTTCGTAGTGCTGAGCAGGGACATCTTAAGGATTTGGGGGGCCCTGGGCCAAACATATTTTGGGGGCCCCTGTTCAGGACACCTTTGAATTTATGATCTAATTTGAGCCCCTGTTTCCCACGCAGTTTCCGCTTCCTCAGCTGCGCTAGCGATCCAGTTTGCATCATAGGCATTAGCCTATATATTCCTGATGTAAATGGACATGTGCAGCTTACAGGTGTAGGATTCAGGGTTTCCTGCCCTGCTACTACGTTTTTAATACTTTTTAAATTGTATTTGTGTGGCTGAATTACTCTGTGCTTTTTAACAATTTCTCCTACCTATGCGCCCTTGCACTTTACTTGATTCTGCTTGCCAACATCTCCTTAGCTGCTCCGATTCGCATTTCGGTTTTCCTCCAGTCCTGGTCCGCTGCAGCTGATACGCCGATTGTGTGGAGGGCTGGGGCTACTATCGGGCTACTTACTTCCGCCCATGCAGTTTCCACTTCCTCAGCTGTGCTAGCGATCCAGTTTGTATCATAGGCATCAGCCTATATATTCCCGATGCAAACGGATGCGCGCAGCTGATAGCTGTTGGATTTGGTGTTTCCTGCCCTGCTACTAGGTTATTACTTTTTAAATTGTATATGTCTGGCTAAATTACTCTGTGCTTTTTAATAATTTCTCCTACCTATGCGCACTTGCACTTTACTTGATTCTGCTTGCCTACACCTCCTTAGCTGCTTCGATTCGCATCTCGCTTTTCCTCCAGTCCTGGTCCGCCGCGGCTGATACGCCGATTGTGCGGAGGGCTGTGGCTACGATCGGGCTCCTCACTTATGCCTATGCAGTTTCCGCTTCCTCAGCTGCGTTGGCGATCCAGTTTGCATCATAGGCATTAGCCTATATATTCCCGATGCAAACGGACGTGCTAAGTGGACGTGCACAGCGGGCGCGCCGCTGGCGCCGAAGGTAAGCCTGTCTGCGCCCGGAGGCGTTCGGCGTCGGCCTTGCTGCCCAGTTCCCCTCCGGTGAGTTTCTTCCACTATATTGCAATAGGGAAAAACTGCTTAGCCTTAGGCGGCTCCCATTATGTCACTGTACAGCCGCTGATTCGAGGTTGGAGGTAGACTTTCGATGCAATAAGTGCAGCTGGACTCTCCTCCAGCCCAGGAAGCTCACACCCAATATCCTCCCATGCAACAATAAGTGTAAAAACAATAAGAAAACAGAGGACTTAAAGGCCACCCTTTTAAATTGTCGCTCTATACAAAAGCATGAACCATACATTTATGGCCTACTTTTAGACTAACAGTCTGATCTTTTATTTCTCACTGAGACCTGGCTTTCTGAAGCCTCCAGCCCCAATATGACCTCGGCCATCCCAACGGGTTAAAACATTCTTAGGAGGGACCGATCGAATGGGAAGGAGGGAGGTGTTGCCATAATTTACAATAAAAAAATAGACTGCTTAGGCTTCTGCTGTACCTTATCCCCCCATCATAGCATAGCTGGATTTCTGATTTACAGACCTCCCAGTGCTATTGGAAATGTTATTACTACGCTTAATATAGCTGTGGTAAATATTTCATTACCGGTACTATTTTTTATGCGGTAAAGTCTAGTAAGAATAACTCAGTAAAAATAAGAGGCAGAATCCGTGGTATTAGAGGTTCTGAAAGGCTTTATTCCTCTACAAAGGAATTACGGTTCGAACCGTAGGCTTCAAATTCCATCACCACGAAGGTTCAGGAAGGGAAGGCAATACATTATTGACAAGTAATGATATTTATATGAAAAGTATTACATTAAGACAGATGCAGGAGGCGTAACAGCTGATAATACAGATAATGATACACATACGTAATGAAAAAAGGCGTACATATAGGCGTAACTAGATACGTCATTAAACATGATGTCACAAGTGGGTGGATCCATAAGAGAATCCTGCAATGTCAGCAGAAATATTTGGCAGAGATGCGCGCGCAGCCGCATGACGTGTGATTGACGTGCAACTAGAGGGTGAAGGGGACTTGACATTTAGCTCTACATGTGGAGACAGAAGTCTGAGGGGTCATGTCAACCTAATCCCAAATCATATCTAATATCTTATGTTTAAAGAACTGTATTATCCAAAAGGAAAGGTCTCTAGGACGGAATCTATTCTATACTGACTGTTAGTGCGTGTACAAGCGTCTAAGTGTCTACATGAGATGCGAGGGGGCAGGAATCTTCCATGGTAACAAGGGCTATGATTTACTTGCATGAGGACTGTGAGGCCTGGCCCTTTGCTTGGTAGCTGGAAGAATGTTTACCTAAACTACTAGACAGGAATGCATCGGATGAGGAGCGGAGCAGATAATCTTGAAGGTGAAATACAGTTTTTGGCAAGCAACGGGCTGGATCAGGCACCGTTAGCCGCGCAGGGAGTAGGACAAAGTTCATGGATACAGATGCGGGCTCGGACTGGAGCTTTCAGAGGCAGAAGGCAGCAAAAGGCTTGATGACAGAATTCAGGGCCTACTCGCCTGAATCTGTAAAATGTGGAAAGTGAACCACATAAAGTCGGTGGCCTTTCATACTTAGGAATGGAATATCTGACCCATTCATGGCGGATCTGAAAGAGGACATGTTGACGGTGGACGCACATGTATTTGCGTCTTCATAACTGGAACTGGAGGGAACATACATGTACTTGTAGTATGCACATGGAGCCGTTGGGGTCTACGATAGGGGACATAACTGATCATAAAATTCATATTTCCTCATTCCCTCCTTGTCCCCTATGGACCCTCAGGAGATATCGATCTTCATCAATCCATCGATCTGTTCATATAGCATCATTTGTTCTTCTTTCTTCTTCCGGGATCTTGAACGAAAACTTGGATGCGGGATACACGATGTGGCACACAGGCCACAAATCGCTGGCCCACATTGTAGACATAAGCAGCAACTGAATAGTATGAGAAAGCCAATACCTAGGAAGGATAGGATCCTCCATCCCCAGGCTGACAACACGCTCCAGAACCAACCGGACCAAGTCCAGGTGCCTGGACTCTGGTGTATCTGGCTTATAATCTTATGAAGGCGAGTTATGGCTTTATATACTGACGGCGAGTTTTCTGGTATGAAAACACAGCAACTTGATCCGATAACCCTACAAGCTCCGCCCCTATCGGCCAGGATGACGTCAAGGACAAGACGATTTTGAAGCACAACAATCCGCATCGCAGACTGCTCCTCTGTTAAGTTGCCTAGGGCGGAAGTAGTCTCATTCACTACTGCTTCAAGGGTTCTGGTTAATCTACGTATCAGCTTACTATTAGTGACTGTACCTATATAGGGAAAGAAACCTTTATTGAAATCTGTGTATTGCTCCCATGCCGTTTCAGTGTAATCGACAATCGGGAGATCTCTCTGCTGTCTATTGTGTTCTAAATGGGTATTTCTGTGATAGTCAGGAGGGGCTAGGAAAACAGGTGGCAGAAGGAATGCTATGTAACAGGTACCATCCCAATCTAGAGGTAAACGTATATATGCAGTCTGGCCACATATGAAGTAGGAATGACGAGAGGCTCTAAATGTAGTCTGGCCTTGATCACTGAATTTTATTACAGTGGTGCATTTACTATGGCCCATGTGTATGGAACCATTCTTTCTTACACATAATTCACCTTTAACTGGAAATACTGACATAGCGGGCAAGATTGGTGTAGCTTCGGATTCATCATTCAGAATCATGAGGTTAAGTGTAAAATTACCTAATCCATATACTTCATTTTCTAGATCAGTTCCTGTTCTTTTGGGAAGTCCCTCCTTGTTAGGGTAGCAGACTTTAAGCAAAACTAGGTTCAGGTTTCCCCATACCCAGTTGTCTTGATAAACTGCGGAATTTGAATCTAGGGAATTAATCAAACTAAACCATGCTCCACAGGAGCCATTGTGTGTGAACGGATACGGAAAGAGGGGCAAAACTCCCTTATAGTTCTGATAGGGAGGGAGTCGGCCACATATCCAACAATTGGTAGCATTGCTGGTCTGATGGGAATGATGTAACATACTAATAAATGTGTTGTTGCGCAGCGCAAATCTATAAGACAACTCATGCGGAGGTAATTCGCTAAAAGAATGTTCAGCAGTAACATTGTAAGCACGTTTGGAAATAGGGTAATACATATGTAGCAATACACTAGAAATGATGATCAGAAGACTTAGAAAAAACAAAATTAATAATGTCACTATGCAATGACTACGAAGCGATTTACAGTACGCATGTTTTCTAAGCTGTATCTGTCTATTTTTCTCTCTATTTCGGTCTAGGGGATACATGTCAGAGACAAATTCAACCGATTCACCTTGGAGAGGACTTAAACAATCAAATTGTCTGACTTGCTAGACCTTAGTTTCAGTTTATAGAGTTCGTTTTTTGTCTGTTCAACCAAGGGGAGCTTTGAGTCTGTCTGTGAGGGAATGCAGGGCTGAGTGTTCACATCGGACGGTAGTCCATAAAATTTCTTGATATGACTCGAGTGCAACCACCCTTTGCGTCCCTCAACCTTCACGGCTGTCCTTGTTGTCAGCAAGACGAGTTTGGGCGACTTCCACCTGGGCTCCAACTGGGTCTTCCGGTCGAAATTCCTTACAAGAACCAGGTCACCTGGAACCACGTCATGGGGCTTCACCTCAGTGTTATCGGGAAAAGCTGCAGCTACCTGTGAACGACAAGATTGTAGTGCAGACATCAAGGAAGCCAGGTAATCTGTCAGCATATTACAGTCAACATCAGTTATTTTGCGAGGTATAGGCGTCCCCCACATATTTGGTGGTCTACCGAAGATCACCTCATACGGGGATAGCCCTGTTCGAGAATGTGCTACCATTCTCATGTAAAAGAGCGCAACTGGTAAGGCTACTATCCAATCGACACCTTTTTCTCTACATATTTTGGACAATCTAATTTTCAGGGTTTGATTATGACGTTCCACGAGACTTGCTGCCTCGGGATGTCGGACACAGTGGAATTTCCATTGGTAACCTAACAGAAGTGAAACGTGTTTCATTAGTTCGGATGAGAATGGTTGGCCGTTATCTGAGTATACAACACGTGGCAAACCATACCGTGGGAAGAATTCTCGAACTAACTGTTTGGCAGTAGTCGGGGCAGTGTAATCTGAAACCGGGTAGGCTTCTGTCCAACGGGAAAGAGCACAGACAACTATGAGAACATATTTGAATCCTCGACATCGTTCCATCTGGATATAATCCATCTGGAGGACTTCAAAAGCATGATCGGGAGGTTGAAATCCACCCTGCTCTACGGGGATGCTTTTACCTGGATTAAACTGACAACATATCATACAGGTACGTACTTTCTGTTTGGCTGCTGCTCGCAAGTGTTTGTTGAACCAAATGTGTTGAATGCTGTCTAGCATAGCTTTTTCTCCTAGATGCGCTGGACTATGTATTGTGTTAATGATGACTTGAACCATGGAGTCGGGAAGAAACCATATAGATTTTTCCTTCGTCATCCATCCTTGATCCGTTTGGATCCCTCCTAATTCAGTCCATTTCTTTATTTCTTCTGGTGTAGCATGCGTCTGTATGTCAATTACATCAAGGGCGGGATCCTTAACTGTCATGCAATGTGTTGGTGTCGGAACTATTGTCTTTGTCGTGTCAGTTGTATGAGTCTGATTCTGAGCAGTCTGTTTAGCTGTTCTGTCAGCTAGGTCATTACCCTGAGAAATGATATCGGTAACTTTTGTATGGGCTTTGCATTTCATAATGGATATTGCAGTAGGTAGATGAATCGCGTCTAATAGAGCTTGAATGAGGGGTCCGTGTTGGATGTGGGCACCGTGAGAAGTTAAATAACCTCTCTCTCGCCACAGTACGCCGAAGTCATGGACGACTCCGAATGCATAACGTGAGTCTGTGTATATGTTGACTTTCTTATTTCTGGCTTGAATACAGGCTTGTGTCAGAGCGATGAGCTCTGCTGCTTGAGCTGACAGAGTGTTAATACAATTTGTTTCAATGACTTCAGTGTCTGTTGTGACTGCGTACGCGGCCACTAACTCTCCTGTACTTGTTCTCATACATGAACCATCTACATACAACGTTAGGTCCGGATCTGATAAAGGGATATCTGTCAAGTCTTGTCTGGGTTTCGTCGTGATAGTAATGACTTCAATACAATCATGTGCTAATGGATCTGTTCCGTTTTCTGGCAAAAGTGTGGCAGGATTTAATGTATTACAACGTCTGATTTCTATGTGTGGCTGAAACAATGTTAATTCATAACCTGTGAGTCTTGCTATAGTCAAGTGTTGTGTTTGTGTGCGGTTCAAGAGAACCTCTACTGCGTGTGGTACTTGTACGGTCAATTGATGTCCTAACACTATGGCATCGCTTTGTCTGATTGCTAAAGCTGTCGCTGCCACTGATTTCAGGCACGCAGGAAGAGCCTGAGCTACGGGATCTAATGTACTAGAGAAATAAGCACATGGTTTGTGTGATCCTGCTTGTTCCTGAGTGAGTACTGACAAAGCAGTACCTTCGCGTTCTGTAACAAAGAGTGTAAACTGTTTACTGTAACATGGTGTTGCTAAAACAGGTGCTTGGCATAAAGCTTTCTTTAAGCTTTCAAAGGCATGTGTATGTTCTTGAGTCCAAGGGAGGACAGTCGATGTGGCTGCCTCCTGTGTTGTCAACTGGATGAGTGGTTTTGCTAGAAATGCATATTGAGGGATCCACTGCCTACAGTATGAAGTGAGACCTATAAAAGCCCGCACCTCCTTTTGTGTCTTGGGTGGTGGCATATTAGCAATTAACTGGATGCGGTCGGGTGTAAGCTGTCTTCCCTCCTTGGACAGCAAGTGCCCAAGGTAAACAACTTGCTGGACACAGAATTGCAGCTTAGAAGGGGACACCTTGTGCCCCTTGTCGGCCAGAAATTTTAAAACCGTCAGTGACGCTTTTTCACATTCAGGTTCGCTTCGGGCGGTGATCAGCAGATCATCGACATATTGAAGCAAGGCAGTGTTAACTGGCATGTGTATACTGTCAAGTTCTCGTTTCAGTGCTTGGCTATAGATGCTGGGGCTTTCTGTAAATCCTTGAGGTGCGCGTGTGAATTTAAAACTTCGGCCATTTAAACTGAATCCGAACAAATATTGACTTTCCGGATCTATTGGGACGCTAAAGAAGGCATTCTTGAGATCAATTACAGTAAAGAACGCTGCTTCTGAATCAATAGCTGTTAATAATGAAGAGATATCTGGGACCACAGGGTATTGTGGTACAATACATTTATTTAATTCGCGCAGATCAATAACCAATCGATATACTGGTGGTGCTTTTGGATCCGTTCTTTTAAGAATCGGAATTATCGGGGAATTACATACATTGGAGTCTGTTTCCACAACCACTCCTTGTGCAATGAGCTCGTCAATGATTTGCAGCAAAGCCATAACAGCATCTGGTGGTAACTTGTATTGTCGCATTCGTGGCAGTACTACTCCTGTTTTTAGTGTGACTCGATATGGTGTAATGTTCATGCAACCAACATCAGTGGGGCCTTGTGCCCATAAATGTGTAGGTAAATTCTGCAGCCGGTGATCCATGTCTCTAGACACGTAGTGACCTTTGAAGTCACGTAAAAATAATCGTACTCCTTCCGGAGAACAACATATTATAGCTCCTAGAGCTTTCAATGTTTTTATACCTAACAAGTTTTCTGGACATGATTTAGTAAGCAATAAATCTGTAGTTCGTGTCAATGGACCAACCGTAAGTGGAAGGGGTTGCGTTACTTCATTAATGATAGGCTTTCCTGAGAATCCAAGGGAAATATTCTGTGAGCCTGAGAGGGGTGCCCCTGGAACTTCACTGCGTCGTATAGTTGTTCTGCTTGCCCCTGTATCAAGTAAAAACTTTCTGTCTTCCCCTAATAGTTCACTATGTACATAAGGTCCCTCTTGATCTACAGGAACCTCGATAAGGGGTAAGCCAACTTCCCTCTCTAGGCTATTTCATGTGTAGCGCTGATAATCGGGATAGTCATTTTGTGCATACTGGTACATCTGTTGTGTCGTTGCTTGTGTTGCAGCAATAGGCTGCGCTTGTGGTGGTGCTACGATCTGTTGTGGAGCTGCCTGTTGCGGAGCTGGCCTAGATTGTGCGTGCTGAGGGATTTGTTGTTGATTCTGATCCTGTCTAGGTGGACGTGGTCTTTCCTGGGTTCTACCCGTGGCGATATTATGTTTCAGAACTGGACAATCGTGTATATAATGACCTTGTTGTTTACAATAGTTGCATGTCCCTTTCGTCGGACCTGCGGAATCACCCTTTTTATGACCATCAGCTGGAACTGACTGGGCAACAAGCATTTTCATTTTCGTATCTTTCATACGTCTTTGTTCATGTTCTTGTTCTTCTCTAATTCTATTGTGGTGGTATTGTAACATCTGTAACATCTGTGACGGGGTGTTACCTTGCCAGGTACTCTCAAATTTCAATACTCTATTCTTAACTTGCGGCAGAGAATTTTCAACTAATTTTGTCACAAACAGATGTGGATATGACTCGCTACTTGCTTTTATGCCACTATTTATACCAAAACATTTTTCAAATTCGGGAATAGAAATCACTAGTGTCTTCATCTTGCTTTTGTTTACAGGCTGAGATTGCACCCCAGTCCTCCTTTTTCGTAGTTAATAAACGTGGCAGTACCTGCACTAGTAATCCTGGTAGTGCTGTAGTCTTTTCCCCAAGCCCTGATCCTGCAGCTCGGGCCTTTTCTTCGTTTTCTAATGCTGTCCAATCTATCTTTTGGTCTCCCACCTCCCATTCCTTTTCTTTGAGTTTCTCGTAAATACCGGCAGGCATTAATACTTTTAATATTTTCATAATGTCGGGGTAGGTATACTCTCCCATGAGTAACATGTCTTTTATCTCACGGTGGAAACCTGCTGGATCCCTGTCATGGCTGGGTACTACTTTCTTCATTTCTAATAATTCAATCTTAGTTATGGGCGTGTACACAAACACGCGTGTAAAGTTATTATCTTCACCTCTGACTCTCTGGTAAATCCTTGGTGTAGTCCACCCATAGATCAAGAAATAATACGGCATCTAGGCCATGCTTATGATACATAAAGTACCCTGGGGTGTCCCTAGGTGGAATGGGAACAGCTTCTTCAAGTACCCCTTTTCTGGTTTTGATCTGTCTTAATTTTGAAAAGAGCGGCATTTTTAGACCTTATTACTTGAACACACTTAATACAATAAACACAATAATGAACAATCATTCACACCACAATATGTAGAACGTATTAAAACATTTAACATTTAACAGTTTAACGAACGATGATAACTAATAGAAAACTAATTACTGACATAATACTAACACTAGATAATACTGAATTATATGCAAGACATACTAGATATACTGCTAAACAGTACAGATACACTGCTGAAACAGTGCAGACCGGATTTGTGTACCCAAACCCGTCTTGACCGGCACAACCTATGTGCACGTCTAAATGCCTCCCCGGCAACGGTACTCACCGGGTAGCGCGGAATGGAAGGCCTCGGAACTGAACTGGACTGGACCGGACTGGACTCGACTCAGCTGGACTCGGGACTTCGGAACCTGGTGGGCCTCTGTATACCTCGGATCTTGCTCTCTCAGCTAGGCTCTGGTCGGGATACTTCGCACTTCTCACCGCCTCGTCTGGGTGTTGATCGCAGCCTCAGTCGCCCCCGCTTGGCCGGAGGGAGATACAGGAAATCCTGCAGGTACGCGTTTTTGTCCGTTCAGCTGTGGCAGGAGACCGGGCCTGCAACGCACCTCCGGCGCGTGAGATGAGAAAGTGTCCCTATTCGGGCGCCAATTTATGTGGTAAATATTTCATTACCGGTACTATTTTTTATGCGGTAAAGTCTAGTAAGAATAACTCAGTAAAAATAAGAGGCAGAATCCGTGGTATTAGAGGTTCTGAAAGGCTTTATTCCTCTACAAAGGAATTACGGTTCGAACCGTAGGCTTCAAATTCCATCACCACGAAGGTTCAGGAAGGGAAGGCAATACATTATTGACAAGTAATGATATTTATATGAAAAGTATTACATTAAGACAGATGCAGGAGGCGTAACAGCTGATAATACAGATAATGATACACATACGTAATGAAAAAAGGCGTCTGATGTCACAAGTGGGTGGATCCATAAGAGAATCCTGCAAGGTTTTTTAAATGCTAATTCCTAACTATAACGTGTGTGAAACCTATGGTTTTTTCAGTGAATTTGTACGGTTTCGACACCGTGCTCCACAATAGACTGGTGCAAAGATTGGTGGAGGGCGGTGTCGGTGGCACTGCCTTGAGCTGGATCAGGTCATTTCTCAGTAACCGCCTCCAAACTATATGGTCTCCCCCTTTTTCTGCTGTTATTCCTCCCATGAATGTTGGGGTCTATTTTGAGCCCAACTTTGTTTAATCTATATATGGACCCTATTGCCCTTCTTGCTGAACAACATGGGGCAAAGATCGTATCGTATGCAGACGATACTGAGCTGTTGTTTACTTGTTAGAAGGGTGCTGAGTTTGATGGCCATGCAATAAACACATGTCTCTCAGAAGTTTTTTCGTTGCTGAAAGATAATCAAATGAAATGTAATCCTGACAAGTCCGAGATTATCTTTTTCGGCCCTGTGAGACATGGCACAGCTGGTGGTCGCAGGATTTGTCCCCCCCCCCAGTTCGTCGTCCGTGACCATGGTAAAGAACCTCGGAGTCAGATTTGATGCTACGCTTTCTATGAAATCCCAGATTCAGTCTGTAGCTGGGACTTGTTTCGGGATCTTAAGAATGGCGAGGAACTTTTTGCCCCTGCTTTCTGTCCCTCACAGAAAAACCATTGTCCAAGCTCTGGTAACCTCGCGTTTGGATTATGCCAACTCTTTGTACTTGGGACTTCCCTGCCACTTAATTGCTCGTTTGCAGGTGATTCAAAATACGGCGGATAGGGCCATCTTTCTGGCAGGCCCCAGGACCCATATGTCCCCTCTTTTGTCCTCCCTGCATTGGCTTCCTGTTCAGAAAAGAATCCATTTTAAAGCTTTGATTCTGGTTTTTAAAGCCTTTAATCAGATTGGAGCCCCTTACCTTAGACAAAGATTTCCCCATTACATCCCTCAACGTACTTTGAGGTCCTCTACTCAACTCCTGATTCCTGTTCCCAAAGTTTCACTTGCTCGGGTTGGAGGTCGTTCTTTCCAGGTGGTTGCCTCCCGTCTATGGAACAGCCTTCCCTTGGCCCTCAGACAGGTTCAGGATCTGTTCACCTTTAGGAAAAAGCTCAAGGCATGGCTTTTCCAACTCTAATCTGTTTTGCTGGTCTCTGCTTTTGGTGCTCTGTTTTTTCTGCGGCTGTTATGTGTTTTTTTTGCCTAGCGCCGGGACACTCTGGGGAGTAGCCGTGCGCTTTATACATACCAAATTAACATAACATAACATGCCACTCATCCTTGGAGATAGATTTAAACTCATCCACACAAGCATCTTCAATAATTGCTACCGTACAAACCACCTCCTTGTCCAGTTCTGTATGCTCCTCCACCTCTAGGGGAAGTCTTGATAAACAGTCCGCTTGGACATTTTTCCAACCGGAGATGTACTCAAGTTTGTATGTGAATTCTTGCAACTTAGCTGCAAACCAGCTGCAAACCTCATCAAGCGAGGAGAACCTTTGCTAGCACCTCCTTGACTTAAAATCCTAATCAGGGGTTTGTGGTCAATTCTTAGTGTGAGTTTCCCATACATAGGTATGAAAATACTGTACACCCTCACGCTTTATAACAGCATAATTACGCTCAGAGCTACTGAGTGTACTTGATGCAAAAGCTACAGATTTTTCCTCACCACATTTAGTTTGCGACAATACAGCCCCAACGCCATGGGCACTAGCATCCACTGTGATGAAGGTATCTCTGCCAGGTTCAAATGGGGTGAGAATACCAGCACCGATAATTTCATCATTGATATTCTGAAAAGCTTGAGCTTGCGGAGTATCCCTTGAGAATGATGCCCCTTTCCTCAACAACTGCCGCAACGTCTCGGTTATATGTGCAAAGTTACTAACAAACTTAGAGTAGTACTCGATTAACCCCATGAATGATTTCAACTGCTCTTTGATGGAGGGTGTGGTTGCCAACTTGATGGCTTTTAACAAATCTTCTTTAGGTTGCACACCCCCTTCAGAGATGGTATATCCCAGGTAGTCCACCTCTTTCATCAAAAACAAGCACTTATCTTTCCTTAAAGTAAGACCAGACTTATGTAATAAGTCTGGCACGTTCGCTAAAGTGACATTATGTTCAGATTATTTTTTTCCAGTAATAAGAATGTCATCCTGGAAATTGTGAACATTCCTAATGCCTTTAAGTAGCCGATGCATCATGCGTTGGAACACACTAGCGGCTGAGGCGAGGCCGAAAGGAAGCCTTTTAAATTGAAAAACTCCGTCAATGGTCAGGAAATTTGATTCCTAGAATTGGGATGTAAGGCAACCTGATGATAAGCCGACCTTAGATCGAGCTTAGTGAAAAACGTAGCCTTATCCATCAAGAGAAACATCTCAGATATATTTGGGAGAGGGAAACTATCGACAATAATATTCTGGTTTAGTGACCTGAGGTCCACACTGAAACGAAGTTTACCATCTTTTTTCTTTGTGACGACTACCAGAGAAAGCCACTCCGAGACCTCAACAGGTTCAATAATGTCTTGTTTCTGCATGTCGTCTAACATCTCCCTAACCTCATCACGAACGGAGATGGGTATCTTCCTTAGGGGATGTCTCACAGGATGGGCATCCTTCTTAAGTTTAATTTCATGCGTGTACCCCACACGTTTTCCCAAATTCATACGAAAAATATCATCATATTTTGACAAAACAGAGTCAATGGTAGGATAATCTTCAACTACTAATACATGTTCGAGAGACCTGGGGTCAATGATGACATGCAAGTCATGCTGTTGCACCCACCCTAGGATAGCAGGACCATCATTAGAGACATACACTTTGCCTATAGCACTTCTCCCCTTAAATTCAAATTTAATTTACTCACTGCTCCACACCAGTGAGAGACTTTGGGCCAGATGTACGAACATTTCATTTTGCGAGCCTCTAATTACAATTTGTGCGACTCGCAATTAGAGACTTGCAATATGAAACATAATAATGTGTTTCAGACACATTAGTGATTCCCAAATGGGTCGCAATTGACCTGCCTCATCAATACTCATGAGGCAGGACACAATTTGCGACACATTGGGAATGGGCAATAACACAGGGATGGAAGCCTGCTGGGGACAGCATACCACCATGTCTGTGTTTGCTTTTTAATAAAGGAAAACGGGTTGCGTTTCAAAAAGAACAAGCATTGGCATTGCCAATAGGTCTCACCTTTGGGACCTTATAAGTGTTTAACCATGCAACAGTTAATGTTGTTGCACCAAGGATATTGTACTGCATAACTAAATACTTATAAGGTCCCAAAAGCGAGACCTATTGGCTATGCCAATGCTTGTTTTTACATGTAGACATGATGTGATGCAGACATAATGCAGGACCTGTCGCCTGAAAATACATGACAGTGCATGCAATGTTGCTGCTTGGAGTTACTAACAAAAGCCTTTATTAAGTGAACTTCAGAAGCTGGAGTTCTCGTTTCAGGCAGCGCTGCCATTTCTTCTGCCCAGGGCTGTATGTGCTAACTGTTTCTCACTTGTGTTTGTTGCTAATAACAGCTGGTAGGTGGGAAAACAGTACATAATATCTGCTGTTGATTACTTCCTCTTAAAGCGACACACCATAAATGATTCAGCGCGTGCCACACTTCAGCCCCACGCTTTGTCAGTGAGAAACTCCGAGTGCAGCGAGAAACATTAGGGTTTCAGAAGTTACGCTGGATACAGTTGTTCCATTGAGTGTCTCCTCTCGTATTTAAATTATTTCGCCTGGCTGCATCTCAGCGCGGCTTACTTGACGAATGAGACTTCAATTCGGATGGTTCTGACAAGCAAATGACGTGGAATGTGTCCAACAGAGGCAAGGGAGATATAAGACAAGCAAGACCACCGTGTGCCTTTCTTACAGATAATAATAGCGAGGTCGTTTTTTAACAGCGCCCAGGCGCCGAGGAAGGACGTGTCGAAAAAGTCCGTTATCATGTTGTTGCTCGCCCCTTACAAAATGTTACTGTATCCAGAACGGAAAGTGGTGTACGATGTTTTGCTGCTCTTTGCGCGCCCAACAAGTGGAGCTCTCAGTCAGGGGCATGCTGCCTGGGAGTCTCGGTGCAGGCCTGTGACACTCACAGCGCCGCGAGACCGCGCTTTAAGTGCCGCCGCTTCAGACCAATGCTGGCTCGCACAGGTGTCGGCACGAGACATGCTGACTGAGGTACTAGCACAAGCTGGAATTTAAAATGGAGGAGAGGTACTGAGAAATCACAATCCAGCAAGCGGCTGCACGTGCCCAAAGACCTCACAGGCAATAAGGGCTTCGTTTGAGCAGGTGGTTGGCATCAGCAGCCATGTTAGAAGCCCTCAACTTATTTTTCATCCTGAGACTTTGACGCAGAGCAAGAGAGGAAAAGGCACAAATGGGAGAAAGAATAGGAAGAAAAAGATAGGAAAGAATGTGAAAAGATTAAAGCTTTGATGAAACAAGAAATATACACGAGAATGTCGCGCGAGTGAAGGTGATAGGGCGTGGGATCACAGAGAGAGACAGAGCGATCGCGCGGGGGCAAAAGTGAAAGCGCGACCGCCATCTTTTTACAATTAACGCGAGAGCGAGACACGGGCGCAGGTACGATAATTGAAAACAGATGGCACGGCTGCTCATTCTTGCAAGCCGTAGGCCGGGGGCGGATACAAAGGTGGGACATGCACCCGCCTTTGTCCAATTGCGTGCTGTCTTTTTATAAAGACGCACGCAAAGCCCAATAGCGTGTGAGCACCACACGCATGAGCTTCAAGAAAAGCTGTGAAAAGCTGTAGCGATGCCAAGAGGCCCTATCTTAGGGCAGCGCATGCGCACTGCTCTCTAGGTGAGACCTAAAAATTAAACGTTTCTGTTTCATTTTTTAAGAGCAGGCAGTAGTCTGCGGGCCCACTGCCTGCTCTTAAAAATAATTTTTTGCTACCATTCACAAAGGGAAGGGAGTCCCTTGGGGACCACTTCCCATTTGTGACTAGCGTACCACCTATTTTAAGTAGGTAGTAAACTGCGGTTGTTTTGCAACTGCATTCTGGTCCCAAAACAATTGTACATCCCCCTGTGACTCGCTATTAGGAAGGAACGCCCTTGGCACAAACTTTCCTAATAGCAACTCGCAAACCCTATTTTGCGAGTCAGTAATAGGTTACCAACTCGCAAAATGGGGTTTGTACTTAGAAAAATGCATTTTACCAGTCGCAAAAGGCCCTATGGGCATTTTCGACAGGTAAAATGCGTCGTACAGCTGGCCCACAGTTATCTTCTCATTACCATCAGCAGCATTGCACACACTCATTATATTGTTAGTAACAATATGGGAGAAGTGAACCCCCTAACGTGTGTTAATAATGCGTATGATGTGACTGGAGACACTTCAGTGCCCCTTTAGTCCCAACCTAGCATGGGATTGTGGCTCAAGAACTAGATCCAAACTGTTGACCTCTTGATCCCACATAAAATAACTCAAGGGGGGATATTTACAATAAAATGTTGTAGTGCAGTGTTACTCCAAAATTAGTAAGTCTGCGCTCCGACATTTTTTAAATGCAGGGATGCACCGTATTTACGAAAATACAGCGCAGTCCTGCCTTGCCCTAGCACCATGTTGCAAGTGTTCCTGCATTGCAGGGGCGATAGTTTATGAGCAGGAAGGGACACATTCCAGACACATGAACAATCTTTAAAAGCGATTTGCTGTTTCTATGTGTGCTGCAGAATATAGCACACAGAGAACAAAATACAAGGAGAAATTAATAATTTCTCCTCGTATCGCCATCCTAAGACCAGGTTTAACCTGGCCTTAGTTTTTGGCGCTGCCCCATCCTTGTAAATATGGGGCAGCGTCAAAAAGCAAAGGGTGTTGCGGCAGAACGCCCACTGCATCACCTATTGCAAACCCCTTTCGTGCTAAGTGTAGCGTTAAAAGGAGCCTTATTTACAAAGTGGCGTTTGGCCATGTTATGTGGCTTAATGGCACTTAGTAAATAAGGAGAAGGGGATTTTGCCACCAGCACGTGACTAAAAGTGACGTTCTAGTGGCAATATCCCCTTGGAAATATGCCCCTAGGTATTTCCTGTCCCTTTATCCATGAACACTATAAGAGCCACAATCTAATCACATGGCACTGATGTGCACTAATGTAGGAAACTCTGTCTAGTCACTGGTCTACGAGGTGGAAGTTACCTGTGGCTTGCAATAGAAGGGGGTTACATTTGTGTGTGAAAGAATTTATGTTAGAATCCAAAAATAGGGTGTGATGGAGTTCCAAGCCCCCGAACCTCAGTTAACAGATGTCATCTGTTCGAAGCTTAAAAAGGGTAGACAAGGAATTATCTCGATGGGTGGATTTTATACCATAAATACCTTAGAACCCGCCTATAGAGACATTCATGTAAAAGGGTGACGATGTTGCAATTTTCAATGTTATCTTTTAGACACACATACTATGTGCAAATCTACTGCTTCTGTGTTATATATAATATATTCCCTCTAGACAAACGCCAGCAGGCGCTGTCCTGCCTTCTCCAGGAATTCTTTTATATGGTCCTTAGTCATTGGCCACTTGCTCTCAAACAACTTATTTAAAAAATGTACGTGTTTGTTGTTACAACTTAGTTTTGTATTTTTTCTCGTTTACATTTTACTGCAGTGTTGGTATATTCCACAATGTTCAATACACTTTATATAATAACTCATCTCCCTCTATAAGCCAAGGAAACTGTGCTCTTAAATGATACGTGTATATATGTGTGTGCGTCTGTAATATATACAATCTGTTGTTTCTACTTACCATTTGTGTATTTCTTCTTGTATCTGTTTATATTCACAAATAAAAAGTTACATTCCTGCAACTTTTTCTTCTTGTATCTGTTTTTATGTATAAATAACAAGTTCAATTCCTGCAACTTCGTCTGCGTAAAGCCCTCTAGTGCCATCTTCTTCTTGTTCCCTCTCACAAAAAGTGCAAACTGTATAAATAAATTAAATAATAAATATGCACATTTCAGTAATTTAAAAGATTGAGTAAATGAAATACTAAATATGCACATTTCAGTAATTTAAACGATTGAGTAAATGAGATACTAAATATGCACATTTCAGTCATTTAAACGATTGAGTAAGAGTCGCAGGGCTATTGCACAATAGTTCGGACTGGACTGCTCCCATGAGGAGCAGGGTCAAGATGCATGGCCTAGATGTACCCAGGTGATGAGCCCATAACTAGGACACAACCGATCCTGGGTTGCTTGTGTGGCACTACAGGGAGGAACAGGTTTGGAGGTTCGGGCTGGACTGTTCCCATGATGAGCAGGGTCAAGACTGACTTGTATATGCCTGGGTCCAAACTGAGCTGGAATGGTGAGCCAAAGAATGTTGGGTTTAGATGCTTACCCTAGCGATCGCGTGGTAGACAAATTACAAGCATTCCTCCCATCAGCTTTTAATGTGTTTCACATTCCATACCACACCATACTGTACAATAACAAGCCGCACCATATCATATCATCCAATTAAGTCACCCTCACCTCCTTTAACCTCTGCCTACCACTGAACCTTCAAGTCACCCTCAGCTCCCTTTACCTCTTCTCACCCCTGAGCCCTCAATTCACCCACATCTCTCTTTACCATACAATACCGTACATACCATACCTCTATCCACCCTGAACCCTAAAGTTACTCTCACCTCCCTTTACCTCTATCCACCTCCTCAACCCTCATCATCCTCACCTCCCTTTACCTCTACCCACCTTGAACCTTCAAGTCACCCTCACCTCCCTTTCCTTCTAATCAGCCCTGAACCGGTGGACTCGCTGGTGGGGTGGGCGAACTCTAACCCTAGAGTCATTTTTTAAATAACATATACTTGCCTACAAGATAAAGTACTGTTAGGTAAAGGCACAAATACTTACCTGTGTGCTACTTACCAGCGTGGTAAAGCCTGCATGGTAAAATTCCTGTGTGGTAAATGCTGCGAGGTGAAGGCTACTTCACCTCAGGCAGTACACATATGTTTTGGGGACACTGTTGGTTGTTTAATGCCCTTAAGTATCTTTGACGAGCACCTTCTCCTATTTAACTGTTTGTCTCCTGTGCCGCCTCCGACTCCACCCGCTACAACCAATACTTTAGGTGTCGCCTGAGACAATGCTTGCACTGTGCTTGTGAGACATTGTGTTCATTTCTTGCCATTGTTTGGCTTCATGGCCCAAATACTGAAAAGTGCATAGCCCAAGTACTGCTTCCCTAGGCCAGTGTCCTTGCACTGGTCGCTGCTTTCAGAGATACTTTTTTTTCTTTTACTTGCACTCCCTTTGTCCCCCACCCCCGCCTGCATTGTTGCTTGCCCTTTCCCCCACCCTCCTCCTGTGTTGTTGCGAGTCCAGTCTACCTCTCCCCTGTTGTTTCTTGCCCAGTCCACCCTCCACCCTCCACCCTCCACCCTCCACCCCATTCCTCTTTGTTGCTTCCCCCTCCTGTCCTGTCAGAAACAACAGTGTCCAAAAGTCACGCCAATGGCTGTCAAGATGCTGCAAATGGTCAAATGGCGAACTTCAGCTCACACAGACGTAAGATAATTAACATGTTTTTGTGTGAAGGTATAGTATAATCCTATACTAAGAAAATGGATCATTGCACCTCACGGTCAACTCTGGCCGCGTCATATCGCTTTTTAGGTCTCGCCTGAGCCAGCGCTTTAGGGCTACTCTGGCGAGAGCTATAGAGAATGGGGATTTGGAAGTGCAAACGAGTGCTTTTCAGGCCCCCAACTACAGTGCATGTGCGCCGGGCGCACGCACCATTTGGCAGCCTGCGTGTACATTTCGCGGGCGCTTTAATGTTCTCAGTGAGCGGCGCGGCCACTGCGAACATCAAAGCGCCCACGAAATGATTACTTTCACTTTAGCGGCCGCACAAGTGAAACATACCCTCTAATTCTTCTTTGGGCCACACCTAACCAACCCTTTCATCCTTACAATCTAACGTTCGCACCTACTTGGCAGACTGGTTCTCTGTTGCTCTTTCCTCCTCTGCTCTCTCTCCTCAGAGTCCGTCCCTCCCCCTGTTGCAGCAGCTGGCATTACACGGCAGAGGGTGGCTCTTCGTGCCTACCAAAAAACAAGCATTGGCATATCCAATAGGTCTCACTTTTGGGGCCTTATAAGTATTTAGTTATGCAACTGTTGCATAGTTAAACACTTATACGGTCCCAAAAGCGAGACCTATTGGCTATGCCAATGCTTGTTTTCTAACTTTCAGCCATGTTGCCCAGCAGCGACACTGCTGCAGACCTGCCAACTAAAGCAAACAATACACTGTGTAAGAGAGGTGGGTCTTGGAGCGGGGTGGGCCCTCGTGCCTATAAGTACATAAAAGGCATATTAGCCCTCCCCCTCCCCCCCACGACCCAAACCCTCCCCTCCTCCATACAAAAGGATAAAAGCTTACTGAGGCTGGTGTCGATATCTTGGGGTGTTTTCAAACTCTTTAATGGACGTCGGCAGTTCAAAGCCTCTGAAACCGAGCTGGAAATCCACTTTCTACAGTGGTTTTCAGTTTGTTTTCCCTGCCACCCTGTGACATTGGCTCCTCACTGGGTGACCGTGTGAAAGGAGCCGATATCGTGTGTCACACCGTGGCACCGTGTGAGTTGCCAGGTCTTCTGCTGCACAACATGGTTAAAAGAAATTGCCAGAGCAAATAGCTCTCCCATAGGCGAGACCTATCGGCTTCAGCGATGCTTGTTCTAGAAAGTATTCTTGCCTCAGCTTGATTAAAGATGTGGTAGGCGTCTTTTATTTGACCCACTGTACTGATTCTCAGCAATTAACGCTAATCACTGTCCTTTAGTGGTAAATGGGGAGGAGGATGAGAAGTCCACCTAGTGGCTGAGTTCATGGGCGTAGGAAGTGTGGGGGACGCGGGGGGATATATCCCCCCCAGATTATGGAGTGGGGGGGACACGGGGAGGGGGGAGAAGGGTGGGGGGGGAGAGGGGACAAAGAAATTTCCCCTCTCCCTTCTGTTATCGCAGGGCCATTAGCACGCGCTACCTAATGGCCCTGCACTTGACCTGCCTGGAGTCAGAGGCCACCCGCCCTCTGCCTTTTGTTATTGCAGGAAGGCTCAGCCGTTCTGGGAAGGGGAGAGAACGGAGAAAAAATAAACGCTGTCTCTTTTCCTTCATGGCAAGGACCGTGTCCACTACTCCTGATCTGCCTCTGGCGGCTGCCCTCCTCTCTTTATTCCTCCATCTCTTTCTGTCTCTGTCTCGCTCCTGCTTACGTGCTGATTTCAAGAGGCAGCTCTTAAGGTACTCTCTCTTGCCTCTCCTTTTCTTTATTTGTTCCCTGTGAAATTGATTCAAAAAAGGCTGAACACTTTGGCTGTTAATGTCCTCATTTTCTGACCGTTTTCTATTGAAAAGAAAAACCTCGGAATGGAGAGAAAAAAAAGTTCAATACCTAAATAAAGCAATATAGAGTGGGCAGCAGACAGGCCAGACTGTTATTTACACCCACACACATTAGCGCCACTTTACAGAGTTTGCCAGTGAAAGTGCTACTTTCTTTTTATCTTCTTTCTTTGAACAACATTGTTTTCCCAGGGTGGGTAAGTGCGCCAGTCCTAAAGGGACTGCAATACATGGTTGATGGGTAGAGTGGAAACGTTTAATATGATCGTTTTCAACTTTTTAATTATTTTAGCTTATAAAATGCGGCTCTGTGTTTGGGGATGTGGTCTTTTTTAAACCAAACTGCATACATTTTGAAAGGATATAAGCAATGGACATTGAAAGGGGTCCCTTCCTGGTCCTGTAGCCATGTCTTGAACTTTTGAGGCACAATCACTTACTGATTTCTGAATAATGAGTTTAAAACCGTTAAGGTAACCATGTTTTTTTCTGATTACAGTTCACATGCTTTGCTTATTCTTGCATTCCCTATGAGTGTTTGCTTTTCCAGGGGGTTATTCATTTTTTTTCAGGCAGCATTTTACTGTTGTCTAGTGCATAATTTGAATTTAGTCGCAGCACAATTGAGTTTCTCTCAGTGGGGCAGTATGGTGTTAAGTGTGGGAGAGAATGTGGCACTCTGGCCAGAGCTGCTGAATTTGGAACTGGAGAACCATGTTCAGACCTTCATGACCAGTTCACCATACCACACTCCTGACAGAGCTTATTCCGATGCTACACCTTAGAAGGCCCGATAGACCTTAGAAGCCCAGGTGTCTTAGCACCCGCAGGTGGACCTGTCCACCACAATCCATACTGCAGTTCACTTCCAGTCTTACGGGCAGGCATATGAAGAAGCACATCCTAGCTCGACAGTGAATCTGTCACTGAGGTCACAAGACCCTTGAGGCCAGTCCACCTCACCCATTGGTACCTCCATTGGCCTTTTTCCAGCACTAGCAGTGCAACTTGCCAGGGGTTGGCAATGTAGGATTTGCATGCACACCAAACTTGGGGGGTGATTATAATGGCAGTGGGACCGCCACGTCACCCCGTCGGTGGCGGTCCCACCGCCATTGGTGACTGCATCACAGCCCGCCATATTACAATGGCGGGTGGTTACCTGGCGGTCGGAAAGACCAACCACCACGCACCCGACGGGCTTCTTGAGCCTGCCGGTGTGGTGGAGGGGCTCGTGGTTCCTACAATGCTGGTGGTGCCTACCATGCACTGCAGCAGGGATTACGATGTCCCTTACCCGCCAGCTTATCAATGGCGGTTCACCTGCCATGGAAATGCTGGCGAAAGGGACATTGGGGGACCGTAGCAGGCCCCTTTACCCCTGGCCCCCAGACATGTGGCAGGCACCGATATATTTAACATGTTCCTTTTTTTTTTTACTTTGCGGCGGATGATGCAGCACCTGCACTGCGAACACCGTAGTGGCAGTCGCATTGTAATGCCTATCGTTGGGCCTCCACCTTGAAGACCAGCGGTCCCATTCCCCGATTCGATGGCGGTGGTACTGAAGTCCGCCTGCCATCGTAGTCAGCCCCTAAGTTTGCATTTTATGAATATGATTCAGCGGGAAATAAATTGATGTTTGCAATTTAATTGACTTTGGTTGGCCTCTTATCAATGAGATTTCCCTGTTGAATGTGCCTTTACATTATACATTTTCGGTTGTATAAATTGATTGCATACTACACTCTCCTACAGGTATTAACTTGAGTGTCATTAGGAGTGTCTGGGACCAATTGTTTTCTTAGGAATTGTTTTCTTTACTAACCTTTGCAAAGGGCCCTAAACTTCACAGCAACACAAGTCACATTTCTTTTAGTAATTTGGGATCCGTTTGAGCTACAAAATTGTTTTGGAGGAAATCGTTAGATTATGCAGCAGATGATGTATGATGTGGCAAATATGATACAGCCATATTTATTTATTTTATTTTTATTTTGAAGGTTTTATATAGCGCGAACAAGACTCTTGCGAGTATCAGAGCGCTTTACAGGATGGAAGGAGGCAAAGTATAGTGTACATAGACAACAGACAATAAGACAAAATCACAATGAATAGATATAGAGTTCAAGTGAATTTAGCCATGAAGATAGCTTTCATTTCTCTTTTGAAGGATGAAGTGGAAGGGTTCATTCTTGTTTCACTGGGCAAAGCGTTCCATATCTTAGGAGCCATACCCGAGAAGGAACGGTTATAAGTTTTTTTCTTGGCAAAACCTTGAGGTTGAAGGAGAAGGGTTTTGGCACTCCTAGGGGCTCTGTTGCTCGCAGAGAGAACCAGTTTCTTTGCTAGGTATTGTGGGGTTTTGTGGTAGAGGGCCTTGTGCGTCATGCAGGCAATTTTTAGGTGAATTCTGGCTTCAAATGGAAGCCAGTTGATGGCTCTCAAGTCAGGGGAGATGTGAGCGTTTCTTTTTGATCCTGTGATGAGTCTCGCAGCTGAGTTGATCGTGGCTCTTAACAGTGCTGTTGAGGATCTTGGGAGGCCGCATAGGGTAACTGCTCCATATTCCACTCGGGGAATTACTAGGGCTTGAACTGCTTGTTTGAAATCGTGTGCAGGCAGAAAGGGTTTCAGTTTTCTTAGGGTCTTTAGTTGGAAGTTAGCTCCTTTAGTTGCGGTGCTAATGTGTTTCTGCGTCTTTAAGTTGCTGTCTAGCGTTATCCCCAGAGATTTCGCTGAGTTGACTATGAGCGTGTGACCGTTTAGAGCTGTTGGGTGCTTCATCCAGTCCAGGATAGTGTGGGTTTTGTTAGGGGGGGCGATTAAAAGGAATTCCGTTTTGAGAGTATTAAGTTTCAGATGGTTTTCTGCCAGCCATGTTTGGGTTTTTTTAAGTGTGGTGTTGAGCGATTTGATTTCCTCTAGTGAGTGTATCTTGATGTATATTTGTGTGTCGTCTGCGTACATGTGGAAGTGTATCTTGGTGAGGCTTAGAAGATCTGTGAGAGGTTCCATGAAGAGGTTGAACAAGGTGGGTGAGAGAGAGGAGCCTTGAGGTACTCCTAATGTGACTGGCATAGGGTTGGACAGGGATTGGTTGACCTTGAATCTTTGGGATCTATTTTGGAGGAAGGAGGTGAACCAGTTCAGTACATTTCCAGATATTCCCATTCTGTGTTTTAGGAGGTCAAGAAGGTTGTCGTGTTTGACGGTGTCAAAAGCTGATGACAGGTCGAGTAGGATTAGTAGACAAGCTTCATTTTGGTCTAGGATTTTGATCGCGTCGTCTACAACATGAGCCATGGCTGATTCGGTGCTGAGACCTGCTCTGAAGCCTGATTGAAATTGGTTCAGCAAGTTGTATCGATCAATGTGACTGTTCAGCTGTACGTTAACACATTTTTCCAGGAGTTTGGCTAACATAGGTATATTAGAAATCGGACGATAGTTGTTGGGGTCCGAGGGGTCAGCCGTGGTTTTCTTAAGGATAGGTGAGACCTGCCCAGTTTTCAGGATGTCAGGGATGGAGCCATGAAGGAGGGAAGTGTTAATGATCTTACAGTGGCGTAGCTAGGGGGGGGGCGAGGGGGGCGGACCGCCCCAGGCGGCGGCCCATTGCGGCGGCCTTTATAATTTATTTGGGGACACTCACTGGCTAACACTTTGTCAGTCAGTGACCTCAGTCCCCAAATAAATTATAAAGGCCGCCGCAACGGGGCCCTGTTTGAAGTGCAAGCAAGCTCACGTGAGCTGCTTGCAACTACTGCCTGCACAAGCGCACGCACGGTGCACGCACCGCATAGTGGTGGTGGTGTGGCGCGTGCGCGTGCGAGTTGCGACCGGGCCGGGATCACCAATTTTCAGAGTGGCGTCGCCGTATTGTGCGCATACCATCCGCTCTCCGGTCCGGAGTGAAGAATTCTGCCTCCTGATCCTTCCGGGAGCTCGCAAACATGTCTGCTGATGAGTTATGTGAATGACGCGTTCCCAGAGGAGTACGTCCCTACGGTGTTCGACCTCTATGCAGGTAAGGTTTTTGTAACTTCAAACTAATTAGGTAACTTGTGATTGCGTGTAAACGGAACCCTGCAGTGCCAGTTTGAGGACTGTTAGCAACCAATAAAAGTTACATAAACTATTAAGAAGGGACGTGTGTATTATTTTCGGCTGGTAGTGCTCACGTGCTGCTTATTATGGAGACTAGAGTAATTCAATTAGGACAAATTGAGTTAATTGCAAGCAATGCATTCGTCAATTGGCGTTGTTTTAGTTTGGCTTCTGCTAGTGCGCGTTTAACCGTTGCTCCATGTAAAATCTTAACTTGTTATTTACACTTTTATGCATGGAAATGTAATCTATTTTTGTATTCATGACTGGATTTTTAAGGCACCTAGTAATCTTTTATCTTAATTTTTTGCTGTAAAAAAAAAAGTTGTTTTCGTTGTCATTTTGAAACTGTATATGCCGGTTGTTTGTAATGATTCGTTCTGCTTTAATGATAGAGTGCAAATTCATGTGTGAAACTAATCTAATTTTTTTTTTTCAAATGCTAAATTTTGAACTAGCATTTCTGTTTTGTCACATAAGTGAGGTCTGTGGGGGCTCACGCTAACATTTATTGGCTCTTCACCTTCACAAAGTGTTTTTTTTTTTTTTTAGACCAACAGTGGATCGAAACTTAGTTGATGTTTATGCTAGCTACAGTTAGCGTTGTGTTTCTGGATCTTCACTACGATGCAGAATACTTTTGCTGTAGTGCCATTTCGTCTTTCATTATCTCCCACTTGCTGGTTCTTTTAATCTCTGCTTTCTTCCTTTGGCCCTGTGTTTTTATCTTTCTCTTCCATTCTTCATTTTCTGCCTTTCTCTCTCTTGTGCATAATCTGAAAATACGTCCTGGCCTCCTAGAAATGAGTGCTGGTGCTCACCTTCGGCAATCACTGGCAAAAATATGCTCAGAATGGATAGCAGAATTTTCATTTATTATTTCTCTGTCCGTTTCTGCAGGCTGACGCTAATTTAAAAGTCACTTTGTACAACCCCGCGATGCATCCATAGAACAGTCTTGCTTTTTTTGTCTGTGGGACACTTTCATCTCTATTTTTATCTTTGAAAATATGTTGATTTGAATGTGAAATCAACTTTCATACCCAACATATCCTCTTTCATTGCCTTCTATTGTAATTTAGTAGAAAGGCTCTGGAGGATGTTTGTGGTTAATCCTTTAGGACCCACTAGATTCCATAGAAGCCAGAAGTCCAATGTTGGTTCCCGCACAGCACTGCAAGATCCATAACAGATCTGTCAGGAGACCCATTCTCTAGATTCATTGTAAGTAGATGTCCTTAAAACTGTTATTGACCTGACCCTCATGGACCAGTACTGGGTACAGCTACTCTAGAATCAATGTGGCAATGCAGAAACATCTCAACATGCTTAGGAATACAAGGCTGATGAGGATATATGAACGTCCTACCCAGAGCCGCTGGTCAGATGTTTTAAACAAATGCAGACAGTATTTGAGTTGAAATGTGGAAAGGGAGAATAGACTAGAAAATCGTGAATTGTAAAATATACAACCAACAAATAGTGTTCTCCATACACACAGGTAAAAATAGTATTCCTGACTTGGTACACATTGTTAAATTTGATTTGGATGCTTACATAGCTCATTAAAAAATATAATCACACATTGTTATGCTGTTGTTCACTGCAAACCAACCAAGAGGGTGGTGGAACTGCTGTTTGTTCCATTGAAAGTTAGAATTTCATGTTGTAAGGAGAAGTCCAGACGTGAACATGTTCAAGGTTCCAAAACAGGACACAAACCACAATAAAGCTGGCATCGCTGTTGGCTATCGGGAGGTGTTAAGCTTGTAGTTGGGATACTCTGGCTTGGTTTCCTCTTTGAGGTTCTCTGTGATATGACTCAAAGGTGCTTGCACATAATGCAGTTCCCCTTGAGTGATTGTGGGTCTTTGCTTGGCCATGTGGGTTTTTAGTTATTTTACCTTACTCGTAACTACTCGGAAGCAAATTACGCCTATTTCACACCCTCCTAGTCTGCAATTACTGGGAGATCCTTGGAGGGAACTGATGTGTCCACAGGGTGGTGTTTGCAGCGGACTTTATAATTTATTTGGGGACACTCACTGGCTAACACTTTGTCAGTCAGTGTCCCCAGTCCCCAAATAAATTATTATTTCCTGGTTATTTGGGCAGGAAATTGATCCTTGGAGGCGCAGCCTATTTGGTACACCTACCACTCGGTATTTGAGCTCATGAGGATACTGTTCTTTTTGCAGCAAGTTAATAGGAGTATCTAAGACCCATTGGGGCATTACCAACTTTTGGAGGCTATTTACTTCCATTCTGATTTTTTTCACTCACTATTTTGATTTTTAACACATCACAGTGCGTCGTAGGAAGGGATCCTTAAGGTCCTGACGAAGAAGCATGGGGAAGCTTCGAAACATGTCGACACCAGTAGGAGGCCTAGCTCATTGAGGCATACACCCTCCTCCCCCCACCTTTTTACTAATACCAGCTTAGACGGCAGAATAAATTTTCCTAGACCAGAGAGCCAGGTATTTTTTAAATCACTCTCCATCCACTCCTGACCCTTCCTTGCACACCCCTGCACTACACATAGTAGTCTCACTAAGAACAGTGCTCCCACGCATACGTAGGTTGTAGCACGCCCCGTCCCGTAGAGGGGTGGGAAGACCCCTATGATGAAGCATGACACCAAGGGCCCTTTTGGTGTGTGAGGGGTATTTTAACAACTGATGTGTATTCTCCACGACCGTGGGATACATATTGTATAAACGGGAGACTCTTGATTTACTGTACCTGTGGGTGGATCCTTTTGTTTATGTACGCTTTACTGGGAGGAAGTATCCACCTCCACCACTTGTTGAGTGGTACCTCTCTACTCCCCTCTTTGTTTTTCTTTCCAAGGTCTAATTGAGACCTGAAGAAATCGGTTTTTGATTTTTTGATCTTTCTAAAATAGGCGTTTCTGGCTGTTCTCAGAGTTTGGAGGAGGTCCGTTGAGGGAGTATCTCTCCATCGGCGTTCAATTAATCTAAGCGAGCGTCTGTCATCATTTAGCCTCCCATCGTACCATGGTTTAGAATCTTTTGAGGGGGTTCTTTTCAGTTGTAATGGGGCCATTTTGTCAAGCAGGGTGTTCATGGAGTGAAAGTAGTGATTTGTCAGCCCCTGTACATCATTCATGTCTTCCGGGGGACGGAGAGGGTTTGCGTTATCTAAGGATGAGAGGTCAGATCCGATATTTTTCAGGTTTCTCTTCCAAATCTTAGTTCTTAGGGGTTGTGTCGGGAGTCATTTAAAAGATTCAAGGATTTGGAAAGAA
This sequence comes from Triturus cristatus, assembly GCF_964204655.1. NCBI lineage: Eukaryota > Metazoa > Chordata > Amphibia > Caudata > Salamandridae > Triturus > Triturus cristatus. Next base: position 856,081,692 of record NC_140584.1, on the reverse strand, counting down.
ATGATATGATGGTCAGACCAGTCGCATGGGAGTATCGAGTCTAGCTGTGTGGAATCCGCTTTGGAGATAATTAGGTCGAGCGTTGCCCCCTTGTCGTGTGTAGGGCTGTTGCAAATTTGAGTGAGATTGAGGTCTGTGAGGAAGGCTTTGAGACTGTTAACCGCAGGGTCGTTCTGGTCATCCCAGTGAAGGTTAAAGTCCCCTAAGAAAATTTGTTTAACCTGTTGATTGTCATTAGAGGCTAATATGTCCATGAAGTGTTCTATGAAGTTGAGGTTATCTCCCGGAGGATGGTAGAAGGTGTGGAGAGAACAGATTTGTTTGTTGTTGTTGGCGATATTTAAGCATAGGTATTCACAGGATGGTGTAGCAGGGGCAAAGGAATTGGTCACAGTGAGGTTGGTCTGGTGTATGCAGGCTATCCACCGCCTGGCCTGTCAGTTCTGTCGAGTCTGGAGATGTCATAGTTAGGAGGTAACAAGATGTCCAGTATGGGAGTAGAAGTTTCATTTAGCCATGTTTCTGTCAAGATCAAAATGTCAGGCTCGTTCGTGATGAGTAAGTCAAGTGGAAAACATTTTTCCACTTAATTTTGCCCCAACATTGTAGTTGATCAATTTGTAAGTTCCCCAAACCCAAAAGTCGAGTTTGGGCACAATTTGCATTTTAAAAGCAGCCCTATAACACAGGGCTACTTTTCAACTGACCTCAGGCTTCAGCAGTGCACACATGCAAGCGCAGAAAGGGCTGCTGGCCTCTAAACTGCCATGCCTTAATATATTCTAGGGACTTAAAATAGTTCTAATCCCCCTGCCCTATTATGTACTAGGGCCTTATAGGAGAGGTCATGCCAATCATAGGGGTACCCTAACCCATAGTGCACCCTAGTGTATGTAGGTGTTTTCACTGTATTTTTAAGTGCCTCTTTCAGAATAGCACTGGCTGTTTAGGCAGAGGCCAGGGTCAGTCAGTCAGGTTCCAGCAGTACTAGTCAGCAAAAAGTGGGGAGTGCCCAGGGTGGCTTTGCAACACTAGAGAAACACAAACTCAGAATGTAAAACATAACACCATGGTTGGGGGGTTCTCTTAAATAATCAGAATTGATTTCTATCCTAATGAACCCATTTTCCAACATTAGGATAGGGAAAGACTGGGGGAAAATCATAACGTTCTAATCTATACATTGAAGTTTTTATGCAGCTCTTTGATGACGGTTAATAGCTCACTGTTCAATGTTAGGATTTTAACTTATAAACTTCAAATACCAAAAGAATATCTCAGACAAAAGCAGTAACTCACTGACCTTTTGAATTAAAACTTTCACTAGACAAGCCTTCAATCTCTCTCAAAAAAAGAACATAAATCACCAAAGTTATCTTCACATTTTTATTGTTGCCTGAAAATTGCTGGAGACGAGGAATGCAGCAGCAGGTACTTTTCAAACCATAATGCACTTGCAAACACGACGCCCCCACCCTAAGTCAGCGGCCTTTGTTTGCTTTGTGCATTAAGATGCAAGATTCATATATATGTTTTTTTTAAACATTAGGTCTCATTACTATATGAATGTAAATAACAATAAAGCATACATGCAAACTGTGACTACATGGCTGCTTTTCTCAATATTTCACTTCGAAAGTATGCAATTGTATTTGTTTAACGGGCGGTGATTTGTATAGGGTCACTGGAAAGTGCACAAGGTTGTCCCTGTCCCCCCCAGAATTTTAGTGTCTCCTACGCCCCTGGCTGAGTTACAGTGTGTATAAAGGCCGTGTGTGCAGGGCGCGTGACAACTGACTAGTCTCTTGAATTACTTATGGCATCTTTGTGTGGGAACGTCATGAATGTTTTTAATTCATGTTCTGAAACTGTCACTTCTAATAAGTGCCAATAAATACACTGATACAACCTAGCACACTAAGTGAAATCCGCTAACTTGTTAAAGGAATACAATTTTTAAAGGTCTTTATCATATTTCCCAGGGTTTTTGTTGCACCGTTCAAGTGCCAAATTTGTTGATGCCTCAAGTTGTGCTCCGGCTCTTAGAGCCAAGTTGGAGCCCTGGCTCGGCTCTCCCTTTGTGCTCTCATCATCAATCTGCGGACTGCTCCGGCTCTTAGAGCCAAGTCGGAGCCCTGGCTCGGCTCTCCCTCTGTGCTCTCATCATCAATCTGCGGACTGCGCCGGCTCTTAGAGCCAAGTCGGAGCCCTGGCTCGGCTCTCCCTCTGTGCTCTCATCATCAATCTGCGGACTGCTCCGGCTCTTAGAGCCAAGTCGGAGCCCTGGCTCGGCTCTCCCTCTGTGCTCTCATCATCAATCTGCGGACTGCTCCGGCTCTTAGAGCCAAGTCGGAGCCCTGGCTCGGCTCTCCCTCTGTGCTCTCATTATCAATCTGCGGACTGCTCCGGCTCTTAGAGCCAAGTCGGAGCCCTGGCTCGGCTCTCCCTCTGTGCTCTCATTATCAATCTGCGACTGCTCTGGCTCTTAGAGCCAAGTCGGAGCCCTGGCTCGGCTCTCCCTCTGTGCTCTCATCATCAATCTGCGGACTGCTCCGGCTCTTAGAGCCAAGTCGGAGCCCTGGCTCGGCTCTCCCTCTGTGCTCTCATTATCAATCTGCGGACTGCTCCGGCTCTTAGAGCCAAGTCGGAGCCCTGGCTCGGCTCTCCCTCTGTGCTCTCATTATCAATCTGCGACTGCTCTGGCTCTTAGAGCCAAGTCGGAGCCCTGGCTCGGCTCTCCCTCTGTGCTCTCATCATCAATCTGCGGACTGCTCCGGCTCTTAGAGCCAAGTCGGAGCCCTGGCTCGGCTCTCCCTCTGTGCTCTCATCATCAATCTGCGGACTTGTTCTCCGCTAGTAAGTCCTGGCGCGTGCATGGCATTTACCGAACTGGCCTGTCGTGTCCATAGCAGAGCGGAAATGGTGATTCTACACTGGTGAAGGCTGGGAGAGGGTTCTAGCTCTTATGCACGAGGAGCACACGAAATGTAGTAGCAGGTCTCATTTGTGGCTAAATGTCTTTCACAATCATAAAGAGCCTCCAGGTCAAGCTATGCTGAGTGTGTACATGTGCAAAAACTCTGAGGTGACTGAAATGAATTGGGTTTTCGTGCATTGTCGCCGAATGTAGCATCATTGGTGTGTTGTGATGTCACAATTAATGGATAAGGGGCTTTATGGCATGTTACTCTAATATTCTAATGGCATGGTGTCCGTGTGGCTGCGCCTTCTCTGTTGCTTCTGAGCGCCCGCTGAATGACAGAGAGGTGTATATTACCTGCTCCCTGGGGTCGCACGGTCACTCAGCGAGCAGGACACGGGTGAAATGCACTCTCCCCTCACTTCCTGCATACCGACAGCCTCGAGCTCACCATGACGTGACTAGATAACGCACCAGGGCTTCATGTACCACACCAAACTATTCCCATAGAAGTAATTTACTACAAACACACAACTTGCAACCAAAGCTGCACAGCCACCTGCAGTCACTCCTGACAGGGCCTCCTGGTTACAATGACGTGAAGTACAAGCCCTGAATAACATAACAAAGGCAGACCATAGCACCTACTCTGTAGATACTAAGACGCAATTCAATTTGTGGCGCACCGTACATAAATGACTGTGTGATATCATTATCGGGGTGCTCCAGAAGCAGAGGGCCTCGGCGAGGTCACCCCGGCTTCAAGCAGCGATTATGCCATTAAGTCCAGACCGCGGGCCCATCTGCGCATCAGGCCTCTGTGTGTGATTCCATGACTGTCTGCGAGGGCGGGGGAGGGGCTGCATTAGCACTCGGTGTGTGATTCCATGAGGGGACCTTCCAGGTCACTTGTCTGCATTACAGTAATGGCTGCTGAGCCTGGCTGGGTGTGTTCGTAGCTGAGACCCCCTCCACACCCCCCCCCCCCCCCCACACACACACACAACTTACAATACAATATCAGGACCGGGCGTTCTTGGGCCTGGCGTGTCTTCCCTGCACGGTGCACTTGTGCCATTACTATGTCCCATTCATTCTGTCTTGTTTTGTATTTCCCGCCTCGTTTCTTTCATTCTGTACGTGTCTACCAATGTAATGCTCGCTCTTCTCTTTCATATCTCTCTCCCTCTTCCTCCTCATCTCTCCCTCACTATTTCTCAGTCACTTTCTCTCTCAACCTGTCTAAACCTCATGTCTGGCTCGGGCGCTCTAGTTATTGCTTCTTCTCTCTCTGGTCTTTCTCTCTCTCTTTCGCCCCTCTCAGCCTCTTTGCAGCTCTCTGGATCCCTCTCTTCTCCGTCTCCCGTCTTCTTCTCTCTCTGTCACGGTCCCCAGCTAACTTGGTCTAGTTCCTTCTTTCATGCCTCTCCGGTCACCTCTGCCCCTCTCTCCCCTGTATCTTGCTATTTGTCTGTTTCTCTCCTCTCCCGTCTCTCTCTAATTACCTCTCACTCTGTTTGTCTCTCTTACTCTGCCCCGTCTTGTTATTTACTCCGTTCTCCCCCTTTCTTTGCTTTCTCCCGAGTCCCCCTTCATTTTTGTCTCCCTTTGTCCCTCTCGCTGGTATTGGTCCCTAATTCTCTCCCGTTCTCTGCCTGTCTTACTGTGTATCGTTTCCTTCCTGTTTGCTTGCATCCAACTCCCTGCCTTTCTGACTCTCTCGCTGTGCCTGTCGCCTCCCCTGCTCACGTCTCTGTTTTCCTGTCTCTCGGAGCCAGCCACCGAGTCCCCTCGCAGCCCTTCATTCATTCACTCCGGTCTCTGCTTCTTTCAATGACATCATTCCAGTTTCTCTCTTTGTTCGCCCCCCCAACCCTCGCCCGTGGCCCCTCCCTCCCCGAGCAATGGACCTAGATGACTTTGAGAGGGTTGAGCCCTGGGGGAGCCTCATCCTATTAGGGGGGGCGGGGGGGGGGGGGGGGGTGATTGGACAGGAGTCTGGTCGGGGGACGGGCGAGGCGCGTGCTGTCTGAGGGAAAGCAGGGAGGCGCTGGACTGGTGCCACCATTTCTGCCTTGATTTATCCAAATGTGGCGCCGAAGCCGCAGGTGTAATCCCGTTAATTACACAGAGTTTATTTCCCAAACCCGCGCAGAGGGGGTGTGGGGACGGAAGGGGGTATTGGGAACGAGAGCGAGATGGGGCAATGTTATCGGAGGGAAGAAAATCTGTCAGTGGAACTAGGAAGGGGACCAGGGATGGATTTTGGAAAGGGGAGGAAGAGATGGGAGGGAAAGGAGAAAGGCGGGGGGAGGAGGAAGAAGGGAAAGAGCGAAAGTCGGGCTGGTGATGATACGTGGGAGAGATGAGAAGGGCTAAATCCTAGAAGAGAGACATTTGGTGGATGATTCAAAAGGAGAATGGGTCACTGACCCTGGGTGGCGGCAGAAAGGTATGCAGAAATAGGTAGAAGGAGACGTGGATGGAAGGTGGGCGAGACAGTGCGGTGAGGAAGGAAGGTTTTTGGGAGAATTGGGTGGAATTAATTTGTAGTGCATGGTGTCAAAGTGAAAAAAAATAAAGAAGAATGCTACGAGGGTGAATGGTGGGATGAAAGGAAGGTAAGATCAGTTGATAGTAGGATAAAAGGAGTGAGAGATGGTGAAAGTATGGCGGCGGCATCAAAGGAAAGTAAGGTGGCTAGAAAGAAGGGCGAGAGGCAGGACAATAAAAAGGGCGAGATGGGCAGGGATAAAGGAAGGTTGGCGGGAGCTGGGGTGGACTGAATGAGTGTCTGATGAGGGAGTCAGAGGCAAGGTCGAGAAAGAAAGCACCTGAGAGGGGGACCTTGAGTTAGATGAGAGATGGAAGGGAAAGACGGTGGAAGGACGCGAGAGATGGTTGAAACTGGTTGGGTCGTGGGATGAAAGGAGTGAGAGAATGAGAGATGCTTGGTATTGGTGGGTGTGGTGACCTAGAACGACCGTAAAACGGGGCAGGAAACTTGGATAGTACGAAAAGAGTCGGGTAGTAGGTGGGATAGAGAAGGGGATTTGATGGGTGGAATTAATTGGGTGGTTGGATAGGGGAATGATAAACGAGTGGAAGTGGGGGAGTTGTGGGGTGAAAGAAGGGTGAGATAGGTGGATGAAATACAGGGCAGGTGGTAGGATACAAGTATTAGGCTGCGTGGAAGTGGGTGATGGAAGAAGTGTAAGAAGTGGATGAAAGTGGGGATGGTAAAAGGCAGAGAGTAATGGTTGAAAGGGGGGGTGATGCGACAAAAGTAGTGAGATCGCTGGCAGTGGGTGTTGTGCTAAAAGGAGGGTAAGTTGGGTGGAAGGAAGAGTGGGTGGTAGTATAATGGGAAAGAGAGATAGGTGGAAGTGGGTGGCCGATAGGCTAAGAGGAGTGAGATGGGTGGAAGTGGGTGGATAGTAGGTTAGAGGAGTGAGATATGGTGGGATTAAAGGTGGGTGGTAGCATGAAAGCAGTGAACTATGATTAAAAGCGGGTGGAAGCTATAGTATGATGAAAGGAGTGATAAATGGTTGGTAGCGAGTGTTTTGATAAAAGGAGAGTAGTGTGGGTGTAAGACAGGGTGGATGGTAGTGGCTGGGTCATGGGAGATGACAAGGGTGGAGGTGGGTGTGTGGTAGGTTTAGACGAGTGAGAGATGGGTCATGGAATGAAGGGTGGGCGGTGACTTAAAAAGAGTGAGCATTGGCTGACGGTTGGTGGAGGCAAAAGTAGGATGGTGGATGGTAAGGTGTGAGGAGTGAGAGATGTAAGTTGGTAGGTGGTAAAAGACTTGAGAGGCATGGGGGATAATAAGTTGTTTGAAGGAGAGAGGTGGTGGGGGCCACTACACACAGGAGGCCTTGGATATGGAGAGACGGGTTGCTGGTATCCGGGTACATGACAGCTGCTCCGGTAGGCCCCGCCGAGGACCAATCGCCTCCTTCCTGACGTGCAGCGCTCGCCTCTGATAGGTGAGGCTGTCACCATGGCGGCTGCACGGGGCCTCTTTGTACTGCCGAGCGCGCGCTCGCCTGCGTGCTGCAGAGATTAGCCCTATTTAAATATTATTCAAGAAAACAGCAGCAACCCTTCCCTGCCCTCATCACCGCCCCAGAGACAGTGCTTACTGTGGATGGGAGCACATTACGTAATCTAGAAAGGCCAGGCTTCATTTTGTTACCATCGATCTCTCTTTTTTTCCATTCACGCATTCACTTTTTTTTTATTTCCTTCCATATTCAAGCTAATTTGTTCACCTATGGTTCTTCCTTTCTACTTTACGTTTTCCCAATTCATTCATTCATTCATTCATTCATTCATTCATTCATTCATTCATTCTTTCTTTCTTTCTTTCTTTCTTTCTTTCTTTCTTTCTTTCTTTCTTTCTTTTTTCTTTCTTTCTTTCTTTCTTTCTTTCTTTCTTTCTTTCTTTCTTTCTTTCTTTCTTTCTCTCTTTCCCTTAACCTATTTCTATTGCACATAGTAAAGTGTGTGTGGGGGGCAACATTATAGAGGGCAGCATCGGCACATGGATAAGAAGGTTCAGGTTCTGCGTGTTCACAAGCAGATACGATGACACACAAGCGGGTGTACAGGGGCCGCACACACCCCCATGGAAATCTCCACCTCCACAGCGGCGACAATGTCGCGAAATTCATCAATATGCGTCTCTTGCGAGAGACTTTTGGTTTATGCCTCACCTCAGCTGATAATCTAACCTGCAGAGCCCGTCGGACACTAATGCATTCTTTATGTCAGGTCTTCTAGCCGCCGCCTGCAACCCTGCTCTCGAAGGAGCTTCGAATCGTCTTCTTGGCGCCCCCGCGCTACAAAAAACAATGAATAAAAGAAATACGCCAGTTTTGTCTCAGTGAGCCCCAGGTAACCCGGTGGCTGGTGGAATTCACCGCTTCTTGTTAGCGGAGTCTCCGTAATAAATGCATTCACTGTGTTCTCTGGTGGCGGGTCTCGCTCAGTGCACGGACGCTGGGTAGCACGTGCCTCAGTCCCCATCATGAGTTAAAGCTTTGTAACATGCTGCCAGCCGTCTTACGTTGAAAGGGGCACTGCCACTGAAGTTCCTAACCAGACCTCATGAGGTTGGAATTTTGGGACCCACTTCGCAAAGAAAATGCAACTCCAGTCATTACACATCCTAAAATCCAACATTTTTTCCCCACAGAGAAAATATTTTCCCATTAGGAAAGCATTTAGGGCTACATCCACTCTTATTTTGGAAATGTTCCCTCCCCTCTCCACCCGGGAGAGGGGAGGGAACACTACTCCTGGTTTAGGCAGGAGTAAATCTCTGATCATTTTCCGAATGGGACGCGGCTGAAAAGGTAAGTTTGAGCATATCCGCAGCGTCTTGAGAATGTGCACAAGCGGTCCCCATTCCTTCGGTCGGATTTACTCTTGCGTAATATTACACCGCTGTGGGGTGTGATATTGCACGTGAGAAAGAGTATTTACGAGTTCGAAGTGTTGTAAATACCTTGGACTCATACATCCAGACATTTGCATGTTTAAGACAGGCTGGCTGAGAGAATCGAGCCCTGGTGTCCCCATGAATTTACTCAGAACACACGGGCCGAGAGTCAAGACAAAGGACCCCGTTAAAAGTAGCGCGATTCAGGAGGGCCGGAGTCGCCGATCACAGCCGGTAGCTTCTCTCCTGTGCCATCGCTATTCCTAGTACCTGGACCCTGCATGGAGACCAGTACCAGAATTACCCTGGAGGTGGACACACAAAGACATAGCCCCATGTGCCCAGTAAAGCAACAGAGTGATGTCTATGCAATTCAATTGAAAAATAATTTAAAACTACTAACAGTGCATCTTAAAAGCTACTTGCTCTCTACTACTCGCTCTCTACTACTCTCTACTACTCGCTCTCTACTACTCTCTACTACTCACTCTCTACTACTCTCTACTACTCACTCTCTACTACTCCACTACTCTCTACTACTCACTCTCTACTACTCACTCTCTACTTCTCTCTACTACTCACTCTACTTCGCTCTCTCTACTACTCACTCTCTACTACTCACTCTCTACTACTCACTCTATACAACTCTCTACTACTCACTCTCTACTACTCTCTACTACTCACTCTCTACTACTCTCTCTTTACTACACTCTACTACTCTCTACATCTCACTCTCTACTACTCACTCTCTACTACTCACTCTCTACTACTCACTCTCTACTACTCTCTCTCTACTACTCTCTACTACTCACTCTCTACTACTCTCTACTACTCTCTCTCTGCCACTCACTCTCTACTACTCACTCACTACCACTCACTCTCTACTACTCTCTACTACTCACTCTCTACTACTCTCTACTACTCACTCTGCTACTCACTCTGTAACTGGGGGTGAGTGTCTGAAAAGTTTCAGCTCTCTGTCCATCATCCCCTTGTGTTTGCTTTGTTCACCCTAAGTTGGCAGGGTATGCCCAGACATGGGTCCCTTGCTCACTTTGCCACTGGATTCAAGCTAGCATGGCTGACGAGGGTGTTACCCCGAAGCCGGTCCCTGGATGCTTGTTTCCGGTTCAGGAAAGACCTGGCTTAGCAGTTCGGGCTGATGATGGATTCAACTCAGATCTGTGACTGGGGGTGAGTGTCTGAAAAGTTTCAGCGCTCCGTCTATCATTCTCTTGGGTTTGGATTTCTTTACATGACATAGAAGGACTCAAGTCAAGTGGGCCCTCAGAGAGAGAGAGCTATTCACAAAATCACATGATTTGTATGTTGATTGAGCAACTCTTATAATAAAACTTATAAATTGACCCCAGGGTGGTATACAGAGTTGGCCAAAGAGTTTGGGCACTTGAATTTACCCCCCAGACTTGAGACTCTGGGAAGTCTTTTTGGTAATTGTGAGAAAGTGGCTCTGTATATACTGTTCCCTAATGGGTACAGGGTGTACAGAGTCCACAGTCCCCCAGAGGCTGATAGAGGTCAAAGTTAGGTATGACCTTACTCTCAAAAGTGGTAGCTTGGTCGAGCAGTAAGGCAGTACCTGAGGACAGTGTAAAGCATTTATTGTACACACTCAGTCAGCAAATGGTTTCACACACTCAATAACTGAACTCTAGGCCAATGGTTTATATATATAAAATATATGCTTGTTTTATTTTTAGAACCACAAAGGGAATAAAAATATACTTTTCTCAGAATGAGAGATTGAATATAAATACTTTTGCAATAAGCAATGGATTTTTGTAAACAGTCACAGTTGGTTGCAATAAACAATCCTATTTCCTAAACATAACAATGCATTGAGCTCAATGGTAAATTCAGGTTGTCTTGTAATAAATTACTTTTCAGATTACTTTTGAAATTCCAGGTCTGGCTCCTAGATCCAGCTCTGGGTCAGTACTCAGAATCAAGTGATGAAAGTCGACTTAATAACTGTAATGATTTTTAAATAATATTTAGCTATTTCAAAAGTCAGCACTTAGAAAATATTTCAAAGAAAACATTCAATGGATCTCTATGGCAAGAAATTCAAATTGCAGGTAGAGTATTTTATCGTTACTTTAGTAATCCAGGACTGGGTACCTAGACCCAGGACTGGGGTCCTTATCAGAAACAGGTAAGTAATTTCGTTTGCAGAAATGGTACGATTTTAAAAGAATATTTCAATTTTGCAAAAATAGACACTTAGAAGAAATTTCACAGAAAAGCAGACAATGGTTTCCTATGGAAGAAAAATGAGTTAGAGGTAAGTACAGTTGTGGACACTTTTCAGAGTCAGGGCTGGGCACCAAGATCCAGCACTGGGAGCTCACCTAAGAGCAGGTGAGTAAATTCGTTTTTGTCACTTGGCTGATTTTTAGTGAATATTTGCAGTTTTGAAAAGTTCACACTTAGAAGGTTTTTCAAGAAAAAGCCAGTCAATGTTACCCTATGAGGAAAATGAAGTTAGCGGTTTAAGGGTAAGTACCTGACTGGCAGAGTTGAAATTCCGGGCATAGACTCAGGGGTCCCCCAGTGTCAGGTAGGTACAGTTGGTTCACCCTCAGCGGTTTCAGGACGGCCGGGTGCAGAGAGAGTTAGGCCCAATGTTATCCTATGAGGGATAGGGGGGCCTTGGTTGGTGGCTGCTGTCTGGCAAGCCACGCGGCTGTGGGAGCTGGGCTCCTGGTCACTTACTCAGGGCAAGTGGGGACGTAGGTTAGTGTAGAGAGTGCACTGCCAGGGCCACTCGGGCGGCTGGGTGCAGGGTGCTTTTGAGCCTTCGGGCGCTCAATGGAAGTCAATGGGAATGTTCCGGTTTGGAAAAAGGCTGCAAGCTCGGGGACGAGGATGCTTCAGATGCCACCACCACTTCGAGAGGTAAGTTGGGTAGTTGTAGGTTAGGTGGGTACCCCGGGATTGGGCACAGGGGGCCGCAGGGCGCCGGGTGCAGGGGTGCCTTTTGATGTCGGGAATCTTACCCTCTTGTTGATCGCGGTTGGGGAGGCACTCTGTTCTGAGGCTGCAGGCTTCTTCCGGAATGTCGAGGGGGGTCCTTGGGTGCCGGACTCGGGGTCACAGTCGCCGTGGGGTCGTCCTCAGGGTCTTTGTTCACTCCGGCACCGGCCAGGCTTGGCTGGTGCAGAGTGTGCTGGGTTCGCGGTTCCGGGCTGCTGCCAGGGGCTAGAGATAGGTTTTTGAGTAGAGCCTCTACTCATGGGAGTCCCAGGGGCTTTAGAGTTCAAAGGTAGCCAGGTCCTCCGGGGTTTTTGAGGTTGCTGGCCACAAGAGATGCCGCGCTGGAGCAGGAGCAGGTTCGAGGGTCGACAGGCCGGTAGGGCTGGGGCCAAAGCAGTTGGTGTCTTCCTCTTTTTAGCAGCTGCAGGGCAGGTCTTTGTTCTTCTTGCTCTTCTTGTAGTTTCGAATCTGGGATCTGTCGAAGGAAGGTTCAGGGTGCCCCTAAATACTAGATTTAGGGGCGTTACAGGTAAGTGAAGGCCAGGGACCAATGGGTCCTTGTCCTGGGGTGGGTACACTCCCTATCCTGCCTCTCTCCTGTGGGAGGGGGGCAGTAGCCTAATCCTGATAGGGTAGGGCCCCCCATCCTCAAGATGGCGATAGCCCGGAGATGTGCTTCACCTCGCCTCCCCCACCTGAGGGGTGGGGTGGGCAGGCTGGCACATCCCCTGTCCTTGTATGGGGTTTCCGGCCAAGCTTCCCGCCAGAGTGGGGGGTTGCAGAGGCCTGGGGAATCTCCAAGAGGCGGCATGCCTTTGAAGCTTCCTTTGGCTCATCCTGGGGGAGGAGATTTATCACCTCACCCAGGACGTGCATTGTTGCAGGCCCGGGAGAGCAGGGGCTCTCCCACCCAGGGGTCCAGCAACGAGTCTGCTGTGTGGCAGCCTGGGCAGCCTCAGAGCAGACGTGGATTGCAGGTTAGCTGTAAGGGGGCATCTCTAAGATGCCCTCTGGGGTGCTTAGTACATTAAATCCCACACTGGCATCAGTGCGGGTTTAATGTGCTGAGAAGTTTGAGACCAAACTTCCCAGTCTTCAGTGTTGCCATTATGGTGCTGTGGAGCTCGTGTTTGACGAGCTCTCAGCACCATGTACTTGTAAATGGCAGCACTGTACTTACAGTGCCCAGGAATGGACCTGGGTACTGTAGGGGCACAGGGCTCCTGCTCCTGTGCCCACACCATAGGCATAAGGCACCCAGCCAGAGGGGTGGCTGACATATGCCTTGGCAGTGTAGGTGATGGGCATGGCACACAGAGATGTGTGCCATGTCGACTCTTTGTTTTGTCCTGTGCCCAGACACTCAGCCTGCAACGGCAGTGTGTGTGTGTAAGGGTACAGGGCCTCTAAGGGTGGCACAATGAGTGCTGCAGCCCTTAGAGGCCTTCCCTGGTCACAAGGCCCTGGGTACCTAGGGTACCATTTACTAGGGGCTGACATGTGGCCAGGGTTTGTCAATTTGGAGTTTGTATTTTAGGGAAGGAACACAGGCCCTGGGCACCTGATTGGCAGGAGCCCAGGGCACAACAAGGAAAAGTGCATCAGCTATTAGGCAAAAACGGGGGGGGTTACTGCAACAGAAACCCACTTTCTCACACAAGCCCCCCCCAGCCCAAAGGCCAGGAGACTTCTGCCAAAGCTGGGAGAGTCTACCTAGTCTTTCAGGCGAGGAAGAGTTGGGGAAGTGGTTTGAAAGTTGCAGGGCCTACTCTGCCTTACATCCTGCTGCCTAGGTCAGTCCCTTTGGGGAGCTGGCCTGTCTTTTTAGTTTCAGGACCTAACTCCCAAGGCTCCTCTCCTCGTCTTTTACTGTCCTTGTCCCATCTTGCTATTTTGGGCTTAGAGGTGTATACCTCAGTAGTTTCTAACTTAGCCAGGGCTAGGCCCAGCTTACCCACAGAGGCTACCCACAGCTTGAGCAACCCCACCATGACCAATAAGGTCAGGGGGCCTGACTTGCTATTTGGCAGGGGGTTAGGCCACCATGCCAAGGTTAGGGCTGCCATGAAGGCTAACACCCAGCAGAGGCTGCTGACAGCTGTCAGTGCCCAGAACCACACCTTTAGCTCCTGACTGGCAAGTGAGGGAGCTATTTTATAGTTTTCTTTGGGTCCTGGCTGTTGGTCTGTTTGAGGATAGGGGGTCCCTACTCTTGGTAGGGAACACCCCTTCTCCACCCTTTGTTCTGCCACCTGAGGAGCCACTAATTCAGGCTGGACAGTTGCCTGACTAGTCAGGTCTTGTGGTTGGCTAGGGGGGGCTTTACCAGTGCCATTGTGGGAGTTTTCCCTTACTGGGATAGAATCTCCCTGGCTCTCTGGAACTGTGGCTAACAGTTGCCCACCTTTCCTACCCTGTTTCTTCTCACTCTTTTGGGACTCAGCTGCACTGACTGCAGGTTGAGCCCCCACAGGTTCTTTGGGCGAGGCCTGGCATTGGGCCAGCACCTCTCTTTGGCTCAGTTCCACATCTAAGTGATCATTCCCCAAGAGACAATCAAGGGGGAGGTTTTTACTGACTATCACTTTTCTCCATCTAAGGGACCCAGCTGTGGCTAGGGGCACTATAGCCACAGGCCTAACAGTGACTCCCCCTGGGACAGTTCTTACCCTTCTTGTTTCCCCTGGGACATATTGGTGTGGGAATACCAACCTGTCATGTACCACAGTGTGACTGGCACAGGTATCTCTCAGGGCAGTGGCTGGGATTCCATTCACCAGTAGGTGGTGGAAGTGTCTACTTCCTTCTGGGATCTCCAGCTTGCTTCTTGGGCCCATTCCCCAGTTGAAAGCTAGGAGGACTTCCTCATCTGAGGACCCTCCCTCCCAAGCTACACTGGCAACCCCTGGGGCTACACTAGTCACCCCTGGAGCTGTACTAGGAACCTTATTTTTAGGACAGCTAGAGTCCTGGGTGTGGTGTCCAGCCTTCTGACAGTTGAAACACCATATTCTGTTGGGATCCCAATTCTTACCTTGGTACCCTGGTTTAGTTTGTGAGGTGTCTTTGGGCCCACCCTCCTGGTCAGGTTTTTGGGGGGCTACCTGGGACTCCTTTCTTTTATCCACAAGGGGTTCACTCTCTTTCTTCTGGGGAGGCTTTGGGACCCCTTGGTTCTGGTCCCTCCCAGTGGACGTCCTAGTCACCCTAGTCTTGACCCAGTGGTCTGCCTTTTTTCCCAATTCTTGGGGGGATTTTAGACCTAGGTCTACCAAATGCTGATGCAACTTTTCATTTGTGCAGTTACTCAAAATATGTTCCTTCATGAATAAATTGTACAATCCAGTAAAATCCTGCACACCATGTCCAGCTAACCAACCATCCAGTGTCTTCACTGAGAAATCTACAAAATCAATCCAGGACTGGGTCGGGGTTTTGTGAGCCCCCCTGAATCTAATTCTATACTCCTCAGTGGTGAATCCAAATCCCTCAATCAGAGCTTCCTTCATGAGGTCATAGGATCCTGCTTCTGGCCCAGAGAGGGTCAGAAGCCTGTCTCTGCAGTTACCAGAGAACAGTTCCCATAGGAGTGCCCCCCAGAGAGGTTTCTTTACTTTTCTGATATCACAAGCCCTCTCAAAGGCTGTGAACCATTTGGTGATATCATCACCTTCCTCAAATTTAGGGACAATCCCTTTGGGGATTTTAAGGTCAGAAGTTTCCTCCCTATCCTTGTTTTTATTATTGCTGCCACCATTGATGGGTGCTAAACCCATCTCTCTCCTTTCCTTTTCTAGGGCCAGGAGTCTGGACTCTAGATCTATTCTTTTGGCCAGCCTCACAAGGCTGTCCTCTTCACTGGGGGGTCCCCCAGTGTTGTCTCTGGGACCAGAGCCACCTGTGTGGTCTCTAGGTGCCCAGATGCTAATTCTTGTGTTGGAGGGTATGGGTGCCATCTCCTCCCTAGGGAATAGTATGGGGAGGTTGCTGTCCACCTCCCCTGTTTCCCTTTCCTCATCTGACTGGCCATCACCATGTTCAGATGGGTGGTCTTTAGCATACTCAGCCAGGAGCTCCTGGAGCCCTTGTTTGGTTGGATGCAGACCCATTTGTAAATTTTTGAGTTTACATAAGGACCTCAATTCCTTGAAAGACAAGTGTAAGTAAGGTGTGAGGTCGAGCTCCTCCACCAGGTCCATGTTATTATTATCACTAATAGCTGGGTTTGTTTGAGACATTCTAACCTGACAGTTCTAACCCTCTACCCTGACTATAGTGACTTTTATTTTTCTAAAATTCTAATGGGACTTAACCAAGGCCCTAGCAAGACTTTTAGTAATTTTGGAAAAACCAATCAGAATTCTAAAGGCAATTTTTAAGAGTTCTGTCGTGTGATCAGATGGTAACCAAGTAGTCCAACAAATGCAAGTTTGTATCCCACCGCTGATCCACCAATGTGAGAAAGTGGCTCTGTATATACTGTTCCCTAATGGGTACAGGGTGTACAGAGTCCACAGTCCCCCAGAGGCTGATAGAGGTCAAAGTTAGGTATGACCTTACTCTCAAAAGTGGTAGCTTGGTCGAGCAGTAAGGCAGTACCTGAGGACAGTGTAAAGCATTTATTGTACACACTTAGTCAGCAAATGGTTTCACACACTCAATAACTGAACTCTAGGCCAATGGTTTATATATATAAAATATATGCTTGTTTTATTTTTAGAACCACAAAGGGAATAAAAATATACTTTTCTCAGAATGAGAGATTGAATATAAATACTTTTGCAATAAGCAATGGATTTTTGTAAACAGTCACAGTTGGTTGCAATAAACAATCCTATTTCCTAAACATAACAATGCATTGAGCTCAATGGTAAATTCAGGTTGTCTTGTAATAAATTACTTTTCAGATTACTTTTGAAATTCCAGGTCTGGCTCCTAGATCCAGCTCTGGGTCAGTACTCAGAATCAAGTGATGAAAGTCGACTTAATAACTGTAATGATTTTTAAATAATATTTAGCTATTTCAAAAGTCAGCACTTAGAAAATATTTCAAAGAAAACATTCAATGGATCTCTATGGCAAGAAATTCAAATTGCAGGTAGAGTATTTTATCGTTACTTTAGTAATCCAGGACTGGGTACCTAGACCCAGGACTGGGGTCCTTATCAGAAACAGGTAAGTAATTTCGTTTGCAGAAATGGTACGATTTTAAAAGAATATTTCAATTTTGCAAAAATAGACACTTAGAAGAAATTTCACAGAAAAGCAGACAATGGTTTCCTATGGAAGAAAAATGAGTTAGAGGTAAGTACAGTTGTGGACACTTTTCAGAGTCAGGGCTGGGCACCAAGATCCAGCACTGGGAGCTCACCTAAGAGCAGGTGAGTAAATTCGTTTTTGTCACTTGGCTGATTTTTAGTGAATATTTGCAGTTTTGAAAAGTTCACACTTAGAAGGTTTTTCAAGAAAAAGCCAGTCAATGTTACCCTATGAGGAAAATGAAGTTAGCGGTTTAAGGGTAAGTACCTGACTGGCAGAGTTGAAATTCCGGGCATAGACTCAGGGGTCCCCCAGTGTCAGGTAGGTACAGTTGGTTCACCCTCAGCGGTTTCAGGACGGCCGGGTGCAGAGAGAGTTAGGCCCAATGTTATCCTATGAGGGATAGGGGGGCCTTGGTTGGTGGCTGCTGTCTGGCAAGCCACGCGGCTGTGGGAGCTGGGCTCCTGGTCACTTACTCAGGGCAAGTGGGGACGTAGGTTAGTGTAGAGAGTGCACTGCCAGGGCCACTCGGGCGGCTGGGTGCAGGGTGCTTTTGAGCCTTCGGGCGCTCAATGGAAGTCAATGGGAATGTTCCGGTTTGGAAAAAGGCTGCAAGCTCGGGGACGAGGATGCTTCAGATGCCACCACCACTTCGAGAGGTAAGTTGGGTAGTTGTAGGTTAGGTGGGTACCCCGGGATTGGGCACAGGGGGCCGCAGGGCGCCGGGTGCAGGGGTGCCTTTTGATGTCGGGAATCTTACCCTCTTGTTGATCGCGGTTGGGGAGGCACTCTGTTCTGAGGCTGCAGGCTTCTTCCGGAATGTCGAGGGGGGTCCTTGGGTGCCGGACTCGGGGTCACAGTCGCCGTGGGGTCGTCCTCAGGGTCTTTGTTCACTCCGGCACCGGCCAGGCTTGGCTGGTGCAGAGTGTGCTGGGTTCGCGGTTCCGGGCTGCTGCCAGGGGCTAGAGATAGGTTTTTGAGTAGAGCCTCTACTCATGGGAGTCCCAGGGGCTTTAGAGTTCAAAGGTAGCCAGGTCCTCCGGGGTTTTTGAGGTTGCTGGCCACAAGAGATGCCGCGCTGGAGCAGGAGCAGGTTCGAGGGTCGACAGGCCGGTAGGGCTGGGGCCAAAGCAGTTGGTGTCTTCCTCTTTTTAGCAGCTGCAGGGCAGGTCTTTGTTCTTCTTGCTCTTCTTGTAGTTTCGAATCTGGGATCTGTCGAAGGAAGGTTCAGGGTGCCCCTAAATACTAGATTTAGGGGCGTTACAGGTAAGTGAAGGCCAGGGACCAATGGGTCCTTGTCCTGGGGTGGGTACACTCCCTATCCTGCCTCTCTCCTGTGGGAGGGGGGCAGTAGCCTAATCCTGATAGGGTAGGGCCCCCCATCCTCAAGATGGCGATAGCCCGGAGATGTGCTTCACCTCGCCTCCCCCACCTGAGGGGTGGGGTGGGCAGGCTGGCACATCCCCTGTCCTTGTATGGGGTTTCCGGCCAAGCTTCCCGCCAGAGTGGGGGGTTGCAGAGGCCTGGGGAATCTCCAAGAGGCGGCATGCCTTTGAAGCTTCCTTTGGCTCATCCTGGGGGAGGAGATTTATCACCTCACCCAGGACGTGCATTGTTGCAGGCCCGGGAGAGCAGGGGCTCTCCCACCCAGGGGTCCAGCAACGAGTCTGCTGTGTGGCAGCCTGGGCAGCCTCAGAGCAGACGTGGATTGCAGGTTAGCTGTAAGGGGGCATCTCTAAGATGCCCTCTGGGGTGCTTAGTACATTAAATCCCACACTGGCATCAGTGCGGGTTTAATGTGCTGAGAAGTTTGAGACCAAACTTCCCAGTCTTCAGTGTTGCCATTATGGTGCTGTGGAGCTCGTGTTTGACGAGCTCTCAGCACCATGTACTTGTAAATGGCAGCACTGTACTTACAGTGCCCAGGAATGGACCTGGGTACTGTAGGGGCACAGGGCTCCTGCTCCTGTGCCCACACCATAGGCATAAGGCACCCAGCCAGAGGGGTGGCTGACATATGCCTTGGCAGTGTAGGTGATGGGCATGGCACACAGAGATGTGTGCCATGTCGACTCTTTGTTTTGTCCTGTGCCCAGACACTCAGCCTGCAACGGCAGTGTGTGTGTGTAAGGGTACAGGGCCTCTAAGGGTGGCACAATGAGTGCTGCAGCCCTTAGAGGCCTTCCCTGGTCACAAGGCCCTGGGTACCTAGGGTACCATTTACTAGGGGCTGACATGTGGCCAGGGTTTGTCAATTTGGAGTTTGTATTTTAGGGAAGGAACACAGGCCCTGGGCACCTGATTGGCAGGAGCCCAGGGCACAACAAGGAAAAGTGCATCAGCTATTAGGCAAAAACGGGGGGGGTTACTGCAACAGAAACCCACTTTCTCACAGTAATGCTCTGAGTAGTCTGGATGTTTAGCGTCTTGTTTCTGAGGTTGCAACATTTTTCTTTAAGACGACTTTCTGCCATGGAGTTACAGAACACTTGTGGGTAGGGGCAATAGAGGCTGTTAGCAATGAAGCACTCGTTCTTACAGAGATCAAAGAGGATCCTGCGGAGTCCCTTGGGCAGGCTTTTGGCGTTTGTCATCTTTTGGTAGAAGTGGAATCTATTTGGCCTCTTGAGGAAGATTTGTAGATCCAGTTGAGTCATTAGAGGCTGGTATTTTTTGGCTGTAATGCTTGTCCATTGTTATTGAAGTGCAGTGACTTTTGCCTACATCTCACTTGAGCTAAGGGATTGTAAATCAGTGGTGAGGGCGGATGGATGTTTGCAACATAATGAGTCTGTGTGTTGAGATCGTGCTGTCGGGCGGCGTCTGCGAGCGGGGCTATGTAAATTTTGAACAGTGTCGGGCTGAGGGAGGATCCCTGGGGTACGCCGTAGATAATCTCGGAGGCTGCGGATCGGAATGGGGGAGGCGGACGCTCTGGGTTCTGCCGGAGAGGAAGGAGATGGTCCATTCCAGAGCCTTGTCTCGGATCCCTGCGGCGTGGAGGCGTGCGTGTAGTGTGAGGTGGCAGACAGTGTCGAAGGCAGCGGAGAGGTCTAGGAGGATGAGTGCTGCGGTCTCACCATTGTCCAGCAGGGTCCTGATGTAGTCGGTGGCGGCGATGAGGGTGATCTCGGTTTCCTGACTGGAAAGGGTCCAGGATTCTGTTTTGTTTGAGGTATTGGGTTAGCTGTCTGTTAACGATCTTCTCGATGACCTTGGCCGGGAACGGGAGCAGAGATATGGGCCGGAAGTTCTTGAGGTCTCTTGGATCTGCCTTGGGTTTTTTGAGTAGGGCGTTGATTTCGGCGTGTTTCCAGCTCTCTGGGAAGGTCGCAGTCTTGAGGGAGAGGTTGATGACGTTGCGCAGGTGGGGTGCGATAGAGCTGCTTGCTTTGTTGAAGACGTGGTGCGGGAATGGGTCTGACGGAGAGCCGGAGTGGATTGTACTCATGGTCTTGATGGTGTTATCAGTGCTCACGCTGGCCCAGGCTAGCAGGGGGTGGTGGTCGATGATGTGCAGAGAGTCTGTTGTGTTGCTTTCTGTTGGGGCTGTCTGGGTGTTGAAGCTGTCATGGATGTCTGCTATCTTGCGGTGGAAGAAGGTGGCGAGAGAGTTGCACAGGGCTTGCGACGGCGGTATGTCGTTGGTGTTGGAGCTGGGGTTAGAGAGTTCCTTCACGATGTTGAAAAGCTCCTTGCTATCGTGTGCATTGTTGTCGAGTCGGTCTTTGAAGGAGGTCCTCTTGACAGCCCTGATGAGGTGGTGGTGGTTGAGGATGGCGTCCTTGTGTGCTGCATGGCTGTCCGGGGTCTGTTCACTATGCCATTTCTTCTCTAGTTTCCGGCAAGCTTGCTTGGAGGCTAGGAGTTCTGGGGTGAACCAGCTGGCCCTCTTGCTGGTGTCTCTGTGGGGGGGTTTCTTCAGTGGGGCGAGGGTGTGGCGCAGTCCTCGATCCAGCGTCTGAGGCTGTGGGCAGCGTCGTTGGTGTTGGAGGGTATGGTGGGTGGGTTGAGAGCGAGATTTGCATGTAGTTGGTCTTCGGTGATTTTGCTCCAGCACCGGTGGGGGATCTGTTGGGTGCGGTGGGTTTCTGGAGGTGAAGTGGACGCAGTGGTGGTCAGTCCAGAGGAGTTCGGCGGTGTGGTTGAAGGAGACGTGCGTGCTAGAGGAGAAGACAGGGTCGAGCGTGTGGCCGGCGGAGTGGGTGGGCATTGTGACGAGTTGTCTCAGTCTGAGGTTGGCGAGGTTATCGATCAGGGCAACTTCTTCTCACAAATGCGCATGCGCGGATGCCAGCGCATGCGCATTTCTCACAAGAAATGCGCATGCGCGGGCGTCCGCGCATTTGTGAGAAGAAGTTGCCGTGAACCAGGAAGAGGGAGCCCCGGGACACGGCACCGCAGGTAAGGCATTTTCTCTTACTTTTAAAATACTTTAAATTATTTTAAAATGAGGGCAGGCAGGAGGAGGGCGGCGCGTAGTGGGGATATGCGGAGCGCGCAAGTGTGCGTAGATTTGGCCACACTACGCGATGCTCCACGTCCACGTAGCCCCACTACGCCCACTACGCCCAGGGTTACTTATTTATATACACCAATTCTCACATACAATGCCTTTTATTTTTTTACTTTGTTGAAGATGTACAACTAAAACATATATTCGCTCACCAACACACAAATAAATACACTCAGTCACCCAAACAACTGTTTCCACATGCCCTCTTAAACCTATACACCTAATCAATCAACAATTCACACATCTATGCATAGAGTTACACACACCCCACCCAACCACACACAAACTCAGTGCCCCATACAAATACTCACCCAACTAATCAATAACTAATATACAAACTCATGTAGTTAGTGACCAACTGATGCAGCATGTTATACAACAACAGAGACAGTGATGCACACATTCACATAGTTTAGTTACTAATCAATGTATTAAGTGAGACACTTTTAATTACTCACTTAAACAGAGAGTCAGACAGCTACTAAATCCTCCATCCAGACAGTTATATATCCACTCAATCTTCAATACAGATTGGTATATATATAATACATATGTAATCAGTGATGTCATCAGTGATGTCATTTGAGATGTCATCAGTGATGTCATCAGTGATGTCACTGACCATGTCATGAATGATGCAATATGTGACATCATCAGCAGTGCATTGCGGGCGCGCGAGTTATAGTTAGCAGAACTAACTATAACAGAGGAATTTCTATGGTTTTGTACGAGTGAAATGGCCAGCTAACTATAACACCCCTGAAACCTATGTTTTTTTCTGTGAATTTCTAAGGTTTTTAAATGCTAATTTCTAACTATAACGTCTCTGAAACCTATGGTTTTTTCAGTGCATTTCAAAGCTTTTTTAAATGCTAATTTCTAACTATAACGTCTCTGAAATCTATGGTTTTTTCAGTGAATTTCAAAGGTTTTTTAGATGCAAATTTTTAAGTGTGATAGTAGTTATACCTAGTTTTTTTGTACTGATTGTCTACAGTTTTTTAACTGTTAATTTATAAATATTTTATTCATTAAAGAACATTATATATTTTTCTGAAAATTACCAAAAATTGTATTTAAAAAAAATTCAAACTGAAATATTAATAAATTTTTTTGTTTTCATTTTTTATTTTAATATATTTATATTATTGTCTTAAAAAAAAAAAAGTACATTTTTTTTTCGGAGTCGCGCACTCAAAGCGTACACATCACGGTGGGTGCGCGGATTCTAGCTGCCATTTTAGAAAAGTTGTGAAGGATACACGTACGGTGTGCTACGGCTGCGTGTTTTTCAGTTACATCATATACATTTAATATTACGTGATGTGCGCGATTGGTATGCCTCCAGTCCACGACTCCTGCTCCCGTGCATTCGCAACACATGCGCATTACGGTACGAGATGCTTGCGCGCTGGCGGGTCCCGTGTGACGTCATGTACATGCTGGGGCGCACTGGGTGCGCGACTCCCGCAAAAAAAATGTATGTTCCAAAATGTTATGTATGTGTTTTTAATATACATATTAGGGCAAGAGATTATCTAAGGTCAGCAGAGCAGCTCTAGAGCCTAAGAAGCAGGTCAGCAGAGCTGCTCTAGAGCCAGAGACACAGGTCAGTAGAGCTGCTGTAGAGCCAGAGAAACCAGGTTAGTAGAGCTGCTTTAGAGCGAGAGAACCAGGTCAGCAGAGCTGCTTTAGAGGGAGAGAACCAGGTCAGCTGAGCTGCTTTAGAGCCAAGGGACCAGGTCAGCAGAGCTGCTCTAGAGCCAGAGAACCAGGTCAGCAGAGCTGCTCTAAAGGCAGAGAACCAGGTCAGCAGAGCTGCTTTAGAGCCATAGAACCAGGTCAGCAGAGCTGCTCTAGAGGCAGAGAACCAGGTCAGCAGAGCTGATTTAGAGGGAGAGAACCAGGTCAGCAGAGCTGCTTTAGAGCCATAGAACCAGGCCAGCAGAGCTGCTCTAGAGCCAGAGAACCAGGTCAGCCGAGCTGCTTTAGAGCCATAGAACCAGGTCAGCAGAGCTGCTCTAGAGCCTAAGAACCAGGTCAGCAGAGCTGCTCTAGAGCCAGAGAACCAGGTCAGTAGAGCTGCTGTAGAGCCAGAGAAACCAGGTCAGTAGAGCTGCTTTAGAGGGAGAGAACCAGGTCAGCAGAACTGTTTTAGAGCCATAGAACCGGGTCAGCAGAGCTGCTCTAGAGCCAGAGAACCAGGTCAGTAGAGCTGCTGTAGAGCCAGAGAAACCAGGTCAGTAGAGCTGCTTTAGAGGGAGAGAACCAGGTCAGCAGAACTGCTTTAGAGCCATAGAACCGGGTCAGCAGAGCTGCTTTAGAACCAGAGAACCAGGTCAACAGAGCTGCTGTAGAGCCAGAGAAACCAGGTCAGCAGAGCTGCTTTAGAGGGAGAGAACCGGGTCAGCAGAGCTGCTTTAGAGCCAGAGAACCAGGCCAGCAGAGCTGCTTTTAAGCCAGAGAACCAGGTGAGCAGAGCTGCTTTAGAGCCAGAGAACCAGGTCAGTAGAGCTGCTTTAGGGCCAGAGAACCAAGTCAGCAGAGCTGCTTTAGAGCCATAGAACCAGGTCAGCAGAGCTGCTCTAGAGCCTAAGAACCAGGCAGCAGAGCTGCTCTAGAGCCAGAGAACCAGGTCAGCAGAGCTGCTGTAGAGCCAGAGAAACCAGGTCAGTAGAGCTGCTTTAGAGGGAGAGAACCAGGTCAGCAGATCTGCTCTAGAGGGAGAGAACCAGGTCAGCAGAGCTGCTCTAGAGCCAGAGAACCATGTCAGCAGAACTGCTTTAGAGCCATAGAACCGGGTCAGCAGAGCTGATTTAGAACCAGAGAACCAGGTCAGCAGAGTTGTTGTAGAGCCAGAGAACCAGATCACCAGAGCTGCTCTGTAGCCTAAGACCCAGGTCAGCAGAGCAGCTCTAGAGCCAGAGAACCAGGTCAGCAGACCTGCTGTAGAGCCAGAGAAACAAGGTCAGCAGAGCTGCTTTAGAGGGAGAGAACCAGGTCTGCAGAGCTGCTTTAGAGCCAGAGAACCAGGTCAGCAGAGCTGCTTTAGAACCAGAGAACCAGGTCAGCAGAGCTGCTCTCTCTCTACTACTCACTCTCTACTACTCACTCTCACTCTCTACTACTCTCTACTACTCACTCTCTACTACTCTCTATTATTCACTCTCTACTACTCACTCTCTACTACTCTCTACCACTCTTTCTCTACTACTCACTCTCTACCACTCACTCGCCACTACACTCTACTACTTGCCCTCTACTACTCTCTACTACTCTCTACTACTACTTTCTACTACTCAGTCTCTACTACTCACTCTCTACTACTCTCTACTACTCACTCTACTACTCTCTGCTACTCACTCTCTACTACTCTCTCTCTACTACTCACTCTCTACTATTCACTCTCTACTATTCACTCTCTACTACTAACTCTACTACTCTCTATTATTCACTCTCTACTACTCACTCTCTACTATTCTTTACTACGCTCTCTCTGCTACTCACTCTCTACTACTCACTCGCTACTACACTCTACTGCTCACTCTCTACTACTCACCCTCTACTGCTCTCTACTACTACTCTCTACTACTCAGTCTCTACTACTCAGTCTCTACTACTCTCTACTACTCACTCTACTACTCTCTACTACTCATGCTCTACTACTCACTCTCTACTACTTGCTCTCTACTACTCGCTCTCTACTACTCGCTCTCTACTACGCTCTACTACTCACTCTACTACTCACGGTCTACTACTCTCTACTACTCACTCTCTACTACTACACTACTCTCTACTACTCACTCTCTACTACTCCCTCTCTACTACTCTCTACTACTCTCTCTCTACTACTCACTCTCTACAACTCACTCTCTACAACTCTCTACTACTCACTCTCTACTTCTCTCTACATCTCGCTCTCTACTACTCACTCTACTACTCACTCTCTACTACACACTCTCTACTACTCTCTCTCTCTACTACTCTCTACTACTCACTCTACTACTCTCTACTACTCTCTCTCTGCTACTCACTCGCTACTACTCACTCTCTACTACTCTCTACTACCCACTCTCTACTACTCTCTACTACTCACTCTATACTACTCTCTACTACTCTCTACTACTCACTCTCTACTACTCTCTACTACTCACTCTCTACTACTCACTCTCTACTACTCACTCTACTACTCACTCTCTGCTACTCTCTCTACTACTCACTCTCTGCTACTCTCTACCTCTCTACCTCTCTACCTCTCTACCTCTCCCTACCTCTCTCTCTAATACTCTCTACCTCTCTACACTTCTACCTCTCTACACCTCTACCTCTCTACCTCTACCTCTCTACCACTACACCTCTACCTCTACATCTCTACCTCTCTACCTCTCTCTGCACGCACACATAGGCACATATATATATGCATATATATGCATATGCATTTATATATATATGTATGTGTATATATATACATACATATATAAACATATATATAATCTGCATATCTATATAAATACAAACATAAATGCATGCATACATATACATATATGCATACATATGCATGTTATGTACATGAAAGTTTGAAAAACACTAATACAAAGAAAGCTAAAAAGCCACCTAATTACAAACAGAATGGCTTTAACTTAAACGAGGGCGAGACCTATTGCATTTTCAATGCTTGTTTACTTTGGTTCCATCAACAAGGCATTCAGATGTGTCACACATTTGCCATACATTCTGAATGTTAGCCCTCCAGTTGCTCATTAGATCACTGTAGTAAAGCTACTGCTCACCAGGGAAGTCTGCTGCTGGTATTCAAAGTGCATGCTTCAGTCTGCATGTCAGAATTGTTTTATGAAATAGAAGAGTATTTGAGCAGTCAAAATGTGCCCTAATTTTTCTTTCTGCAGCACTAATCATAATTTCTATGGCAAAAAGAACCCCCTCATTTTGTTCCTTTGCAAATTAAATGTTTTAAGTGTTACCACTTTATTCCAATCAAGAGGTCTTCAGGTGTGCCATACTTTTGTCATAAGTAAGACTGTTAGCTCTCTAGGGGCCATATGTAGGTAAATTACATTTACCGATTCTTAAATACCGAATTTTACCGATTCGGTATTTATGAATCGGTAAATGTAATGTAGGTAGAAAAATACCGAATCGGTAAGTGTCGGTATTTTAGAATCGGTATTTACCGATTCGGTAATGGCAACTGGCATCCCATTCATTCCTATGGGCCTGGAGGCCCATAGGAATGAATGGGAAGCCAGTTGCCATTACCGATTCGGTAAATACCGATTTGGTAATGGGGGAGGCAGTATCATGGGTGGCAGGGTGTCACATTGACACCCTGTTGCACCCCTGATTCGTCCATGTGTGCACATGTGGCGCACATACATGCCCTAAGGGCATGTATGTCTGCCACATTGCACACTGCAAAGTGCACAAAAATGCTTTTTTACACCTATTCGTCATTTACCACCAACTTTTAGTTGGTGGTAAATAACGAATCCCCACACCCACGACACACACCCCCTACATCTCATTTCATGATTCGGTATTTACCAAATCGGTAAAATTACCGATTCGGTAATTTTACCGATTCAGTAAATTACCGAATCATGAAATGATCGCCTACATAGCAAAAGCCTAAATACCGGTCGGTAACGGTATATTTACCGAAAATCGGCCGTTACCGACCGGTATTAGGCTTCCTACATATGGCCCTAGTTGTTCTTTAGAACACTCTGGGACATTCTGTCATTGGGCTATACTTGGGCTACATCTGGGTGATATTTGTGCTACATTTGGGCTCTTTTGTCTCTGGTGGCCATCTTGGGAGACTTATTTGTTATGAAGTTTCCTAATTTCCTCATTTACTACAGTCTCCTCAGTAGGAAATACTTTCAGTTTTTTACTTTGATTCCATCAAGAAGACATTCCGATATGTCACACATTTGCCATAAATTCGGAATTTTAGCACTCTAGTTGCTTATTAGATCACTGTAGTAAAGGTACTGCTCACCAGGGAAGTCTGCTGCTGGTATTGAAAGTGCATGTTTCAGTCTGCATGTCAGAATTTTATATTGAAATAGAAGAGGATTTGAGAAGTCACTCAAAATGTGTCCTAATTTTTCTTTTTTCAGCACTAATCATAATTTCTATGGCAAAATGAACCCCCTCATTGTGTTCCTTTCAAATTAAACTACTCACTCTCTACTATTCACTTGCTACTACTCTCTACTACTCTCTACTACTCAGTCTATTACTCTCTACCACTCACTCTCTACTACTCTACCACTCACTCTCTACTACTCTACTACTCACTCTCTACTACTCTCTCTCTCTACTACTCTCTCTCTACTACTCCCTCTCTACTACTCACTCTACTACTCTCTACTACTCACTCTCTACTACTCTGTCTACTACTCTCTCTACTACTCACTCCCTACTACTCGCTCTACTACTCACTCTCCACTGCTCACTCTCTACTACTCTCTCTCTACTCACTCTCTACTACTCACTCTCTACTACTCTACTACTCTCTCCACTACTCACTCTCTACTACTCTCTACTACTCACGCTACTACTCTCTACTACTCTCTACCACTCACGCTCTGCTACTCTACTGCTCACTCTCTACTACTCTCTACTACTCTCTCTCTACTACTCACTCTCTACTACTCACTCTACTACTCACTCTCTACTACTATCTCTCTACTACTCTCTCTCTACTACTCAGTCTATTACTCTCTACCACTCACTCTCTACTACTCTACTACTCACTCTCTACTACACTCTCTCTACTACTCTCTCTCTCTACTACTCCCTCTCTACTACTCACTCTACTACTCTCTACTACTCACTCTCTACTACTCTCTGTCTACTACTCACTCTCTACTACTCACTCCTTACTACTCGATCTCTACTACTCACTCTCCACTGCTCACTCTCTACTACTCTCTCTCTACTACTCTCTACTACTCACTCTCTCCAACTCACTCTCTACTACTCTACTACTCTACTACTCTCTCCACTACTCACTCTCTACTACTCTCTACTACTCACTCTACTACTCACTCTACTACTCTCTACCACTCACTCTCTGCTACTCTACTACTCTCTCTCTCTACTACTCTCTCTCTACTACTCACTCTCTACTACTCACTCTCTACTACTCACTCTCTACTACTCACTCTACTACTCACTCTCTACTACTCTCTCTCTACTACTCACTCTCTACTACTCTCTACTACTCACTCTCTACTACTCACTCTCTATTACTCGCTCTCTACTACTCACTCTCCACTACTCACTCTCTACTACTCGTTCTCTACTACTCTCTACTACTCACTGTACTACTCTCTACTACTCTACTACTCTCTACTACTCTCTACTACTCACTCTCTACTACTCTCTTCTACTCTCTACTACACACTCTCTACTACTTGCTCTCTACTACTCACTCTACTACTCACTCTCTACTACTCCCTACTACTCACTCTCTACTACTCTCTACTACTCCACTACTCTCTACTACTCACTCTCTACTACTCACTCTCTACTACTCTCTCTCTACTACTCTCTACTACTCACTCTCTACTACTCTCTACTCTTCACTCTCTACTACTCTCTCTCTACTACTCTCTACTACTCACTCTACTACTCACTCTCTACTACTCACTCTCTACTACTCACTCTCTACTACTCTCTCTCTCTACTACTCTCTCCTACTCACTCTACTACTCACTCTCTACTACTATCTCTCAGCTACTCACTCTCTACTACTCACTCTCTACTACACTCTTCTACTCACTCTCTACTTCTCACTTTCTACTACTCTACTACTCACTCTCTACTACTCTCTACTACTCTCTACTACTCACTCTCTACTACCCACTCTCTACTACTCTTTACTACTCACTCTCTACTACTCTCTTCTACTCACTCACTACTACTCACTCTACTACTCTCTACTACTCACTCTCTGCTACTCTCTCTACTACTCTCTACTACTCTCTACTACTCACTCTCTACTACTCACTCTACTACTCACTCTCCATTACTCGCTCTCTACTACTCACTCTCCACTACTCACTCTCTACTACTCGTTCTCTACTACTCTCTACTACTCACTCTACTACTTTCTACTACTCTCTACTACTCACTCTCTACTACTCTCTACTACTCACTCTCTACTACACACTCTCTACTACTTGCTCTCTACTACTCACTCTACTACTCACTCTCTACTACTCCCTACTACTCACTCTACTACTCACTCTCTACTACTCTCTACTACTCCACTACTCTCTACTACTCACTCTCTACTACTCACTCTCTACTACTCCGTACTACTCTCTCTCCACTACTCTACTACTCCCTACTACTCTCTCTCTACTGCTCACTCTCTACTACTCACTCTCTACTACTCTCTACTACTCACTCTCTACTACTCTCTCTCTACTACTCTCTCTCTACTACCCTCTCTCTACTACTCACTCTACTACTCACTCTCTACTACTCACTCTCTACTACTCTCTACTACTCACTCTCTACTACTCTCTACTACTCACTCTCTACTACTCTCTACTACTATCTCTCTGCTACTCACTCTCTACTACTCACTCTCTACTACTCTCTACTACTCGCTCTCTACTTCTCACTTTCTACTACTCTACTACTCACTCTCTACTACTCTCTACTACTCTCTACTACTCATCTCTACTACCCACTCTCTACTACTCACTCTCTACTACTCTCTTCTACTCACTCGCTACTACTCACTCTACTACTCTCTACTACTCACTCTCTGCTACTCTCTCTACTACTCTCACTACTCACTCTCTATTACTCATCCTCTACTCTGTACCTCTCTGCCTCTCTCTACCTCTCTCTCTACTACTCTCTACCTCTACCTCTCTACCTCTACCTCTCTACCTCTACACCTCTATCTCTCTATACCTCTTTCTACATGCACGCATATGCACACATATACATGCATATATATGCATATGCATTTATATATATGTATGTGTATATATATATATATATATATACATACATACATATATAAACATATATATATATAATCTGCATATCTATATAAATACAAATATAAATGCATGCATACATATACATATATGCATACATATGCATGTTATGTACTTGAAAGTTTGAAAAACACTAATAAAAGCAAAGCTAAAAAGCCACCTAATTACAAACAGAATTGCTTTAACTTAAACGAGGGCAAGACCTATTGCATTTTCAATGCTTGTTTACTTTGGTTCCATCAAGAAGGCATTCAGATGTGGCACATTTGCCATAAATTCTGAATGTTAGCACTCTAGTTGCTCATTAGATCACTG